>NC_092336.1:585390000-586590000 GCF_046630445.1 Rutidosis leptorrhynchoides | reverse complement strand
GACAAGATTTCATCAATCATGTCTCCGGGTAGGTCTCTTAAAATATTGGGTTATCTATCCATTTTGTGTTTTTATACTGTAAAATAGACAAGAGTTAGGGCCTGTTTACTTTCGAATTAATGGGCTTAATGGCCCAAAAAACTTATTCGGTCATCATCTTGCCTTGTTTACTTACGACTTATTATTTTTGATTAATTGAGCGAATGACTTTATGATACACCCTTCAAAGTAGTGTCCTCCCCATCTTGCCATCTATTTGGCCATATTACCCTCAAACCATAAAAACATTACGGAGTATAAATTACCGATCAAAAAAACCTGTAGAGCCTTCAAAGCTTCCATCCTTCACTCTGCCACCGATGAATCGTCAGCCACCAATCTCACTCAGTAATAAAAGGTAAGGTTTTTCTTTTTTGGTTTTTGATTTGGGGTTTTTTGTTTCTTTGAAGTGAAAGAGATTTTTTAGGTTTGGATTTGATTTTTTTGTTGGAACTGAATCAATAGATTAACTGGGTTTTTAGTTGAAGGTTTTGTAACCTTAATATGCTCTCAGTTAGGTTTTGTATTGGAGTTTTCTTTAGTTGCTTTGAATTGGGTTTTCTACTCAAGTACATGTAATACATGAGATGTATTGTAATATTTTTTTATTTATATGTGCTAATTTGTTCAGTTAACCCAATTACCAAAATTGTTAACATGTATTTACGTTTAACCCAATTACCAAAATTGTTGACATGTATTTTCGTTTCAACAGTTATCTAAAATGGATGATTCATTTTGATCACACATTTGTATTTATATATATATTTGTAGGTGAACTGAGATTGATAAATATATTGTGTTTGTCAAATAGAGTGGTTTAGTTTAGTTAATGGATTAATTATAATGATGCTGTGATTTGTAGGTAAAGTGAGTCTTATGTTTAAAATGCACCAAGTGTTCGAATGATGCTATGATTTGGTTGATTCTGAAATATTGAAGTTCGCATTTAGATAATATAGGAGATTGATGCTAATTTTCGAGAATGAATGTTAGTTAAGCATTAGTTAATTATTTGAATTATTAGTTATTAGATAATATAATAATAAAGACTTTACTGATAATTATAATAAGGTTAAAATGGTCATTTACTGTTATTCAGACTAATCATTCAGCACAAAAAGTAAACAGCTATTTACCTTTCCAACTTACTGTATATAGTTATTCATTATTCATTCTGCCATCTATATCCATACGGGAGATTAATGAAAAAAAAGTAAACATGCCCTTAGATTCATAAAAAAAAATTACTTATTAATACAAGCAATTTTTACATATATCATAAAGCATAAGCACACTATATTACATATATTACACCACACGAATACAACTATCTTATTCCGACTTGCTCGTTTCTTCTTCTTCAGTTTTGGTTCATTTTGCCAAGTTTCTAGGGATATATGATGTTCCCCTAATACGAGCTGTCATTTTCCACAACGGTTTAGAAAAACCTGGTGGTTTAGAGGTTCCCGGGTCATTGTTACAACTTAAGGGCTTCGGGGGTTGACGATACATATAAAGTTCATCGGGGTTGGAATTAGATTTCTCTATTTTTATGCCCTTTCCCTTATTATTTTCTTTTGCCTTTTTAAATTCAGTTGGGGTAATTTCTATAACATCATCGGAATTCTCGTCGGAATCCGATTCATCGAAGAATTGGTAATCCTCCCAATATTTTGCTTCCTTGGCGGAAACACCATTGACCATAATTAACCTTGGTCGGTTGGTTGAGGATTTTCTTTTACTTAACCGTTTTATTATTTCCCCCACCGGTTCTATTTCCTCCTCCGGTTCCTCCTCTTCCGGTTCTGATTCTTCTTCCGGTTCTGATTCTTCTTCCGGTTCTTCTTCGGGAACTTGTGAATCAGTCCAATATATATTCGACTCTTCGTTATTATTAGGTGAGTCAATGGGATTTGTGCTAGAGGTAGACATCTATCAAACAATATCAAACATGTTAAGAGATTAATATATCACATAATATATACATGTTAATAATATATAGTTTTCAACAAAAATGTTAAGCAATCATTTTTAAAGAAAACACGGTCGAAGTCCAGACTCACTAATGCATCCTAACAAACTCGATAAGACACACTAATGCAAATTTTCTGGTTCTCTAAGACCAACGCTCGGATACCAACTGAAATGTCTCGTTCTTATTGATTAAAAACGTTCCATATTAATTGATTTCGTTGCGAGGTTTTGACCTCTATATGAGACGTTTTTCAAAGACTGCATTCATTTTTAAAACAAACCATAACCTTTATTTCATAAATAAAGGTTTAAAAAGCTTTACGTAGATTATCAAATAATGATAATCTAAAATATCCTGTTTACACACGACCATTACATAATGGTTTACAATACAAATATGTACATCGAAATCAGTTTCTTGAATGCAGTTTTTACACAATATCATACAAACATGGACTCCAAATCTTGTCCTTATTTTAGTATGCAACAGCGGAAGCTCTTAGTATTCACCTGAGAATAAACATGCTTTAAACGTCAACAAAAATGTTGGTGAGTTATAGGTTTAACCTATATATATCAAATTGTAACAATAGACCACAAGATTTCATATTTCAATACACATCCCATACATAGAGATAAAAATCATTCATATGGTGAACACCTGGTAACCGACATTAACAAGATGCATATATAAGAATATCCCCATAATTCCGGGACACCCTTCGGATATGATATAAATTTCGAAGTACTAAAGCATCCGGTACTTTGGATGAGGTTTGTTAGGCCCAATAGATCTATCTTTAGGATTCGCGTCAATTAGGGTGTCTGTTCCCTAATTCTTAGATTACCAGACTTAATAAAAAGGGGCATATTCGATTTCGATAATTCAACCATAGAATGTAGTTTCACGTACTTGTATCTATTTTGTAAATCATTTATAAAACCTGCATGTATTCTCATCCCAAAAATATTAGATTTTAAAAGTGGGACTATAACTCACTTTCACATATTTTTACTTCGTCGGGAAGTAAGACTTGGCCACTGGTTGATTCACGAACCTATAACAATATATACATATATATCAAAGTATGTTCAAAATATATTTACAACACTTTTAATATATTTTGATGTTTTAAGTTTATTAAGTCAGCTGTCCTCGTTAGTAACCTACAACTAGTTGTCCACAGTTAGATGTACAGAAATAAATCGATAAATATTATCTTGAATCAATCCACGACCCAGTGTATACGTATCTCAGTATTGATCACAACTCAAACTATATATATTTTGGAATCAACCTCAACCCTGTATAGCTAACTCCAACATTCACATATAGAGTGTCTATGGTTGTTCCGAAATATATATAGATGTGTCGACATGATAGGTCGAAACATTGTATACGTGTCTATGATATCTCAAGATTACATAATATACAATACAAGTTGATTAAGTTATGGTTGGAATAGATTTGTTACCAATTTTCACGTAGCTAAAATGAGAAAAATTATCCAATCTTGTTTTACCCATAACTTCTTCATTTTAAATCCGTTTTGAGTGAATCAAATTGCTATGGTTTCATATTGAACTCTATTTTATGAATCTAAAAAGAAAAAGTATAGGTTTATAGTCGAAAAAATAAGTTACAAGTCATTTTTGTAAAGGTAGCCATTTCAGTCGAAAAAATGACGTCTAGATGACCATCTTAGAAAACATACTTTCACTTTGAGTTTAACCATAATTTTTGGATATAGTTTCATGTTCATAATAAAAATCATTTTCCCAGAATAACAACTTTTAAATCAAAGTTTATCATAGTTTTTAATTAACTAACCCAAAACAGCCCGCGGTGTTACTACGATGGCGTAAATCCGGTTTTACGGTGTTTTTCGTGTTTCCAGGTTTTAAATCATTAAGTTAGAATATCATATATATATATAGAACATGTGTTTAGTTAATTTTAAAAGTCAATTTAGAAGGATTAACTTTTATTTGCGAACAAGTTTAGAATTAACTAAACTATGTTCTAGTGATTACAAGTTTAAACCTTCGAATAAGATAGCTTTATATGTATGAATAGAATGATGTTATGAACATCATTACTACCTCAAGTTCCTTGGATAAACCTACTGGAAATGAGAAAAATAGATCTAGCTTCAAAGGATCCTTGAATGGCTTGAAAGTTCTTGAAGCAGAATCATGACACGAAAACAATTTCAAGTAAGATTTCCACTCGAAATAAGATTGTTATAGTTATAGAAATTGAATTAAAGTTTGAATATGATTATTACCTTGTATTAGAAAGATAACCTACTGTAAGTAACAAAGGTTTCTTGATCTTGGATGATTACTTGGAATGGATTTAGAAAACTTGGAAGTAAACTTGCAATCTTGGAAGTATTCTTGATTTTATGAAACTAGAACTTTTGGAATTTATGAAGAACACTTAGAACTTGAAGATAGAACTTGAGAGAGATCAATTAGATGAAGAAGATTGAAGAATGAAAGTTTTTATAGGTGTTTTTGGTAGTTGGTGTATGGATTAGATATAAAGGATATGTAATTTTGTTTTCATGTAAATAAGTCATGAATGATTACTCATATTTTTGTAATTTTATGAGATATTTTATGCTAGTTACCAAATGATGGTTCCCACATATGTTAGGTGACTCACATGGGCTGCTAAGAGCTGATCATTGGAGTGTATATACCAATAATACATACATCTAAAAGCTGTGTATTGTACGAGTACGAATACGGGTGCATACGAGTAGAATTGTTGATGAAACTGAACGAGGATGTAATTGTAAGCATTTTTGTTATGTAGAAGTATTTTGATAAGTGTCTTGAAGTCTTTCAAAAGTGTATGAATACATATTAAAACACTACATGTATATACATTTTAACTGAGTCGTTAAGTCATCGTTAGTCGTTACATGTAAATGTTGTTTTGAAACCTTTAGGTTAACGATCTTGTTGAATGTTGTTAACCCATTATTTATTATAACAAATGAGATGTTAAATTGTTATATTATCATGATATTATGATATATAATATATCTTAGTACGATATATATACAGTTAAATGTCGTTACAACGATAATCGTTACATATATGTCTCGTTTCGAAATCATTAAGTTAGTAGTCTTATTTTTACATATGTATTTCATTGTTAATACACTTAATAATATATTTACTTATCATTTAACATAATTAACCAAGTGTATCAATATCTTAATATGATTCATATGTACCTAGTAAGACGTTGTTATAACGATAATCGTTATATATATCGTTTTCGAGTTTCTTAAATTAATAGTCTCATTTTTATGTATATAACTCATTATTAAAATACCTAATAAGATACATACTTATAATAAAATCATGTTAACTATATATATAACCATATATATGTCATCGTATAGTTTTTACAAGTTTTAACGTTCGTGAATCACCGGTCAACTTGGGTGGTCAATTGTCTATATGAAACCTATTTCAATTAATCAAGTCTTAACAAGTTTGATTGCTTAACATGTTGGAAACACTTAATCATGTAAATAAAAATTTCATTTAATATATATATAAACATGGAAAAGTTCGGGTCACTACAACAGCTACCTAAGTGTGGGGAGATTCAGATGTTCTAAAAAGAAAACGCTGTCTAAAGTTAGTTGTTCTGTTCTCGTGTAGTTCCGAGAATGGAATCCGATTGGTCTTTTTCGCTAGCAGACACTAAAGAACTAATTTTCTCCCCCCCATTCTAAATTTTTTTTTGTTTTATAGGTTTTATATGAAATTTATATGCATTTTTAAATTTAAGTTTTGTGTTAATTTAAAAACAAAATTTACTTTATTTCATTAAGTTTAAAAAAATGATTTCTAAAATTCATCGTAAGTTGAAGACTAGGTCATGGAACCGAAATTGCTTTACCCGAGGGCGGGGCAAAAAATTTTGTTATCATTATTTTTAATTTTATTGATCTAAAGTATACCAAAAAAATTAAAAAACCCAAAAATCTTTGCTTTTAAAACAATCGCTTAAACGACAAATTTTAAATTTTATCGAGGGACGGACTAGGTAAACATACCGAAACTATCTAAAGTAAAAGGAAACAAAATTTAAAAAAAAAAATTATTCATTTAAATTGTTTTAATAAATAAAGGTTTTATAAAAAAATATATATATATATATATATATATATATATATATATATATATATATATATATATATATATATATATATATGTTTGTAGTTTATCTTATATACAAAACAGGGTAAAACATCACACTTTCAAAGACTGACATTAAGTTCAGCAAAAGCTACTAATTTTGACGACAAGACGCAAAATATCAAATGTGATATAAAATAATATGTTTGCAAACTCGGTATTTTTAATCACTTTTCTACACTAATCACCCTCATGAATTTATAATTATAGTCTGATTTTATGCAAATGAGAGCATTGCATGATTTCAAGTGTGGGGAAGGGTTATAATTTCTCTCGGGTTTACACTTAGTTTAATTGCCAAATTTTGTGAAAATTTGAAAAATTTTCAACTAAATGAATTCAAAATCATGTTTATACATATTTATGAACGATAAAACTAGGTTGTAATACCGAAATTATTGTACCTCGGAGAGAACATAAATGGAGAAACAACCCAAAACGTTAGAATTCATTTAAAATGGAATAGAGGAGAATAAAAAGGCAAAGAAAAGAATAAATAAAAGCTAAGTGTGGGAAGATTTTACCAAGTTATTTAAAACACATATCACATATGTTTGTACAGATTTTTGCAGGTACTTTTGTTTTGGACTAAACTAATCAGTTTTACCCGATTTATTGTAATACCTTTGAAAGAATAGATGGATCTACACGATGAATCAATTCTATCATTAAAAGGAAGTAAAGTCTTTCGAAAAAGACACGCGCTTCTTGATTTAAGTCAGGAAGTTGTCGTCCAGACCAACTGTAGGTTGACGAAAAATCTAGAAAAGTCATCTCTAAAATCAGCAGAAAATCCACGGACCTCAGCATCAAACAGGGTCGCCAAGTGGTCAGACTTATCCTAACTATGAGAGGATCTATCTCGTAAAATGGGGAGGGCGCCGTGCAAATTAGCTTGATAAGACTAATGAATCAGACCCCCAGAAAAGGATAATCTCCTTAAAGATTAAAAATCAGCTTTTAAGCCTGATATTACTCAATCCTTGAGATTGACTTTAAAGATTGATGATGTTAAGCGAGGTGTATATAAAATAGCTTATATTTTACTAGGAAAAACTATTAAATACGATACAATTTTACACAAGATATTTATTTATTTATAGAATGGATATACTTAAACCTTGCTACAACACTTATAGGCAGTGTACCTAATCGTACAGTAGTGTAGTTTTTAGTAAGTCCGGTTCGTTCCACAGGGAAATCTTTAAACAAAGCTCAACGCTATATTAGTTTACTTTTATTAAAAATACAAATATATATATAAGTAATATTATTATTATAAAGGGGGGTTTTTACCGTTTAATGACCGGTTTGTCGATTTTAAGATTTTAGTCGCAGTTAAAACCTAATGTAAAATATAAAATAAATACAAGACTTTAAATTAAAGCGTAAAGTAAATAATGATAATGAAATTGCGAATAATAAAAATGCGATAAAATAAACTTGCGATAATTAAAAAGTACGATAATTAAAAGTGCGATTAAATAACAATAAATAAAAGTGCGATAATTAGAAGTGCAATTAAATATAAAATAAAGGAAATTAAATATGAAATAAAAGAATTATGCTTATTTAAACTTCCGTAATCATGATGTTTGACGTGTTGATTTTAGTTTTATGCCCATGGGTTAATTGTCCTTTGTCCTGGATTATTCAATATGTCCGTCTGGTTTTTGTCCATAACAGTCCATCAGTCATAAATATAAATTGCAAGTGTCCTTGTCAAATTATTATTATACCCGAAGTTAAATATTCCAACTAATTGGGGATTCGAATTGTAACAAGGTTTTAATACTTTGTTTAATGAATACACCAGGTTATCGACTGCGTGTAAACCAAGGTTTTACTACTTTGTTAACAATTACACCAATTACCCTTGAATGTAATTTCACCCCTGTTTTAATTATTCTAGTGGCTATTAATCCATTCCCGTGTCCGGTTAAATGAACGATTATTCGTACATATAAATACCCCGCCCATCGTGTCCGATCGAGTGTATATGGTAATTTATAGGGACGCCCAATTGTAAATCTTTATATTAACATTAACAAACTTTCATTTAGTTAAACAAATATAAAGCCCATTAATAGCCCATAGTCTAATTTCCACAAGTGTCGTTCTTTTATCCAAACCCCAATTATGGTACAAAGCCCAATTACCCAATTTTAGTAATTAGCCCAACATCATGATTACTTCGTTTTAAATAAGCATAATAATAACTTAGCTACGAGACATTAATGTAAAAAGGTTGAACATAACTTACAATGATTAAAAATAGCGTAGCGTTACACGGACAGAATTTCGACTTACACCCTTACAACATTCGCTAACATACCCTTATTATTAGGATTTAAAATTAAAATTAAAATTAAAATATAAATTATATATATATATATCGTATATATTGAGAGAGATAGAGAAATAAGATATGAAATTTGATCAGAATTCGGTTTGCTTTATAGCCAGACTTGATTTTTGGGGCTCCGCGACTCGCGGCAAAATGCCCTTCAAACTCCGCGAGTCGCGGAGATAGAAATTACAGCTCAGTCCTTGGAGTTTTCTCTGCCGACGGTTTTTATTATATATATATAATATATATATAATTAATATAATTAATTATATATTATATTATATTTATATACATAGTTAACTTGTAATTTTTAGTCCGTTGCGTCGAGCGTTAAGAGTTGACTCTAGTTCCGGTTCCGGATTTTCGAACGTCCTTGCGTACAATTTTATATTTTGTACTTTGCGTTTTGAATCTTGTACTCTTGTGATTTCGAGACGTTTCTTATCAATAATTGGAACCTTTTTGATTGTCTTTTGTACTTTTGAGCTTTTTGGTCGTTTGCGTCTTCAATTCGTCGAATCTGTCTTTTGTCTTCACCTTTTATTATTTAAACGAATATCACTTGTAAATAGAACAATTGCAACTAAAAGCTTGTGTTTCTTGAGGAATAATGCTATGAAATATATGTTCGTTTTTAGCATTATCAAATATTCCCACACTTGAGCGTTGCTTGTCCTCAAGCAATATTGTCTTGAAATACTAGAATCACTTCTTTATTCTTCACACTTTGTACATCAGTGATTTCTATACGGTGGTATAAACAATGGTAGTAACGATATGGTTTACAGTCCCACATGACTATAAAAATTTAGATCCATTAAGGAAATTGGATCTTTATGAAAACATTTGATCTTTTGAAAATCTAGTTTTTACCCTAGATAAGTTTTCCGGGATAACCCTTTACCGGTGTTTGCAAAATATTTTTGTGGGTTTGGTGGGTTTCAGATTTGAAAATTTTAGCTCAAAACTTGCGGTTTTGTGTCACCCACTTGCTAACCTTGTATTTGGAAAGCAACACGTCCAGTTTACTTGTTCCGTATATTACCTTTCGGCAAACTACCGTCCGGTTGTAAAGGAAGGCGTTGAACAAGCAACTGTTAAGGCAATGTCCCGTGACATGCTTTTGATTATGGTCTATAACGTGTCGGACGCAATTACTATCATTGGTAGGAGCAATAGTAAAGCTCACCCTTATAATTTGTCGGTCTGGCACAAGGTCCTGTCTTTGACCATGCTATGCAACCACCGTTCTTACGGTTGACACCCGATTTAGTTCAGGTGACCTAATGAATTCCAGGTGAATTCCTAGGATTTTACGTTCAATGGTAATGAACGCATTGAAAATAGGGTTTTCAGAAAACAAATCGGTTTATAATTTTGATCAAAATATTTTCTCGTTTAAGCTCGAGTTTAGATATCATTGAATTCCATGAGTTTGAATTCTCAATCTTTAAGGTCAATCTCTAGGATTGAGTAATATCAGTCTTAAAAGCTGATTTTTGATCTTTAAAGGAGATTATCCTTTCTGGGGATCTGATTCATTAGTCTTATCAAGCTAATTTGCACGGTGCCTCCCCATTGTACGAGATAAATCCTTCTCATGGTTAGGATAAATCTGACCACTTGGCGACCCTGTTTAATGCTGAGGTCCGTGGATTTCCTGCTGATTTTAGTGATGACTTTTCTAGATTTTTCGTCAACCTACAGCTGGTCTGGACGACAACTTCATGACCTAAATCAAGAAGTGCGTTTCTTTTTCGGAAGACTTTACTTCCTTTTAATGATGGAATTGATTCATCGTGTAGATCCATCTCTTCTTTTCTTTCATTGGGTAAAACAGTTTAGTTTAGTCCAAAGCAAAAGTATTTTCAGTTATTTGTTACAGATATATGTGACATATGTTTAAAATAACTTGGTAAATTTTCCCACACTTGGCTTTTATTTTCCTTTTTATCGTCCTCTATTCCATTTTAAATGAATTTTAACCTTTTAGTTTGTTTCTCAATTTATGTCCTTTCCGAGGTAACAATAATTTCGGTGTTAAAACCTAGTTTTATCGTTCATAAATATGTATAAACATGATTTTGAATTCATTTAATTGAAAATTTTGAAAAATTTTACTAGAATTGGGTAGTCAGTATATAAGACTAGGGCTGTTCTTTTTTATCAGAGAGCACTAGATTCTAATACAACTACTGCTTTACTAGTATTTTTAATGGTAACCAAGTGTTTAATATAAAAATTTTAAAATCCGAAAGAATTTAACCCCTTCCCACACTTAAGATCTTGCAATGCCCTCATTTGCAAGAAATCAGTAACAATTTAAATTATTGAGGGTGATTTTTGTGAAAATGATTAAATTTTTACCATAGTTTCCAAATATATTGGCGTTTGTTTGCTGAATGATAAATGGTGCACATCATTTGTTCATTCCGTCTTGTTGTTATTTCACATATATTTTGCATCTTGTCGTCAAAATTAGTTGCTTTTGCTGAACTTAATGCCAGTCTTTGAAAATGCGTTGTTTTACCCTGTTGTGTACATAAGATAAACTGCAAACATATATACATATTTTTGAAGTTTGGTATATTACCCCACATTCAAAAATTATTAAAATCTAAGAATAAAAGTTAGATAATTATAAAAATGATTACAATATTAACAAAAATATTAAATGTATCAATAATTACAAATTACAAAATAAAAAAAAATAAAAAGTAAACTAAGGATGATATTGGTACCAATAGGAGTTCCAGGCATAACCATAAGTGCTATAGAATGCTTCGGCAGGGTCATACGTAGGATATGGTGGCTGCATCTCTATCGACCAAGGAGGGAAGACGGGTTTCGGTGTAGGAATATAGTTTCTACCTATATGTTGGCAATGCGCTATGATCTGGTTCTGATGAACTTGCCAATCTTCAAATGCTCTCTGTCTAGCATTTTCGTATTCCTGAGAAGCTATAAACCTATGCATTTCTTGCATCTCATTCCCCCCTCCTACATTACCTTGCTCCTGGTTTCTCTCCACCTGTGGATGTCTACCATGGTATCGTACTGCGGCGTTATTTCGCCGCTTCAAAACTTTCGCACCATGGTATACATTTAAACCTATAGTGTCGCGGGGTTCCGGCTCTTCTAGTAATAATCCCCCCCGACTTATATCCACACCGAGATATTCACCAATCAAAGTAATAAAAATACCACCTCCTATTATGCTATGTGGTCGCATCCCCCGAACCATAGCTGATAAATAATAACCCACACAATATGGTATACTTACAGCGCTCTGTGGGTCTCGAATACACATATGGTAAAACAAATCTTGTTCATTTACCTTTTCTTTGTTTTTACCCCTTTGTGTAATCGAATTAGCTAAAAACCTATGTATTACTCTTAATTCGGCTCTATCTATATCCAAATAAGAGTAGTTTCCCCCTTTGAAACGGTGATGGCTTGTCATTTGACTCCACACACCGTGTGTATCAAAATTCTCATCTATCTTTCTACCGTTTAGTATCAATCCTCTACAATCGGCAGACGCTAATTCCTCAGGCGTATATATACGTAAAGCCTGAGCCATGTCCAGTAAAGACATGTGGCGCATCGAACCGCCTAACAAAAATCTAATAAAAGAACGATCGGTTAAACTAGCTACCCGATCATTCAACTCTATACTACATAACAACTCTTCACACCATACTTTATATACAGGTCTGCTTATGGTGAATAAACATATCCAGTCATTAAAAGAAGAATTACCATACCTCTGTACTAGTAATTCCCTAATTGGCCCGGCCAATTCTACAGCTTCCAAGGGTCCCCATTCTATGACCCTCGGTACTTCAACAACCTTGGAATGAAGAGTATGCAAACCCCGTTGATATTTTGGATAATCTATCCAAAGTCTGTCAAATCTCAGGTTCGGGTGCAACTCTTCCAAGTGCATATCTGAAAAGGTCATGACTGGATGAGGTACATCCTGCTTGTAGTAGTTATCTACCTCCTGTTGGTCCAAATTCTCAGCAGGAGCATGGCGGGCTTGGGATGAAGATTCACCCCTTTCATTCTGCAAAACACATCAAACACAAATTTTGTGCATCCAAATATGCATTAGTGTCAGCAAAATCATCAATCAAAATAACTACAATGACATTATCAATTTATATCAAACTTAAGCTCATTTTCACATTTTTATCAAATCTACACTTTTTCAAATAAGCATATACGAAAATTTTCGCCAAGTTCATAAGCATTCAACTCAAATAACATGTCAAAATAATCATTACTAGCAATCAAACAAGTCTCAAATGGCATTATCTTTCAAAAATCAAGTTCATGAATTTTAGACTTGAAAAAGTCCACTTTAATTCTCAAAATCATGTTTAGGCTCAAAGTTTGGATCATTTAACTACCTAGACATGTTACACTACTCAATTTAGCAACAATTCATGACAAAAATCGGCCATAACCTGTTTATATCAAAAAGCCCCAAATTGCTCAAGAACACAAACCCTAGATTATTCAAAATTTGAAGTTTAAGGCTTCTAATCATGTTAAACAGCATCAATCTAGGTTATACAAGCATAATACATAAACAATTTAAGTCTAATTACACTAAAAAGCATCAAAATCAAATTGGGGAAAAAATAGCTCAAGAACACCAAAATTCGAATTAAATGGTGTTTAGGTGTAGAAATTTACCGTTTTTCTTGAGTAATTCTTAGATAGCATCCTTCTCAACATGATTTTAGCAAAAAATTTGGTGATTAACGGTTAAAAATTGAGATTTTTGGGGGTGATTTTCGGGTTTTTTCGGGTTCTTTTTCGCTGTTATTTTGGGGTGTTTTTGTGTTTTTGAGTATACTGATCGTTCAGCTATTTTTATTTTTTTTCTGGGTTTTGGTCCCTCCGCGAGTCGCGGAGGTTTTTCACTTCAAACTCCGCGACTCGCGGAGTTTGCTCTTTTTTTTTTTTTTTTTTTTTTTTTTTTTTATAATCATTAACTTATTAAAACAATTAAGTAATTAATTTTAAAATTTTGTTTCCCTTGTTATTTAGGACGAGGTCGTTTCGGATCGATGTCCTAGTCCGTCCCTCGACAAAATTTTAAAATTTGTCTTTTTGTAGCGATTGTTTTAAAAGCTAAGATTTTTGGGTTTTTTCAATGTTTTTGGCATACTTTAATTCAATAAGATTAAAAATAATGATAATAAAAGTTCTCGTCTCTCCCTCGGGTAAAGCAATTTCGGTTCAAAGACCTAGTCTTCAACTTACGACGAATTTTTAAAAATCATATTTTTAACTTAATGAGATAAAGTAAATTTTTGTTTTTAAATTCACACAACTTAAATATAAAATTCAAAATTAAAAATTAAAAATTCACACCAAACTTAAAATTTGAAATGCATAAAATTAAAATTTATTATTTTAAAAATTAAAAATTCACACCAAACTTAATTTAAAAATTCATATTATAAATTCATACCAAACTTATATTAATTTTTTTTTCAAATATTTACAATTTTAAATATATTGTTTTTACAAAGTTTACAATATTAATTTAAGATTTAAATATTAATTTTAAAAACATGGTAAAAATAAAATTAAAAATCTTTTTGTCTTTTTATCCCACTTTAATCAATCAAATATTATCAAAAATATGCGCCCCTCTTTTCGGTAAAGAAATTTCGGTTTCAAAACCTAGTTTAACTCATGACGAATTTTTGAAATATTTTGGTTTGATTGTTTAAAGATATTTATACCTTAAGAATAAACGTTAAATTTCGCAGTGATGTAATAAATTTTTGAATGATATCAATAATTTAGGTCGCCAAACCTAATTTTATTCAATACCAATTTAATACTTTTTAGCGAACAAATTAGCGTTTATTATCAAAAGGTTAAAAATAAAAATAAAAATAAAAACTGTACAGACATACCTGTGAAATAGATTTTTTAGTTATATGATCTATTCCATTCATAAGATAGTTGGTTTAATTGATTTTCCATGGCTGCATAGGCGTAACCTCGAGCATTCATTGTCTTTTCTTCTAAACATATGAACGGTCCGTCTCTGCATAAAGTAACAAATTCGGTATTTGAATAGGTTTGATTATTTGAACATTTACCTCCATGTGACCATTTTCCGCATTTGTGACATCGTTCTAGGTGTCGTGCTCTTCTTTTCGCTGCGGATTTTGATTTTCCTTTACCAAATTGTAACTTATTATCTTCGCATCTGGATCCTTTTCTAACTCCGTCCATTCTTTCTCTGATTACTGATACTAATTCACTCGGTAGTATGTCATTATTTCTTTTAGTGATCAAAGCGTGTAGCATTAGACCATGGTTTAGTTCACAGGCAGTCTTCATTTTGTAAAAACCTAAAAAAATAAAAATTCAGAATGGGGGGAGAAGACTAGTTCTTTAGGGTCTGCTAGGGAAAGACCATACGTGTTCCATTTTTGAGAACTACACGAAAACAGACAATCTATCTCTAACAGAAATACATATTATCCTTTAAAGACTTGATTCTCCCCACACTTAGTTAGCTGTGGTATCGAAATTGTGATTAACTTCGTTGTCGACTTCCATCGGACCATGTATGTAATGTTTAACTCTGTGACCATTAACTTTAAATTCAATCCCATTTGAATTTATTAATTCTATCATTCCGTATGGGAAAACTCTTTTGACTATGAATGGTCCAGACCATCTTGATTTCAATTTTCCAGGAAATAGCTTGAATCGTGAATTGAAAAGAAGAACTCTGTCTCCTTCTTTAAATTCTTTTGAACTTCTGATTCTTTTATCATGCCATTTCTTCGTTCTTTCTTTATAGATTAACTAATTTTCGTATGCTTCATGTCTTAATTCTTCTAATTCGTTTAGTTGACTTAATCGTAGACGTCCGGCTTCATGTAAATCAAGATTACATGTCTTCAAAGCCCAAAATGCTTTGTGTTCAATTTCTACTGGAAGATGACATGCTTTTCCATAAACAAGTCTAAAAGGTGTGGTTCCAATTGGAGTTTTGTAGGCTGTTCTAAAAGCCCAGAGTGCATCCTCCAATTTAATGGACCATTCCTTCGAATTTGATCCTACGGTTTTCTCTAGAATACGTTTTAAAGCTCGGTTGGTATTTTCAACTTGTCCACTTGTTTGTGGATGATATGCGGTGGAGATTTTATGAGTTACTCCATATCTTTTAAGAACTTTCTCAAGTTGATTATTACAGAAATGAGTACCCCGATCACTTATTAAAGCTTTCGGTGTTCCAAACCTTGCAAAAAGACGTTTTAAAAAGTTGACTACAACTCGTGCATCGTTAGTTGGGAGAGCTTGTGCTTCCGCCCATTTAGATACATAGTCAATGGCTACGAGTATATATAGATTATTATGAGATTTTGGAAATGGACCCATAAAGTCAATACCCCAAATGTCAAATACTTCACATACTTGGATGACATTTTGTGGCATTTCATCACGTTGACTTATTTTTCCGGCCCTTTGACATGCATCACAGGATTTGCAAAGGAGGTGTGCGTCTTTGTAAATTGTAGGCCAATAGAATCCAGCTTCATAAACTTTTCTTGCTGTTAGTTGAGGCCCATAATGCCCTCCTATTGGTCCTGTGTGACAATGGTTTAAAATTTTACTAGCTTCATCTCCAAATACACATCGGCGTATTATTCCATCGGGACAACTTTTAAACAGATGTGGATCTTCCCAGAAATAGTGTTTTATATCACTGAAGAATTTCTTTCGTCTTTGGTACGATAATCCTTTTTCAAGGAATCCACAAACTAAGTAGTTTGCATAGTCTGCAAACCATGGGATTTCTTTATAATCTATCTTCAATAGATATTCATCAGGAAAGTTGTCTTGTATGGCCGATTCATTCAGAACTTCTAATTCGGGATTTTCAAGACGAGAAAGATGATCAGCGGCGAGATTTTCTGCTCCTCTTTTATCTCGGATTTCAATATCAAACTCTTGTAAGAGTAAGATCCAACGGATTAATCTTGGTTTAGCATCTTGTTTTGAAAATAGGTATCTAAGAGCAGAATGGTCGGTATAGACCACCGTTTTTGCTAGAACGAGATATGATCGAAATTTGTCAAAAGCAAAGACAATAGCAAGGAGTTCTTTTTCAGTAGTTGTATAGTTTGTTTGTGCTCCTTGTAATGTCTTACTAGCATAATATATAGGTTGAAATCGTTTTTCAATCCTTTGTCCTAGAACGGCTCCCATTGCAAAATCACTTGCATCGCACATTAGTTCAAATGGTAGATTCCAATTTGGTGTTATCATGATCGGTGCATTAGTGAGTTTTTCTTTAAGAATATTAAAAGATTTGATACATTCATCTGAAAAGATGAATGGCGCATCCTTTTCTAGGAGTTTATTCATAGGAGTGGCAATTTTAGAAAAATCTTTTATGAAACGTCGGTAAAAACCGGCATGCCCTAGAAAACTCCTAACTCCTCTAACATTGGTGGGATGTGGAAGTTTAGCAATTACATCTACTTTAGCTCTATCCACTTCAATTCCTTCTTTTGAAATTTTATGTCCAAGAACGATGCCTTCTTTAACCATGAAATGGCATTTCTCCCAATTAAGTACTAGATTTGATTTTTCGCATCTAATTAGCATTCATTCCAGATTAACTAGACATGATTTAAATGTATCACCGAAGACTGAAAAGTCATCCATGAATACTTCCATGCATTCTTCTATCATGTCGTGAAAAATCGCCATCATACACCTTTGAAAGGTTGCAGGGGTGTTGCAAAGTCCAAATGGCATGCGTTTGTAAGCAAAAGTACCATAAGGGCACGTGAATGTGGTTTTCTCTTGATCTTCGGGTGCTATTGGAATTTGAAAATATCCGGAAAATCCATCTAGAAAACAATAGTAACTATTTCCGGCTAATCTTTCCAACATTTGATCTATGAAAGGTAAGGGAAAGTGATCTTTTCTGGTGGCGTCATTTAATTTTCTATAATCAATACATACACGCCATCCTATTACAGTCCTAGTAGGAATAAGCTCATTTTTCTCATTTGTGATGACAGTCATGCCACCCTTCTTAGGCACGCATTGAACTGGACTTACCCATGGACTATCAGAGATTGGATATATCAAACCTGCATCTAGCAGTTTAATAATCTCTTTCTTAACTACATCTTGCATATTAGGATTTAGTCTTCGTTGACGTTGCACATACGTTTTATGACCTTCTTCCATAAGGATTTTATGTGTGCAATACGAAGGACTTATTCCTTTAATATCATGAATCTTCCATGCAATGGCTGGTTTATGAGCTTTCAACACAGAAATGAGTTGTGATTTCTCATTTTCAGTAAGAGAAGACGATATTATTACAGGTAATTCAGATTCACCATGTAAATAAGCGTATTCCAAATGGTTTGGAAGTGGCTTTAACTCTAATTTCGGAGGTTCTTCTATCGATGATTTATATCGATATCTGTCTTCTTCTTTTAGCATTTGAATTTCTTCTGTTGTTGGTTCATATCCATTAGCTATAAGTGTAGCTAACATTTCAGCTTCATCAATTGGTTCATTACCTTCTCCTAAAGAACATTCTCCCGTTCCTTGTAATTCTGGAAATTCTTCTAATAATTCTGCATGTGCATCTATAGTTTGAATATAATAACATGTATCATCTGCAGATTGTGGTTGTTGCATGGCTCTATCAACTGAAAAGGTAACACTCTCATCCTCTATACTTAGGGTCAGTTTCTTACCGAACACGTCTATCATTGCTTTAGCCGTGTTTAAGAATGGTCTTCCTAATATGAGAGGAACTTGAGAGTCTTCTTCCATGTCCAAAACAACAAAATCTACTGGAAATACTAAAGTACCAACTTTAACTAGCATGTTCTCCATTATCCCTCTAGGATATTTTATTGATCTATCAGCTAGTTGTATGCTTATTCTGGTTGGTTTCAATTCTCCAAGGTCTAGTTTAGCGTATAGTGAATACGGCATTAGATTTATACTAGCACCTAAGTCTGCCAATGCTTCTATTGAACTAAGACTACCCAGAAAACATGGAATTGTGAAACTTCCTGGATCAGATAGTTTTTCTGGTATCTTATTCAACAGCACTGCTGAACAATTAGCATTCATAGTAACAGCCGAAAGTTCTTCCATTTTCTTTCTATTCGTGATCAGATCTTTCAAGAATTTAGCATATCTAGGCATTCCTGAAATCACATCAATGAAAGGAAGATTTACATTTATCTGTTTAAACATATCCAAGAATTTGGATTGCTCGGCTTCAAGTTTTTCTTTCTTCATTTTACTCGGGTAAGGAAGTGGTGGTTGGTATGGTTTAACATAAGGTTTATCTTTAACTGTGTTATCTTCATTAACCTTTTCAACTACCGGTTCTTTTTCCTTATCTTGATCAGGTTGTGGTTCTTGTGGAGTAGGAATAGTTTCATCAGAAGTTACAGGTATTTCAGGTGGTTTAAGTGTTGTACCACTTCTTGTGGTAATAGCTTTAGCTATTTCATTCCGGGGGTTAGCATTTGTATCGCTAGGTAGACTTCCCGGTTTTCTTTCACCTATTAATCTTGCTAGGTTACTTACTTCTTGTTCCAGATTTTGAATAGAAGCTTGTTGATTTCTAAATGCTTGAGCATTTTGTTCATTGGTTTGTTTCTGAGATGTGAAAAACTGCGTTTGAGTTTCAACTAGCTTCGTCATCATATCTTCTAAATTTGGCTTTTTATCATCGGTTTGTTGTGGTGGTTTGTTTTGAAAATTCGGTCTTTGCTGATTGTAAGTATTATTGGATATTTGTTGATTGCTAGGACCTTGTTGGTTGTTGTATGGAATATTTCGGTTATAATTCTGGTTTTGATTGTAAATCGGTCTTGGCGGTTGATAATTATTCTGATAATTATTTCCAGGCCTTTGGTTTATGTATGAAATATTCTCTCTTTGTTCCATTGTTAATTCAATACTGAGACAATCTTTTGTCAAATGTGGTCCTCCACACTGCTCACAACTAATTCGTATTGAGTGAATATCCTTAGTCATCTTTTCCATTCGTCTCTCGAAAGCATCTATCTTTGCAGAAATGGAATCTAAGTCATGGCTAGAATCGGCTCTAGCTGCTTTAGATGATCTAATGATATCTTTTTCTTGGTGCCACTCATGTGAGTGGGAAGCAGTGTTATCAATAATTTTGTAAGCATCAGTTTTGGTTTTCTTCATAATCGAACCACCAGCTGCTATATCTATGTCTTTTCTTGTAGTGATGTCGCATCCTCGGTAGAATATTTGTACTATTTGACAGGTGTCTAAACCATGTTGCGGACATCCTCTTAACAACTTTCCATATCTTGTCCACGCCTCATATAGAGTTTCATTTGGTTTCTGTGTAAACGTAACAATTTCTGCTTGAAGTCTTACGGCTTTAGATGCAGGAAAGAATTGTTTAAGAAATTTGTCAATTAAAACGTCCCATGTATCAATCGCCCCTTCAGGTAACGATTCCAACCAATCTTTGGCTTCTCCCTTTAAAGTCCAGGGAAATAACATGAGATATATCTGTTCATCCTCCACTTCTCGGATTTTAAATAGTGTGCAGATCCTATTAAAGGTACGTAGATGTTCATTTGGATCTTCCTTCGGCGCACCACTAAATTGGCATTGATTAGTCACCATGTGTAGAATTTGTCCTTTGATTTCATAATCTGGCGCATTAATGTCTGGATGAGTAATTGCGTGACCTTGGCCAGTGCGTTTAGCTCTCATTCGGTCTTCCATACTTAAAGGTTCCAGATTCTCCATAATTGAATTTGTTGAATCGGTATCACTAGATGATTCTGTTTTAATAGTTCGTTCCTCAACAATCTCTGTTTGAATGATTTGTGGTTCCGGAGGAAAGTTTAATGGTTCAGGATCTACGAACCGTTCCTGAATATTCTCCGGATTCTCAATTGTGAGGTTGGGTTCAAAAAATGGATTATCGGAAATTTGAACTGAAGTACTTGGTTGACTAGATGACGATTCTAAAGAAAAATCAACGGCGGTTATATTTGTTAAACGATGTCTTGATCTAGTTACAGGTGGTGAACGTACAAAAGGTGATGAACGTCTTGCTCGGTGCATTCACTGAATATCCTATTAGTTTTAAAAAGGAAAGAAAAATTATAATAAGTTATCCAATTAATAGACTTTTCTGATTTTGCTCACGTTTCGAATAGCCAAAAGATGCAGCAGAGGGGCAGGATTCGTTTGGTCTCAATATAATTGAGGACTGTTTGGCTCCAATAACCCGGTCCACGTACAAATCCAACTATTACTACGAACCAGAAAATTTTAATGTCTATTAATTTAACCACTTAAAATAAATTTTCGTAATTTTAAGAAATTTAGATAAGAAGTAGAAAAAATTCTAAGTCCTAAAAACTAGAATAGCGAGAAATAAGAGAGAAAAAGAGTTCGTCGCAAAAGGTCGAAAAAGAAAAAGAAAAAAAAAATGGTTGAAAAATAAAAGGTGACGGAAAAATAAAAGAAACTTATAAAAACTTAAAAATACTTAACTAACCTAACCTTATTACTACAACTAACTTAAAATTATAATCGCAAATTGAAATTACTAATTGGAATGATAATTGGTACATAGTAAAAGGTCTAAAAATATTAAAGCTTACAGGAAAAACTAAATCCCAAATGGAAATAACTTAAAAAGAAACTAAAACTTAAAAAGGCGTCGCAAAATTCTAAAGCACCTAAATCTTAGTCTAAAGAAAAAGCACTTAAGGAATTCTACGGCAAAGCCTAAAAATCTAGGAGTAAAAATAACTATAGCAAAAACTAAGTTTAAAATTAAATATGAGCTAAAAAATACAAATTTTACGCTACAACGATTAAAAAGGTACAAAATATAAAAATATACAAAAAGTTGTAAAAAGTACAATTTTTATAAAAATATTATTTTTATATTATTTATTTAATAAAACTACAAATTTTACAATTTAATAAAACTAATTAATACTAAATACATAAATTAAATAAAAAGTAAAAATAAAAATAAAACTAATAATAATAATAATAATAATTAGGTTTAAATAATAATAATAATTAATATTAACCGTAATTAATGCAGGTTTAGGGCTTCCTGTCGCCTGTCAGAAACCCTCCGCGAGTCGTGGCAATTAAAGAAGAAAACCCCGCGAGTCGCGGGGATCCAAATTTCAGCTGACAGGTTTGAATTTTTTACGCGTTTTGTTTTTTTGTTTTTTTTTTTTTTTTAATTTTCTGTTTTCTGTTTTTTTTAATAAATAAAAGATATTAAAATAAAACTTATATTTTTATAAACTAAACTAAAAATAAAGAAACTTATAAAACTTAAATATTTAATAAAATCTTAAAAATACTTATATTTTTCTTTTTCTTTTTATATTTTTCGAATAATTAAAACGTATTTTTACAAAAACGACTTTTAATAAAAGTAACTAAAAATCTTTTTTTTTTCCGTATATTATATTAGCGTTGCGCTTCCGGCTTTTAAGATAGTTCCCCGACAGCGGCGCCAAAAAATACTTGATGTTAAGCGAGGTGTATATAAAATAGCTTATATTTTACTAGGAAAAACTATTAAATACGATACAATTTTACACAAGATATTTATTTATTTATAGAATGGATATACTTAAACCTTGCTACAACACTTATAGGCAGTGTACCTAATCGTACAGTAGTGTAGTTTTTAGTAAGTCCGGTTCGTTCCACAGGGAAATCTTTAAACAAAGCTCAACGCTATATTAGTTTACTTTTATTAAAAATACAAATATATATATAAGTAATATTATTATTATAAAGGGGGGTTTTTACCGTTTAATGACCGGTTTGTCGATTTTAAGATTTTAGTCGCAGTTAAAACCTAATGTAAAATATAAAATAAATACAAGACTTTAAATTAAAGCGTAAAGTAAATAACGATAATGAAATTGCGAATAATAAAAATGCGATAAAATAAACTTGCGATAATTAAAAAGTACGATAATTAAAAGTGCGATTAAATAACAATAAATAAAAGTGCGATAATTAGAAGTGCAATTAAATATAAAATAAAGGAAATTAAATATGAAATAAAAGAATTATGCTTATTTAAACTTCCGTAATCATGATGTTTGACGTGTTGATTTTAGTTTTATGCCCATGGGTTAATTGTCCTTTGTCCTGGATTATTCAATATGTCCGTCTGGTTTTTGTCCATAACAGTCCATCAGTCATAAATATAAATTGCAAGTGTCCTTGTCAAATTATTATTATACCCGAAGTTAAATATTCCAACTAATTGGGGATTTGAATTGTAACAAGGTTTTAATACTTTGTTTAATGAATACACCAGGTTATCGACTGCGTGTAAACCAAGGTTTTACTACTTTGTTAACAATTACACCAATTACCCTTGAATGTAATTTCACCCCTGTTTTAATTATTCTAGTGGCTATTAATCCATTCCCGTGTCCGGTTAAATGAACGATTATTCGTACATATAAATACCCCGCCCATCGTGTCCGATCGAGTGTATATGGTAATTTATAGGGACGCCCAATTGTAAATCTTTATATTAACATTAACAAACTTTCATTTAGTTAAACAAATATAAAGCCCATTAATAGCCCATAGTCTAATTTCCACAAGTGTCGTTCTTTTATCCAAACCCCAATTATGGTACAAAGCCCAATTACCCAATTTTAGTAATTAGCCCAACATCATGATTACTTCGTTTTAAATAAGCATAATAATAACTTAGCTACGAGACATTAATGTAAAAAGGTTGAACATAACTTACAATGATTAAAAATAGCGTAGCGTTACACGGACAGAATTTCGACTTACACCCTTACAACATTCGCTAACATACCCTTATTATTAGGATTTAAAATTAAAATTAAAATTAAAATATAAATTATATATATATATATCGTATATATTGAGAGAGATAGAGAAATAAGATATGAAATTTGATCAGAATTCGGTTTGCTTTATAGCCAGACTTGATTTTTGGGGCTCCGCGACTCGCGGCAAAATGCCCTTCAAACTCCGCGAGTCGCGGAGATAGAAATTACAGCTCAGTCCTTGGAGTTTTCTCTGCCGTCGGTTTTTATTATATATATATAATATATATATAATTAATATAATTAATTATATATTATATTATATTTATATACATAGTTAACTTGTAATTTTTAGTCCGTTGCGTCGAGCGTTAAGAGTTGACTCTAGTCCCGGTTCCGGATTTTCGAACGTCCTTGCGTACAATTTTATATTTTGTACTTTGCGTTTTGAATCTTGTACTCTTGTGATTTCGAGACGTTTCTTATCAATAATTGGAACCTTTTTTATTGTTTTTTGTACTTTTGAGCTTTTTGGTCGTTTGCGTCTTCAATTCGTCGAATCTGTCTTTTGTCTTCACCTTTTATTATTTAAACGAATATCACTTGTAAATAGAACAATTGCAACTAAAAGCTTGTCTTTCTTGAGGAATAATGCTATGAAATATATGTTCGTTTTTAGCATTATCAATTGAGAATTATAAACTCATGAAATTCAATGATATCTAAACTCGAGCTTGAACGAGAAAATATTTTGATCAAATTAAAACCGATTTGTTTTCTGAAAAAACCCATTTTCAATGCGTTCATTACCATTGAACTTAAAATCCTAGGAATTCACCTGGAATTCATTAGGTCACCTGAACCAAATCGGGTGTCAACTGTAAGAACGGTGGTTGCATAGCACGGTCGAAGACAGGACCTTGTTCTAGACCGAAAAATTATAGGGTGATCTTTACTATTTCTCCTACAAAGGATAGTAATTGCATCCGACACGTTTTAGACCATGAACATCTGCATGTCATTAGATATTGCCTTAACAGTTGCTTGTTCAATGCTTTCCTTTACAACCGGACGGTAGTTTACCGAAAGGTAATATACGGAGCAAGTATACTGGACGTGTGCTTTCCTAATACAAGGTTAGCAAGTGGGTGACACAAAACCGTAAGTTTTGAGCTAAAATTTGAAAATATGAAACCCACGCAACCCACAAAAATATTTTGCAAACACCGGTGAAGGGTTATTCTGGAAAACTTATCTAGGGTAAAAGCTAGAATGAATTTTCAAAAGATCAAATGTTTTCATAAAGATCCAATTTCCTTAAAGGATCTAAATTTTCTTAGGCATGTGGGACTGTAAATCACATCGTTACTACCATTGTTCATACCTCCGTATTAAAATTACTGATGTATAAAGTGTGAGAATAAAAAAAAGTGATTCGAGTGAAGTGTGATTATATTTTAAGTTCTGTATTGCTTGAGGACAAGCAACGCTTAAGTGTGGGGATATTTGATAGTGCTCCAAATGAACATATATTTAGGCACAATATCCTTCCAATATGTAAAGCTTTTAGTTGTAATTGTTCTATTTTTATGTAATATTCGTTTAAATAAGTAAGTGCGAAGACAAAAGAAGAAAACGACGATTTGAAGGCGCAAATGACCAAAAAGCCAAAAAGTACAAAGTACAATCCAAGTGGTTTGAAATATTGATGTGAAACGTCTCAAAATTACAAAAGTACAAGTCGCGAAACGCAAAGTACAAGATATCTCCGCGTACGAAAGGACGTTTGAAAATCTGGAACCGGGACCAGAGTCAACTCTCAACGCGCGACGCAACGGAGCTAAAATTACAAATCAACTATGCACATGAATATAATATAATATATATATATAATTATATAAAATTATATATATATATATATATATATATATATATATATATATATATATATATATATATTAAATAAATATGTCGACAAGCTAGGAGTCAAAAAGTATGTGACCAGGAAATGACGGCCATGTGATCGCATGGCCAGAAGGCACAAATCTCATGCGACCGCGTGAGTTACTGTAGCAGTCCACATTCTATAAATTCAGTATTTTTCGGACGAGTTTATAGGATATCTTTTTCTTTTCCTTCTCTGTAATAATAATATATATATATATATTTATAATTTGAAGTTTAATAATAATTGGGTTATTGTAAGAAATGTTTTAAGGTTTTATAAGGCGGAACTCTGTCCGTTTAACGCTACGCGATTAATCACCACTGTAAGCTATGTTCTTCCTTTTTAAATTAATGTCTCGTAACTAAGTTATTATTATGCTTATTTGAGCCGAAGTAATCATGATGTTAGACTAAAAATTAAGATTGGGTTATTAGATTTTGTACCATAATTAAGGTTTGGACAAAAGACCGACACTTGTGGATATTGGACTATGACTATTAATAGATAAGGGGTATTGTCTAATTGAGCGACAACTCATTGGATCCTGTCGAACCTATCTTCAAATTAGTTAATCTAATAATTATTAAAATGATTATGTATGTCCTATTTAGTGACGTTTATACGACATTTTTTATGATCATTTAATTAATTATTCGGGTTGGGTAATTGATTATTCATTCTGATGATCAAGTGGGTAAATTAATATTCATATCTCATTAAAATAGGGGTGGATTACATAAAAGGATAATTGGTGTAATTGTTAACAAAGTATTAAAATCTTGGATTACGCGCAGTCGATAACCTGGTGTAATTATTAATAAAGTATTAAAACCTTGTTACAGTTCGAATCCCGAATTAGTTGGAATATTTGACTTCGGGAATAAGGTTAATTTGACGAGCATTTTATAATTATGACCGATGGACTATTATAGACAAAAACCAAATAGGTATCAAATAATCCAGGACAAAGGACAATTAACCCGGGTAATAAATTAAAATCAACACGTCGAACATCATGATTACGGAAGTTTAAATAAGCATAATACTTTTATTTCATATTTCATCGTATCTTTATTTACTGTCATTTTAATTACTGCAATTTACTTTATCGCAATTTAAATTCTGTCAATTATATATTATCGTCATTTATCTTTACGCTTTATTTTAAAATTGACGAACCGGTCATTAAACGGTAAAACCCCCTTTTTATAATAATAATACTACTACTTATATATATATATATATATTTATATACAAATATAGTTTTTAAAAAAATATAGCGTTAAACTTGGCTAGCTCCCTGTGGAACGAACCGGACTTACTAAAAACTACACTACTGTACGATTAGGTACACTGCCTATAAGTGTTGTAGCAAGGTTTAGGTATATCCACTCTTTAAATAAATAAATAACTTGTGTAAAATTGTATCGTATTTAATAGTATTTCGTAGTAAAAATATAACTATTTCGTATACACATGCTTTAACATCAATGGATCTGCACGATGAATCAATTCCATCATTAAAAGGAAGTAAAGTCTTCCGAAAAAGAAACGCGCTTCTTGATTTAGGTCAGGAAGTTGTCGTCCAGACCAGTTGTAGAGTCTACGAAAAACCTTGAAAAGTTTTCTCGAAAATCAGCTGGAAATCCACGGACCTCAGCATCAAACAGGGTCACCAAGTGGTCAGACTTATCCTAACCATGAGAGGATCTGTCTCGTATAATGGGGGGGCACCTTGCAAATTAGCTTATAAGACTAATGAATCAGATCCCCAAAAAGGATAATCTCCTTGAAAGATCAAAAATCAGCTTTTAAGACTGATATTACTCAATCCTTGAGATTGACCTTAAAGATTGAGAATTTCAAACTCATGGAATTCAATGATATCTAAACTCGAGCTTGAACGAGAAAATATTTTGATCAAAATTATAAACCGATTTGTTTTCTGAAAAACCCATTTTTAATGCGTTCATTACTATTGAACGTAAAATCCTAGGAATTCACCTGGAATTCATTAGGTCACCTGAACCAAATCGGGTGTCAACCGTAAGAACGGTGGTTGCATAGCATGGTCGAAGACAGGACCTTGTGCCAGACCCAAAAACTATAGGGTGAGCTTTATTATTTCTCCTACAAAGGATAGTAATTGCATCCGACACGTTATAGACCATAATTAAAAGCATGTCAGAGGACATTGCCTTAACAGTTGCTTGTTCAACGCTTTCCTTTACAACCGGACGGTAGTTTACCGAAAGGTAATATACGGAGCAAGTATACTGGACGTGTTGCTTTCCCAATACAAGGTTATCAAGTGGGTGACACAAAACCATAAGTTTTGAGCTAAAATTTTCAAATCTGAAACCCACCAAACCCACAAAAAGATTTTGCAAACACCGGTGAAGGGTTATTCCGGAAAACTTATCTAGGGTAAAAACTAGATTGAATTTTTAAAAAGATCAAATGTTTTCATAAAGATCCAATTTTCTAAAGGATCTAAATTTTTATAGTCATGTGGGACTGTAAATCACATCGTTACTACCATTGTTCATACCGTCGTATAGAAATCACTGATGTACAAAGTGTGAAGAATAAAGAAGTAATTTTAGTATTTTTATTTCAAGACTATATTGCTTGAGGACAAGCAATGCTCAAGTGTGGGAATATTTGATAATGCTAAAAATGAACATATATTTCATAGCATTATCCCTCAAGAAAGACAAGCTTTTAGTTGCAATTGTTCTATTTACAAGTGATATTCGTTTAAATAATAAAAGGTGAATACAAAAGACAGATTCGACGAATTGAAGACGCAAATGACCAAAAAGCTAAAAAGTACAAAGTACAATCAAAGTGGTTCAAATTATTGATGAGAAACGTCTCAAAATTACAAGAGTACAAGATGCAAAATACAAAATATTTAATTATACGCAAGGACGTTCGAAAAACCGAAACCGGGACCAGAGTCAACTCTCAACGCTCGACACAACGGACTAAAAATTACAAGTCAACTATGCACATAAATATAATATAATATTTAAATAATTCTTAAAATTATTTATATATTATATTTATTTATTAATCCGTCGGCAAGCTAGGAAACAAAGTCACATGAGCTGGAAAAAGTGGCCATGCGATCGCATGGCCTGGAAGAGCAAATTCCATGCAATCGCATGGCAGTAGGTACCAGGCCACATCTATAAAATTTCGCAGTTTTTGGTCGAATATAAACATCTTTTTCTTTCCTTTCTCTCATACGTATATATATATATATATATATATATATATATATATATATATATATATATATATATATATATATATATATATATATATATATATATATATATATATATTAATTATAATTTTAATTTTAATTTTAAATTCTAATAATAAGGGTATGTTAGCGAATGTTGTAAGAGTGTAAGTCGAAATTCTGTCCATGTAACGCTATGCTATTTTTAATCATTGTAAGTTATGTTCAACCTTTTTAATTTAATGTCTCTTAGCTAAGTTATTATTATGCTTATTTAATGCCAAAGTAATCGTGATGTTGGACTAAATATTAAAATTGGGTAATTGGGCTTTGTATCATAATTGAGGTTTGTACAAAAGAACGACACTTGTGAAAATTAGACTATGGGCTATTAATGGGCTTTATATTTGTTTAGCTAAATGATAGTTTGTTAATTTTAATATAAAGATTTACAATTGGACGTACCTATAAATAACCATATATACTCGATCGGACACGATGGGCGGGATATTTATAAATACTAATAATTGTTCATTTAACCGGATACGGGAATGGATTAATAGTTAATAGACTTATTAAAACAGGGGTGAATTATGTACAAGGATGCTTGGCATAATTGTTAACAAAGTATTAAAACCTTGGGTTACACGCACGCGCTTCTTGATTTAGGTCAAGAAGTTGTCGTCCAGACCAGCTGTAGGTTGACGAAAAATCTAGAAAAGTCATCTCTAAAATCAGCAGGAAATCCACGGACCTTAACATCAAACAGGGTCGCCAAGTGGTCAGACTTATTCTAACCATGAGAGGATCTGTCTCGTAAAATGGGGAGGGCGCCGTGCAAATTACCTTGATAAGACTAATGAATCAGACCCCCAGAAAGGATAATCTCCTTAAAGATTAAAAATCAGCTTTTAAGACTGATATTACTCAATCCTTGAGATTGACTTTAAAGATTGAGAATTACAAACTCATGGAATTCAATGATATCTAAACTCGAGCTTGAACGAGAAAATATTTTGATCAAAATTTAAAATCGATTTGTTTTTTGAAAACCTATTTTCAAAGCGTTCATTACCATTGAACGTAAAATCTTAGGAATTCAACGGAATTTATTAGGTCACCTGAACCAAATCGGGTGTCAAACGTAAGAACGGTGGTTGCATAGCATGGTCGAAGACAGGACCTTGTGCCAGACCGAAAAATTATAGGGTGATCTTTACTATTGCTCCTACAAAGGATAGTAATTGCATCCGACACGATATAGACCATAATCAAAAGCATGTCACGGGACATTGCCTTAACAGTTGCTTGTTCAACGCTTTCCTTTACAACCGGACGATAGTTTACCGAAAGGTAATATACGGAGCAAGTATACTGGACGTGTTGCTTTCCCAATACAAGGTTACCAAGTGGGTGACACAAAACCATAAGTTTTGAGCTAAAATTTTCAAATCTGAAACCCACCAAACCCACAAAAACAATTTGCAAACACCGGTGAAGGGTTATTCCGGAAAACTTATCTAAGATTAAAATCTAGAATGAATTTTTAAAAGATCAAATGTTTTCATAAAGATCCAATTTCCTTAAAGGATCTAAATTTTTATAGTCATATGGGACTGTAACCTACATCGTTACTACCATTGTTCATACCGCCGTATTAAAATCACTGATGTACAAAGTGTGAAGAATAAAGAAGTGATTCTAGTAAAGTTATATTCAAGTTCTATATTGCTTGAGGACAAGCAACGCTCAAGTGTGGGAATATTTGATAATGCTAAAAACGAACATATATTTCATAGCATTATCCCTCAAGAAAGACAAGCTTTTAGTTGCAATTGTTCTATTTACAAGTGATATTCGTTTAAATAATAAAAGGTGAAGACAAAAGACAGATTCGACGAATTGAAGACGCAAACGACCAAAACGCTAAAAAGTACAAAGTACAATCCAAGTGGGTCAATTTATTGATAAGAAACGTCTCAAAATTACAAGAGTACGAGCCGCAAAATGCAAAATACAGGATATTAAATTGTACGCAAGGACGTTCGAAAATCCAGAACCGGGACATGAACCAACTATCAACGCGTGACGCAACGGAGCTAAAATTACAAGTTGAAATGTCCCGTTCATATTGATTATAAACGTTCCATATTAATTGATTTCGTTGCGAGGTTTTGACCTCTATATGAGACATTTTTCAAAGACTGCATTCATTTTTAAAACAATCATAACCTTTATTTTATCAATAAAGGTTTTAAAAATATTACGTAGATTATCAAATAATGATAATCTAAAATATACTGTTTACACACGACCATTACATAATGGTTTACAATAGAAATATATTACATCGACATAGGTTTCTTGAATGCAGTTTTTACACAATATCATACAAACATGGACTCCAAATCTTGTCCTTATTTTAGTATGCAATAGCGGAAGCTCTTAGTATTCACCTGAGAATAAACATGCTTTAAACGTCAACAAAAATGTTGGTGAGTTATAGGTTTAACCTATATATATCAAATCGTAACAATCGACCACAATATTTCATATTTCAATACACATCCCATACATAGAGATAAAAATCATTCATATGGTGAACACCTGGTAACCGACATTAACAAGATACATATATAAGAATATCCCCATCATTCCAGGACACCCTTCGGATATGATATAAATTTCGAAGTACTAAAGCATCTGGTACTTTGGATGGGGTTTGTTAGGCCTAATAGATCTATCTTTAGGATTCGCGTCAATTAGGGTGTCTGTTCCCTAATTCTTAGATTACCAGACTTAATAAAAAGGGGCATATTCGATTTCGATAATTCAACCATAGAATGTAGTTTCACGTACTTGTGTCTATTTTGTAAATCATTTATAAAACCTGCATGTATTCTCATCCCAAAAATATTAGATTTTAAAAGTGGGACTATAACTCACTTTCACAGATTTTTACTTCGTCGGGAAGTAAGACTTGGCCACTGGTCGATTCACGAACCTATAACAAATATGTACATATATATCAAAGTATGATTAAAATATAATTACAACCATTTTTATTATGTTTTAAAGATTTGAGTGTATTAAGTTAGCTGTCCTCGTTAGTAACCTACAACTAGTTGTCCACAGTTAGATGTACAGAAATAAATCGATATATATTATCTTGAATCAATCCACGACCCAGTGTATACACGTCTCAGGCAAGATCACGACTCAAACTATATATATTTTTAGAGTCAACCTCAACCCTGTATAGCTAACTCCAACATTACTGCATATAGAGTGTCTATGGTTGTTCCAAATAATATATATAGATGGGTCGATATGATATGTCAAAACATTTGCGTACGTGTCTATGGTATCCCAAGATTACATAATATATTAGAATACATGTATAATACAATATAAGTTAGCTAGGATATGATTTGTATAGATTTGTTAAACATTTCCCGTAGCTAAAAAGATCAAAAATATCCAATCTTGTTTTACCCATAACTTCTTCATTTTAAATCCGTTTTGAGTGAATCCAGTTGCTATGGTTTCATATTGAACTTAAGTTTATGAATCTATACAGAAAAAGTATAAGTTTATAGTCAGAATTACAGGTTACAAGTCGTTTTTGTAAAGGTAGTCATTTCAGTCGAAAGAACGACGTCTAGATGACCATTTTGGAAAACATACTTCCACTTAGTTTCATGTTCATAAGAAAAATAATTTTCCCAGAAGAACAACTTTTAAATCAAAATATATCATAGTTTTTAATTAACTAACCCAAAACAGCCCGCGGTGTTACTACAACGGCGTATATCCGGTTTTACGGTATTTTTCGTGTTTTCCGATTTTAAATCATTAAGTTAGCATATCATATAGATATAGAACATGTGTTTAGTTGATTTTAAAAGTCAAGTTAGAAGGATTAACTTTTGTTTTCGAACAAGTTTAGAATTAACTAAACTATGTTCTAGTGATTTCAAGTTTAAACCTTCGAATAAGATAGCTTTATATGTATGAATCGAATGATGTTATGAACATCATTACTACCTCAAGTTTTCTGGATAAAACTACTGGAAATGAGAAAAATAGATCTAGCTTCAAAGGATCCTTGGATGGCTTGAAAGTTCTTGAAGCAGAATCATGACACGAAAATAGTTCAAGTAAGATTTTAACTCGAAATAAGATTGTTAAAGTTGTAGAAATTGAATCAAAGTTTGAATATGAATATTACCTTGAATTAGAAAGATAACCTACTGTAAATAACAAAGGTTCCTTGATCTTAGATGATTGCTTGGAATGGATTAGAAAACTTGGAAGTAGACTTGCAAACTTGGAAGTATTCTTGATTTTTATGAAACTATACTTATAGAATTTATGAAGAACACTTAGAACTTGAAGATAGAACTTGAGAGAGATCACTTAGATGAAGAAAATTGAAGAATGAAAGTGTTTGTAGGTGTTTTTGGTCGTTGGTATATGAATTAGATATAAAGGATGTGTAATTTTTGTTTTCATGTAAATAAGTCATGAATGATTACTCATATTTTTGTAATTTTATGAGATATTTCATGCTAGTTGCCAAATGATGGTTCCCACATTTGTTAGGTGACTCACATGGGCTGCTAAGAGCTGATCATTAGAGTGTATATACCAATAGTACATATATCTAAAAGCTGTGTATTGTACGAGTACGAATACGGGTGCATACGAGTAGAATTGTTGATGAAACTGAACGAGGATGTAATTGTAAGCATTTTTGTTAAGTAGAAGTATTTTGATAAGTGTCTTAAAGTCTTTCGAAAGTGTATGAACACATATTAAAACACTACATGTATATACATTTTAACTGAGTCGTTAAGTCATCGTTAGTCGTTACATGTAAATGTTGATTTGAAACATTTAAGTTAACGATCTTGTTAAATGTTGTTAACCCAATGTTTATTATATCTAATGAGATGTTAAATTATTATATTATCATGATATTATGATATATTAATATATCTTAATATGATATATATACATTTAAATGTCGTTACAACGATAATCGTTACATATATGTCTCGTTTCGAAATCATTAAGTTAGTAGTCTTGTTTTTACATATGTAGTTCATTGTTTACACACTTAATGATATATTTAAATATCATTTTATCATGTTAAATAAAGTGTATCAATATCTTAATATGATACATATGTATTTAGTAGACGTTATCATAACGATAATCGTTATATATATATATATCATTTCGAGTTTCTTAACTTAGTAATGTCATTTCTTATGTATATCACACATTGTTAATATACTTAGTGAGATACTTACTCATCATAATCTCATGTCAACCATATATATATATATATATATATATATATATATATATATATATATATATATATATATATATATATATATATATATATACATATATATATATATATATACATATATATATATATATATACATATATATATACATATATATATATACATATATATATATATATATATATATATATATATATATATATATATATATATATATATATATATATACGTATATATATATATGTAACAACCCTCACTTTTCAACTTCTAAATTACTGAATTAACCCTAGGGTTATATGTCTGACTATATGTATTAAGGGTTGTTATATACAATTAAATATTGACCGAATAGTAATTTTTAGTCAACAATGTACGCTTAAAAAAAATATATTATTAATTTATATAATTTGACATAATTTAACTAAGTATATAAACTTTGTATCACTTTTATTATTTAGTTAATATATTTAACTATATAATAAATCCAATTATATATAAATGTAATAATATTTACAAACTTACTAAAGCTATAGTTTAATAATTAAAATCATAATTATTATTAAAAATACAAAATACCGAATTATTTATTATTTTTATGCAAAATTTGTATTTATTAATTAAATAAAAAAAATAAAAAAAATAAATTATTATTGACAAATATTCTTGGAAAAACATTAAATAAATTTGTTTATTTACAAAAAAAAAATCCTTAAAATAAATAAAAAATAAATAAATAAATTACTTTTTAATTAAAAATTTTAATGGAAAAACTACCTTTATTATTTTATTTTGTGCATTATCCCATTACCTAACATTTAATACTTTTTAATTTTAAAATTCCATTAAGAATTAAATATTTCTTTTTCTTTTAATTATTTTATTCTTTTTACCTAATTTTTTCAAGTATAAATACCCCTCATTTATCATTCAAACTCACACCAAAATTTCTCTCATTCTCTCTTTAAAGAATTACTACTAGTAAGTATTCTTTTCTTACTTTTTATTTTTTTTACTTTTTACTTTTTACTTTTTTACTTTTTACTTTTTACTTTTTACTTCGGTTATTATTTTTACCGAAATATGTAAATAATGTTATAAATTATATGCAATTAAAAATAAAATAAATAACATGTATACACTATTACTATTACTAGCACCTATAACCTACTACTTATATTGTAACATAAAAACATTTTGGGATATGTATTAGAGATGTATAGATCTTCGAACTTTCTTGACGAATGGTTTCTATGAGATTCTAGGCAGAGGGTTTGGATTTCCGATTTAAAGGGTCCTATGGCTCAAGCCCCTAGATCTAAATTAGCCATTCGAAGGGAAAGGGGTGATTGGAAGCTTATCTAATACGGCAAGTATCCTAAAATGAAAAACACTGATAAAAGTAGAAACTCTCTAGTCATAGAAACTTAGTAAAATAAGAAACTTTCTAAAAATGGAAACTTTATAAAAATAGTAACTTACTAGGAATAGAAACTTAGTAAAACAAACTATACTTAAACACATACTTAAACTTAAACATGGGCAAAACACTTAACTACTCTTAAATGTCAATAGGTTGACTTTCCTGCTCACTCGTTCAACTCTTTATTCCGAGGAATAACTCTCTCTCTACTTACTAAGGTGAATTCATAGCCCCTCTTTAATTGCTAGCAAACTTACTTACTTTACTTGGGGTGAGACACATGCTGTTTTTACTTTTTACACTTTAGACACAAGTACCAAACTGTTAAACTATGCTATACCCGGCTATGTCCGACTAAGTCCCTACAGTGATATTTTTAATTGCTGCGGCATGCTTAATTATTGGGGGTAGGCCTATAGGGAGTAACGTCCCCGATACATTTGACCAAGTCATTGTATTACTTAATAATGAAATTAAACCGACAAGGACATACACAACTTGTCATGGGGAAAACTTGAACGTTTAGTCTAAATATCACGCATTGGCATAACTTTTTGATCCCGCGGGAGATCAACTTTACAAACTAACTCTTGTGGTCTAAAACAACGACAAAATTTTTGTTAAACCTATGAACTTCACTCAACCTTTTTGGTTGACACTTTAGCATGTTTTGTCTCAGGTGCTGTTTGATTCGAGCTCTTATACTTACTGCTTATGTGATGCTACTTGGACATAGGATCAAGAGTTATCGCATTTATTACTTCTGCATGTGAACATTTACGATATTGTTATTCCTGTCATTATAACGACATTTCATTTTCCGCTGCGTACTCATTAAAGTTAAATTCATCATTTAGTATTGTTCTTGTTTATTATAATATGTTGGTATGTTTTGATAATAGTGACGTTCCTTCCAGACCCTATTGGGAGGACGTTACAGATTGATATCTGAGCATAACCAGGATGTTATAGAGAACCAGGATTGCATTTTTGTGTGTGCCTTATGTGTTAGCTAGGGTGCCTTAGCATTCTAGGAAACTATAACCTTTCCTGCCTTAGACTTAAAGCACTTAGGATTACCTTATAATCTTAACAACCTTGCTTTGATAATCTTGGCTTAAAATGCTAATCAAAGTCTCTTTCCTAATGTTAGAATGTCTAATTTTCATCAAGCGAACAAAATGACTCTTTTCAAGCCGACAGAAGTTACATGTCTAGTGAATTTAGCACTTTATTCACTGAAAAGCCTCAACCCTTAGAAACTAAACGACTAGTAGAAGTAGCCAATGGAAAAATCATGCAAGTCGATAAAATCTATAAAAACTGCAACTTAATCTTAGCCGATAAGGAATTTAAGATAGACCTTTTGCCGGTCGAACTAGGAAGTTTTGACGTTGTAGTCGGAATGGATTGGTTACGTCCATCACATGCTGATATCATGTGTTACGATAAAACTGTTCATCTTCCATTAGGAAATGGAGAGGCTCTTATCATCCAAGGTGAAAAGAGTGGTTCCAATCTCAACATCATCTCCTGTATTAAAACTCGCAAATACCTTATGAAAGGTTATCCAGCTATTCTAGCTCACGTTAAGATGATCGAATCGAAAGAGAAGTGTATTAAATATGTACCAGTGGTTAAAGACTTTTTCGATGTGTTTTCCGAAGATCTTCCTGGTCTTCCACCTCGTCGACAAGTTGAATTTCAAATTGATTTAACTCCCGGTGCTGCTCCTATTGCTAAAGCACCATACCGTTTAGCACCTTCCGAAATGAAGGAACTTTCCAACCAGCTCCAAGAACTATTGGATAAAGGTTTCATTCGTCCAAGCTCGTCCCCATGGGGAGCTCCTATTCTATTTGTTAAAAAGAAGGATGGTACGTTAAGGATGTGTATTGATTACCACGAACTTAACAAGCTTACTATCAAGAACCGTTATCCGTTGCCACGTATTGATGATCTATTCGACCAACTTCAAGGGTCAAGTGTTTATTCAAAGATTGATTTAAGGTCCGGATATCACCAACTTAGAGTCAAGGAATCCGATATTCCTAAGACTGCTTTTCGCACTCGTTATGGGCAGTATGAATTCTGTGTCATGCCTTTTGGTTTGACCAATGCTCTTGCCGTTTTCATGGATCTCATGAACCGTGTCTGCAAACCTTATCTCGATAAATTTGTCATTGTTTTCATTGATGACATTTTGATCTACTCCAAGAGTGAGAAGGAACATGAGCAACATCTGCGCGTGATTCTTGAACTCTTACGAAAGGAACAACTCTACGCTAAGTTTTCTAAGTGCGAGTTTTGGCTCAAAACCGTACAATTCCTCGGACACGTTGTTGATAGTAATGGAATACATGTCGATCCAGCTAAGATTACCGCTATCCAGAACTGGGAGATACCAAAGACTGCGAAGCATATTCGTCAATTTTTGGGACTTGCCGGTTATTATCGGAGATTCATAAAGGATTTTTCCCTTCTTGCCAAACCTCTTACGAAGCTAACTCAAAAAGGGAAGAAGTTTGAGTGGTCCGAAGAACAGGAATCTGCTTTCAAGATTCTGAAAGAGAAGTTGACCACTGCCCCGATTCTATCTTTACCTGAAGGTACTGACGATTTTGTTGTTTACTGCGATGCCTCAAAGCAAGACTTTGGTTGTGTTTTAATGCAACGTGAAAAGGTTATTGCCTACGCATCTAGACAGTTAAAGAAACACGAGGAGAACTATACCACACACGACCTTGAGTTAGGTGTCGTGGTATTTGCATTAAATATATGGAGACATTATCTATATGGTACCCAGTTTACGGTGTATACTGACCATAAAAGTCTTCGACACATCTTTGATCAAAAACAGCTGAATATGAGGCAAGGCAGATGGCTCGAGTTATTGAACGATTATGACTGTAAGATGGAATATCATCCTGGCAAGGCAAACGTAGTTGCCGATGCCCTCACTCGAAAAGACGATGTTAAATGTGTTCGTGCCTTAAACCTGAAAATCAAATCAAATCTTATATCAAGAATCTGTGAAGCTCAACTGGAAGCTATTAAACCAACACTCATCGAAGGTGAAGGACCTATCGGTTTCGAGAACCAACTCCAAGTGAAAGCTAATGGTACACGGTACTTTGGCAACAGAATTTGGGTTCCTCGCTTCGGTAATCTCCGTGAACTAGTCTTGGATGAAGCGCATAAGACTAGGTATTCTATTCATCCGGGTTCCAGTAAGATGTACCACGATGTGAAGGAATTCTACTGGTGGCCTAATATGAAAGCCGACATTGCTACTTATGTTAGTAAGTGTCTCACTTGTTTGAAAGTCAAGGCTGAACATCAAAAGCCTTCTGGTCTGTTGACACAACCCGATATTCCGCAGTGGAAGTGGGAATGTATCGCTATGGACTTTATTACTAAATTGCCTAAGACTTCTAGTGGCAATGATACTATATGGGTCATAGTAGATCGTCTTACTAAATCTGCTCATTTTTTACCGATCAAGGAGACCGACAAGATGGAGAGATTGTCACAACTGTATATCAAAGAAATTGTCTCTCGTCATGGTGTTCCTATATCAATCATATCCGATCGCGATAGTAGATTCACTTCCAGATTCTGGAAATCCTTACAAACTGCTCTTGGAACTCAACTCGACATGAGTACTGCTTATCATCCGCAAACCGATGGTCAAAGTGAACGAACCATTCAAACATTGGAAGATATGCTTCGCGCTTGTGTTATCGACTTCGGCAAAGGCTGGGATAGACATTTGCCTTTGGTTGAATTCTCTTACAATAATAGTTACCACTCAAGTATTAAGGCTGCACCTTTTGAGGCCTTATACGGACGAAAATGTAGATCCCCACTGTGCTGGGATGAATTAGAGGACAGACAGTTAACTGGTCCTGAAATCATACACGAGACAACCGAAAAGATAGTTCAAATTAAGAAATGAATAGAAACTGCCCGCAGCCGACAGAAGAGCTATGCTAATAAAGGTCGGAAAGATTTGGAATTCCGAGTTGGTGACAAAGTCATGTTGAAAGTATCCCCTTGGAAAGGCGTCGTTCGTTTTGGTAAACGAAGCAAACTAAGTCCGCGTTTTGTTGGACCCTTCAAGATTACTGAAAGGATCAGACCCGTGGCTTATCGATTAGAATTACCTGCTGAACTTAGCAGCGTACACAACGTATTTCATGTCTCGAATCTTAAAAAGTGTCTCGCTGATGACACTCTCGTTATTCCTTTGGATGACATTCGCATTGATGATAAAATGCACTTCATAGAGGAACCCGTAGAAGTCATGGACCGATCTGCTAAACGCTTAAAACAAAGCACCATACCTATTGTTAAGATCCGTTGGAATTCACGACGTGGCCCCGAGTATACCTGGGAACGTGAAGACCAAATGAAACAGAAATATCCCCATCTCTTCTCAACCGCTGATACATCCGAGAAGTCTACCTAAAACTTCGGGACGAAGTTTTTATTAACGGAGAGGTACTGTAACAACCCTCACTTTTCGACTTCTAAATTACTGAATTAACCCTAGGGTTATATGTCTGACTATATGTATTAAGGGTTGTTATATACAATTAAATATTGACCGAATAGTAATTTTTAGTCAACAATGTACGCTTAAAAAAATATATTATTAATTTATATAATTTGACATAATTTAACTAAGTATATAAACTTTGTATCACTTTTATTATTTAGTTAATATATTTAACTATATAATAAATCCAATTATATATAAATGTAATAATATTTACAAACTTACTAAAACTATAGTTTAATAATTAAAATCATAATTATTATTAAAAATACAAAATACCGAATTATTTATTATTTTTATGCAAAATTTATATTTATTAATTAAATAAAAAAATAAAAAAAATAAAATATTATTGACAAATATTCTTGGAAAAACATTAAATAAATTTGTTTATTTACAAAAAAAAATCCTTAAAATAAATAAATAAATAAATAAATTACTTTTTAATTAAAAATTTTAATGGAAAAACTACTTTTATTATTTTATTTTGTGCATTATCCCATGACCTAACATTTAATACTTTTTAATTTTAAAATCCCATTAAGAATTAAATGTTTCTTTTTCTTTTAATTATTTTATTCTTTTTACCTAATTTTTTCAAGTATAAATACCCCTCATTTCTCATTCAAACTCACACCAAAATTTCTCTCATTCTCTCTTTGAAGAATTACTACTAGTAAGTATTCTTTTCTTACTTTTTATTTTTTTTACTTTTTACTTTTTACTTTTTTACTTTTTACTTTTTACTTTTTACTTCGGTTATTATTTTTACCGAAATATGTAAATAATGTTATAAATTATATGCAATTAAAAATAAAATAACATGTATACACTATTACTATTACTAGCACCTATAACCTACTACTTATATTGTAACATAAAAACATTTTGGGATATGTATTAGAGATGTATAGATCTTCGAACTTTCTTGACGAATGGTTTCTATGAGATTCTAGGCAGAGGGTTTGGATTTCTGATTTAAAGGGTCCTATGGCTCAAGCCCCTAGATCTAAATTAGTCATTCGAAGGGAAAGGGGTGATTGGAAGCTTATCTAATACGGCAAGTATCCTAAAATGAAAAACACTGATAAAAGTAGAAACTCTCTAGTCATAGAAACTTAGTAAAATAAGAAACTTTCTAAAAATGAAAACTTTATAAAAATAGTAACTTACTAGGAATAGAAACTTAGTAAAACAAACTATACTTAAACACATACTTAAACTTAAACATGGGCAAAACACTTAACTACTCTTAAATGTCAATAGGTTGACTTTCCTGCTCACTCGTTCAACTCTTTATTCCGAGGAATAACTCTCTCTCTACTTACTAAGGTGAATTCATAGCCCCTCTTTAATTGCTAGCAAACTTACTTACTTTACTTGGGGTGAGACACATGCTGTTTTTACTTTTTACACTTTAGACACAAGTACCAAACTGTTAAACTATGCTATACCCGGCTATGTCCGACTAAGTCCCTACAGTGATATTTTTAATTGCTGCAGCATGCTTAATTATTGGGGGTAGGCCTATCGGTAGTAACGTCCCCTATACATTTGACCAAGTCATTGTATTACTTAATAATGAAATTAAACCGACAAGGACAGACACAACTTGTCATGGGGCAAACGTGAACGTTTAGTCTAAATATCACGCATTGGCATAACTTTTTGATCCCGCGGGAGATCAACTTTACAAACTAAATCTTGTGGTCTAAAACAATGACAAACTTTTTGTTAAACCTATGAACTTCACTCAACCTTTTTAGTTGACACTTTAGCATGTTTTGTCTCAGGTGCTGTTTGATTCGAGCTCTTATACTTACTGCTTATGTGATGCTACTTGGACATAGGATCAAGAGTTATCGCATTTATTACTTCTGCATGTGAACATTTACGATATTGTTATTCCTGTCATTGTAACGACATTTCATTTTCCGCTGCATACTCATTAAAGTTAAATTCATCATTTAGTATTGTTCTCGTTTATTATAATATGTTGGTATGTTTTGATAATAGTGACGTTCCTTCCAGTCCCTATTGGGAGGGCGTTACAATATATATATATATATATATATATATATATATATATATATATATATATATATATATATATATATATATATATATATATATATATATATATATATACCACAACATGTAGTTTTTACAAATTTGTAACGTTCGTGAATCGCCGGTCAACTTGGGTGATCAATTGTCTATATGAAACTTATTTCATTTAATCAAGTCTTAACAAGTTTGATTGCTTAACACGTTGGAAACACTTAATCATGTAAATATCAATTTCATTTAATATATATAAACATGAAAAATTTCGGGTCACTACATAAGTCAACTATGCACATAAATATAATATAATATATAAATAATTCTTAAAATTATATATATATTATATTATATATTAAAAACTGTCGGCAAACTAGAAAACAAAAGCATGTGAGCTGGATCAGAGGGCCATGCAATCGCATGGCCAGAAGGCACAAAATCCATGCGATCGCATGGGCATCAGAATCTGGCCAAGTGCTATAAAAGGTGACGAATTCTGCATGAAATATACCAACTTTTTCAATCTCTCTTTCTCTCTATGTAATTTATATTTATAATTATAATTTTAATCATAATTAAGATTAATAATAAATTATGGTTTAGTTGGGTTAATGTAAGAAATGTTTTACGGGTTTTAAAGTCGGAACTCTGTCCGTGTAACGCTACGCGATTAAATACCACTGTAAGCTATGTTCTTCCTTTTTAAATTAATGTCTCGTAACTAAGTTATTATTATGATTATTTGAGCTGAAGTAATCGTGATGTTGGACTAAAATATTAAGACGGGGTTATTGGATTTTTTACCATAATTAAGGTTTGGACAAAAGACTGACACTTGTGAACATTGGACTATTGACTATTAATAGGTAGGGGGTATTGTCTAATAGAATGACAACTCATTGGAACCTGTCGAACCTATCTTCAAATTAGTCAAACTAATAATTATTAAATTGATTACGAATGTCCTATTTAGTGACGTTTATACGACATCGTTTACAATCATTTAATTAATTATTCGGGTTGGGTAATTGATTATTCATTCTGATCAATTGGGTAAATTAATATTCATATCTCATTAAAACAGGGGTGGATTACATATAAGGATAATTGGTGTAATTGTTAACAAAGTATTAAAACCTTGGATTACACACAGTCGATAACCTGATGTAATTATTAACAAAGTATTAAAACCTTGTTACAGTTCGAATCCCTAATTAGTTGGAATATTTGACTTCGGGAATAAGGTTAATTTGATGAGCATTTTATAATTATGACCGATGGACTATTATGGACAAGAACTAGATAGGCATCAAATAAACTAGGACAAAGGACAATTAACCCGGGTAATAATTAATTAAAATCAAAACGTCAAACATCATGATTACGGAAGTTTAAATAAGCATAATATTTTTATTTCATATTTCATCGTACCTTTATTTACTGTCATTTTAATTACTGCAATTTACTTTCTTGCAATTTAAATTCTGTCATTTATATTATCGTCATTTATCTTTACGCTTTATTTAAAATCGACAAACCGGTCATTAAACGGTAAAACCCCCTTTTTATAATAATAATAATAATACTACTATATTACTAATATATATATATATATATATATATATATATATATATATATATATATATATATATATATATATATATATATATATATATATATATATATATATATATATATATATATATATATATATATATATATTATATATATATTTATACAAATATAATTGTTTAAAAATATAGTGTACGCAATAAGCCGTCTCCCTGTGGAACGAACCAGACTTACTAAAAACTACACTACTCTACGATTAGGTACACTGCCTATAAGTGTTGTAGCAAGGTTTAGGTATATCCACTATTTAAATAAATAAATAACTTGTGTAAAATTGTATCGTATTTAATAGTATTTCGTAATAAAAATATAACTATTTCGTATACACCTCTGCGCACATCAAGGCCCATAGATCTATCTTTAGGATTCGCGTCAATTAGGGGTAATGTTCCCTAATTCTTAGGTTACCAAGCTAAAAGGGGCATACTCGATTTAGATAATCCAACCATAGAATATAGTTTCGATTACTTGTGTCTATTTCGTAAAACATTTATAAAACTGCATGTATTCTCATCCCAGAAATATTAGATTTTAAAAATGGGACTATAACTCACTTTCACAGATTTTTTCTTCATTGGAAATAAGACTTGGCCACTGGTCGATTCACGAACCTATAACAAATGTGTACATATATATCAAAGTATGATTGAAATATATTCACAACATTTTTTATTACGTTTTTATGATTTAAGTTTGTTAAGTTAGCAGTCCTCGTTAGTAACCTACAACTAGTTGTCTACAGTTAGATGTACAGAAATAAATCAATATATATTATCTTGAATCAATCCACGACCCAGTGTATACACGTCTCAGGATAGATCACAACTCAAAGTATATATATATTTTTGGAATCAACCTCAACCCTGTATAGTGAACTCGAACATTACAGCATATAGAGTGTCTATGGTTGTTCCAAATAATATATATAGATGAGTCGATATGATATGTCAAAACATTGTATACGTGTCTATGGTATCCCAAGATTACATAATATATGTTAGAATACATGTATAATACAATATAAGTTAGCTATGATATGATTAGTGTAGATTTGTTGTAAAATTTTCGTAGCTACAATAAGTAAAATTTTCCAATTTTTGTTTTACCCATAATTTCTTCGTTTTAAATCCGTTTTGAGTGATTCAAGTTGCTAAGGTTTCATAATGAACTGTAATTTATGAAACTAAATAGAAAAAGTATAAGTTTATAGTTGGAAATATAGGTTACAAGTCATTTACTAAAGAGGTAGTCATTTCCATCGAAAGGACAACATCTTGATGACCATTTTGAAAAACATACTTCCACTTTGAGTTTAACCATGATTTTTGGATATAGTATCATGTTCATATGAAATATCATTTTTCCAGAAAACAAACTTCCAATTCAAAGATTAAGATAGTTTTTATTTTTCTAACCCAAAACAGCCCCTGGTTTTACTACGACGGCGAATGTCCGGTTTTACGGTGTTCATCGTGTTTCCAGGTTTTAAATCATTAGTTAGCATATCATATAGATATAGAACATGTGTTTAGTTGATTTTAAAAGTCAAGTTAGAGGGATTAACTTTATTTGCGAACAAGTTTAGAATTAACTAAACTATGTTCTAGTGATTACAAGTTTAAATCTTAAAATAAGATGGTTTTATATGTATGAATCGAATGATGTTATGAACATAATTACTACCTTAATTTTAGTAGATAAAACTACTAGAAAATAGAAATATAGATCTAGCTTCAAAGGATCCTTGGATGGCTTGAAAGTTCTTGAAGCAGAATCATGACATGAAAACAAGTTCAAGTAAGATTTCCACTCGAAATAAGATTGTTATAGTATAGAAATTGAATCAAAGTTTGAATATAAGTATTACCTTGAATTAGAAAGATATCTTACTGTAAATAAGAAAGATTTCTTGAGATTAGATGATCACTTGAAATGGATTTGCAAGATTGGAAATAAGCTAGTAAACTTGAAAGTGTTTTTAGTGTGTTCTTGAGTAGTTGTTTTGTAAGTTGATCTAGGTTAGGATTTATGAGCTAGATTGAGCTAGATTTTAATGAAGGTAATGAAGAACACTTAGAACATCAAGAGAGAATAAGAGAGAGATAAGTTTGATGCATGAAAGTTGAAAAATAAAAGTGTTATGGTTGGTGAAGAAAAACGTGATCCTACCCTTGAATATAAGGTTCCATTAGTTTGTATTTTTGTTAGATATTTCATGCTAGTTGCCAAATGATGGTTTTCACATGTTTAGGTGACTCATTAAGGCTGCTAAGAGCTGATCATTGAAGTGTATATACCAATAGTATATACGTCTAGAAGCTGGGTTTTGTACGAGTACGAATACGGATTGAATACGAGTAAATTGTGTTTACTGTAGCAATAGTACTGTAGCAAATAGTATTTCACTGTAGCAAATAGTTTTTACTATAGCAAATAGTTTTTTACTGTAGCAAAGTGAAATTTACTGTAACAAATAGTGTTTTACTGTAGCAAATAGTGTCTTACTGTAGCAAATAGTATTTTACTGTAGTAAATAGTGTTTTACTGTTTGATTGTCTACATGAAACTCATTTCAAATATTCAAGTCTTAACAAGTTTGATTGCTTAACATGTTGGAAACATTTAATCATGTAAATATCAATTTCATTTAATATATAATCATGGAAAAGTTCGGGTTACTACAAGAGCGATACCGGCGAAAGTGTGGGTGGAATATTTGACCTTGTCTTGGTCCCGGCAACCGCTTATGCTAAAAACGGCTTCCGTTTGCTCAAACCATCGAGTGAGAGCAACCGGTCCTCCGGTCCCATCGAAAGTGTGAGGTTTGCACCCCATGAAAGCTTTGTAGGAGCATCCCTTTGTGGTTGTTGTTGTTGTTAGATGAGTGTCCGGCCATTGCCGCATCTACTGTGGTGGCTATCATTCGTTGAAGAGCTTGTTCAGGAGTTTCATTGCGTGGAATTCGGCGAGGAGGCATTGTTCCTTCAAGACACAAGAATATCGTTGATTAGTATTCTCAATAATACTAATCGTGATATGAAATAAATATAGAAAATTTTCCATTACTCGCCCTAAATTCTTTATGTTATAATGTCGAAACATCCATATGAGTCACCGTAATATAATCCTGGAAATTATATTACCCTAATTCATATGTGCATTCGACATTACCTCATAAAGTCAAGGTGACGTGTCAATCAAATTAAACTACGTGAGATTAAGATGAAATAAGAGTTAGATACGAATAGAAGAGTTCGAGTATAAATGCATAAGTAGTCAAGTAATTCCTACTTCAAGTCTATATGTCGGTTGTAGTCTAGACTCACTAATGTACCCTATGACTCGGGGTTGACACCAATGAACTCTAAATCCCTACAACCAATGCTCTGATACCATCTGTAGCAACCCGAAAAAATTGTCATTGACGGCGCCTCCACTTAGGTCCCGTTACGTGGTCATAAGTCTTTAAAATGACGTTTGACCAAAATATGTCGCATTCATTTCAAATGTAAAGATGTTTCGAGTTTACAAAAGTAGTTTAATAACTAGTGACGTTACACCGTTTTAAGTACAAATGAAACCTATGCGACACAGTTAAAAATGTAAAGTCAAAAGATGCTCCATGTATGCATGTATACTCGACATCCAAGCAAGTATCAAAATAGTGAGCAGAAGCATGTAACACATATCGTTCAAGGACCTGAGAAAAACATAGAAAATTTGTCAACGAAAAACGTTGGTGAAATCATAGGTTTAGTAAGTAAGTAAGTTGAACCACAAAGTTTAGTATAAGTCGATTATTCCAATCGTTTGAATTCCTTAGATATTGTTGTTTATCGAGCACCCAATTATCAAGCTTAACTGTATCATTTACCTCTGCATAATAGTGTTAGAACATACACCGTAAAGAATATATTTCATCCGAATAACGGTAGTGATAGTACGTATTTTCTCTACTAGAGAGTAGGTATATATACGTACTAGTGTAAAGTAGAATGAACCATGTGAGGAGTAGTTTGCCGATTGACGTTTACCCTCGGGACGAATCCCTGCGGACGCGGATCATGGTCTAAAACTATGGCGTGGCTTAAGTCAATCTTAAAATAGGGCTTTCATATGTTCTGCATGTATTCTTGGTGCTGGGCGGATGAAGTCATGCCTTGGAGCTGGGAGGAAGAAGTCATGCCTTGGAGCTGGGAGGAAGAAGTCATGCCTTGGAGCTGGGAGGAAGAAGTCATGCCTTGGAGCTGGGAGGAAGAAGTTATGCCTTGGAGCTGGGCGGATGACGAATGGAGTCTAGAGGGAGAAAGCGCGTATGAGAGAGAAAGTCTAGAGAGAGAGTAGTATGCTGCCCAAAAATTTGGACTTGAAGTCATGGAGAGTGGAGAGTGGAGAGTGGGGAGTGGAGAGTGGAGGGAAAGTGTGTGAGAGAGAAAGTGAAATGGCTGCCCCTCTTTTCTTGTGTGAAATGAGGTGGGGAGCTCCTCTATTTATAGGAAAAATTTGGACTAGTGGGAAGCTTCTTGGGCTTAATTAATGGGAAAGCCCAATGACTTGCATGTCTTCACTAATTTGGGCATAACTTTCTCATACGAACTCCGATTGATGTGATTCAAAAGCCCAAACGTTCGTAACACAAAGCTCCACATCTTTCATTTTATGCGTGTAGACCATAGGGTACACCATTAAGTCCCCCTAGTTTGATGACTTTAGTTTTGCCAAAAAATGAAGTCATTAAACTATAAAAAAGAAATCAAGTGCCTCCCTGCCTTAGGAACATATATTTGCTGTTATCTACCATTGAAATGATATGTTTTCTAATGATTCTCCAGATAACCCGATTTTGATTATGGAGTCTGTTTTAGAATGTTTGTAAATCTTGCCATGTATATATTTGTCATGTTATAATTGTTTGACTTCATGCGAAGATTATGTGATTAAACTTTTGCTTTTCACGGACGTAGCATATGTGATGCTCACGCAATTTGTATAAGGGCTTAAGCATAGAAAGCTGCCTTCAAGGCTTACGCATAACGGAGAGCGGCCTGATTAATGTCTTAGATTGCTTGTTTTAGCCGGAAAACTCTGAACGGGTATATATTAACATTTCCACAATGCTCTTGTTCATTGTGTATTTTGCGCTTATGTATTGTGCGGCTTAAAAAGTTGTACTTTGAATTATTGACAAAGCTTTATTTGCTCGACTTTAAGTCAAAAGAACTAGTTCTTGTAATTTTGTTTATCGTCGACATTTCGTAGGTTCTAAATCTACGATCTATTTGCCGGCTATGTTATGGTTGTTAAACCGTGCCTTTTCAACCTTTTGTTTACGATTGAACTTCTACCACCAAGATTAGATATCTCTTATGAGGGCAGGGATGACACACAGCTATGTGACACCTGGGCTAAAAAATCATTGGCCGGATAAAAATATGAATATTTTACCGTAAGAATAATTGTTTTATTTCTTACTTTTAAAGAAATTATTATGTTTACGACCGTATCTCATGTTCTGGATAGTTGATCAGGCTATCTGAACATACAGTACCATGCATAAAATTTCTTTAAGTTTAATGTTTTTCAAGGTCTTCTCAGTTCTTCTCCGGTTAGCGTTGAGATCATATATAATCCACTATCATTTGGCTTTACAGTTTGATATAATCTTTCCCGTCATGGTCTTAGTCTTGAATCTTTAGTAAATATCTTGCATATGATGTGATTGGCTTACGCAAATGCGGCCATATGGGCTTATGCAAGAAGCGGCCATGAATATATAATGATGAGCCATGGATCAATGAATGTGACCATGGACTTATAATGTGGCTTCTCTCAAATGATATTGATAATAAAAATATCCTTTTAAGAAATAATGCTTGAAGTTTTGATATTGTACCTTGTGTTTTTGTTGATTATCTACGTTGGATACGGTTGATAAATAGAAAAATGTGTCATGATCTTTACAATTATTTATGCATCCTTCCAGATTGCTCCGTTATTTTTTTCGTACAATTCGCATGCCTTTTACTTCCCTTTTGTCCTCAAAATTTCGTGAGAAAGTTTTGCCTTGTTGGTGTAGCTTTAATTTTCATAGGTCGGCATTTGTTAGTGAACGGAAATGATTGCGAAAATTTTGTCGATTGCTTTGATGGATACAATATTTGGTAGTCGGAAGACGGTACTGTGACACTATTTATCTAGATATAGCTTCATTTCGAATCTTGAGTTTTGGAAAGTAACTGATAGACGTATCAAGAAGTTAGAAAATCATTCCGGTAATCGGGCTTCTTGTTTTAAAGGTTCTGCTCACACATGTATGTATTTCAAGTAATGATACAGTAACAATTTTGAAGGAGTGAATCATGCAAGTGAAAATCTAGCTGGCTTTGATGTTTAGCTACTGACTTGTGTGCTGAATTTATGCCTCTTATTGGCGTCATCATAGAATGATAGTCAACCTGATCATGAACATGTCATCAAAATATAAGGAGCTTTATACATAAAACTGTTATACGAAAGCCGTCATTTTTGGAGATCGGTAGGTAAACTTGTTGATTAGCTCGCTGTTGTGGTGATACATATTTTTGTTGTAACTTTACGGAGGTCGGATCTCGAAGCCCGCCAGTTTGTACTTTTAAATCAGGTCAGATAGTCTTGTCATATCGAATCAGGCACTGGAACATTGCGAAGTTGTTGAGCAGGAAAACTGGTTATGATACTTGAGATATCATATATAAATTATAGTCGGAGAGCAGTTTTGCAACAATCTCGTAGTCATCATATGTTGCCTTCTAAAGGACAATCTCTATCATATTGAACGTGACCCATTTGGTAAGTCTTTTCGTAATTTTGTACATAATTGTTAACGGGTTACAAATCCGTGTAATTGTGGAATGATTTCTCCGGAAGATTTATCAACGGGTGGTGGATCACGGCTGTCTTATTGACAAGTGACGATTTACGGTTGTCTTGTAATTTAGAACTTATGCTTTAGTCCATATTCTTGTAGTGGTCTTGAGTCTTGATGTCAAACTGGGATATCATTTTAAGTCGTAATCCGACTGTGATGCCCCGTACAAAACCATCGTGTACAAATCATCAACAACAGAATCATTACAAGGTCAAATACTATATGCGGTTTCAAAAGAAGTTTGCATTCATGAATAAAGGTGATGTATTAACCAACATCAAATATCTTACAACAAAAGTATGCTTCAATGAATAGAAGCAATTAGTAATAGTACGTGACCCAAAGGTCGTTACAAATCATTGTTTCAAAAGGTAACATAGTTTGAATGCAAATAAAACGTTTCATGCGGTGACAACTCTAACAAGCGCAGCGGGTGTCTACAAGGCATGACTAGTACAACAGCGGAAGCAGGCAACCTTAAGCACCTGAGAAAAATATGCTAAAAACGTCAACACAAAGGTTGGTGAGCTATAGTTTAAGTATAACAGTAATGTAATGTAGGCCACGAGATTTCAGTGCTACAAAGAGCGTTTCAAAACAGTATGTAAAGTATATGTTTAACCGTGGGCACTTGGTAACTAACTTAACGTTTATCACCCCCTGAAAGTACATTTGGCGTGTGCGTATATTTACAGAGTATTAAACACCCGTTAAATGCTAGCGCTACTAGCCCGAGTGGGGATGTCAAACCCTATGGATCCATATCTAAGATTCGCATTCACCGGTTCAAAGACCAATGACTAAACGTTACCGAGTTAAGGGGAAAGTTTATGCTATTGTATAACCCACACATATATAAAGTTTAAGTACTCATGCCTAGTATGTAAAATGTAAAATGCGCATGTATTCTCAGTTCCCAAAATAGTTAAAGTAAAAAGGGATGCTATAACTCACAGTGGAAAAGTAGTAGTAAAGTTGACTCGGGAAAAGTAAGCAAGTACGTTTGTCCAAAAGGTCCTCAACCTAAGTCAAAAGTTACTAAGTCAGTAATTCGTCCCAATTGGTTTAAATGTATGTAAATTAGGTCTTAAGTATCATCATCATTCATCATCAAACAAAAAGTATAAAGTAAGTTTCATTCTAGAAAAGAGTTTAAAACAAAGGCTGACTTCGATCAGTCACCACGGCCCCTATACAAACTGAATTGATGTGGGACCAGTGGTCATGACTCCGTATATGAGTCCTTTAGTTGCTATAAAAATTCCAGAACCAAACTCGTCTTCGTTTGACCGTGGCGACGGTTTAAGTGCGAGTAGGTCAGAATTTTCAGCACAACGTTAAAAGGACATAGTGATGTTCGGAGGGCCATAGATCCTAAACCGTAACTCGGATTAAGACGAGTCTTAAACGAAAAATTATCTACTCGAACAGAGATAACTTAAAATCAACTTTACAGTAGCCCAGGTATTCCGATCAGACCTGAAAAATAGTAGGTTTAGTGTCCCGGTGGGTTCTTGGTGCTCGATGCTCATCACGGTTCTCATCCTTGATGCATATAGCTTCAAGTGTACAACTCGTTGATGTGTTTGCATCATATTTACCAAGTTTTGACCATCATAACACAAGTGTAAGTCTAAGATAAGTAGCACAACTCAATTAAGTGTTGCAAGTAGTTTGATGGACCAAAGTTACATCAAGATCTTAGATCCGACACATACATGAACTCTAAAAGTAATATTAAGCTACAAACTTGAAAGTAAACTAAATAATCAAGATCTTAAGTTGTAGAACATAGTTCTTAGTTAGATCTTGAAGATCCTAGACCCAAAAGTCTAGATCTAAAGTTCTTAAGTTAGATCCTAAGTTTTAATACTTGGATCCTTACTTTAATGAAACCATAAGTTATGAAACTTAGATTTTCATCTTGAAAAGTGTATGTAAGCTTGTAAGCTCTTATTTACAACAAAATTAGAGGACCATAAGCTATATAAACTTAGATCCAACACAAGTATATGAAGTTATAACTAGAAAGTTATACTTCCATGTTCATGAACTTACAAAGTTAACTTTGGTTCAAGAAATATGAGATCAAGATTAACTAGTAACACTTGACCAAAATAACAACATCACAAACTTTAAAGTACATAAAATGAAGAGATAAACTAATTATACAAGTGACAATTTTATGGTTGTTCATACTTTAAATATTCAAGCCAAGACTTTGATCTTTAAGAAAGTAAACCTTAAGTTTACAAACATGGATACAAGTATGATTTTAAAACTCATGGACTTTAAATCTTGAAAAACATTAATTGTAGAACCATAAACTAGAAAGTTTAGGTTCTTGTTTGTTCTTGAAATAACAAGATAATATGAAGAATAAACTAGATAGTTTGATTCTTACAACTAGTGAGTAACAAATAACAAACAACAAGTAACTTAAACAACAACAAAGAACAAGTATTAAAACAAGCAAATGATGATGATGATGTATGTATATTTCGGTTTTAAACAAGAAAAAGAAGAGGAAGTGAAGCCTTGTTACTTACAAGAAATGAGAGAAAGTGAGAAGTAAAATAAAGTGTGTGTAAAAATGAGAGAGTATAAGTGAATAAGTATACAAAAAAAAATTGAACCCTCCCTCCTACACACCTATAGCCGACGGTTTTCACAACAAAAGGGGGTGGTCACAAGCTTGCTTCCATGCATGGGGAGAAGATGTTGGCTTGAAATGGTAATAAAGTTAAGTTGGTATGGGAAAGTGTTGTAAATGTACAAGTAACTAGCCTCCTTACTTCACTAACCATTCTAGTTGTATCATAATGAGCTATTTGCATAAAAGATGGGCTAATTAGTCCATTAAGTGTGTAGGGTGGGCTTCCAAGTCCATTAATCATGAGTCCATTAATAAAAGACCAAGTAATCAACAATTTAAATAAAAGCCCAAGTAATTAACTAGTAACCTTAGTTAATTAAAATGATTAATAATAATTAAATCATGAATGTAAATAATATTCGGAAATATTATTCGTGATACGTACGTGCATCACAAAAATAATTCTGGCCATGAAAAGTTAAATACGGTAACAAGTAACATGTATAAGAACACGTTTATTAAAACGCAAGCATTAATAATAAATTATTAATAATTAAACGTTGGAAAATCCAGGGTCGTTACATTACCCACCTGTTAAAGAAAATTTCGTCCCGAAATTTTAAGCTGAGGTAGATGGAGGAGTTGGGAAAAGGTGAGGATACTTCTGTATCATTTGATCCTCTCATTCCTAGGTAAACTCGGGTCCTCGTTTGGCATTCCATCGTACTCGGACGATCGGAATCTTGTTGCGTTTCAAAGTTTTGACCTCGTGGTCCATAATTTCAACAGGCTCTTCCACGAAGTGGAGTTTGTCATCAATTATAAGTTCTTCCAGTAGTATGACAAGTTCTGGTGCAGCAAGACACTTCTTCAAATTCGAAACGTGGAAGGTAGTATGAACTGAGCTCAATTGAGTTGGAAGATCCAAAAGGTAAACAACGGGTCCAACACGTTCCAAGATTTCAAAAGGACTAATGTATCGTGGGTTTAACTTTCCACGTTTTCCAAAATGGATCACACCTTTCCAAGGTGCTACTTTCAACATAACAACACCGATGTTGAATTCAAAGTCTTTACGTTTAAGGTCGGCATAACTCTTTTGGCTATCACGAGCCGTCTTGAGTCTCGCTTGAATCTGGACCATCTTCTCAATGGTTTCGTGGACTATCTTGGGTTCGGTGATTTGCTTTTCGCCTACTTCGGCCCAACAAATAGGAGATCGGCACTTGCGGCCATACAATGCTTCAAAAGGTGTGGCATTTAATGCTCGAGTGATAGCTGTTGTTGTAAGAAAATTCGGCGAGTGGCAAATGCCTTTCCCAAGCCTTTCCGAAATCAATAACACATGCACGTAACTGTCCTCCAAAGTCTGGATCGTGCGTTCACTTTGCCCGTCAGTCTGTGGGTGATATGCAGTACTCATGTCGAGACGGGTTCCCATGGCTTCTTGTAAAGAACGCCAAAATCTGGAAGCAAAACGGGGATCGCGATCTGAGATGATCGATAAAGGTACACTATGATGAGATACAACCTCCTTGATGTATAGTTGAGCAAGTCTCTTCATCGTATCTGTCTCCTTCATGGCTAAGAAGTGTGCAGATTTAGTGAGACGGTCAACGATAACCCAGATGGTATCGTATCCGTCCACCATCTTTGATAGCTTAGTAATGAAGTCCGTTGTTATCCTCTCCCACTTCCATTGCGGGATTTTCGTTTGTTGAAGTAATCCAGAAGGTCTCTGATGTTCGGCCTTAACTTTCGAACAAGTCAAACACTTCCCAACATAAGTTGCAACATCCTTCTTAAGATTCGGCCACCAATACTATTCTTTAAGATCGTGGTACATTTTACCGGCTCCTGGATGAATCGAATATCATGACTTGTGGGCTTCATCTAGTATAAGGTTCCGTAAATCTCCGTAACGAGGTACCCAAATTCTTCCGGCATAGCATCGGAGTCCAGTCTCCTTAACTTCGAATCGAGAGACAATTATGTTCAAATGTTCATGGGATATATTCTCATCCTTGAGAGCCTCATCTTTGGCTACTCGGATCTGACTGTTGAGATTTGAATGGATGGTGATGTTCAGTGCCCGAACCCGAAGATGTGCCATCCTCTCCTTTCAGCTCAAAGCGTCAGCTACAACATTGGCCTTGCCAGGGTGATAACGAAGTTCACAATCATAGTCATTCAGCATCTCGATCCATCGACGCTGTCTCATATTTAGTTGCTTCTAATCAAAGATGTGTTGGAGGCTTTAATGATCGGTGAAAATAGTGCTATTTGTTCCATAAAGATAGTGTCTCCACAGTTTTAATGCAAAGACAACGGCTCCAAGCTCGAGATCGTGAGTAGTGTAATTTTGTTCGTGAATCTTTAGTTGTCGGGAGGCATAAGCGATAACCTTTGTGCGTTGCATCAGTACACAACCAAAACCACTTTTCGAAGCATCGTAATAAACGATGAAATCGTCACTGCCTTTAGGAAGTGATAAGATAGGTGCGGTGGTTAACTTCTTTTTCAAATTTTGAAATGCATATTCCTGTTCGAGTTCCCAAATGAACTTCTTCCCTTTGTAAGTCAACGCGGTCAAAGGACACACAATCAGAGAGAAACCTTCAATGAATCTTCGGTAGTAACCGGCGAGACCTAAAAATTGGTAGATATGAGTCAGAGTAGTGGGGGTCTCCCACTTGCTGATAGCTTCAATCTTTGCGGGATCAACTTTGATACCCTGGTCGCTCACAACATGACCCAGAAATTGGACTTCCTTCAACCAAAATTCACACTTGGAGAATTTTGCATAAAGTTGCTCTTATCTTAAGAGTTCCAACACTAGACGAAGATGTTGTTCATGTTCTTCTTCGCTTTTAGAGTAGATGAGGATATCGTCTATGAAGACGATAACAAACTTATCCAAGTATGGCTTGCAGACACGGTTCATAAGGTCCATAAATACGGCAGGTGTGTTGGTTAAACCGAATGACATTACGAGAAACTCGTAATGACCATAATGAGTTCTGAACGCAGTCTTCATCACATCACTTTCCTTCACCCTCAACTGGTGATAACCGGATCGCAAATCGATCTTAGAGTAAATGCTCGATCCTTGTAGTTGGTCAAAAAGATCGTCAATTCAGGGAAGAGGATACCGATTCTTGATCGTCAATTTGTTGAGTTCACGGTAGTCAATACACATGCGGAAGGATCCGTCCTTCTTCTTCACAAACAAGACAGGTGCGCCCCAAGGCGAGAAACTTGGTTGGATAAATCCACGGTCTAGCAGTTCTTGTAATTGGCTCTGCAACTCTTGCATTTCGGAAGGTTCGAGTCGATAGGGTACGCGAGCTACAGGTGCAGCTCCTGGCACTAAATTGATCTGAAACTCTACTGCTCTCGGTGGCGGTAATCCAGGTAATTCCTCCGGGAAGAAGTCAGAAAATTCATTCACAATTCGTACATCACCCACGCTCTTCACTTCGGTTTCTACTGTTTTCACATGTGCTAGAACAGCAAGACGTCCTTTCTTCATGATCTTTTGCGCTTTCATGTAACTAATGAGATTCAGTTTCGAGCTACATCTCTCTCCGTAAATAATCAGTGGCTCACCGTCTCTGTGTGGTATACGAAGAGCTTTATCTCCACAAATAATGTCGACCCTTATCTTGGTCAACCAGTCCATACCGATAATAACATCAAAGCTTCCCAACTTAATGGGTATCAAGTCAATCTTTAAATCCACACCAGCTATGTTGATAATAGCTCCTCAACTAATTTGTTCAACTTTCTCAAGTTTTCCATTGGCTACCTCTACAAGCATACTCTCCTTTAAAGGAACTAACGACCAATTTATCTTATCGCAAAAGTGTCTACATACATAACTTCTATCGGCACCAGTATCAAATAGGACAGAAGCTAATAGATTGTTGATAGTGAATATACCTGTGACCAAGTCGGGGTTCTCACGGGCGTCCCTTGAGTTTACATTGAATGCTCTTCCACGCGGTGGTCCGCCGTCCTTTCGCTTGTTGGGACACTCATTTCTGAAGTGGCCCATCTGCTCGCATCCATAACACTTTCTCGATCCATTGGGGTTTGGATTCCCAGTCATGGTGGTGATCTTGCAGTCTCTGCCAATATGCCCGGTATTTTTGCACTTTTCACAAACAACTTTACAATACCTGGTGTGGTGCTTGTAGCACCTCTTGCATTGTGGTAGAGTACCCTTGTAGTTGGGGTTCGAGTTGGTGTTCGGATTGGGGTTCCCACCGTTGTTGTTTCCTTTGAAACCCTCATGTCGCTTCACCGGGTTTTGATCATAGGCTCTACCCTTGTTGTTATCCCACTTACGCTTATCACTACTACCCGCTTTAGATTTTGCCTTTTCTGGTTCATCGATGATGATTTGGTTCATTAAGGTATGCGCCATGCGTATTGCTTCCGGGACATTGGGTGGCTTAGATGAGGTGACATTTCCCTTAATGGACTTAGGAAGTCCCCACAAGTACCTTTCCATACGCTTAAACTCCGGGGTAACCATGGTAGGGCACATCAGTGCTAACTCTAGATACCTACGGTTGTAACCATCGAGGTCATTTCCCACAACCTTCAACTGCATAAACTCAATCTCCATCTTCTGGATCTCTATCCTAGGGCAATACTCTTCAATCATGGCCCCCTTGAATTCCTCCCATGGCGTAGCATACGCCTCATCAATACCCTTTGCTTGAGCTAATGTGTTCCACCAAGTTAGTGCGCTGTCTGATAGCGTACATGAAGCATACTTGGTTTTGTTCGCCTCTGAGCAGTTACTAACTCAAAACACAGATTCTAATTTCTCAAACCACCTAGTGAGACCAACTGGCCCCTCAGTTCCACTAAAGTTGTGGGGCTTGCAGCTTTGAAACTCTTTGTATGTGCACCCATTACGAATGGGCTGGATAACCGGTGGCGGTGGAGCTTGGGGGTTCATTTCCGCTAAAGCTGCGGCGACTCGTTCATTGATCATTTCCTCGATTTGGGCTGCGGTGGGTGTTGATCTTCCGTTGTCCATTGATGTTCTAAACAAAATTTTTGACTCAAGTCAAAATCCAGTAATCAAATAGTAATAATACAGTATATGGTAACCAACATGGAATCAACACATCACATGTTTATTAAGTAATGCAACTAGGTATAAATACCACAGAATCGTCATACAGTAACGTAAATAGAACACCGTGCAAGAATTAAATAACGCAAAGTTCCATTCATTAATAATAAGTTGCATACATCAGCATAGGTTCGTACAATACATAAGTGAAACATAAAACTACAAATGAGATTACATAATGAAATCTACTACAAATGTCCTATGGTGACGGTGGGTGTAGGATGTCCATTACGTGGGACATCTGGTCCTCGAGCTCAGCTACCCGAGCACGGAGGATCTCCACTTCCCTTGTCAGTTCCTCGACAGAGGGAGATGGTGGGGTAGGCGGTGCAGTCGGTACGGGTGGTGCTGGTGGAGCTGGTGGTGCAGACGGTCCGGCTCCAGAAGTAGAGGCTGCGAAGCGATAAGGCTTACGGATGAAGGGATCAGCAGGATACGGCACAAGCCGCTTACGGGCGGTAACCCTACGATGCTGACCATGAGCGTCAACGAATGGTCGACCTCCATTAATCCCTGGAATGACGGTACCATCGAAACGGTACCGCTTCTTTGGCGGGGTGGAGGGTGGCTGTACAGGTGCATCATCAGGGTCCTCATATGAATCTTCGTCACTAGAGTCGTCAGAGGATAAGTCGTCAGATGAAGAATCGGCGGATGAGGGGTCGTCTAGATCGGCTGGGGGTGGCTGCACGGGTGGCTCTCCTCGGTTGGCCATCATCTGTCGGTATCTGGCGGGTCTGATCGGCACGAGACGTCCATCAGGAAGGCGTCGGTACCAATGGTTATGCTCATTACGGACAGGACCTTCCCCAAGTTCCGCGAGAATCACAGCACCACCGGAATGGTGTTGTGGCTCTGGAGGTCCTGGGGCAAGTGGAGCTGGAATCTCCGGTGGGTCCTCGGCTCCGTCTGAGGTAATCACTGGGCCGGGTGCATGGCTACTAGCTCCGGAGGACGAAGCGCCTGAGTCACTGGAGGGTGTCGACGACGGGATCTGGGAATCAGCAACGATGGCAGGTGAGGTGGCTGATGAGTCTGTGTCGCTGTCCAAAATGATGACAGGCGGAATATCCGACATCTGAACAAGGAAAAATAACTTTTTCCAACACAGTAATTCATAAAGCAAGCACGTATTAGGCAAAGTAACTACGACAGTCTAAATCATGTGTAACAGTAAGTAGCATGGAAATAACGGAAAGTATCATACAATCAAAAACAGATAATAGCATGCAATAGTGAAGTCATGTAGTAGCATACGGCATATAGCAGTAAAAGTAAGCAGCAACATGCAGCAAATTCCGCGGAAACAAGTAAACTAGCAAGTTGTAGATTAGTCCTATTAGTGAATCCTACTCAGGTCGGTCCAGACTCACTAATGCAACCTAATTCCCTACAACCAATTCTCTGATACCAAATGTGATGCCCCTACAAAACCATCGTGTACGAATCATCAACAACAGGATCATTACAAGGTCAAATACTATATGCGGTTTCAAAAGAAGTTTGCATTCATGAATAAAGGTGATGTCTTAACCAACATCAAATATCTTACAATAAAAGTATGCTTCAATGAACAGAAGCAATTAGTAATAGTACGTGACCCAAAGGTCGTTACAAATCATTGTTTTAAAAGGTAACATAGTTTGAATGCAAATAAAACGTTTCATGCGGTGACAACTCTAACAAGCGCAGCGGGTGTCTACAAGGCATGACTAGTACAACAGTGGAAGCAGGCAACCTTAAGCACCTGAGAAAAACATGCTAAAAACGTCAACACAAAGGTGGGTGAGCTATAGTTTAAGTATAACAGTAATGTAATGCGGGCCACGAGATTTCAGTGCTACAAAGAGCGTTTCAAAACAGTATATAAAGTATATATTTAACCGTGGGCACTTGGTAACTAACTTAACGTTTATCACCCCCTAAAAGTACACTTGACGAGTGCGTATGTTCACGAACCGTTAAATGTTAGCGCTACTAGCCCGAGTGGGGATGTCAAAACCTATGGATCCATATCTAAGATTCGCGTTCACCGGTTCAAAGACCAATGACTAAACGTTACCGAGCTAATGGAAAAGTTTATGCCGTTGTATAATCCACACATATATAAAGTTTAAGTACTCATGCCTAGTATGTAAAACGTAAAATGCGCATGTATTCTCAATTCCCAAAATAGTTAAAGTAAAAAGGGATGCTATAACTCACAGTGGAAAAGTAGTAGTAAAGTTGACTCGGGAAAAGTAAGCAAGTACGTTTGTCCAAAAGGTCCTCAACCTAAGTCAAAAGTTACTAAGTCAGTAATTCGTCCTGATGTGTGCGAGGCGTACTAGGAAATAGTTATATTTTTACAACATAATACTATTAAATACGATACAATTTTACACAAGTTATTTATTTATTTATAGAGTGGATATACCTAAACCTTGCTACAACACTTATAGGAAGTGTACCTAATCGTACAGTAGTGTAGTTTTTAGTAAGTCCGGTTCGTCCACAGGGAACTCTAGCCAAGTTTAACGCTATATTTTTAAAAACTATATTTGTAAATATATAAATATATATAAGTAGTATTATTATTATAAAAGGGGGTTTTTACCGTTTAATGACCGGTTTGTCGATTTTTAAAACTTTAGTCGAAGTTAAAACCTAATGTAAAATATTAAAAATAAATATAACTTAATTTAAAGTGTAAAGTAAATAACGATAATGAAATTGCGATAAATAAAAGTGCGATAAAATAAAATTACGATAATTAAAGAGAACGATAATTAAAAGTGCAATTAAATAAAATTACAATAAATAAAATTGCGATAATTAAAAGTGCAATTAAATTTGAAATAAAGGAATTATAATTATTTAAACTTGCGTAATCATGATGTTTGACGTGTTGCTTTTAGTTTATTACCATGGGTTAATTGTCCTTTGTCCTGGATTATTCAATATGTCCGTCTAGTTTTTATCCATAACAGTCCATCAGTCATAAATATAAAGTGCGAGTGTCCTCGTCAAATTATCCTTATATCCGAAGTAAAATATTCCAACTAATTGGGGACTTAAACTATAACAAGGTCTTAATACTTTGTTTAATAATTACACCAGGATATCGACTGCGTGTAACCCAAGGTTTTAATACTTTGTTAACAATTATGCCAAGTATCCTTGTACATAATTCACCCCTGTTTTAATAAGTCTATTAACTATTAATCCATTCCCGTATCCGGTTAAATGAACAATTATTAGTATTTATAAATATCCCGCCCATCGTGTCCGATCGAGTATATATGGTTATTTATAGGTACGTCTAATTGTAAATCTTTATATTAAAATTAACAAACTATCATTTAGCTAAACAAATATAAAGCCCATTAATAGCCCATAGTCTAATTTTCACAAGTGTCGTTCTTTTGTACAAACCCCAATTATGGTACAAAGCCCAATTACCCAATTTTAATATTTAGTCCAACATCACGATTACTTTGGCATTAAATAAGCATAATAATAACTTAGCTACGAGACATTAAATTAAAAAGGTTGAACATAACTTACAATGATTAAAAATAGCGTAGCGTTACACGGACAGAATTTCGACTTACACCCTTACAACATTCACTAACATACCCTTATTATTAGAATTTAAAATTATAATTATAATTATAATTAATATATATATATATATATATATATATATATATATATATATATATATATATATATATATATATGTATGTATGTATGAGAGAAAGGAAAGAAAAAGATGTTTATATTCGACCAAAAACTGCGAAATTTTATAGATGTGGCCTGGTACCTACTGCCATGCGATCGCATGGAATTTGCTCTTCCAGGCCATGCGATCGCATGGCCACTTTTTCCAACTCATGTGACTTTGTTTCCTAGCTTGCCGACGGATTAATAAATAAATATAATATATAAATAATTTTAAGAATTATTTAAACATTATATTATATTTATGTGCATAGTTGACTTGTAATTTTTAGTCCGTTGTGTCGAGCATTGAGAATTGACTCTGGTCTCGGTTCCGGTTTTTCGAACGTCCTTGCGTATAATTAAATATTTTGTATTTTGCATCTTGTACTCTTGTAATTTTGAGACGTTTCTCATCAATAATTTGAACCACTTTGATTGTACTTTGTACTTTTTAGCTTTTTGGTCGTTTGCGTCTTCAATTCGTCGAATCTGTCTTTTGTATTCACCTTTTATTATTTAAACGAATATCACTTGTAAATAGAAAAATTGCAACTAAAAGCTTGTCTTTCTTGAGGGATAATGCTATGAAATATATGTTCGTTTTTAGCATTATCAAATATTCCCACACTTGAGCATTGCTTGTCCTCAAGCAATATAGTCTTGAAATAAAAATACTAAAATCACTTCTTTATTCTTCACACTTTGTACATCAGTGATTTCTATACGACGGTATGAACAATGGTAGTAACGATGTGATTTACAGTCCCACATGACTATAAAAATTTAGATCCTTTAGGAAATTGGATTGTTATGAAAACATTTGATCTTTTTGAAAATTCAATCTAGTTTTTACCCTAGATAAGTTTTCCGGAATAACCCTTCACCGGTGTTTGCAAAATCTTTTTGTGGGTTTGGTGGGTTTCAGATTTGAAAATTTTAGCTCAAAACTTATGGTTTTGTGTCACCCACTTGATAACCTTGTATTGGGAAAGCAACACGTCCAGTATACTTGCTCCGTATATTACCTTTCGGTAAACTACCGTCCGGTTGTAAAGGAAAGCGTTGAACAAGCAACTGTTAAGGCAATGTCCCCTGACATGCTTTTAATTATGGTCTATAACGTGTCGGATGCAATTACTATCCTTTGTAGGAGAAATAATAAAGCTCACCCTATAGTTTTTCGGTCTGGCACAAGGTCCTGTCTTCGACCATGCTATGCAACCACCGTTCTTACGGTTGACACCCGATTTGGTTCAGGTGACCTAATGAATTCCAGGTGAATTCCTAGGATTTTACGTTCAATGGTAATGAACACATTAAAAATGGGTTTTTCAGAAAACAAATCGGTTTATAATTTTGATCAAAATATTTTCTCGTTCAAGCTCGAGTTTAGATATCATTGAATTCCATGAGTTTGAAATTCTCAATCTTTAAGGTCAATCTCAAGGATTGAGTAATATCAGTCTTAAAAGCTGATTTTTGATCTTTCAAGGAGATTATCCTTTCTGGGGATCTGATTCATTAGTCTTATAAGCTAATTTGCAAGGTGTCCCCCCCCCATTATACGAGACAGATCCTCTCATGGTTAGGATAAGTCTGACCACTTGGTGACCCTGTTTGATGCTGAGGTCCGTGGATTTCCAGCTGATTTTCGAGAAAACTTTTCAAGGTTTTTCGTAGACTCTACAACTGGTCTGGACGACAACTTCATGACCTAAATCAAGAAGCGCGTTTCTTTTTCGGAAGACTTTACTTCCTTTTAATGATGGAATTGATTCATCATGTAGATCCATCTTTCTTTCAAATATATTATAGTAAATAGGGTAAAACTGATAAAATTGTCCAAAACAAAAGTATCTTCAGTTATTTGTACAAAAATATGTGATATATGTTTTAAATAACTTGGTAAATTTTTTTCACACTTGGCTTTTATTTTCCTTTCTTTGCCTTTTTATTGTCCTCTATTCCATTTTAAATGAATTCTAACATTTTGGGTTGTTTCTCAATTTATGTCATTTCCGAGGTAACAATAATTTCGGTGTTAACACCTAGTTTTATCGTTCATAAATATGTATAAACATGATTTTGAATTTATTTAATTGAAAATTTTACTAGAATTGGGTAGTCAGTATATAAGACCAGGGTTATTCTTTATTATCAGAGAGCACTTAGATTCTAATACAACTACTGCGTTACTAGTATTTTTAATGGTAACCAAGTGTATAAGTTAAAATTTTAAAAATTCGAAAGAATTTAACCCCTTCCCACACTTAAGATCTTGCAATGCCCTCATTTGCAAGAAATCAGTAACAATTTAAATTATTGAGGGTGATTAGAGTAGAAAAATGATTAAATTTTACCAAAGTTTTCAAACATATTGGCGTTTGCTTGTTGAATGATAAATGGTGCACATCATTTGTTCATTCCGTCTTGTTGTTACATCACATTTGTTTTTCGTTTCGTCGTCAAAATTAGTAGCTTTTGCTGAACTTAATGCCAGTCTTTGAAAATGCGCTGTTTTACCCTGTTGTGTACAATTGACAATATACATACATACAAATATAAACATGCATGGTAATTTGAAATGGGACTTTAAATCCCACTTTCAAATCAAATATGAAATATTAGTACAAAATAATAAAAATATTAAACAATACATTAATGTATCACAATATCATATGTTTAAACATAAATAAATAAAAATAATAAATAATAAAAATCATAGAAATCACCAACAGGAACTATATCAATCTGGATAGAGGTTCCAGTTCATGTTGTCGTCCGGGTTCCATGGTTGGTGATAGGTGTACTGGTAGGCCTGGTTAGGGTCGTAGAGAGTATATGGTGGTCTCATCTCGGGCTGGTGTGGAGGATAGTAAGTGGGTCGGGTCGGTACGTAGTGATCCTGAGGTGACAGCCGGCTCATAATCTAACGCTGATGATAGTCTCATCTATCATGCTGTGGTTGCCTGGAATGTTCGTAATCATTCTGGTCTTGCCACTGCTCCATTCCACTAAATCTCTCCCCGTTTGTCATATCTACCTTATCTACACGCTGGTAGACGTCAGTCATAGCCTCCCTAATGACATCCCTAATGTCATCCGCTTCCTCCATTTCCTCATCTGATCCTCTCTCTACCTGTGGATGACGACCTTCGTAGGGTACTGTCTGGTTTCATTTGCTCTTTATAACCTTAGCACCCTGATAGACCTTCAATCCTAAAGGCTCAACCTGTTCCCTACATTCCAAAAGTGGACCCCCTTGGTCCCTATCTACACCTAAATACTCTCCAACGAGAGTAACAAAAATACCTCATCCTATTATTTCCCCTTCCTGTATTCCTTCCACCATCTTAGACAAATAAAAACCAACACAGTAGGGGATATTAACAAAGCTTCTTGGGTCCCGAATACACTTTAGGTAAAATAAATCATGTAAGGTCATTTTCTCCTTGTTGTAACCTCTCTGTGTAATCGAGTTAGCCAAAAATCTATGAATTATACGAAGCTCGGCTTTGTTAATATGTAAGTAGGAGTGTTTTCCTCCCAGTGTAAAAACATTATAGTTTGACATACGCCTCCAGACGGCGTTCGCGTCAAAATTCCTATCTACCCTTTCACCATGATAAATCAAATTCATACAATCGGGTAGTAGTAATTCACCAGGAGTATATATCTGCAAAGTCCTAGCCATGTCCAGCATGGACATCCTGTACATCCTACGGCCAAGTATAAATCTAAGAAAACGTTTATCATCTAATCTATCTACATCTGCATTTAATGCTATAGTACTCATGAGCTCAACACACCATTTCTTATATACAGGCCTACGAATGGTGAATAGACGTTCCCAATCGGTAAAAGAAGAACGGCCATACCTTTGGATCAGATGCTCCCTAACTGAGTTAGCAAGTTGGACCCTTTTCAAAGGTTCCCAATCGATTACCCTTGGCACTTCTACATTTTTCGGTATCAGTTTGAATTTGTTACTTTGATATGATGGGTAATCTCTCCAGCTTCTATCGAATCCCAGATTAGGATGCAACGTGTGTTCAGGAATCGTTGGGTATTCTACTGGCGGATGTATCGGAAATACTATGAAGGCATCAACAAATTGTAGCGGATCATAATAAGGCACGTGTTGATCAGGCTGTTGTTGTGGTTCCTGTTGTTGTTCTTGTTCGGGCTCGTATTGCGGCTCATATTCTGGTTCAGGTTCTGGTTGTGGTTGTCTAGATGATGATGATGAACCTCCAGTTTCAGTATTAGTAAATCTCTTCAAAACACATTAAACACAAAATTTGTGCATCCAAATATGCATTAGTGTTAGCAAAATAACAAATTAACATAATTACAATAACATGTTAAATCAAAATTAAACTTATACACATTTTCATAATTTTGACAATTCTACACTTTTTCAAATAAGCATATATGAAAATGTATACAAAGTTCATAAGTATTTAACTCAAATAACATATCAAAATAGTCATTACTAGCAATTAAACAAGTCTCAAATGGCAATTATATCAAATTAATCAAGTTCATGAATTTTGGACCTACAAAGTCCACTTTAATTCTCAAAAATCATGTTTAGGATCAAAGTTTGGATCATTTAGCTACCTCAACATGTTACACTACTTAATTTAGCAATAATTCATGACAAAAATCGGCCATAACCTATTTATATCAAAAAGCCTTAAATTGCTCAAGAACACAAACCCTAGATTCTTAAAAATTTTGAAGTTTTTGGCTTCAAATCTTGTTAAATAGCATCAATCTAGGTTATATATTCATAAAATACTAACAATTTAACTCTAATTACACTAGAAATTAACAAATTTAAATTAGGTAAAATATAGCTAAAAAAATTCAAATTTAAAGAGATTTAGGGGTGAAATTGTTACCCTTTTTGATAAACTCCTTATCAAATTCATGTTTAGAGCGGATTGTAGCGAGAAATTTGGTGAATTTTGGTGAAAAAATGATGAAATTTGAGAGGATTTTGGAGAGTGTTCGTGTGTATGTGTGTGTGTTGGAGTGCAGAAACAGACCCGCTGGAACTTTTGTTCCTGGCCAATTTTTCAGCTCCATGCGATCGCATGGAGTCTAAGGCCAAATCCCATGCGATCGCATGGGGTTCGAGTACAGTAACTTTTTTTTTTTTATAAAAACCTTATAACTTTTAAAACATAAATTAATAAAATTTTAAAAATTTGTTTCTTTTTAGAATGAGGGCGTTTCGGAACGATGTCCTAGTCTGTCCCTCGACAAAATTTTAAAATTTGTCAATTCAAAGCGCGGTTTTAAAAGTAAAGATTTTTGGGTTTTTTAATGTTTTTGGCATACTTTTCAATAAAATTAAAAATAATGATAATAAAAGTTCTCGTCCCTCCCTTGGGTAGAGCAATTTCGGTTCAACGACCTAGTTTTCAACTCACGACGAATTTTAAAAATCATATTTTTAACTTAGCGAAATAAAGTAAATTTTTGTTTTTAAATTCACACCAAACTTAAATTTAAATTGCATAAAATTAAAAATTCATATTATTAAAATTTTAAAAATTCACACCAAATTTATATTATATTTTTGTTTTTATACATACAAACTTATATTAAAAACATAAATTTTTCAAATATTTACAAACTTAAATATATTGATTTAAAAAGTTTACAATAATAATTTAATATTAATATATTAATTTTAAAAACAAAGTAAAAATAAAAATTAAAAATCTTTTTGGTCTTTTATCCCACTTTAATCAATCAAATATTATCAAAACTATTCGCCCCTCTTTTCGGTAAAGTAATTTCGGCTATATTACCTAGTTTTACTCCTGACGAATTTTTGAAATATTTTGGGTTGATTGATTAAAGATATTTATACCTTAAGAATAAACGGTAAATTTCGTAGTGATGTAATAAATTTTTGTATGATATCAATAATTTCGGTCGCAAAACCTAATTTTATTGAATACCAATTTAATACTTTATAGCGAACAATTTAGCGTTTATTATCAAAAGGTTAAAAGCAATAAAATAAAAATAAAAACTGTACATACTTACCTGTGAGATAGAATTCTCAGTGACCTGCTTTAGCCCACTCATAAGATAGTCGGACTAATTGGTTTTCCATAGCTACATAGGCGTAATCTCGAGCATTCAACGATTTTTCTTCGAAACATATAAACGGTCCTTCTCTGCATAAAGTAACGAACTCGGTATTGGAATATGTCTGATTCGTCGAACATTTTCCTTCGTGTGACCATTTTCCGCATTTGTGACATCTTTCAAGGTGTCGTGCTCTTCTTTTCGCTGCGGATTTTGATTTTCCTTTACCAAAATGTAACTTGTTATGATCGTTTCTGAGTTCTTTTCTTACTCCTTCCAATTTGGCTCTTATTACTGATACCAGGTCACTCGGGAGTGTGTCATTATTACGTTTAGTGATTAAAGCGTGTAGCATTAGACCATGGTTTAGATCAAAGGAATTCTTCATCTCGTAAAACCTAAAAAAAATAAAAATTCAGAATGGGGGAGAAGACTAGTTCTTTAGGGTCTGCTAGGGAAAGACCATTCGGATTCCATTCTCGGGAACTACACGAAAATAGAAAATCTAACTCTAACAGAAATACATATAACCCTAAAAAGATTCCCCCCACACTTAGTTAGCTGTGGTGTCAAAATTGTGATTAACTTCGTTGTCAACTTCCATTGGACTATCTATGTAATGTTTAGCTCTGTGACCATTAACCTTAAATTCAATCCCATTTGAATTTATTAACTCTACTGTTCCGTACGGGAAAACTCTTTTGACTATGAATGGTCCAGACCATCTTGATTTCAATTTTCCAGGAAATAGCTTGAATCGTGAATTGAAAAGAAGAACTCTGTCTCCTTCTTTGAATTCTTTTGAACTCCTGATTCTTTTATCATGCCATTTCTTCGTTCTTTCTTTATAGATTAACAAATTTTCATATGCTTCATGTCTTAATTCTTCTAATTCGTTTAATTGACTTAACCGTAGACGTCTGGATTCATGTAAATCAAGATTACATGTCTTCAAAGCCCAAAATGCTTTGTGTTCAATTTCTACTGAAAGATGACATGCTTTTTCGTAAACGAGTTTAAAATGTGTGGTTCTAATTGGAGTTTTGTAGGCTGTTCTAAAAGCCCAGAGTGCATCCTCCAATTTAATGGACCATTCCTTCAGATTTGATCCTACGGTTTTCTCTAGAATACGTTTTAAAGCTCGGTTGGTATTTTCAACTTGTCCACTTGTTTGTGGATGATAAGTAGTTGAGATTTTATGAGTTACTCCATATCTTTTGAGAACTTTCTCAAGTTTATTATTACAAAAATGAGTACCCCGATCACTTATTAAAGCTTTCAGTATTCCGAACCTTGCAAAAAGACGTTTTAAAAAGTTGACTACAACTCGTGCATTGTTAGTTGGAAGAGCTTGTGCTTCCGCCCATTTAGATACATAATCAATGGCAACGAGAATGTAGAGATTATTATGAGATTTTGGAAATGGACCCATAAAGTCAATACCCCAAATGTCAAATACTTCACATACTTGAATGACATTTTGTGGCATTTCATCACGTTGACTTATTTTTCCGGCCCTTTGACAAGCATCACAGGATTTTCAAAGAAGGTGTGCGTCTTTGAAAATTGTAGGCCAATAGAATCCAGCATCGTAAACTTTTCTTGTTGTTAGTTGAGGCCCATAATGCCCTCCTGTTGGTCCTGTGTGACAATGGTTTAAGATTTGACTGGCTTCATCCCCGAATACACATCGGCATATTATTCCATCGGGACAACTTTTAAACAAATGTGGATCTTCCCAGAAATAGTGTTTTATATCACTAAAGAATTTCTTTCATTTTTGGTACGACAATCCTTTTTCAAGGAATCCACATACTAAATAGTTTGCATAGTCTGCAAACCATGGAATTTTATTATAATCTATCTTCAATAGATATTCATCAGGGAAGTTGTCTTGTATGGTCGATTCATTTAGAACTTCTAATTCAGGATTTTCAAGACGAGAAAGATGATCAGCTGCGAGATTTTCTGCTCCCTTTTTGTCTCGGATTTCAATATCGAACTCTTGTAAGAGTAAGATCCAACGGATTAATCTTGGTTTAGCATCTTGTTTCGAAAATAGGTATCTAAGAGCAGAATGGTCGGTATAGACCACCGTTTTAGCTAGAACGAGATATGAATGAAATTTGTCAAAAGTAAAGACAATAGCAAGGAGTTCTTTTTCAGTAGTTGTGTAATTTGTTTGTGCTCCTTATAACGTCTTACTAGCATAATAAATAGGTTGAAATCATTTTTCAATCCTTTGTCCTAAAACGGCTCCCATTGAAAAATCACTTGCATCGCACATGAGTTCAAATGGTAGATTCCAATTTGGAGTTATCATGATCGGCGCATTAGTGAGTTTTTCTTTAAGAATATTAAAATGTTTGATGCATTCATCTGAAAAGATAAATGGAGCATCCTTTTCTAGGAGTTTATTCATAGGAGTGGCAATTTTAGAAAAATATTTTATGAAAAGTCGATAAAAACCGGCATGCCCTAGAAAACTCCTAACTCCTCTAACATTGGTGGGATGTGGAAGTTTAGCAATTACATCTACTTTAGCTCTATCCACTTCAATTCCTTCCTTTGAAATTTTATGACCAAGAACGATGCCTTCTTTAACCATGAAATGGCATTTCTCCCAATTAAGTACTAGATTTGATTGTGTAACATCCCGCATTTGTCCGTTAAATTATTTTAACGCCCGTCTTTTTATTTTAAATAATATCCTTCGTGACTAGATTCGTATCCTCCGTTAGCTAACATTCATAATATTTTCGTTATTGAATTATAATATCTCCCGTACTCTCGTGTAATTTAAAATAATTCGTTCGGTTAATTCCCGCACCCAACTACAAACTTGAGGGACTAAACTTGCCAAAGTGCCAAAAAGGGGGACTAGGTCAAAGGAGTCAAACTCCCTCCTCATCCATTCATTTTCCTATTTTCTTTTTCCTTTTTCTCTCATACTTCCACATTTTCTCTAAATCTTCAACCCAAAGATTCATCATCTAAATTCGGATTTGGAAGCTAACATCAAAACAAATTACATATTTGGAATCCTCTCTTCATCCTCTACAATTTGATACCAATTTCATCTCATTAGGGTAACTTTCTAAAATCACTAGATTTTGTGTTCTTGATGTTTTTGAATTATAAAAGTGTTAATTAGTGTCTATGGCTCGTGTATAACATGAATATATGTTTTGTTTGTTCGATTTGTTGATTTGAGTAACTAGTTTGAACACTTGAAAATGGGTTTGCTTGATCTTTGATTTTGGAAGATTAAATGTTGTTAAATTGTTAAAGTTCATGTTTTAATTGTGTTACTAGTATCACTAGCTTCATTTTGAGGTGTAGGTTGATTTGTAAAACTTCAAAAACATGATTAATGATTTTGTGATTCTTGATTAGGGTTTGATAGTTCTTGAGATGAGCTTTTGATGCTTGAATGCCATGAAATGTTAATTGTAAGTGTATAGTTATAATGTATGTTTCATTACCTTAAAAACGGCATATCATATGTGTGAATTGGATTCCCGAGACTTAAAATGCATTTTGTGAGCTTGAAACTTTGAAAATGGACTTTAAATGATCACTTGACGAGAAATCGGTTATTGGAAATGATATTTTTATTTGATGAAACGTGTTTAGTTGTGTTCCTTGTCAAAAGAGCTTTCCAACGATATAAGATACGAGTTCTAAGTATTAGCGGTTTGCGAGTTATGCTTGAAAGTGTTTTGAATTGAGACTTGGACATTTGAGACTGACCAGGTACCAGCTCCCGTGTATTGTCGCGGCGCGGCAATCCTGGGTCGCGGCGCGGCCTAAGCCGTGTTCAGGTTCTGACCTACATGTCCATTATATGAAAAATGTTTAGCACCCTATAGACCTCCGATTCACATGAGACTTGTCCTAACATGTTTATATATGAATAATTAGCACCGGAAAATAGTTCGGGACCCGACCCGAACGCGTTGACTTTTTCGTTGACTTTGACCGACCAAAGTTTGACTTTTTGTCAAACTTAAACAAATGATTATGCAATCTTTTCTAACTTGTTTCTATACTTGTATCTTGCATGAAACTTGACAAATTGTTTCACATGCTACATAATCGAGTCGTAACGAGCCATAGGACTAATTGAACATCTTTGACCGATCGTGTTTACCGTTATTGATACAACCCTAATTGTTTAGGTCAAGACTAGCGTTTGTACTTTGCACGTTACTTGTTGAAGTACCTTTTTACTCTCACACTCAAGGTGAGATCATAGTCCTACTTTTACTCTTTTGAACTTATATTTGGGATGAGAAAACATAAACGTTTCTTTTTAACTAAGTGAACACAAGTACAGGAAAACAAACATTCTACATACGAGTTTAGAACGAAATCCTCAATTTGATTATCATTAGTTACACTTGCAGGGTGTAAGTGTAGGCGTGAACTTATGTTGTATGGCCATATGGGTTTGACAAACCCTCATCTCGAACGGTTCGCTACCGTCTATGGATGAAATATATTTTCGAGAAACAGTGTTGTTCTAGCACTATTAATGAGGTTCAACGGACGGAATGTTAAGCCTTGATAATTGGGTGCTCGTGAATATTAACTTTTAGAATGTATTACTATTTATCAATGTTGCAAATCTTGTGGTTCGAATTACTTTTACTCACTTACTTATTTAAACCTATGTTTTCACCAACGTTTTCGTTGACAGATTTCTATGTTTTTCTCAGGTCTTTGAACGATATGTGAAACATGCTTCCGCTCATTATTTGATACTTGCATTGGATGTCGAGTATATGTGCATACATGGAGCGTCTTTTGACTTTATTTAAAACTGTGTCGCATAGGTTTCCTTTGTACTTATAACTTTGTAACGTAACTTTTGGATGAACAATTCTTGTAAACTGTGAAACAAATCTTTACTTTTAAAAGGAATGCGACATATATTTGGTCAAACGTCATTTTAAAGACTTACGACCACGCAATGGGACCTAAGTAGTCGGCGCCGTCAATGACGATTTGGTCGGGTCGCTACAGATTGCTCGCATCTAATAAGCATTCGTTCAAGATTAACTAGACATGATTCAAATGTATCACCGAAGACTGAAAAGTCATCCATGAAAACTTCCATGCATTCTTCTATCATGTCGTGAAAAATCGCCATCATGCACCTTTGAAAGGTTGCAGGGGCGTTGCAAAGTCCAAATGGCATGCGTTTGTAAGCAAAAGTACCATAAGGGCACGTGAATGTGGTTTTCTCTTGATCCTCGGGTGCTATTAGAATTTGAAAGTATCCGGAAAAACCATCAAGAAAACAATAGTAAATGTTTCCGGCTAATCTTTCCAACATTTGATCAATGAAAGGTAAGGGAAAGTGATCTTTTCTGGTGGCGTCATTTAATTTTCTATAATCAATACAAACACGCCATTCTGTTACAGTCCTAGTAGGAATAAGCTCATTTTTTTCATTTGTGATGATAGTCATGCCACCCTTCTTAGGTACGCATTGAACTGGGCTTACCCATGAACTATCAGAGATTGGATAAATTAAACCTGCATCTAGCAGTTTAATAATTTCTTTCTTAACAACATCTTGCATATTCGGATTTAGTCTTCGTTGGCGTTGCACATACGTTTTATGACCTTCTTCCATAAGGATTTTATGTGTGCAATACGAAGGACTTATTCCTTTAATATCATGAATTTTCCATGCAATAGCTGGTTTATGAGCTTTTAGCACAGAAATGAGTTGAGATTTTTCATTTTCAGTAAGAGAAGACGATATTATTACAGGTAATTCAGATTCACCATGTAAATAAGCATATTCCAAATGGTTTGGAAGTGGCTTTAACTGTAATGTCGGTGGTTCTTCTATCGATGATTTGTATCGATATATTTCTTCTTCTTTTAGCATTTGAATTTCTTCTGTTGTTGGTTCATATCCATTAGCCATAAGTGTAGCTAACATTTCAGTTTCATCAATTGGTTCAGTTCCTTCTCCTAAAGAACATTCTCCTGTTCCTTGTAATTCTGAAAATTCTTCTAACAATTCTGCATGTGAATCTATAGTTTGAATATAATAACATGTATCATCTGCAGATTATGGTTGTTGCATGGCTCTATCAACAGAAAAGGTAACACTCTCGTCCTCTATACTTAAGGTCAGTTTCTTACCGAACACGTCTATTATTGCTTTAGCCGTGTTTAAGAATGGTCTTCCTAATATGAGAGGAACTCGAGAATCTTCTTCCATGTCCAGAATAACAAAATCTACTGGAAATACTAAGGTACCAACTTTAACTAGCATGTTCTCCATTATCCCTCTAGGATATTTTACTGATCGATCGGCTAGTTGTATACTTATTCGTGTTGGTTTCAGTTCTCCAAGGTCTAGTTTAGCGTATAGTGAATATGGCATTAAATTTATACTAGCACCTAAGTCTCCTAATGCTTCTATTGAACTAAGACTACCCATAAAACATGAAATTGTGAAACTTCCTGGATCAGATAATTTTTCTGGTATCTTATTCAACAGTACTGCAGAACAATTAACATTCATAGTAACAGCCGAGAGTTCTTCCATTTTCTTTCTATTTGTGATTAGATCTTTCAAGAATTTAGCATATCTAGGCATTCCTGAAATTACATCAATGAAAGGAAGATTGACATTTATCTGTTTAAACATATCCAAGAATTTGGATTGCTCGGCTTTAAGTCTCTTTTTTCTCATTTTACTCGGGTAAGGAAGTGGTGGTTGGTATGGTTTAACATAAGGTTTAGCCTTAACTGTGTTATCTTCATTAACCTTTTCAACTACCAGTTTTGTTTCCTTATCTAGATCAGACTGTGGTTCTTGTGGAGTAGGAATAGCTTCATCAGAAATTACAGGCATTTCAGGTAGTTTAAGTGTAATACCACTTCTTGTGGTAATGGCTTTAGCTGTTTCATTCTGGGGGTTAGCATTTGTATCGCTAGGTAGACTTCCCGGTTTTCTTTCACCTATCAACCTTGCTAGGTTGCTCACTTCTTGTTTCAGATTTTGAATAGAAGCTTGTTGATTTCTAAATGCTTGAGCATTTTGTTCATTGGTTTGTTTCTGAGATGTGAAAAACTGTGTTTGAGAATCAACTAGCTTTGACATCATATCTTCTAAATTTGGCTTTTTATCATCGGTTTGTGGTGGTTTGTTTTGAAAAATAGGTCTTTGCTGATTGTAAGTATTATTGGATACTTGTTGATTACTAGGACCTTGTTGGTTGTTGTATGGAACATTTCGGTTATAATTCTGGTTTTGATTGTAGATTGGTCTTGGCGGTTGATAATTATTCTAATAATTATTTCCAGGCCTTTGGTTTATGTATGAAACATTCTCTCTTTGTTCCATTGTTAGTTCAATACTGAGACAATCTTTTGTCAAATGTGGTCCTCCACACTGCTCACAACTAATTCTTATTGAGTGAATATCCTTAGTCATCTTTTCCATTCGCCTCTCGACAGCATCTATCTTTGCGGAAATGGAATCAAAGTCATGGCTAGAATCGGCTCTAGCTGCTTTAGATGATCTAACGATATCTTTTTCTTGGTGCCACTCATATGAGTGGGAAGCAGTGTTATCAATAATTTTATAAGCATCAGTTGCGGTTTTTTTCATAATGGAACCACCAGCTGCTATATCGATGTCTTTCCTTGTAGTGATGTCGCATCCTTGGTAGAATATTTGTACTATTTGACAAGTGTCTAAACCATGTTGCGGACATCCTCTCAATAACTTTCCAAATCTTGTCCATGCCTCATATAGAGTTTCATTTGGCTTTTGTGTGAACGTAACAATTTCTCCTTGAAGTCTTACGGCTTTATATGCCGGAAAGAATTGTTTAAGAAATTTTTCAACTAAGACATCCCATGTATCAATCGCCCCTTCAGGTAACGATTCCAACCAATCTTTGGCTTCTCCCTTTAAAGTCCAGAAAAATAACATGAGATATATCTGTTCATCCTCAACTTCTCGGATTTTAAATAATGTACAGATCCTATTAAAATTTCGAAGATGTTCATTTGGATCTTCCTTCGGTGCACCACTAAATTGGCATTGATTAGTCACCATGTGTAGAATTTGTCCTTTGATTTAATAATCTGGCGCATTAATGTCAGGTTGAGTAATTGCGTGACCTTGGCCAGTGCGTTTAGCTCTCATTCGGTCTTCCATACTTAGAGGTTCCAAATTTTCCATGATTGAATTTGTTGAATCTGAATCACTAGAGGATTCTGATTTAATGGTAGGTTCCTCAACAATCTCTGTTTGAATGATTGGTGGTTCCGGAGGAAAGATTAGTGGTTCAGGATCTATGAATTGTCCCTGAAGATCCTCCGAATTCTCAATTGTGAGGTCGGGTTCAAAAAATGGATTATCGAAAATTTGAATTGGAGTACTTGGTTGACTGGATGACGATTCTAAAGAAAAATCAATGGCGACAATATTTGCTAGATGTCTTGATCGAGTTACAGGTGGTGAACGTACAAAAGGTGGTGAACGTTTTACTCGGTGCATTCAATGAATATCCTATTAGTTATAAAAGATAAAAATTATATAAGTTATCAAATTAATAGACTTTTCTGCTTTTGCCCACGTTTCGAATAGCCAATAGATGCAGCAGGGAGCCAGAACCCTTTAAATCGGAAGCTCACAACTCAGCCACTAACAAATCCAACTATTACTACGAAGCAGAAAATTTGGATGTCTATCAATTTAAACGCTTAAAATAATTTTTCGTCGAAATTTTAGAGAAATTTTAGAGAATAAATAGAAAAAATCTAAGTCCTAAAAACTAGAGTGGCCAAAAATAAGAAAGAAAAAGAGCGCTTCGAAAAATGTTGAAAAATAAAAGGCTGAAAAATAATAGGCGTCGAAAAATAAAAATAAGAAAGTAGCGCGTCGAAACTAAAAAAAACTAAAAACTAAGAATTAAAAGTTGCGTCTTAAAATATTAAAGCTTAAAAGAAATACTATATCCCAAATGGCAATAACTTAAAAAGGTACTAAAATATAAAAACGGCGTCGCAAAATTCTAAAGCACTTAAATTTTAGTCTAAAGAAAAAGCACTTAAGGGATTTTACGGCAAAGCCTAAAAATCTTGAAATAAAAATAACTATGGCAAAAACTATGACTTAAAACTAAATACGAGCGAAAAATACAAATATTACGCTAAAACGAATAAAAAGATACAAAATATAAAAATATACTTAAAGTTGTAAAAAGTACAATTTTTTAAAAATATTATTTTTATATTATTTATTTTATAAAACTATTAATTTTATATATTATTAAAACTAATTAAACTAAATAATACAAATTAATTAAAAACTAAAACAAATTAATAAATAAATGAAAACCTAATTAGGGTTTTAATTAATTAATAATAATTATTATTATTACGTAATTATTGCAGTTGCAGTCAAATGTGGCGTGTCAGACAGGGCCATGCGATCGCATGGTCCTCACGTTAAAAATCCATGCGGTCTCATGGATAAGGGTTTCGGGTCAGGTTCTGGGCTGCTACAGTGTAGTGGCCCGAATGTTTTTTTACTTTTTTTCTTTTCTGTTTTAATATATATATATATATATAAAGTATTTATATAAATTAAATAAAACTTATATTTTTACAAACTAAAAATAGAAATAGAAATATTTTCTAATTTTATATATTTTTGAACAACTCTAATATATATATATATATATATTTTGTTTTTTCTTTTTATATTTTTGTATTAATATTTAAAACGTATATTTTTATACAAAGAACTTAATAAAAAAATCTTTTTTTTATATATATAGCGTTGCGCTTCCGGCGTTTAAGCAAGAAGTCCCCGACAGCGGTGCCAAAAATACTTGATGTGTGCGAGGCGTACTAGGAAATAGTTATATTTTTACAACAAAATACTATTAAATACGATACAATTTTACACAAGTTATTTATTTATTTATAGAGTGGATATACCTAAACCTTGCTACAACACTTATAGGCAGTGTACCTAATCGTACAGTAGTGTAGTTTTTAGTAATTCCGGTTCGTCCACAGGGAACTCTAGCCAAGTTTAACGCTATATTTTTAAAAACTATATTTGTAAATATATAAATATATATATAAGTAGTATTATTATTATAAAAGGGGGTTTTTACCGTTTAATGACCGGTTTGTCGATTTTTAAAACTTAAGTCGCAGTTAAAACCTAATGTAAAATATTAAAAATAAATATAACTTAATTTAAAGCGTAAAGTAAATAACGATAATGAAATTGCGATAAATAAAAGTCCGATAAAATAAAATTGCGATAATTAAAGAGAACGATAATTAAAAGTGCAATTAAATAAAATTACAATAAATAAAATTGCGATAATTAAAAGTGCAATTAAATATGAAATAAAGGAATTATGCTTATTTAAACTTCCGTAATCATGATGTTTGACGTGTTGATTTTAGTTTATTACCATGGGTTAATTGTCCTTTGTCCTGGATTATTCAATATGTCCGTCTGGTTTTTGTCCATAAAAGTCCATCAGTTATAAATATAAAGTGCGAGTGTCCTCGTCAAATTATCCTTATATCCGAAGTCAAATATTCTAAATAATTGGGGACTTAAACTGTAACAAGGTCTTAATACTTTGTTTAATAATTACACCAGGATATCGACTGCGTGTAACCCAAGGTTTTAATACTTTGTTAACAATTATGCCAATTATCCTTATACATAATTCACCCCTGTTTTAATAAGTCTATTAACTATTAATCCATTCCCGTGTCCGGTTAAATGAACAATTATTAGTATTTATAAATATCCCGCTCATCGTGTCCGATCGAGTGTATATGGTTATTTATAGGTACGTCGAATTGTAAATTTTTATATTAAAATTAACAAACTATCATTTAGTTAAACAAATATAAAGCCCATTAATAGCCCAAAGTCTAATTTCCACAAGTGTCGTTCTTTTGTCCAAACCCCAATTATGGTACAAAGCCCAATTACCCAATTTTAATATTTAGTCCAACATCACGATTACTTTGGCATTAAATAAGCGTAATAATAACTTAGCTACGAGACATTAAATTAAAAAGGTTGAACATAACTTACAATGATTAAAAATAGTGTAGCGTTACACGGACAGAATTTCAACTTACACTCTTACAACATTCGCTAACATACCCTTATTATTAGAATTTAAAATTAAAATTATAATTATAATTAATATATATATATATATATATATATATATATATATATATATATATATATATATATATATATATATATATATATATATATTACGTATGAGAGAAAGGAAAGAAAAAGATGTTTATATTCGACCAAAAACTGCGAAATTTATAGATGTGACCTGGTACCTACTGCCATACGATCGCATAGAATTTGCTCTTCCAGGCCATGCGATCTCAGGGCCACTTTTTCCAGCTCATGTGACTTTGTTTCCTAGCTTGCCGACGGATTAATAAATAAATATAATATATAAATAATTTTAAGAATTAATTAAATATTATATTATATTTATGTGCATAGTTGACTTGTAATTTTTAGTCCGTTGCGTCGAGCATTGAGAGTTGACTCTGGTCCCGGTTCCGGTTTTTCGAACGTCCTTGCGTATAATTTAATATCTTGTATTTTGCGTTTTGCGTCTTGTACACTTGTAATTTTGAGACGTTTCTCATCAATAACTTGAACCACTTTGATTGTACTTTGTACTTTTTAGCTTTTTTGTCGTTTGCGTCTTCAATTCGTCGAATCTGTCTTTTGTCTTCACCTTTTATTATTTAAACGAATATCACTTGTAAATAGAACAATTGCAACTAAAAGCTTGTCTTTCTTGAGGGATAATGCTATGAAATATATGTTCGTTTTTAGCATTATCACGTCCCAATAGGTTTAAATGTATGTAAATTAGGTCTTAAGTATCATCATCATTCATCATCAAACAAAAAGTATAAAGTAAGTTTCATTCTAGAAAAGAGTTTAAAACAAAGGCTGACTTCGATCAGTCGCCACGGCCCCTATACAAACTGAATTGAGGTGGGACCAGTGGCCATGGCTCCGTATATGAGTCCTTTAGTTGCTGTAAAAATTCCAGAACCAAACTCGTCTTTTTTTGACCGTGACGATGGTTTAACTACGAGTAGGTCAGAATTTTCAGCACAACGTTAAAAGGACATAGTGACGTTCGGAGGGCCATAGATCCTAAACCGTAACTCGGATTAAGATGAGTCTTAACCAAAAAATTATCTACTTGAACAGAGATAACTGAAAATTAACTTTACAGTAGCCCAGGTATTCTGATCAGACCCGAAAAACAGTAGGTTTAGTGTTCCGGTGGGTTCTTGGTGCTCGATGCTCATCACGGTTCTCATCCTTGATGCATATAGCTTTAAGTGTACAACTCGTTGATGTGTTTGCATCATTGTTACCAAGTTTTAACCATCATAACACAAGTATAAGTCTAAGATAAGTAGCACAACTCAATTAAGTGTTGCAAGTAGTTTGATGAACCAAAGTTGCATCAAGATCTTAGATCCGACACATACATGAACTCTAAAAGTAATATTAAGCTACAAACTTAAAAGTAAACTAAATAATCAAGATCTTAAGTTGTAGAACATAGTTTTTAGTTAGATCTTGAAGATCCTAGACCCAAAATTCTAGATCTAAAGTTCTTAAGTTAGATCCTAAGTTTTAATACTTGGATCCTTACTTTAATGAAACCATAAGTTATGAAACTTAGATTTTCATCTTGAAAAGTGTATGTAAGCTTGTAAGCTCTTATTTACAACAAAATTAGAAGACCATAAGCTATAGAAACTTAAATCCAACATAAGTATATGAAGTTATAACTAGAAAGTTATACTTCCATGTTCTTGAACTTACAAAGTTAACTTTGGTTCAAGAAAAATGAGATCAAGATTAACTAGTAACACTTGACCAAAATAACAACATCACAAACTTTAAAGTACATAAAATGAAGAGGTAAACTAATTCTACAAGTGACAAGTTCATGGTTGTTCATACTTTAAAGATTCAAGCCAAGGCTTTGATCTTTAAGAAAGTAAACCTTAAGTTTACAAACATGGATACAAGTATGATTTTAAAACTCATGAACTTTAAATCTTGAAAAACATTAATTGTAGAACCATAAACTAGAAAGTTTAGGTTCTTGTTTGTTCTTGAAATAACAAGATAATATGAAGAATAAACTAGATAGTTTGATTCTTACAACTAGTGAGTAACAAATAACAAACAACAAGTAACTTAAACAACAACAAAGAACAAGTATTAAAACAAGCAAATGATGATGATGATGTATGTATATTTCGGTTTTAAACAAGAAAAAGAAGAGGAAGTAAAGCCTTGTTACTTACAAGAAATGAGAGAAAAGATGAGAGAAAGTGAGAAGTAAAATAAAGTGTGTGTAAAAATGAGAGAGTATAAGTGAAAAAGTATACAAAAAAAAATTGAACCCTCCCTCCTACACACCTATAGCCGACGGTTTTCACAACAAAAGGGGGTGGTCACAAGCTTACTTCCATGCATGGGGAGAAGATGTTGGCTTGAAATGGTAATAAAGTTAAGTTGGTATGGGAAAGTGTTGTAAATGTACAAGTAACTAGCCTCCTTACTTCACTAACCATTCTAGTTGTATCATAATGAGCTACTTGCATAAAAGATGGGCTAATTAGTCCATTAAGTATGTAGGGTGGGCTTCGAAGTCCATTAATCATGAATCCATTAATAAAAGACCAAGTAATCAACAATTTAAATAAAAGCCCAAGTAATTAACTAGTAATCTTAGTTAATTAAAATGATTAATAATAATTAAATCATGAATGTAAATAATATTCGGAAATAATATTCGTGATACGTACGTGCATCACAAAGACAATTCGGGCCATGAAAAGTTAAATATGGTAACAAGTAACAAGTATAAGAACACGTTTATTAAAACGCAAGCATTAATAATAAACTATTAATAATTAAACGTTGGAAAATCCAGGGTCGTTACACCGACACACTCTTATTTTGTTCTTGGTTGCTTCAACACAATCTTGCTTTTGATTGTATGATAATTGAATTGTTATTACTGTAATGTGATGGCTTCTTAAATTCTTCATGTGGATTTCATGAACCAAGGTGTAATTTAAGGCTTTCAATACTCGAGCCTTATCTTCATATGCCATATGCTTTATCGTGTCACGGGATAAATCCGCCCAAGAGTTGATGAATTGCCTGAATGTGCCTTCGAACTGGACGCCGGAGTACGCTAGTTTTCTTGAGTAAAACACTGATTTGAAACTGGAGGACGGATGACAGAATGAAGGTTGCAAAATCTTTAGCGGAGAACGGACCACGGGAATATTGAACGCCTGCAGATTAGATAAAACACATATTTTGTTTGGGATCTTCAGTTCTTTTTCATCTTCTATTTTAATTTTGAGAACTTATTTTGCCAAATCTTTTCCCATCCACATAAAATGCTTGGTGCTAAGAATGTCCACGTAGTCTATTTATAAATTGTCTTCATTTTTAATAATAGTTTATGCCGGAAGAAAACCACTGATGCCAAAATATATCTTCAAACAAATGTTTGGTAGCACACCTTTCTTTCTTTTTGAGCTTACAAGTGATCTTTGACCCATCGACAGTGTGAACGCGGAGTACAGAAACCTGACATGTAATATGTAATAACCCGACTTTTTCCGTTAACTTTCCGTTAAAAAACATAACAACCTTTACTTAAAATCTACAATTTTATATGTAAATTTTTTTGTTATAATATACTACTATTAATATTGGTTACATTTTTTTTTGAAAACACTACGGTTAGTGAAAACGAAAAAAAAAAATATTTTAAGACAATAAAATGTATGATTATTAATTTTAATAATTAGGTTATATAACAATTGAGTTTTGAAGAATTATTTTAATTAAGTAGGATGATGATACTTATATTTTTATTCAACAAGTATTTATACGCGTATTATACGAATGTTTCTAGATATATAGTTTTATACACTAATAATTCAAACTAATAAATGAATTAATAATTCAAATTAATAATTCAGTTTAATAATTCAAACTAATAATTCAGTTTATTATTATAATATTTTATATTATATAATGGATATAAAAATTCGTAACCCACTTGCCAACTACTCCCATAATTTACGTAATACATGACTTATAAACATTATAATTACTCTATCATATAATTTAAATATTATAGTGATATTTAAACATAATCTTAATAATTGACTGGAATTAAATATAAAAGGTTTCGAACAATATACATAGATGTATTTTTTTAAATATAAAATTTATCAATCACAGAAACATGTTAAGGCAAAATACATTGGGTTTTAGATAACGGATAAAAATCTAATAAATATCTAATATATATATTTTAGGGATACCCGTAAATGCCATTGTTAATTACCCTTGACTATATATTATATCTATATTTCCTTACTATTAAACCCGTGACTATAAAAATTTATAACCCGTGTTTATTTAATATTACACCCATGATATATCTATACCCGTGACTATACAGTTAATACCCGTGATATCTATTATTGAGATAGATATTTACCCGTGACTCTATCTTATCTATATTATTTATATGAGATTCATTTCATCAAACAACCACGTACACAATTTTTCTCTTAAGAACACCCATCTACTATTCATCATCTTCATCGATCTTCCTTCCTCAAAAACACCCTCAAGAAATCACTTGATCATAAAATCGTTTACATATTCGGACTCCTCTCGAAGAGCTCTACACATCTATACCAATAATTTCTTGATTAGGGTAAGTTTTAAAAACTCTAATTTTTGAGTTTTCATGTTTTTGATACATATTAGGGTAGATATAGTGTCTAGTGCTCAAGTCCTTGAATATTTACAAATGAAATGGTGTTTAATTGATCATTTGAGTAGTTATAATGAAATCTCATTTTTGAACTGATATGAACTCATTCTTACATGTTAAATACAGTTAATCAAAGTTCATAATTGAATTGCTATTGAAGAGTAGTTAATTTTTCATATAGATATTGCGCAATTTCGATTTCTAGATCAAAAATTGTGATTAATTGATTTTGGTTTGAAAATTCGTATTTGATATTGCTAATCTGGAAAAGTTGAGTTTACAATCTGTTCTTGGCATGATAATATTTGAAAAGAGCTTGAAAAATTATTAACTTTTCGTTTAGATATCATATGTTTTCGATTTATAGAACTTAAGTTATGAACGATTGAAGTTATGTTTTTGTATGATTAAAGGTGAACGTTTTTGGCATGCTAAATGATATATAACTAATAATATAAGTTCATAGGGTTATTGGACTTGAAAAACCACTGATATTAGACTCAAGAATCGGGTCGATTCGAATTTTCTTTAGACTTTTATGCTTGTTCAAAGTTTGGTACATGTTAATAAAAATGCTGTTTGATTTCTGAAAACTGCACGAACATAGTTTAACGTATTCTGTAACTGGGGCTTTTCTGGGACAAATCAGACTATACGAAAAATTGGGTAGATTCTCCACTTAAAAACGCCGCATCTCCAATTGGAGGTGACTGATTTGGAGTTGCGATAATTTTTCTAAAAATCACAGAAGTTGCTGCTGTAAACCTTGTTTTAAACTTGTGTTTTTGCAAATGTTTCGGGTTATAAAAATAATGACCAATACTTGAGACTTGAAACTTTTTGTATGAACTTAATACACTTATATTAACTATTTCATATAGTGTGGGGTGTTCTAAAGTGGTAATTTTGTATATGTATAAACCATGTAATTTAAACCGTCTGTTTGGACATTTAACCCGTTTAAGCCAAAAAGTGTCAAAATGGGTAACGAGCACCGAGTACACGTCCGATATATCAATTTAAGTAAGTTTGAAGTTTGTAATGTTTTAAAAATGATTTTTGGCATGTTTTGATCAAAATGGGTATTTATGGATCATTTGAGTCATACGCGTCTACTTTGACCAATATGCGAAATTTTGAGGATCAAATGTATCTAACACGTCTAAAATATCATTTTTAAACTTATGACATGATTTTTACATGCTTAAGTATTATGGTTTGGAATTTGAGTTGTCAATGAAAAATTTTTATTATTTTAGTGAAAGTGTCAAAATGACTCTCGGGCTCACTTTGTAGGCTCGTAAATTATAAATGATTAAGTTATGGCGAAAGCTATTAATTGGGTCAGAAAGTAGATATGAGATGCTTCAAAATGATATAAGATATGTATGATTTTGTAGAGTCAAAACTAGTTTAAAACGAGCCTGAAAACAGGATGTTGGGGCTGACTTTTAGTTTTGGTAAAGTGTCAAAAATAACTCTTGGGTCTACTTTGCGGACTCGTAAGTTGAAATCAGTTAAGTCTGGATAAAAACTATTAATTGGTATTAAAAGTATTTATGACATGCTTTAAAACGATATATTATATGTATGATTTTGTTAAGTCTAAACAGGTTTAAAACAAGCGTGAAAATGGGTAATCGTTGCTGATTTTGAACACTTGGCATTTTATCAGCGGTTTACATTTTATCAGCAGTTTATGTTTCGGGAGGCTGTTTTCGCGAGGCCATAACTTTCAAACCGTAACTCCGTTTTCGTCAAATAAACTGTCTATAGAAAGGTGGGATGATATACTTTCCAAAGGTAATCACCTAAGGTATTATATCAAAGTTGGTGGGACCCGGAATAACCTGCAAAATACCTAAAAAATACATATATGTAAATAATATTTTTTTCTAAGTAAAAATAGATAACCTAAGTTTGACTTATGTTTGACTATTTGACCAACTTGGGTAATATTATGAGATTGTTTATTTGTGTTGACCATGTTGATTGTGTTTGACTTGCTTTTGACTTACATTTGACTTACTTTGACTTCTGTTGACTTTTGTTGACTTTTGCTAAACTTTGCTAAATTTATGAGTCGAACTTGAGCAATAGAACTATACTTACCTTATGGACCGACCTAGCTTATTAGACACTTATTGACCAACATATGTTCTCTAGGTTGAGGTCTACGGTTACTTGCATTCCGATATTCGGTCACATCTCTGTGATTTATTTCTGAAGATGTCAGGTGAGTTTCATATGCTCCCTTTTTAATTGCTTTTGCAATCTATATTTTTGGGCTGAGAATACATGCACTTTATTTTAAACAATGAACACAAGTACATACTTAATTCTACACTGAGTTTGAACCAATAATCCCTTAGCTTTGGTAACTAGTAACTGCCGGTTATAAGAACTGGTGGGCGCGAGTAGTTATATATGGATCCATAGGGCTTGACATCCCCGTCTGTTCCAGTTATAGAAACCCTAGCCTGAACTATAAAACAGACGTATGCTATTTGAGTTTAGTACACGTTGGTTTGCGTGTATTGTACATGTTGGTTGCATGTATGTTAAAACATGGGTACTTATTAGATATACGTTAAAGTTTAGTTACCAGGGTGCTCAATCTTGTAGAATATTTTGATAAACGTTTCTGGATGAAACAACTGAAATCTTGTGATCCACCTTTATATACAGATTATGCACAATATTAAAACTATGAACTCACCAACCTTTGTGTTGACACTTTTTAGCATGTTTATTCTCAGGTCTCTAGAAGTCTTCTGCTGTTTGCTTATATGTTATACAAGCTATGTGCATGGAGTCATACATGCTTTATTAGAGAAAACTTTGCATTCTCAAAATCATCACCATGTATCTTATTGTGACTGTATTGTCAACGGATGTATTATTGTAAACTATTTTTTACGGTGATTGTCTATATGTAGAAATTATCAGATGTCGAAAGCCTTGGATTTAGATATTCATTTATGGTGTGTCTTTTCAAAAGAATGCAATGTTTACAAAACGTATCATATAGAGGTCAATACCTCGCAATGAAACCGGTGAATAACGTACTGCGTCAATAGCGATTTTAGCGGGTCGCTACAAGTGGTATCAGATCGTTGGTTGTAGGGAGTTAGGTGCATTAGTGTGTCTGACCTGGACTGTTTAGATACATTAGTGGTCTAGTCTACAACCGTGTCGTTACACTTATACGTGATTATGTGCATATTCTGACATTAATATAATATTATTATTACTATCGGTAAGAAAGTATTTCTCCTTTTGATTACAAGCCTTCTCCTGCTCAAATCATTTTCAACACCCCGGTTAGTGAAAAACCAGGAAGTGTCATTCAGGACTTTCGAAATTCCCGACATTCCTATGTGAGTTATTACTTATATATTTTTATAGATATCATATGTGTTATATTATGTGCTTATGTGCTTCGATTCAGAAACTCCCGACATCTCGAATTGTAAATCGGAAGAAGTCTTATCCGACCCACGAAGATTCTCAATAGTTTCAAAGACATTCTTACGTCATTACCCTTTCAATATTATTAATTAAATTAAATATTATATTCTCGTACTATTTTTAGTACACCCCTTTTTGAAATCATTTCGATTTATAAATTCTGGAAAATGACACTTGTTTTATATCCATAAATATTTTGGAGTAGTGTTGGAATGGATGCATGAGTTAGTGTAATATAATGACGCCCGATCAACATGGTTATATTAAAGTAAGTCATGCGGAAGTTCTAATGGAACGTGATGGTGGTAATGCTTGATCAACCTTACCTTCACCATGCATCATGTTACATGACTCATTTATTTTCTCTGCTGACATCTGAATATACTCTGACTATATATGTGACATCATTTGAGGACACACTTGATTTCCTTCCCATCTTTGTCATATCATACTTGCACTCCGAGCCGTTTATTCGAAGGTATTCGTCACCAAAGGAATATGATCTCGTTTTACCCAACTTTCATACTTAACTACAAGATGCTCGATCTTACTACGTCAAGACAAACATTTCTATCCTCACTTGTTTTCCTATACACCGTTTAATCGCACTAACCAAAATTTCGGGACGAAATTTTCTTTAAGGGGTAGGTACTGTAATAACCCGACTTTTTCCGTTAACTTTCCGTTAAAAAACATAACAACCTTTACTTAAAATCTACAATTTTATATGTAAATTTTTTTGTTATAATATACTACTATTAATATTGGTTACATTTTTTTTGAAAACACTACGGTTAGTGAAAACGAAAAAAAAAAATATATTTTAAGACAATAAAATGTATGATTATTAATTTTAATAATTAGGTTATATAACAATTGAGTTTTGAAGAATTATTTTAATTAAGTAGGATGATGATACTTATATTTTTATTCAACAAGTATTTATACGCGTATTATACGAACGTTTCAAGATATATAGTTTTATACACTAATAATTCAAACTAATAAATGAATTAATAATTCAAATTAATAATTCGGTTTAATAATTCAAACTAATAATTCAGTTTATTATTATAATATTTTATATTATATAATGGATATAAAAATTCGTAACCCACTTGCCAACTACTCCTATAATTTACGTAATACATGACTTATAAACATTATAATTACTCTATCATATAATTTAAATATTATAGTGATATTTAAACATAATCTTAATAATTGACTGGAATTAAATATAAAAGGTTTCGAACAATATACATAGATGTATTTTTTTAAATATAAAATTTATCAATCACAGAAACATGTTAAGGCAAAATACATTGGGTTTTAGATAACGGATAAAAATATAATAAATATCTAATATATATATATTTTAGGGATACCCGTAAATGCCATTGTTAATTACCCTTGACTATATATTATATCTATATTTCCTTACTATTAAACCCGTGACTACAAAAATTTATAACCTGTGTTTATTTAATATTACACCCATGAAATATCTATACCCGTGACTATACAGTTAATACCCGTGATATCTATTATTGAGATAGATATTTACCCGTGACTCTATCTTATCTATATTATTTATATCAGATTCATTTCATCAAACAACCACGTACACAATTTTTCTCTTAAGAACACCCCTCTACTATTCATCATCGTCATAGATCTTCATTCCTCAAAAACACCCTCAAGAAATCACTTGATCATAAAATCGTTTACATATTCAGACTCCTCTCGAAGAGCTCTACACATCTATACCAATAATTTCTTGATTAGGGTAAGTTTTAAAAACTCTAATTTTTGAGTTTTCATGTTTTTGATACATATTAGGATAGATATAGTGTCTAGTGCACAAGTCCTTGAATATTTACAAATGAAATGGTGTTTAATTGATCATTTGAGTAGTTATAATGAAATCCCATTTTTGAACTGATATGAACTCATTCTTACATGTTAAATACAGTTAATCAAAGTTCATAATTGAATTGCTATCGAAGAGTAGTTAATTTTTCATATAGATATTGCGTAATTTCGATTTCTAGATCTAAAATTGTGATTAATTGATTTTGGTTTGAAAATTCATATTTGATATTGCTAATCTGGAAAAGTTGAGTTTACAATTTGTTCTTGGCATGATAATATTTGAAAAGAGCTTGAAAAATTATTAACTTTTCGTTTAGATATCATATATTTTCGATTTATAGAACTTAAGTTATGAACGATTGAAGTTATGTTTTTGTATGATTAAAGGTGAACGTTTTTGGCATTCTAAATGACATATAACTGATAATATAAGTTCATAGGGTTGTTGGACTTGAAAAACCACTGATATTAGACTCAAGAATCAGGTCGATTCGAATTTTCTTTAGAATTTTACGCTTGTTCAAAGTTTGGTACATGTTAATAAAAATGCTGTTTGATTTCTGAAAACTGCACGAACATAGTTTAACGTATTCTGTAACTGGGGCTTTTCTGGGACAAATCAGACTATACGAAAAATAAGGTAGATTCTCCACTTAAAAATGCCGCATCTCCAATTAGCGGTGACTGATTTGGAGTTGCGATGCTTTTTCTAAAAATCACAGAAGTTGCTGCTGTAAACCTTGTTTTAAACTTGTGTTTTTGCAAATGTTTCGGGTTATAAAAATAATGACCAATACTTGAGACTTGAAACTATTTGTATGAACTTAATACACTTATATTAACTATTTCATATAGTGTGGGGTGTTCTAAAGTGGTAATTTTGTATATGTATAAATCATGTAATTTAAACCGTCTGTTTGGACATTTAACCCGTTTAAGCCAAAAAGTGTCAAAATGGGTAACGGGCACCGAGGACACGTCCGATATATCAATTTAAGTAAGTTTGAAGTTTGTAATGTTTTAAAAATGATTTTTGGCATGTTTTAATCAAAATGGGTATTTATGACTCATTTGAGTCATACGCGTCTATTTTGACCAATATGCGAAATTTTGAGGATCAAAGGTATGTAACACGTCTAAAATATCATTTTTAAACTTATGACATGATTTTTACATGCTTAAGTATTATGGTTTGAAATTTGAGTTGTCAATGGAAAATTTTTATTATTTTAGTGAAAGTGTCAAAATGACTCTCGGGCCCACTTTGTAGGCTCGTAAATTATAAATGATTAAGTTATGGTGAAAGCTATTAATTGGGTCAGAAAGTAGATATGAGATGTTTCAAAATGATATAAGATATGTATGATTTTGTCGAGTCAAAACTAGTTTAAAACGAGCCTGAAAACAGGATGTTAGGACTGACTTTTAGTTTTGGTAAAGTGTCAAAAATGACTCTTGGGTCTACTTTGCGGACTCGTAAGTTGAAATAGTTAAGTCTAGATAAAAAATATTAATTGGTATTGAAAGTATTTACGACATGCTTTAAAAAAATATATTATATGTATGATTTTATTAAGTCTAAACAGGTTTAAAACAAGCGTGAAAATGGATAATCGTTGCTGATTTTGAACACTTGGCATTTTATCAGCAGTTTACATTTTATCAGCAGTTTATGTTTCGGGAGGCTGTTTTCGCGAGGCCATAACTTTCAAACCGTAACTCCGTTTTCGTCAAATAAACTGTCTATAGAAAGGTGGGATGATATAATTTCCAATGGTCATGACCTAAGGTATTATATCAAAGTTGGTGAGACCCGGAATCAGCTGCAAAATACCTAAAAAATACATATATGTAAATAATATTTTTTTCTAAGTAAAAATAGATAACCTAAGTTTGACTTATGTTTGACTATTTGACCAACTTGGGTAATATTATGAGATTGTTTATTTGTGTTGACCATGTTGACTGTGTTTGACTTCGTTTGACTTACATTTGACTTACTTTGACTTCTGTTGACTTTTGTTGCCTTTTGCTAAACTTTGCTAAATTTATGAGTCGAACTTGAGCAATAGAACTATACTTACCTTATGGACCGACCTATCTTATTAGACACTTATTGACCAACATATGTTCTCTAGGTTGAGATCTACGGTTACTTGCATTCCGATATTCGGTCACATCTCTGTGATTTATTTCTGAAGATGTCAGGTGAGTTTCATATGCTCCCTTTTTAATTGCTTTTGAAAACTATATTTTTGGGCTGAGAATACATGCACTTTATTTTAAACAATGAACACAAGTACATACTTAATTCTACACTGAGTTTGAACCAATAATCCCTTAGCTTTGGTAACTAGTAACTGCCGGTTTTAAGAACTGGTGGGCGCGAGTTGTTATATATGGATCCATAGGGCTTGACATCCCCGTCTGTTCCAGTTATAGATACCCTAGCCTGAACTATAAAACAGACGTATGCTATTTGAGTTTAGTACACGTTGGTTTACGTGTATTGTACATGTTGGTTGCATGTATGTTAAAACATGGGTACTTATTAGATATACGTTAAAGTTTAGTTACCAGGGTGCTCAATCTTGTAGAATATTTTGATAAACGTTTCTGGATGAAACAACTGAAATCTTGTGATCCACCTTTATATACAGATTATGCACAATATTAAAACTATGAACTCACCAACCTTTGTGTTGACACTTTTTAGCATGTTTATTCTCAGGTCTCTAGAAGTCTTCTGCTGTTTGCTTATATGTTATACAAGCTATGTGCATGGAGTCATACATGCTTTATTAGAGAAAACTTTGCATTCTCAAAATCATCACCATGTATCTTATTGTGACTGTATTGTCAACGGATGTATTATTGTAAACTATTTTTTACGGTGATTGTCTATATTTAGAAATCATCAGATGTCGAAAGCCTTAGATTTAGATATTCATTTATGGTGTGTCTTTTCAAAAGAATGCAATGTTTACAAAACGTATCATATAGAGGTCAATACCTCGCAATGAAACCGGTGAATAACGTACTGCGTCAATAGCGATTTTAGCGGGTCGCTACAAGTGGTATCAGATCGTTGGTTGTAGGGAGTTAGGTGCATTAGTGTGTCTGACCTGGACTGTTTGGATACATTAGTGGTCTAGTCTACAACCGTGTCGTTACACTTATACGTGATTATGTGCATATTCTGACATTAATATAATATTATTATTACTATCGGTAAGAAAGTATTTCTCCTTTTGATTACAAGCCTTCTCCTGCTCAAATCATTTTCAACACCCCGGTTAGTGAAAAACCAGGAAGTGTCATTCAGGACTTTCGAAATTCCCGACATTCCTATGTGAGTTATTACTTATATATTTTTATAGATATCATATGTGTTATATTATGTGCTTATGTGCTTCGATTCAGAAACTCCCGACATCTCGAATTGTAAATCGGAAGAAGTCTTATCCGACCCACGAAGATTCTCAATAGTTTCAAAGACATTCTTACGTCATTATCCTTTCAATATTATTAATTAAATTAAATATTATATTCTCGTACTATTTTTAGTACACCCCTTTTTGAAATCATTTCGATTTATAAATTCTGGAAAATCACACTTGTTTTATATCCATAAATATTTTGGAGTAGTGTTGGAATGGATGCATGAGTTAGTGTAATATAATGACGCCCGATCAACATGGTTATATTACAGTAAGTCATGCGGAAGTTCTAATGGAACGTGATGGTGGTAATGCTTGATCAACCTTACCTTCACCATGCATCATGTTACATGACTCATTTATTTTCTCTGCTGACATCTGAATATACTCTGACTATATATGTGACATCATTTGAGGACACACTTGATTTCCTTCCCATCTTTGTCATATCATATTTGCACTCCGAGCAGTTTATTCGAAGGTATTCGTCACCAAAGGAATATGATCTCGTTTTACCCAACTTTCATACTTAACTACAAGATGCTCGATCTTACTACGTCAAGACAAACATTTCTATCCTCACTTGTTTTCCTATACACCGTTTAATCGCACTAACCAAAATTTCGGGACGAAATTTTCTTTAAGGGGTAGGTACTGTAATAACCCGACTTTTTCCGTTAACTTTCCGTTAAAAAACATAACAACCTTTACTTAAAATCTACAATTTTATATGTAAATTTTTTTGTTATAATATACTACTATTAATATTGGTTACATTTTTTTTGAAAACACTACGGTTAGTGAAAACGAAAAAAAATATATATATATTTTAAGACAATAAAATGTATGATTATTAATTTTAATAATTAGGTTATATAACAATTGAGTTTTGAAGAATTATTTTAATTAAGTAGGATGATGATACTTATATTTTTATTCAACAAGTATTTATACGCGTATTATACGAACGTTTCAAGATATATAGTTTTATACACTAATAATTCAAACTAATAAATGAATTAATAATTCAAATTAATAATTCGGTTTAATAATTCAAACTAATAATTCAGTTTATTATTATAATATTTTATATTATATAATGGATATAAAAATTCGTAACCCACTTGCCAACTACTCCCATAATTTACGTAATACATGACTTATAAACATTATAATTACTCTATCATATAAGTTAAATATTATAGTGATATTTAAACATAATCTTAATAATTGACTGGAATTAAATATAAAAGGTTTCGAACAATATACATAGATGTATTTTTTTAAATATAAAATTTATCAATCACAGAAACATGTTAAGGCAAAATACATTGGGTTTTAGATAACGGATAAAAATCTAATAAATATCTAATATATATATTTTAGGGATACCCGTAAATGCCATTGTTAATTACCCTTGACTATATATTATATCTATATTTCCTTACTATTAAACCCGTGACTATAAAAATTTATAACCCGTGTTTATTTAATATTACACCCATGAAATATCTATACCCGTGACTATACAGTTAATACCCGTGATATCTATTATTGAGATAGATATTTACCCGTGACTCTATCTTATCTATATTATTTATATCAGATTCATTTCATCAAACAACCACGTACACAATTTTTCTCTTAAGAACACCCCTCTACTATTCATCATCGTCATAGATCTTCATTCCTCAAAAACACCCTCAAGAAATCACTTGATCATAAAATCGTTTACATATTCAGACTCCTCTCGAAGAGCTCTACACATCTATACCAATAATTTCTTGATTAGGGTAAGTTTTAAAAACTCTAATTTTTGAGTTTTCATGTTTTTGATACATATTAGGATAGATATAGTGTCTAGTGCACAAGTCCTTGAATATTTACAAATGAAATGGTGTTTAATTGATCATTTGAGTAGTTATAATGAAATCCCATTTTTGAACTGATATGAACTCATTCTTACATGTTAAATACAGTTAATCAAAGTTCATAATTGAATTGCTATCGAAGAGTAGTTAATTTTTCATATAGATATTGCGTAATTTCGATTTCTAGATCTAAAATTGTGATTAATTGATTTTGGTTTGAAAATTCATATTTGATATTGCTAATCTGGAAAAGTTGAGTTTAAAATTTGTTCTTGGCATGATAATATTTGAAAAGAGCTTGAAAAATTATTAACTTTTCGTTTAGATATCATATATTTTCGATTTATAGAACTTAAGTTATGAACGATTGAAGTTATGTTTTTGTATGATTAAAGGTGAACGTTTTTGGCATGCTAAATGACATATAACTGATAATATAAGTTCATAGGGTTGTTGGACTTGAAAAACCACTGATATTAGACTCAAGAATCGGGTCAATTCGAATTTTCTTTAGACTTTTACGCTTGTTCAAAGTTTGGTACATGTTAATAAAAATGCTGTTTGATTTCTGAAAACTGCACGAACATAGTTTAACGTATTCTGTAACTGGGGCTTTTCTGGGACAAATCAGACTATACGAAAAATTGGGTAGATTCTCCACTTAAAAACCCCGCATCTCCAATTAGCGGTGACTGATTTGGAGTTGCGATGATTTTTCTAAAAATCACAGAAGTTGCTGCTGTAAACCTTGTTTTAAACTTGTGTTTTTGCAAATGTTTCGGGTTATAAAAATAATGACCAATACTTGAGACTTGAAACTTTTTGTATGAACTTAATATACTTATATTAACTATTTCATATAGTGTGGGGTGTTCTAAAGTGGTAATTTTGTATATGTATAAACCATGTAATTTAAACCGTCTGTTTGGACATTTAACCCGTTTAAGCCAAAAAGTGTCAAAATGGGTAACGGGCACCGAGGACACGTCCGATATATCAATTTAAGTAAGTTTGAAGTTTGTAATGTTTTAAAAATGATTTTTGGCATGTTTTAATCAAAATGGGTATTTATGACCCATTTGAGTCATACGCGTCTACTTTGACCAATATGCGAAATTTTGAGGATCAAAGGTATGTAACACGTCTAAAATATCATTTTTAAACTTATGACATGATTTTTACATGCTTAAGTATTATGGTTTGGAATTTGAGTTATCAATGGAAAATTTTTATTATTTTAGTGAAAGTGTCAAAATGACTCTCGGGCCCACTTTGTAGGCTCGTAAATTATAAAAGATTAAGTTATGGTGAAAGCTATTAATTGGGTCAGAAAGTAGATATGAGATGTTTCAAAATGATATAAGATATGTATGATTTTGTCGAGTCAAAACTAGTTTAAAACGAGCCTGAAAACAGGATGTTGGGACTGACTTTTAGTTTTGGTAAAGTGTCAAAAATGACTCTTGGGTCTACTTTGCGGACTCGTAAGTTGAAATCAGTTAAGTCTAGATAAAAACTATTAATTGGTATTGAAAGTATTTACGACATACTTTAAAACGATATATTATATGTATGATTTTGTTAAGTCTAAATAGGTTTAAAACAAGCGTGAAAAAGGGTAATCGTTGCTGATTTTGAACACTTGGCATTTTATCAGCAGTTTACATTTTATCAGCAGTTTATGTTTCGGGAGGCTGTTTTCGCGAGGCCATAACTTTCAAACCGTAACTCTGTTTTCGTCAAATAAACTGTCTATAGAAAGGTGGGATGATATACTTTCCAATGGTCATGACCTAAGTTATTATATCAAAGTTGGTGGGACCCAAAATCAGCTACAAAATACCTAAAAAATACATATATGTAAATAATATTTTTTTCTAAGTAAAAATAGATAACCTAAGTTTGACTTATGTTTGACTATTTGACCAACTTGGGTAATATTATGAGATTGTTTATTTGTGTTGACCATGTTGACTGTGTTTGACTTGCGTTTGACTTACATTTGACTTACTTTGACTTCTGTTGACTTTTGTTGAGTTTTGCTAAACTTTGCTAAATTTATGAGTCGGACTTGAGCAATAGGACTATACTTACCCTATGGACCGACCTAGCTTATTAGACACTTATTGACCAACATATGTTCTCTAGGTTGAGGTCTACGGTTACTTGCATTCCGATATTCGGTCACATCTCTATGATTTATTTCTGAAGTTGTCAGGTGAGTTTCATATGCTCCCTTTTTAATTGCTTTTGCAATCTATATTTTTGGGCTGAGAATACATGCACTTTATTTTAAACAATGGACACAAGTACATACTTAATTCTACACTGAGTTTGAACCAAAAATCCCTTAACTTTGGTAACTAGTAAATGCCGGTTATAAGAACTGGTGGGCGCGAGTAGTTATATATGGATGCATAGGGCTTGACATCCCCGTCTGTTCCAGGTATAGAAACCCTAGCCTGAACTATATAATAGACGTATGCTATTTGAGTTTAGTACACGTTGGTTTACGTGTAGTGACCCGAACTTTTCCATGTTTATATATATTAATTGAGATTGATATTTACATGATTAAATGTTTCCAATATGTTAAGCAATCAAACTTGTTAAGACTTGATTAATTGAAATATGTTTCATATAGACAATTGACCACCCAAGTTGACCGGTGATTCACGAACGTTAAAACTTGTAAAAACTATATGATGACATATATATGGATATATATATAGTTAACATGATACTATGATAAGTAAACATATCATTAAGTATATTAACAATGAACTACATATGTAAAAACAAGACTACTAACTTAATGATTTTTAAACGAGACATATATGTAACGATTATCGTTGTAAAGACATTTAATGTATATATATCATATTAAGAGATATTCATACATGATAATATCATGATAATATAATAATTTAAAATCTCATTTGATATTATAAACATTGGGTTAACAACATTTAACAAGATCGTTAACCTAAAGGTTTCAAAACAACACTTACATGTAACTACTAACGATGACTTAACGACTCAGTTAAAATGTATATACATGTAGTGTTTTAATATGTATTTATACACTTTTAAAAGACTTCAATACACTTATCAAAATACTTCTACTTAACAAAAATGCTTAAAATTACATCCTCGTTCAGTTTCATCAACAATTCTACTCGTATGCACCCGTATTCGTACTCGTACAATACACAGCTTTTAGATGTATGTACTATTGGTATATACACTCCAATGATCAGCTCTTAGCAGCCCATGTGAGTCACCTAACATATGTGGGAACCATCATTTGGCAACTAGCATGAAATATCTCATAAAATTACAAAAATATGAGTAATCATTCATGACTTATTTACATGAAAACAAAATTACACATCCTTTATATCTAATCCATACACCAACGACCAAAAACACCTACAAACACTTTCATTCTTCAATTTTCTTCATCTAATTGATCTCTCTCAAGTTCTATCTTCAAGTTCTAAGTGTTCTTCATAAATTCCAAAAGTTCTAGTTTCATAAAATCAAGAATACTTTCAAGTTTGCTAGCTCACTTCCAATCTTGTAAGGTGATCATCCAACCTCAAGAAATCTTTGTTTCTTACAGTAGGTTATCATTCTAATACAAGGTAATAATCATATTCAAACTTTGGTTCAATTTCTATAACTATAACAATCTTATTTCAAGTGATGATCTTACTTGAACTTGTTTTCGTGTCATGATTCTGCTTCAAGAACTTCGAGCCATTCAAGGATCCATTGAAGCTAGATCCATTTTTCTCTTTTCCAGTAGGTTTATCCAAGGAACTTAAGGTAGTAATGATGTTCATAACATCATTCGATTCATACATATAAAGCTATCTTATTCGAAGGTTTAAACTTGTAATCACTAGAACATAGTTTAGTTAATTCTAAACTTGTTCGCAAACAAAAGTTAATCCTTCTAACTTGAATTTTAAAATCAACTAAACACATGTTCTATATCTATATGATATGATAACTTAATGATTTAAAACCTGGAAACACGAAAAACACCGTAAAACCGGATTTACGCCGTCGTAGTAACACCGCGGGCTGTTTTGGGTTAGTTAATTAAAAACTATGATAAACTTTGATTTTAAAGTTGTTATTCTGAGAAAATGATTTTTATTATGAACATGAAACTATATCCAAAAATTATGATTAAACTCAAAGTGGAAGTATGTTTTCTAAAATGGTCATCTAGACGTCGTTCTTTCGACTGAAATGACTACCTTTACAAAAATGACTTGTAACTTATTTTTCCGACTATAAACCTATACTTTTCTGTTTAGATTCATAAAATAGAGTTCAATATGAAACCATAGCAATTTGATTCACTCAAAACGGATTTAAAATGAAGAAGTTATGGGTAAAACAAGATTGGATAATTTTTCTCATTTTAGCTACGTGAAAATTGGTAACAAATCTATTCCAACCATAACTTAATCAACTTGTATTGTATATTATGTAATCTTGAGATACCATAGACACGTATACAATGTTTCGACCTATCATGTCGACACATCTATATATATTTCGGAACAACCATAGACACTCTATATGTGAATGTTGGAGTTAGCTATACAGGGTTGAGGTTGATTCCAAAATATATATAGTTTGAGTTGTGATCAATACTGAGATACGTATACACTGGGTCGTGGATTGATTCAAGATAATATTTATCGATTTATTTCTGTACATCTAACTGTGGACAACTAGTTGTAGGTTACTAACGAGGACAGCTGACTTAATAAACTTAAAACATCAAAATATATTAAAAGTGTTGTAAATATATTTTGAACATACTTTGATATATATGTATATATTGTTATAGGTTCGTGAATCAACCAGTGGCCAAGTCTTACTTCCCGACGAAGTAAAAATCTGTGAAAGTGAGTTATAGTCCCACTTTTAAAATCTAATATTTTTGGGATGAGAATACATGCAGGTTTTATAAATGATTTACAAAATAGACACAAGTACGTGAAACTACATTCTATGGTTGAATTATCGAAATCGAATATGCCCCTTTTTATTAAGTCTGGTAATCTAAGAATTAGGGAACAGACACCCTAATTGACGTGAATCCTAAAGATAGATCTATTGGGCCTAACAAACCCCATCCAAAGTACCGGATGCTTTAGTACTTCGAAATTTATATCATATCCGAAGGGTGTCCCGGAATGATGGGGATATTCTTATATATGCATCTTGTTATTGTCGGTTACCAGGTGTTCACCATATGAATGATTTTTATCTCTATGTATGGGATGTGTATTGAAATATGAAATCTTGTGGTCTATTGTTACGATTTGATATATATAGGTTAAACCTATAACTCACCAACATTTTTGTTGACGTTTTAAGCATGTTTATTCTCAGGTGATTATTAAGAGCTTCCGCTGTCGCATACTAAAATAAGGACAAGATTTGGAGTCCATGTTTGTATGATATTGTGTAAAAACTGCATTCAAGAAACTGATTTCGATGTAACATATTTGTATTGTAAACCATTATGTAATGGTCGTGTGTAAACAGGATATTTTAGATTATCATTATTTGATAATCTACGTAAAGTTTTTTAAACCTTTATTTATGAAATAAAGGTTATGGTTGTTTTAAAAATGAATGCTGTCTTTGAAAAAACGTCTCATATAGAGGTCAAAACCTCGCAACGAAATCAATTAATATGGAACGTTTTTAATCAATAAGAACGGGACATTTCAGTTGGTATCCGAGCGTTGGTCTTAGAGAACCAGAATTTTTCATTAGTGTGTCTTATCGAGTTTGTTAGGATGCATTAGTGAGTCTGGACTTCGACCGTGTTTACTTGAAAAATGATTGCTTAACAAATTTTGTTGGAAACTATATATTTTTAACATGTGAATATTATGTGATATATTAATCTCTTAACGCGTTTGATATTATGTGATAGATGTCTACCTCTAGAACAAGTCCCATTGACTCACCTAATAATAATGAAGAGTCAAATGTAAATTGGAATGATTTGTGGACTGATTCACAAGTTCCCGAGGAGGAACCGGAAGAAGAGTCGGAACCGGAAGAAGAATCGGAACCGGAAGAAGAATCGGAACCGGATGAAGAAATAGAACCGGTGGGGGAAATAATAAAACGGTTAAGTAAAAGAAAATCCTCAACCAACCGACCAAGGTTAATTATGGTCAATGGTGTTTCCGCCAAGGAAGCAAAATATTGGGAGGATTACCAATTCTCCGATGAATCGGATTCTGACGAGAATTCCGATGATGTTATAGAAATTACCCCAACTGAATTTAAAAAGGCAAAAGAAAATAATAAGGGAAAGGGCATAAAAATAGAGAAATCTAATTCCAACCCCGATGAACTTTATATGTATCGTCAACGCCCGAAGTCCTTAAGTTGTAACAATGACCCGGGAACCTCTAAACCACCAGGTTTTTCTAAACCAATGTGGACAACGACGGCTCGTATTAGGGGAACATCATATATCCCTAGAAACTTGGCAAAACGAACCAAAACCGAAGAAGAAGAAACGAGCGAGTCGGAATAAGATAGTTGTATTCGTGTGGTGTAATATATGTAATATAGTGTTCTTATGCTTTATGATATATGTAAAAATTGCTTGTATTAATAAGTATTTTTTTATGAATCTAACTCTTGTCTATTTTACAGTTTAAAAACACAAAATGGATAGACAACCCAATATTTTAAGAGACCTACCCGGAGACATGATTGATGAAATCTTGTCTAGAGTCGGCCAGAATTCCTCGGCACAACTATTTAAGGCGAGATCAGTTTGTAAGACATTCGAAGAACGTTCCAAGAATGTCTTGGTTTATAAGAGACTTTCGTTTGAAAGATGGGGGATATCACATTGAGAAACCCATAAGTTACGATGCGTTTACTTTGACGCATATATTGCGGGGAACCCAAATGCTATTTTACGCAACGGGTTAAGAAATTATTTTGACTCAATATATCCGAATATTGGACTTCGTGATTTAGAAAAAGCGGCTAACATGCAACATAAAGAAGCATGTTATGCTTACGGATTAGTAATGTTCGCTTCTCACCAAAGTGAGAACAAGAACATCGGGCTACAACTATTAAACAAAACGTTTCCACAAGTGACGGAGTCGGTAATTGGGGTAAGAAATGAGGTTTTTAGATTATTACGGGACTGTTGGACATTACGTAACCCTCGTCCCTTTGATGATGTTACAACACGCTGTCTTATCAACGGCCATAACGGTTATGTTGCACAAGACCAAGGATGGGAAGTAGTCCTAGTAAAACCAGAATGCATGACTTGTTTCTGGACGTATGAATTACGTGTCTTTATTGCCTTTGCTGAACGACTTGTGTACTAGCTAGAATTGTCTTCACAACTATCTTGTATCAAAGTTATTGTGTGCTATATTTCATGCTTTATGTAAAATAAGCGGTATTGTAAGTTTGTAAAATATTGTATAAAAGTTTGAACGCGAAATATTATTACAATCAGTTTTTCATATAGAATTGTAGTAGTTGAATTGTATATTAGCTACTAAGTATGAACTTAACGGGTAGGTACTACCCGAATTTAAACTTATAAAACGCTAATATGAAGAAAAAGCTTTTATAAATGAGTTCATATTATGCTACGAAATACTATTAACTACTCTTAATATTCTGTATGATTAACTTGTTCCATTTAACTATTTTGAAGGAAATGGCACCGACTACTCGACACACCGTGAATATGAATGAAGAGGAATTCCGTACTTTTCTAGCTTCAAACATAGCCGCAGTACAGGCTGCGCTACATACCAACAATAACCTTGGATCTAGCAGTACAGGAAATCGTGTAGGATGCACCTACAAAGAATTCACTGCCTGCAAACCTTTGGAATTTGATGGAACCGAAGGACCGATCGGATTGAAACGGTGGACCGAGAAGGTCGAATCGGTGTTTGCCATAAGTAAGTGTACTGAAGAGGACAAATTAAAGTACGCTACGCATACCTTCACAGGTTCTGCGTTAACATGGTGGAATACCTATCTAGAGCAAGTGGGACAAGACGATGCGTACGCACTACCGTGGTCAGCATTCAAGCACTTGATGAACGAGAAGTACCATCCCAGAACCGAGGTCAATAAGCTCAAGACAGAACTTAGAGGGTTACGAACCCAAGGATTTGATATTACCACGTACGAAAGACGATTCACAGAATTGTGCCTATTGTGTCCGGGAGCATTCGAAGATGAGGAAGAGAAGATCGACGCGTTTGTGAAAGGATTACCGGAAAGAATCCAAGAAGATATAAGTTCACACGAGCCCGCCTCCATACAACAGGCATGTAGAATGGCTCACAAACTAGTGAACCAGATTGAAGAAAGAATTAAAGAACAGACTGCTGAAGAGGCCAATGTGAAGCAAGTCAAAAGAAAGTGGGAGGAAAACGGTGATAAGAATCACCAATACAACAACAACAGCAATTACAACAATAATCGCAACAATTATCCCAACAATCGCAACATCAATCGCAACTACAACAAACGGCCCAACAACAACAACAACAACAACAACAACAACAACTACAACAATCATCCCAACAACAATAATAACCGCAACAACAACAACAATCAGAAGCAGCTATGCCAAAGGTGTGAAAAGAATCACTCGGGGTTCTGCACCAAATTTTGCAACAAGTGTAAAAGAAATGGTCATAGCGCGGCGAAGTGTGAGGTCTACGGACCAGGGGTTAATAGAACGAAAGGAACAAATGGTGTCGGAACGAGTAATGGTGGAGCAAGTAGTGTCGGAGCAAGTTATGCCAATGTAGTTTGTTATAAATGTGGAAAACCAGGCCACATTATTAGAAATTGCCCGAACCAGGAGAACACGAATGGACAAGGCCGTGGAAGAGTTTTCAATATTAATGCGGTAGAGGCACAGGAAGACCCGGAGCTTGTTACGGGTACGTTTCTTATTGACAATAAATCTGCTTACGTTTTATTTGATTCGGGTGCGGATAGAAGCTATATGAGTAGAGATTTTTGTGCGAAATTAAGTTGTCCATTGACGCCTTTGGATAGTAAATTTTTACTCGAATTAGCAAATGGTAAATTAATTTCAGCAGATAATATATGTCGGAATCGAGAAATTAAACTGGTTAGCGAAACATTTAAGATTGATTTGATACCAGTAGAGTTAGGGAGTTTTGATGTGATAATCGGTATGGACTGGTTGAAAGAAGTGAAAGCGGAGATCGTTTGTTACAAAAATGCAATTCGCATTATACGAGAAAAAGGAAAACCCTTAATGGTGTACGGAGAAAAGGGCAACACGAAGCTACATCTTATTAGTAATTTGAAGGCACAAAAACTAATAAGAAAAGGTTGCTATGCTGTTCTAGCACACGTCGAGAAAGTACAAACTAAAGAAAAGAGCATCAATGATGTTCCCGTCGCAAAAGAATTTCCTGATGTATTTCCGAAAGAATTACCGGGATTACCCCCACATCGATCCGTTGAATTTCAAATAGATCTTGTACCAGGAGCTGCACCAATAGCTCGTGCTCCTTACAGACTCGCACCCAGCGAGATGAAAGAACTACAAAGCCAATTACAAGAACTTTTAGAGCGTGGTTTCATTCGACCAAGCACATCACCGTGGGGAGCTCCTGTTTTGTTTGTCAAGAAGAAAGATGGTACATTCAGGTTGTGTATCGACTACCGAGAGTTGAACAAACTTACCATCAAGAACCGCTACCCACTACCGAGAATCGATGACTTATTTGATCAACTACAAGGCTCGTCTGTTTATTCAAAGATTGACTTACGTTCCGGGTATCATCAAATGCGGGTGAAAGAAGATGATATTCCAAAGACTGCTTTCAGAACACGTTACGGTCATTACGAGTTTATGGTCATGCCGTTTGGTTTAACTAATGCACCAGCTGTGTTCATGGACCTTATGAACCGAGTGTGTGGACCATACCTTGACAAGTTTGTCATTGTTTTCATTGATGACATACTTATTTACTCAAAGAATGACCAAGAACACGGTGAACATTTGAGAAAGGTGTTAGAAGTATTGAGGAAGGAAGAATTGTACGCTAAGTTTTCAAAGTGTGCATTTTGGTTGGAAGAAGTTCAATTCCTCGGTCACATAGTGAACAAAGAAGGTATTAAGGTGGATCCGACAAAGATAGAAACTGTTGAAAAGTGGGAAACCCCGAAAACTCCGAAACACATACGCCAGTTTTTAGGACTAGCTGGTTACTACAGAAGGTTCATCCAAGACTTTTCCAGAATAGCAAAACCCTTGACTGCATTAACGCATAAAGGGAAGAAATTTGAATGGAATGAAGAACAAGAAAAAGCGTTTCAGTTATTGAAGAAAAAGCTAACTACGGCACCTATATTGTCATTGCCTGGAGGGAATGATGATTTTGTGATTTATTGTGATGCATCAAAGCAAGGTCTCGGTTGTGTATTAATGCAACGAACGAAGGTGATTGCTTATGCGTCTAGACAATTGAAGATTCACGAACAAAATTATACGACGCATGATTTGGAATTAGGCGCGGTTGTTTTTGCATTAAAGACTTGGAGGCACTACTTATATGGGGTCAAAAGTATTATATATACCGACCACAAAAGTCTTCAACACATATTTAATCAGAAACAACTGAATATGAGGCAGCGTAGGTGGATTGAATTATTGAATGATTACGATTTTGAGATTCGTTACCACCCGGGGAAGGCAAATGTGGTAGCCGATGCCTTGAGCAGGAAGGATAGAGAACCCATTCGAGTAAAATCTATGAATATAATGATTCATAATAACATTACTACTCAAATAAAGGAGGCGCAACAAGGAGTTTTAAAAGAGGGAAATTTAAAGGATGAAATACCCAAAGGATCGGAGAAGCATCTTAATATTCGGGAAGACGGAACCCGGTATAGGGCTGAAAGGATTTGGGTACCAAAATTTGGAGATATGAGAGAAATGGTACTTAGAGAAGCTCATAAAACCAGATACTCAATACATCCTGGAACGGGGAAGATGTACAAGGATCTCAAGAAACATTTTTGGTGGCCGGGTATGAAAGCCGATGTTGCTAAATACGTAGGAGAATGTTTGACGTGTTCTAAGGTCAAAGCTGAGCATCAGAAACCATCAGGTCTACTTCAACAACCCGAAATCCCGGAATGGAAATGGGAAAACATTACCATGGATTTCATCACTAAATTGCCAAGGACTGCAAGTGGTTTTGATACTATTTGGGTAATAGTTGATCGTCTCACCAAATCAGCACACTTCCTACCAATAAGAGAAGATGACAAGATGGAGAAGTTAGCACGACTGTATTTGAAGGAAGTCGTCTCCAGACATGGAATACCAATCTCTATTATCTCTGATAGGGATGGCAGATTTATTTCAAGATTCTGGCAGACATTACAGCAAGCATTAGGAACTCGTCTAGACATGAGTACTGCCTATCATCCACAAACTGATGGGCAGAGCGAAAGGACGATACAAACGCTTGAAGACATGCTACGAGCATGTGTTATTGATTTCGGAAACAGTTGGGATCGACATCTACCGTTAGCAGAATTTTCCTACAACAACAGCTACCATTCAAGCATTGAGATGGCGCCGTTTGAAGCACTTTATGGTAGAAAGTGCAGGTCTCCGATTTGTTGGAGTGAAGTGGGGGATAGACAGATTACGGGTCCGGAGATTATACAAGAAACTACCGAGAAGATCATCCAAATTCAACAACGGTTGAAAACCGCCCAAAGTCGACAAAAGAGCTACGCTGACATTAAAAGAAAAGATATAGAATTTGAAATTGGAGAGATGGTCATGCTTAAAGTTGCACCTTGGAAAGGCGTTGTTCGATTTGGTAAACGAGGGAAATTAAATCCAAGGTATATTGGACCATTCAAGATTATTGATCGTATCGGACCAGTAGCTTACCGACTAGAGTTACCTCAACAACTCGCGGCTGTACATAACACTTTCCACGTCTCGAATTTAAAGAAATGTTTTGCTAAAGAAGATCTCACTATTCCGTTAGATGAAATCCAAATCAACGAAAAACTTCAATTCATCGAAGAACCCGTCGAAATAATGGATCGTGAGGTTAAAAGACTTAAGCAAAACAAGATACCAATTGTTAAGGTTCGATGGAATGCTCGTAGAGGACCCGAGTTCACCTGGGAGCGTGAAGATCAGATGAAGAAGAAATACCCGCATCTATTTCCAGAAGATTCGTCAACACCTTCAACAGCTTAAAATTTCGGGACGAAATTTATTTAACGGGTAGGTACTGTAGTGACCCGAACTTTTCCATGTTTATATATATTAATTGAGATTGATATTTACATGATTAAATGTTTCCAACATGTTAAGCAATCAAACTTGTTAAGACTTGATTAATTGAAATATGTTTCATATAGACAATTGACCACCCAAGTTGACCGGTGATTCACGAACGTTAAAACTTGTAAAAACTATATGATGACATATATATGGATATATATATAGTTAACATGATACTATGATAAGTAAACATATCATTAAGTATATTAACAATGAACTACATATGTAAAAACAAGACTACTAACTTAATGATTTTTAAACGAGACATATATGTAACGATTATCGTTGTAAAGACATTTAATGTATATATATCATATTAAGAGATATTCATACATGATAATATCATGATAATATAATAATTTAAAATCTCATTTGATATTATAAACATTGGGTTAACAACATTTAACAAGATCGTTAACCTAAAGGTTTCAAAACAACACTTACATGTAACTACTAACGATGACTTAACGACTCAGTTAAAATGTATATACATGTAGTGTTTTAATATGTATTTATACACTTTTGAAAGACTTCAATACACTTATCAAAATACTTCTACTTAACAAAAATGCTTAAAATTACATCCTCGTTCAGTTTCATCAACAATTCTACTCGTATGCACCCGTATTCGTACTCGTACAATACACAGCTTTTAGATGTATGTACTATTGGTATATACACTCCAATGATCAGCTCTTAGCAGCCCATGTGAGTCACCTAACATATGTGGGAACCATCATTTGGCAACTAGCATGAAATATCTCATAAAATTACAAAAATATGAGTAATCATTCATGACTTATTTACATGAAAACAAAATTACACATCCTTTATATCTAATCCATACACCAACGACCAAAAACACCTACAAACACTTTCATTCTTCAATTTTCTTCATCTAATTGATCTCTCTCAAGTTCTATCTTCAAGTTCTAAGTGTTCTTCATAAATTCCAAAAGTTCTAGTTTCATAAAATCAAGAATACTTTCAAGTTTGCTAGCTCACTTCCAATCTTGTAAGGTGATCATCCAACCTCAAGAAATCTTTGTTTCTTACAGTAGGTTATCATTCTAATACAAGGTAATAATCATATTCAAACTTTGGTTCAATTTCTATAACTATAACAATCTTATTTCAAGTGATGATCTTACTTGAACTTGTTTTCGTGTCATGATTCTGCTTCAAGAACTTCGAGCCATTCAAGGATCCATTGAAGCTAGATCCATTTTTCTCTTTTCCAGTAGGTTTATCCAAGGAACTTAAGGTAGTAATGATGTTCATAACATCATTCGATTCATACATATAAAGCTATCTTATTCGAAGGTTTAAACTTGTAATCACTAGAACATAGTTTAGTTAATTCTAAACTTGTTCGCAAACAAAAGTTAATCCTTCTAACTTGAATTTTAAAATCAACTAAACACATGTTCTATATCTATATGATATGCTAACTTAATGATTTAAAACCTGGAAACACGAAAAACACCGTAAAACCGGATTTACGCCGTCGTAGTAACACCGCGGGCTGTTTTGGGTTAGTTAATTAAAAACTATGATAAACTTTGATTTTAAAGTTGTTATTCTGAGAAAATGATTTTTATTATGAACATGAAACTATATCCAAAAATTATGATTAAACTCAAAGTGGAAGTATGTTTTCTAAAATGGTCATCTAGACGTCGTTCTTTCGACTGAAATGACTACCTTTACAAAAACGACTTGTAACTTATTTTTCCGACTATAAACCTATACTTTTCTGTTTAGATTCATAAAATAGAGTTCAATATGAAACCATAGCAATTTGATTCACTCAAAACGGATTTAAAATGAAGAAGTTATGGGTAAAACAAGATTGGATAATTTTTCTCATTTTAGCTACGTGAAAATTGGTAACAAATCTATTCCAACCATAACTTAATCAACTTGTATTGTATATTATGTAATCTTGAGATACCATAGACACGTATACAATGTTTCGACCTATCATGTCGACACATCTATATATATTTCGGAACAACCATAGACACTCTATATGTGAATGTTGGAGTTAGCTATACAGGGTTGAGGTTGATTCCAAAATATATATAGTTTGAGTTGTGATCAATACTGAGATACGTATACACTGGGTCGTGGATTGATTCAAGATAATATTTATCGATTTATTTCTGTACATCTAACTGTGGACAACTAGTTGTAGGTTACTAACGAGGACAGCTGACTTAATAAACTTAAAACATCAAAATATATTAAAAGTGTTGTAAATATATTTTGAACATACTTTGATATATATGTATATATTGTTATAGGTTCGTGAATCAACCAGTGGCCAAGTCTTACTTCCCGACGAAGTAAAAATCTGTGAAAGTGAGTTATAGTCCCACTTTTAAAATCTAATATTTTTGGGATGAGAATACATGCAGGTTTTATAAATGATTTACAAAATAGACACAAGTACGTGAAACTACATTCTATGGTTGAATTATCGAAATCGAATATGCCCCTTTTTATTAAGTCTGGTAATCTAAGAATTAGGGAACAGACACCCTAATTGACGTGAATCCTAAAGATAGATCTATTGGGCCTAACAAACCCCATCCAAAGTACCGGATGCTTTAGTACTTCGAAATTTATATCATATCCGAAGGGTGTCCCGGAATGATGGGGATATTCTTATATATGCATCTTGTTATTGTCGGTTACCAGGTGTTCACCATATGAATGATTTTTATCTCTATGTATGGGATGTGTATTGAAATATGAAATCTTGTGGTCTATTGTTACGATTTGATATATATAGGTTAAACCTATAACTCACCAACATTTTTGTTGACGTTTTAAGCATGTTTATTCTCAGGTGATTATTAAGAGCTTCCGCTGTCGCATACTAAAATAAGGACAAGATTTGGAGTCCATGTTTGTATGATATTGTGTAAAAACTGCATTCAAGAAACTGATTTCGATGTAACATATTTGTATTGTAAACCATTATGTAATGGTCGTGTGTAAACAGGATATTTTAGATTATCATTATTTGATAATCTACGTAAAGTTTTTTAAACCTTTATTTATGAAATAAAGGTTATGGTTGTTTTAAAAATGAATGCTGTCTTTGAAAAAACGTCTCATATAGAGGTCAAAACCTCGCAACGAAATCAATTAATATGGAACGTTTTTAATCAATAAGAACGGGACATTTCATTACGTGTATTGTACATGTTGGTTGTATGTATGTTAAAACAGGGGTACTTATTAGATATACGTTAAAGTTTAGTTACCAGGGTGCTCAATCTTGTAGAATATTTTGATAAACGTTTCTGGATGAAACAACTGAAATCTTGTGATCCACCTTTATATACAGATTATGCGCAATATTAAAACTATGAACTCACCAACTTTTGTGTTGACACTTTTTAGCATGTTTATTCTCAGGTCTCTAGAAGTCTTCCGCTGTTTGCTTATACGTTATACAAGCTATGTGCATGGAGTCATACATACTTTATTAGAGAAAACTTTGCATTCACAAAATCATCACCATGTATCTTATTGTGACTGTATTGTCAACGGATGTATTATTGTAAACTATTTTTTACGGTGATTGTCTATATGTAGAAATCATCAGATGTCGAAAGCCTTGGATTTAGATATTCATTTATGGTGTGTCTTTTCAAAAGAATGCAATGTTTACAAAACGTATCATATAGAGGTCAATACCTCGCAATGAAACCGGTGAATAACGTACTGCGTCAATAGCAATTTTGGCGGGTCGCTACATAATATTCGAAATAACAACTCTGAAAGGATGACGATGTTTGGAAGCGGCTGGGTAGTGGATTCTGGCAATTGGATTGAAGTCTAGAGTTTGAGCTTTCAACCCTAAAGGGTGTTTTGCTAATTTCAAATGTCCTTGACAAGTTGGTGATGATTCTGACTAATCGTTTTCCTATTGACTCTTATTGGTGAAGCTTCTTCTATGTGATATTTATATATTATCGCTACCTTTTGTCATCATCCGTTTAACATATCTTCGTTGTCTTCTGTCCAACTATATTTACAAACAGAGCACGGTGAATGGAATACGGTGAAGGTTAGATAAACTCAACGGAACCTTGTTGTATCGGAAACTTGTTTTAAGAAATCAAACAAGATTATAGCATGATTCACTTTGCAAAACTTGGAAGTTGTAGAAATCTATTTTGTAAAGCATGTGTTTTTTCTTTTGTTTTCAACGATAGCATATATGCAAACTAGAGTTGCCTTTAATTAATAATCGGAAAACGGTCATTCAAATTCATGAGGATGGAGCTACTTGCTGACCAGGGTTGTCTCTAGATAGAGCGTGGTATTTGATGCGTAATTTGGAATGAGCTATAGTGCTTTCCGGCTTTGAACTGTAAAATATTTGTGAAGTGGTAACGGAAGGCGGAATCCGGATGACGAAAATTACCTTGGGTTTTTATACGGAGAACGGACACCCATGGTGAACATGATACGTCTTCTATGCTTTTGAATTTGATCACTAGATGACTGTGCTTAGTTGCCATTAATTGTTGTCAATTGCAAAAGTCGAAAGTCAGACCACACAATCTTCATGTCTTCGTCTATGAATACCTTGTTTGTTTTAAATTGATGCCAAAGAACGGAGACCGGATAGTGTCTTCATGAACAGAAACTTCGGTTATTGTAAATGGAATCTAAAATGTTGTGATCCGATAAGATGATGTGACCATGTTTCCCTTTGCAAAAGTGTGAATGGCGACCAAATTCTAATGAATTGAAATGAGAACACCTCTTGTAAACAAGTTGATTATTTCCCAGGTATAATATCATATGTAGTCGTTTTCAATACGGTCCACGTGTTCCTTCATCATATAAGATCCTCATATGTCTATTTCAATATGATATCTTATGTTGTCATGTTACATGAAAATAATTGTTGGTAGTTCGTAGCCGTATGGCGGTGTCCGGGATATAGAAGGCGAAAATTGCTGAGTTAATGTACGGAGAACGGATTTGGAGCTTGTAATGTAAAATTTGCCAAATTTGCGTTACGGGTTCTATGGATGTGGAATGTCGATGTTTGTGAATTATGTGGTACTTTAGTAAACTGATGATGTCTCTTTTTGATTGCCAGATGTCTTAAAAAAACAGAATACGGAATACGGAGTGTGATGATTTTTACTCCGTATGAATTGCCGTGTCTTTTGTTCCCCGACTATGATGATTAGAGCTTGGTACTTGGAACAACCTCTGTATGTATATATATGTGGTGGAGTTTGAGCCACATCTTCAAATCTTCAAATGTTGAAAACTTTATATCCACATCTAAGTGTGAGATGTGGACATTTTATATCCACAATTTGAAAACTTTATATTGGAAGTAGTGAATCTTCTCTTTATTTCCTGTGGTATCCGTTCTTCCTTTTTTCTTTTTTATTAAATCCAGATGACAAAAGACAGAATAAGGTTCATGTAGGATGTTGAACGGAATTAGTGATTTTCTGAATGGAATCACGGATGACAAACTTTTGTTGGGGTACCACAATTGTGAACATATTTCTCTTCCTTTCGAAGTTTTTTGCGTTCCTGACATTCTTTGAAACGAATGACGGAGGAATGTTTATAAGTCAGAATGTAACAATTTTTGTAGTCCGGGTGACGGACAACTTTATTGAGTATTCTAACTTTTTTGCTTCTAGTCATAGAATCGGATGGCGCCATATGATAGTACGTATTTTCTCTACTAGAGAGTAGGTATATACGTACTAGTGCAAAGTAGAATGAACCATGTGAGGAGTAGTTTGCCGATTGACGTTTACCCTCGGGACGAATCCCTGCAGACGCGGATCATGGTCTAAAACCATGGCGTGGCTTAAGTCAATCTTAAAATAGGGCTTACATATGTTCTTCCTGTATTCTTGGTGCTGGGCGGATGAAGTCATGCCTTGGTGGTGGGCGGATGAAGTCATGCCTTGGAGCTGAGAGGAAGAAGTCATGCCTTGGAGCTGGGAGGAAGAAGTCATGCCTTGGAGCTGGGAGGAAGAAGTTATGCCTTGGAGCTGGGTGGAAGAAGTCATGCCATGGAGCTGGGAGGAAGAAGTCATGCCTTGGAGCTGGGAGGAAGAAGTTATGCCTTGGAGCTGGGCGGATGACGGATGGAGTCTAGAGAGAGAAAGTACGTATGAGAGAGAAAGTATAAAAAGAGTAGTATGCTGCCCAGAAATTGGGACTTGAAGTCATGGAGAGTGGAGAGTGAGGAGTGGAGAGTGGAGAGTGGAGGGAAAGTGTGTGAGAGAGAAAGTGAAATGGCTGCCCCTCTTTTCTTGTGTGAAATGAGGTGGGGAGCTCCTCTATTTATAGGCAAAATTTGGGCTAGTGGGAAGCTTCTTGGACTTAATTAATGGGAAAGCCCAATAACTTGCATTTGTTCACTAATTTGGGCATAACTTTCTCATACGAACTCCGATTGAGGTGATTCAAAAGCCCAAATGTCCGTAACACAAAGCTCCACATCTTTCATTTAATGCGTGTAGACCATAGGGTACACCATTAGGTAGTGAACCGTCCAAATGAGGGTTAGTCAAACCCGTATGGATCCACACAACATAAGTTCTCGCTTACACTTAACTAATGATAATTGAATTGAGGATTTTTGTTCAAACTCGTTCGTGGAATGTTTGTTTTCATACTTGTGTTCAATTTGTAAAACGAAACGTTTATGTTTTCTCATCCCAAATATAAGTATAAAAGAGTAAAGTGGGACTATGATCTCACCTTGAGTGCACGAATGTAAATGTACTTCACAAAGTAAACGTGTGCAAGAAAGAATGCTAGTCTCGACCTAAACAATAGGTTGTATCAATATCGGTAAGCATGAAGTCGGTCAAAGTGTCCAATTAGTCTTACGGCTCATTACGACTCGATTATATATAGCATGTGAATCACGTTGTAAAGTTTCATGCAAGATACAAGTATAAAAGCACGCTAGAACGATCGCATAAATATTTGGTTAAGTTTGAATGAAAGTCAACTTTGGTCAAGTCAAAGTCAACGAAAAAGTCAACATGTTTGGGTCGGGTCTCGGACAATTTTTCTGAGTTTTATAATCATATATGAGCATGTTAGAACAAGTTACATGTTAATAGGAGGTGCATAGCATAGTTAGAATTAAACGGTAATTGACCAAGCAAAGCAGAATCTGATAGTTCATTTGGATGACATCCAGATTGGCTGGACGGCATCCAGATGTGAAGGGCTGGACGGGGTCCCAAATGTTTGGACGGCGTCCAAACACCTGATCAGTTGCAGCTGCTGAATTTTCACAAGTGCACGAACCAAACTTTAATCAAACACATTTTATGATCCAAAAACATTCAAAACATGCATCTTATATTACCGGAAAGGTATTTTGACGAGGAATGCAACTAAATACAATTCATCAATCAATTCGACATTTATAACAACCAAAACCTGCATTAAATGTTCATCATTAATTACGTTCAAGTTCATAAATGCACATTGATGATTCGGGAATTTAATGCACACATATAATACGCCGTTTTGTAGGTAATTACGCATACAATACAACTAAACACTTACAAAAAAACATTGTTAAGCATTTAATGCATCAAAAGCTCATAATTAAGTCTATCAAACCCTAACCAAAATCACCAAACCAATAATCATGTTAGTGACGTTTTCTTAATCAACCTACACATCAAAATGAAGCTAGTGATGCTAGTAACACATTTAATACATGAACTTTATCATAACAACAACATTTAATCATCCAAAACTCAAGATTAAACACACACTTTTCAAGTTCGTGCTAGTTACACTAAAACAAAGAGATCGAGCATACAAATCATATATTCATGTTAGACTCGAGCCATAGACACTAACTAACACTTTTATAAGTCTAAAACATCAAGAACATAAAATCTAGTGTTTTTAGAAACCTACCCAAAGGAGATGAAGTTGGTATGGATTCGAAGAGGAAGTTGCAAGGATTCCAAATATGTAATTTGTTTTGATGAACACTTGCTAGATCGAATTTAGATGATGAATTTGTGTATTGGGTGTTTGAGAGAAAAAGTTGAAGTATTAGATTTGGAGGAGGTGAATGAATGGATGAGGAAGAAGTTGACCATTTGACTAGTCACATCTTTGGTCACTTGGCAACATTGGTCCCTCAAGTTTAAAGAGGGTGCGTGAATCACCTAAACAAAATATTTTAAAACGCGTATTAACGGAAGATGTTATAATTATATAACGGACTTTAAAATAATTGGACGGAAAGTAAATGGAAAAAGGCGGGATGTTACACTTTAAAGCAAAGGAAAGATCCAAAAAGGAAGGTGAAGGTGAAGGTGAGTCGGCTGAGAAAATGGTAAGGAAAGAACAATAACAGGTATATCGTAAAGAAACTCCAAAAAATGATGATGGATCTCCTCCACCTTCCCCATCCTTTAGAGATGGCCGTAGATATAGTGATGTGTTACGAAATCAGCAGGACCTGAGAGATACGGTCCTCAACAAGACTCATAACCTTCGTCCACACCACCATGAAAGCAACAACGAAAGGGTAGTGCACATATCTGAAGATGAAGACAATCTGGATGTATTGGAGAGGGCTGTGATAGGTGAGGTCAATAAGTTGGAGCATTTGGGGTACTTCCGTTCACTCTGTGACGCGGAGGGATTAACCAATTATGAACTGAAATATATTGGGGTATGGAGTTAATGATCATTCTAGAATCGAAGGGGGCAACAGATGCCATGTTGGAGCATGAAGAACATTGGGTTAAAAAATGGTTATCAAACGTTAGGCCAGGGAAAAGTCCTCATCCTACTTCGAGCAGGTTATCTTGGCTCAACATCATAGGTGTTCCGATCAGGTATTGGAAAGATAATACATTTAGGAAAATTGCACATTGGTATGGACGGATTCTGGAAATGAACAATTGTACTTTAAAGGGAAATCAGAACCTGATTGCTGGCCGTGTGTTGGTCAAGTTATGGGGTTACAAGATGGTGAATGAAGTAGTTAGTTTAAGAGCTGGTACGAATATTTTTTATGTCAGAGTGGTTGAAGAGGTAAACAATATCATTGAATTGGACATGGACAAAGACAAAATCAGTGAATGGGATAACGAGGAATATGATTCAGAAGAAGATGGGGATCACAGTTCTGATGATGAAGATGAAGATCCTACTAGTCGAAATTTTCAACAGAAACATTGATACTACCGGAGTTCAACCTCTGGTGAACATTGTAGAAGACGAAGCATTGAGGTGTGTGGGGTTCAACATGGGGAACATGCGCAATGATGAGGGTGACTTGAATTCTCTCGATTGTAGTGACCCGAAATTTTCCATGTTGATATATATATTAAATGAAATTGTTATTTACATGATTAAGTGTTTCCAACATGTTAAGCAATCAAACTTGTTAAGACTTGATTAACTGAAATAGGTTTTATATAGACAATTGACCACCCAAGTTGACCGGTGATTCACGAACGTTAAAACTTGTAAAAACTATATGATGACATATATATGGATATATATATATAGTTAACATGATATTATGATAAGTAAACATATCATTAAGTATATTAACAATGAACTACATATGTAAAAACAAGACTACTAACTTAATGATTTTGAAACGAGACATATATGTAACGATTATCGTTGTAACGACATTTAATGTATATATATCATATTAAGAGATATTTATACATCATAATATCATGATAATATAATAATTTAAAATCTCATTTGATATTATAAACATTGGGTTAACAACACTTAACAAGATCGTTAACCTAAAGGTTTCAAAACAACACTTACATGTAACGACTAACGATGACTTAACGACTCAGTTAAAATGTATATACATGTAGTGTTTTAATATGTATTTATACACTTTTGAAAGACTTCAAGACACTTATCAAAATACTTCTACTTAACAAAAATGCTTACAATTACATCCTCGTTCAGTTTCATCAACAATTCTACTCGTATGCACCCGTATTCGTACTCGTACAATACACAGCTTTTAGATGTATGTACTATTGGTATATACACTCCAATGATCAGCTCTTAGCAGCCCATGTGAGTCACCTAACACATGTGGGAACCATAATTTGGCAACTAGCATGAAATATCTCATAAAATTACAAAAATATGAGTAATCATTCATGACTTATTTACATGAAAAGAAAATTACATATCCTTTATATCTAATCCATACACCAACGACCAAAAACACCTACAAACACTTTCATTCTTCAATTTTCTTCATCTAATTAATCTCTCTCAAGTTCTATCTTCAAGTTCTAAGTGTTCTTCATAAATTCCAAAAGTTCTAGTTTCATAAAATCAAGAATACTTCCAAGATTGCAAGTTTACTTCCAAGTTTTCTAAATCCATTCCAAGTAATCATCCAAGATCAAGAAACCTTTGTTACTTACAGTAGGTTATCTTTCTAATACAAGGTAATAATCATATTCAAACTTTAATTCAATTTCTATAACTATAACAATCTTATTTCGAGTGGAAATCTTACTTGAAATTGTTTTCATGTCATGATTCTGCTTCAAGAACTTTCAAGCCATCCAAGGATCCTTTGAAGCTAGATCCATTTTTCTCATTTCCAGTAGGTTTATCCAAGGAACTTGAGGTAGTAATGATATTCATAACATCATTCAATTCATACATAAAAAGTTGTCTTATTCAACGTTATAAACTTGTAATCACAAGAACATAGTTTAGTTAATTCTAAACTTGTTCGCAAATAAAGTTAATACTTCTAAATAGACTTTTAAAATCAACTAAACACATTTTCTATATCTATATGATATGCTAACTTAATGATTTAAAACCCGGAAACACGATAAACACCATAAAACTGGATATACGCCGTCGTAGTAAAACCGGGGGCTGTTTTGGTTGGGATAATTAAAAGCTAAGAAGAACTTTGATTTAAAAGCTATACTTCTGGAAGAATGATTTTTCTTATGAACATGAAACTATATCCAAAAATCATGGTTAAACTCAAAGTGAAAGTATGTTTTTCAAAATGGTCATCAAGATGTCGTTCTTTCGACGGAAATGACTACCTCTTTCAAAAACGACTTGTAACTTGTATTTATGACTATAAACTTATACTTTTTCTATGTAGATTCATAAAGTTAAGTTTAATATGAAACTGTGGCCACTGGAATCACTCAAAACGGATTAGAAACGAAGAAATGGCGAGTAAATCAAGATTGATAAAAACTACTCATTTTACCTACGTGAAAGTTAGTAATAAATCTATTCCAACCATAACCTAATCAACTTATATTGTATATTATGTAATCTTGAGATACCATAGACACGTATACAATGTTTCGACCTATCATGTCGACCCATCTATATATATATTGCGGAACAACCATAGACACTCTATATGTGAATGTTGGAGTTAGCTATACAGGGTTGAGGTTGATTCCAAAATATATATATATAGTTTGAGTTATGATCAATACTGAGATACGTATACACTGGGTCGTGGATTGATTCAAGATAATATTTATCGATTTATTTCTGTACATCTAACTGTGGACAACTAGTTGTAGGTTACTAACGAGGACAGCTGACTTAATAAACTTAAAACATCAAAATGTATTAAAAGTATTGTAAATATATTTTGAACATACTTTGATATATATGTATATACTGTTATAGGTTCGTGAATCAACCAGTGGCCAAGTCTTACTTCCCGACGAAGTAAAAATCTGTGAAAGTGAGTTATAGTCCCACTTTTAAAATCTAATATTTTTGGGATGAGAATACATGCAGGTTTTATAAATGATTTACAAAATAGACACAAGTACATGAAACTACATTCTATGGTTGAATTATCGAAATCTAATATGCCCCTTTTTATTAAGTCTGGTAATATAAGAATTAGGGAACAGACACCCTAATTGACGTGAATCCTAAAGATAGATCTATTGGGCCTAACAAACCCCATCCAAAGTACCGAATGCTTTAGTACTTAGAAATTTATATCATATCCGAAGGGTGTCCCGGAATGATGGGGATATTCTTATATATGCATCTTGTTAATTTCGGTTACCAGGTGTTCACCATATGAATGATTTTTATCTCTATGTATGGGATGTGTATTAAAATATGAAATCTTGTTGTCTATTGTTACGATTTGATATATATAGGTTAAACCTATAACTCACCAACATTTTTGTTGACGTTTAATGCATGTTTATTCTCAGGTGAATACTAAGAGCTTCCGCTGTTGCATACTAAAATAAGGACAAGATTTGGAGTCCATGTTTGTATGATATTGTGTAAAAACTGCATTCAAGAAACTGATTTCGATGTAACATATTTGTATTGTAAACCATTATGTAATGGTCGTGTGTAAACAGGATATTTTAGATTATCATTATTTGATAATCTACGTAAAGCTTTTTAAACCTTTATTTATGAAATAAAGGTTATGGTTTATTTTAAAAATGAATGCAGTCTTTGAAAAACGTCTCATATAGAGGTCAAAACCTCGCAACGAAATCAATTAATATGGAGCGTTTTTAATCAATAAGAACGGGACATTTCAGTTGGTATCCGAGTGTTGGTCTTAGAGAACCAGAAAATTTGCATTAGTGTGTCTTATCGAGTTTGTTAGGATGCATTAGTGAGTCTGGACTTCGACCGTGTTTTCTTTAAAAATGATTGCTTAACATTTTTGTTGGAAACTATATATTATTAACATGTATATATTATATGATATATTAATCTCTTAACATGTTTGATATTGTGTGATAGATGTCTACCTCTAGCACAAATCCTATTGACTCACCTAATAATAACGAAGAGTTGAATATATATTGGACTGATTCACAAGTTCCCGAAGAGGAACCAGAAGAAGAATCAGAACCGGAAGAAGAATCAGAACCGGAAGAGGAGGAACCGGAGGAGGAAATAGAACCGGTGGGGGAAATAATAAAATGGTTAAGTAAAAGAAAATCCTCAACCAACCGACCAAGGTTAATTATGGTCAATGGTGTTTCCGCCAAGGAAGCAAAATATTGGGAGGATTACCAATTCTCCGATGAATCAGATTCCGACGAGAATTCCGATGATGTTATAGAAATTACCCCAACTGAATTTAAAAAGGCAAAAGAAAATAATAAGGGAAAGGGCATAAAAATAGAGAAATCTAAATCCAACCCCGATGAACTTTATATGTATCGTCAAACCCCGAAGTCCTTAAGTTGTAACAATGACCCGGGAACCTCTAAACCACCAGGTTTTTCTAAACCGTTATGAAAAACGACAGCTAGTATTAGGGAAACATCATATATCCCTAGAAACTTGGCAAAACGAACCAAAACCGAAGAAGAAGAAACGAGCGAGTCAGAATAAGATATTTGTATTCGTATGGTGTAATATAGTGTGCTTATGCTTTATGATATATGTAAAAATTGCTTGTATTAATAAGTATTTTTTTATTATGAATCTAACTCTTGTCTATTTTACAGTATAAAAACACAAAATTGGTAGACAACCCAATATTTTAAGAGACCTACCCGGAGACATGATTGATGAAATCTTGTCTAGAGTCGGTCAGAATTCTTCGGCGCAACTATTTATGGCGAAATCAGTTTGTAAGACATTCGAAGAACGTTCCAAGAATGCCTTGGTTTATAAGAGACTTTCGTTTGAAAGATGGGGGATATCACATTGGGAAACCCATAAGTTACGATGTGTTTACTTTGACGCATATATTGCGGGGAACCCAAGTGCTATTTTACGCAACGGGTTAAGAAATTATTTTGACTCAATGTATCCGAACATAGGACTTCATGATTTAGAAAAAGCGGCTAACATGCAACATAAAGAAGCATGTTATGCTTACGGGTTAATAATGTTCGCTTCTCACCAAAGTGAGAACAAGAACATCGGGCTACAACTATTAAACAAAACATTTCCACAAGTAACGGACTCAGTAGTTGGGGTGAGAAACAAAGTTTTTAGATTGTTACGGGACTGTTGGACATTACATAACCCTCGTCCCTTTGATGACGTTACAACATGCTGTATTATCAACGGCCATAACGGTTATGTTCCACAAAACCAAGGATGGGAAGTAGTCCTAGTAAAACCAGAATGCATGACTTGTTTCTGGACGTATGAATTACGTGTCTTTATTGCCTTTGCTGAACGACTTGTGTACTAGCTAGAATTATCTTCACAACTATCTTGTATCAAAGTTATTATGTGCTGTATTTCATGCTTTATGTAAAATAAGCGGTATTGTAAGTTTGTAAAATATTGTATAAAAGTTTGAACGCGAAATATTATTATAATCAGTTTTTCATATAGAATTGTAGTAGTTAAATTGTATATTAGCTACTAAGTATGAACTTAACGGGTAGGTACTACCCGAATTTAAACTTATAAAATGCTAATATGAAGAAAAAGCTTTTATAAATGAGTTCATATTGTGCTACGAAATACTATTAACTACTCTTAATATTCTGTATGATTAACTTGTTCCATTTGACTATTTTGAAGGAAATGGCACCGACTACTCGACACACCGTGAATATGAATGAAGAGGAATTCTGTACTTTTCTAGCTTCAAACATAGCCGCAGTACAGGCTGCGCTACATACCAACAATAACCTTGGATCTAGCAGTACAGGAAATCGTGTAGGATGCACCTACAAAGAATTCACTGCCTGTAAACCTTTGGAATTTGATGGAACCGAAGGACCGATCGAATTGAAACGGTGGACCGAGAAGGTCGAATCGGTGTTTGCCATAAGTAAGTGTACTGAAGAGGACAAAGTGAAGTACGCTACGCATACCTTCACAGGTTCTGCATTAACATGGTGGAATACCTATCTAGAGCAAGTGGGACAAGATGATGCTTACGCACTACCGTGGTCAGCATTCAAGCACTTGATGAACGAGAAGTACCGTCCCAGAACCGAGGTCAATAAGCTCAAGGCAGAACTTAGAGGGTTACAAACCCAAGGATTTGATATTACAACGTACGAAAGATGATTCACAGAATTATGCCTATTGTGTCCGGGAGCGTTCGAAGATGAGGAAGAGAAGATCGACGCATTTGTGAAAGGATTACCGGAAAGAATCCAAGAAGATATAAGTTCACACGAGCCCGCCTCCATACAACAGGCATGTAGAATGGCTCACAAACTAGTGAACCAGATTGAAGAAAGAATTAAAGAACAGACTGCTGAAGAGGCCAATGTTAAGTAAGTCAAAAGAAAGTGGGAGGAAAACGGTGATAAGAATCACCAATACAACAACAACAGCAATTACAACAATAATCGCAACAATTATCCCAACAATCGCAATATCAATTGCAACTACAACAAACGGCCCAACAACAACAACAACAACAACAACAACAACAACAACAACAACAACAACAACAACAACAACAACAACAACAACAACAACAGCAACTACAACAATCATCCCAACAACAATAACAACTGCAACAACAACAACAATCAGAAGCAGCTATGCCAAAGGTGTGAAAAGTATCACTCGGGGTTCTGCACCAAATTTTGCAACAAGTATAAAAGAAATGGTCATAGCGCGGCGAAGTGTGAGGTCTACGGACCAGGGGTTAACAGAACGAAAGGAATAAATGGTGTCAGAATGAGTAATGGCGGAGCACGTAGTGTCGGAGCAAGTTATGCCAATGTAGTTTTTTATAAATGTGGAAAACCGGGCCACATTATTAGAAATTGCCCGAACCAGGAGAACACGAATGGACAAGGCCGCGGAAGAGTTTTCAATATTAATGTGGCAGAGGCACAGGAAGACCCGGAGCTTGTTACGGGTACGTTTCTTATTGACAATAAATCTGCTTACGTTTTATTTGATTCGGGTGCAGATAGAAGCTATATGAGTAGAGATTTTTGTGCTAAATTAAGTTGTCCATTGACGCCATTGAATAGTAAATTTTTACTCGAATTAGCAAATGGTAAATTAATTTCAGCAGATAATATATGCCGGAATCGAGAAATTAAACTGGGTAGCGAAATATTTAAGATTGACTTGATACCAGTAGAGTTAGGGAGTTTTGATGTGATAATCGGTATGGACTGGTTGAAAGAAGTGAAAGCAGAGATCGTTTGTTACAAAAATGCAATTCACATTATACGAGAAAAAGGAAAACCCTTAATGGTGTACGGAGAAAAGGGCAACACGAAGCTACATCTTATTAGTATTTTGAAGGCACAAAAACTAATAAGAAAAGGTTGCTATGCTATTCTAGCACACGTCGAGAAAGTACAAACTGAAAAAAAGAGCATCAATGATGTTCCCGTCGCAAAAGAATTTCCCGATGTATTTCCGAAAGAATTACCGAGATTACCCCCACATCGATCCGTTGAATTTCAAATAGATCTTGTACCAGGAGCTGCACCAATAGCTCGTGCTCCTTACAGACTCGCACCCAGTGAGATGAAAGAACTGCAAAGCCAATTACAAGAACTTTTAGAGCGTGGTTTCATTCGACCAAGCACATCACCGTGGGGAGCTCCTGTTTTGTTTGTCAAGAAGAAAGATGGTACATTCAGGTTGTGTATCGACTACCGAGAGTTGAACAAACTTACCATCAAGAACCGCTACCCACTACCGAGAATCGACGACTTATTTGATCAACTACAAGGCTCGTCTGTTTATTCAAAGATTGACTTACGTTCCGGGTATCATCAAATGCGGGTGAAAAAAGATGATATTCTAAAGACTGCTTTCAGAACACGTTACGGTCATTACGAGTTTATGGTCATGCCCTTTGGTTTAACTAATGCACCAGCTGTGTTCATAGACCTTATGAACCGAGTGTGTGGACCATACCTTGACGAGTTTGTCATTATTTTCATTGATGACATACTTATTTACTCAAAGAATGACCAAAAACACGGTGAACATTTGAGAAAGGTGTTAGAAGTATTGAGGAAGGAAGAATTGTACGCTAAATTTTCAAAGTGTACATTTTGGTTGGAATAAGTTCAATTCCTCGGTCACATAGTGAACAAAGAAGGTATTAAGGTGGATCCGGCAAAGATAGAAACTGTTGAAAAGTGGGAAACCCCAAAAACTCCGAAGCATATACGTCAATTTTTAGGATTGGCTGGTTACTACAGAAGATTCATCCAAGATTTCTCCAAAATAGCAAAACTCTTGACTGCATTAACGCATAAAGGGAAGAAATTTGAATGGAAAGATGAACAAGAGGAGGCGTTTCAATTATTGAAGAAAAAGTTAACTACGGCACCTATATTGTCATTGCCTGAAGGGAATGATGATTTTGTGATTTATTGTGACGCATCAAAGTAAGGTCTCGGTTGTGTATTAATGCAACGAACGAAGGTGATTGCTTATGCGTCTAGACAATTGAAAATTCACGAGCAAAATTATACGACGCATGATTTGGAATTAGGCGCGGTTATTTTTTCATTAAAGACTTGGAGGCACTACTTATATGGGGTCAAAAGTATTATATATACCGACCACAAAAGTCTTCAACACATATTTAATCAGAAACAACTGAATATGAGGCAGCGTAGGTGGATTGAATTGTTGAATGATTACGACTTTGAGATTCGTTACCACCCGGGGAAGGCAAATGTGGTAGCCGACGCCTTGAGCAGAAAGGACAGAGAACCCATTCGAGTAAAATCTATGAATATAATGATTCACACTAACCTTACTACTCAAATAAAGGAGGCGCAACAAGGAGTTTTAAAAGAGGGAAATTTAAAGGATGAAATACCCAAATGATCGGAGAAGCATCTTAATATTCGGGAAGACGAAACCCGGTATAGGGCTGAAAGAATTTGGGTACCAAAATTTGGAGATATGATAGAAATGGTACTTAGAGAAGCTCATAAAACCAGATACTCAATACATCCTGGAACGGGGAAGATGTACAAGGATCTTAAGAAACATTTTTGGTGGCCAGGTATGAAAGCCGATATTGCTAAATATGTAGGAGAATGTTTGACATGTTCTAAGGTCAAAGTTGAACATCAGAAACCATCAGGTCTACTACAACAACCTGAAATCCCGGAATGGAAATGGGAAAACATTACCATGGATTTCATTACTAAATTGCCAAGGACTGCAAGTGGTTATGATACTATTTGGGTAATAGTTGATCGTCTCACCAAGTCAGCACACTTCCTGCCAATAAGAGAAGATGACAAGATGGAGAAGTTAGCACGACTGTATTTGAAGGAAGTCGTCTCCAGACATGGAATACCAATCTCTATTATCTCTGATAGGGATGGCAGATTTATTTCAAGATTCTGGCAGACATTACAGCAAGCATTGGGAACTCGTCTAGACATGAGTACTTCCTATCATCCATAAACTGATGGGCAGAGCGAAAGGACGATACAAACGCTTGAAGACATGCTACGAGCTTGTGTTATTGATTTCGGAAACAGTTGGGATCGACATCTACCATTAGCAGAATTTTCCTACAACAACATCTACCATTCAAGCATTGAGATGGCACCGTTTGAAGCACTTTATGGTAGAAAGTGCAGGTCTCCGATTTGTTGGAGTGAAGTGGGGGATAGACAGATTACGGGTCCGGAGATAATACAAGAAACTACCGAGAAAATCATCCAAATTCAACAAAGATTGAAAACCGCCCAGAGTCGACAAAAGAGCTACGCGGACAGTAAAAGAAAAGATATAGAGTTTGAAATTGGAGAAATGGTCATGCTTAAGGTTTCATCTTGGAAAGGTGTTGTTCGATTTGGTAAATGGGGGAAACTAAATCCAAGGTACATTGGACCATTCAAGATTATAGATCGTGTCGGACCAGTAGCTTACCAACTGGAGCTACCTCAACAACTCGCAGCTGTACATAACACTTTCCACGTCTCAAATTTGAAGAAATGTTTTGCTAAAGAAGATCTCACTATTTCGTTGGACGAAATCCAAATCAATGAAAAACTTCAATTCATTGAAGAACCCGTCGAAATAATGGATCGTGAGGTTAAGAGACTTAAACAAAACAAGATACCGATTGTTAAGGTTCGATGGAATGCTCGTAGAGGACCCGATTTCACCTGGGAGCTTGAAGATCAGATGAAGAAGAAATACCCGCATTTATTTCCAGAAGATACGTCAACACCTCCAACTGCTTAAAATTTCGGGACGAAATTTATTTAACGGGTAGGTACTGTAGTGACCCAAACTTTTCCATGTTGATATATATATTAAATGAAATTGTTATTTACATGGTTAAGTGTTTCCAACATGTTAAGCAATCAAACTTGTTAAGACTTGATTAATTGAAATAGGTTTTATATAGACAATTCACCACCCAAGTTGACCGGTGATTCACGAACGTTAAAACTTGTAAAAACTATATGATGACATATATATGGATATATATATAGTTAACATGATATTATGATAAGTAAACATATCATTAAGTATATTAACAATGAACTACATATGTAAAAACAAGACTACTAACTTAATAATTTTAAAACGAGACATATATGTAACGATTATCGTTGTAACGACATTTAATCTATATATATCATATTAAGAGATATTTATACATCATAATATCATGATAATATAATAATTTAAAATCTCATTTGATATTATAAACATTGGGTTAACAACACTTAACAAGATCGTTAACCTAAAGGTTTCAAAACAACACTTACATGTAACGACTAACGATGACTTAACGACTCAGTTAAAATGTATATACATGTAGTATTTTAATATGTATTCATACACTTTTGAAAGACTTCAAGACACTTATCAAAATACTTCTACTTAACAAAAATGCTTACAATTACATCCTCGTTCAGTTTCATCAACAATTCTACTCGTATGCACCCGTATTCGTACTCGTACAATACACAGCTTTTAGATGTATGTACTATTGGTATATACACTCCAATGATCAGCTCTTAGCAGCCCATGTGAGTCACCTAACACATGTGGGAACCATCATTTGGCAACTAGCATGAAATATCTCATAAAATTACAAAAATATGAGTAATCATTCATGACTTATTTACATAAAAACAAAATTACATATCCTTTATATCTAATCCATACACCAACGACCAAAAACACCTACAAACACTTTCATTCTTCAATTTTCTTCATCTAATTAATCTCTCTCAAGTTCTATCTTCAAGTTCTAAGTGTTCTTCATAAATTCCAAAAGTTCTAGTTTCATAAAATCAAGAATACTTCCAAGATTGCAAGTTTACTTCCAAGTTTTCTAAATCCATTCCAAGTAATCATCCAAGATCAAGAAACCTTTGTTACTTACAGTAGGTTATCTTTCTAATACAAGGTAATAATCATATTCAAACTTAAATTCAATTTCTATAACTATAACAATCTTATTTCGAGTGGAAATCTTACTTGAAATTGTTTTCGTGTCATGATTCTGCTTCAAGAACTTTCAAGCCATCCAAGGATCCTTTGAAGCTAGATCCATTTTTCTCATTTCCAGTAGGTTTATCCAAGAAACTTGAGGTAGTAATGATATTCATAACATCATTCGATTCATACATAAAAAGATGTCTTATTCAACGTTATAAACTTGTAATCACAAGAACATAGTTTAGTTAATTCTAAACTTGTTCGCAAATAAAGTTAATACTTCTAACTAGACTTTTAAAATCAGCTAAACACATGTTCTATATCTATATGATATGCTAACTTAATGATTTAAAACCCGGAAACACGATAAACACCATAAAACTGGATATACGCCGTCGTAGTAAAACCGGGGGCTGTTTTGGTTGGGATAATTAAAAGCTAAGAAGAACTTTGATTTAAAAGCTATACTTCTGGAAGAATGATTTTTCTTATGAACATGAAACTATATCCAAAAATCATGGTTAAACTCAAAGTGAAAGTATGTTTTTCAAAATGGTCATCAAGATGTCGTTCTTTCGACGGAAATGACTACCTCTTTCAAAAACGACTTGTAACTTGTATTTATGACTATAAACTTATACTTTTTCTATGTAGATTCATAAAGTTAAGTTCAATACGAAACTATGGACACTGGAATCACTCAAAACGGATTAGAAACGAAGAAATGGCGAGTAAAACAAGATTGATAAAAACTACTCATTTTACCTACGTGAAAGTTAGTAATAAATCTATTCCAACCATAACCTAATCAACTTATATTGTATATTATGTAATCTTGAGATACCATAGACAGGTATACAATGTTTCAACCTATCATGTCGACCCATCTATATATATATATTGCGGAACAACCATAGACACTCTATATGTGAATGTTGGAGTTAGCTATACAGGGTTGAGGTTGATTCCAAAATATATATATATAGTTTGAGTTGTGATCAATACTGAGATACGTATACACTGGGTCATGGATTGATTCAAGATAATATTTATCGATTTATTTCTGTACATCTAACTGTGGACAACTAGTTGTAGGTTACTAACGAGGACAGCTGACTTAATAAACTTAAAACATCAAAATGTATTAAAAGTATTGTAAATATATTTTGAACATACTTTGATATATATGTATATATTTTTATAGGTTCGTGAATCAACCAGTGGCCAAGTCTTACTTCCCGACGAAGTAAAAATCTGTGAAAGTGAGTTATAGTCCCACTTTTAAAATCTAATATTTTTGGGATGAGAATACATGAAGGTTTTATAAATGATTTACAAAATAGACACAAGTACGTGAAACTACATTCTATGGTTGAATTATCGAAATCGAATATGCCCCTTTTTATTAAGTCTGGTAATCTAAGAATTAGGGAACAGACACCCTAATTGACGCGAATCCTAAAGATAGATCTATTGGGCCTAACAAACCCCATCCAAAGTACCGAATGCTTTAGTACTTTGAAATTTATATCATATCCGAAGGGTGTCCCGGAATGATGGGGATATTCTTATATATGCATCTTGTTAATGTCGGTTACCAGGTGTTCATCATATGAATGATTTTTATCTCTATGTATGGGATGTGTATTGAAATATGAAATCTTGTGGTCTATTGTTACGATTTGATATATATAGGTTAAACCTATAACTCACCAACATTTTTGTTGACGTTTAAAGCATGTTTATTCTCAGGTGAATACTAAGAGCTTCCGTTGTTGCATACTAAAATAAGGACAAGATTTGGAGTCCATGTTTGTATGATATTGTGTAAAAACTGCATTCAAGAAACTGATTTCGATGTAACATATTTGTATTGTAAACCATTATGTAATGGTCGTGTGTAAACAGGATATTTTAGATTATCATTATTTGATAATCTACGTAAAGCTTTTTAAACCTTTATTTATGAAATAAAGGTTATGGTTTGTTTTAAAAATGAATGCAGTCTTTGAAAAACGTCTCATATAGAGGTCAAAACCTCGCAACGAAATCAATTAATATGGAACGTTTTTAATCAATAAGAACGGGACATTTCATCGATAACATTAATGAAGGTGAAAAGCCTCATTCTCTTGGAAACTCAAAAGGCTTGCAGAAGGAGGATTATATTAATTATTCCCCTACAGCTAACCCTACGGTTGAAAAGGGATTAGGTGGACCCCACGTTGAAACAAAACATCCGTTTAAACCACATCAGACTAACGAGACTGGTTGCTAATCAGGAAATCACATGCCAAATCTTGATGGGCCAAACCTTTCTTTTGAGCCCAACAAGGATAATGGGCCTGTGAACCGATATCCTTCAAGCCCCATAATGAAAATTAATATGGATAACGAGGGTACATCTGATGGGCCTGTGAAAGACACTTTTGAAGAAGAAGGTGTATCCAATCCCAATAACATAGACGTTGAAAGTGGGCCAGATGACCTTGTCGACAGGAACAATGCTGCACGTGACTCTACTTACAAAAGGGAAAGGAAGAAAAAAACCATTAAAACACCTTAAATTGCATAAGAGTCTAATGACGAACACGAATTGGGCCAGGGTTTTATGTGAGGATGGGGTTAACATTGAAATTCCCTTTTAGAAACAGACGAATATGGGGGTTAATTCTGGGGATTTAAAGCAAGTTTTAGGGAACTGGCGTGCTTCTTCCTTAATCATGAGAGCAAAGTGTATGGCTAGGTCAAAACATAAGAAGGGAAAAATTGTTGAAGCTTCCAAAAAGAACAATTCTTCATCTAGGTCCGAACGTAAGTCAAAGAGTAACATATCTAAATAATCTCAATCGAAGAATTTGGATGGGTGTGGAGTGGATCGCACTGAGAATTCAGAGAGCAATGTTGCATTGGGTGAATTCGCAAATACGATCGGACTTGTATGGGACGATGGGAAGAGGCAGGTCTAGCTTCTTCACTCTTTACTCGCTTTATTTGTTTTCTTATTATATCATGTTGATAATTTCTTTCAATATACGCGGGTTTGGGAAGGGTAAAGATTGTAAAATCGGGAATGTTAGGAAATTATTTTCGCGTGAAAATCTTTCAATTGTGGCTCTACAAGAAACAAAGTGTAAAGCAGTAGACAAAAATTGGGTCAGTTTATTCTGTGGGTACATGGACTTTGATTTTATTCAAAAACAAAACGTTGGGAAATCGGGGGGCTTGCTATTAATGTTTACGGTCCTCATGAAGATGCTAATAAATTGAAACTTTTGACGAGGCTTGAATCTTTTGTAGGTGAGCATGATGTAGCGTGGGTTATTTGCAGAGATTTTAATGAAGTTAGGGATGAATCGGAAAGAAAAAATTGTGTTTTTATGGAAAGACGAGCAAACCGTTTCAACGAGTTCATCAACAAGTCGAATCTAATCGATGTTCCTTTGGGGGGAAAAGTTCACAAGAATTTGTGATAATGGTCTCAAGTTCAGTAAACTCGACAGGTTCCTCATTTTAGAGTCATTTAACAATATGTGGGGGGATCTTTCGTGCACTGCGTTGGAAAGGAAACTATCAAACCACTGTCCCAATATGCTAAGGGATAAGGTCATTGACTTTGGATAGAAACCGGCGAAAGTATTTGATGAGTGGATTGAGACTGAGGGATCTGAAGATATAGTGAAGGAGGCTTGGAACATCAATGTCCCGGGACATATAACTGATGTTATCTTTCGAAAAAAAACTAATAAACGTCAAGTTTGCATTAAAAGAATGGGGTCTGAAACAGTTTGGGCAGCTAGACCAAGAGATTGAGGAACTAAAGATGGAGGCATCCACTTGGGAACACAAGGCGGAGAATGGTACACTATCTGAAGTAGAAAGAGAAAAATGGATGAATGTTAGACGTGTGTGGGTGGAAAAGGAGAAAATTAAAACGAATATGGCAAAACAAAATTCGCGGTCTAAATGTTTACTTGAGGGAGAAGAAAATACAAAAAAATTTCACTCGTTTATTTGGCAAAGATACTCGAGGCATAACATTCGTGGGCTATGTATCAACGGTACCTGGAATGAAACACCGTGCGATATTAAAAAGGAAGCATTCAAACATTATCAGGCACAATTCTCGAATTGTAATGAGAACATGATGTGTTTTGCAGACTGTGAAGGGGACGCCTCACCACAACTTTTACCTATGCACTTGACTACAGAACATGCTGAAGCCCTTGAAATCGCATTTTTGGAGGAGGAAATATTCGAGCCAATCAAAGAGTGTAATGGTTCCAAGGCCCCCGGGCCGGATGAGTTTATATTCAAATTTTTTAAAATTCATTGGGATTTGATTAAAGGTGATCTACTGCGCGCGTTAAGTTGGTTTGGGGATAATTGTGAAATATCTAAGGGGTGTAATGCCTCCTTTGTTACGTTGGTACCAAAGAAGACAAATACATTGAGTATAAACGATTTTTGCCCCATTAGTTTAATTGGGTGCTATTATAAAATCTTTGCGAAAACTCTCTTAATTCGTATTCGGAAAGTGATTCCTAATCTCATAGGCGATGAACTAAGTGCCTTTGTGAAGCGAAGATTCATACTTGACGGTGCCTTGGTAGCAAATGAAACCATCGATTACCTTCAAAAAAAGAAAAGGAAAAGCCTCGTGTTCAAAGTGGACTTCGAGAAAGCCTTCGATAGTTTGAGTTGGGAATTCTTATTTGATATGATGAAAAGAATGGGGTTTGGGCATCGATGGATAAATTGGATTCGTGCTTGTCTTAACTCTACCTCGATTTCTATCCTCATTAACGGGTCCCCCACCGATGAGTTTGTAATTAAAAGAGGGGTTAGGTAAGGTGACCCGTTGTCACTGTTGTAGAGACCCATCCTAATCCATCCGGACGAAGTCCACATCGATTATAAACGATTCATAATAGTTAATTACATTGCGAGGTACTTGACCTCTATATGATACATTTTACAAACATTGCATTCGTTTTAAAAGACAAATTTTCATTTACATCGAAAGTTGACGGCATGCATACTATTTCATAATATATCTAACTATAATTGACTAAATAATAATCTTGATGAACTCAACGACCCGAATGCAACGTCTTTTGAATTATGTCAAGAATGACTCCAAGTAATATCTTTAAAATGAGCAATTACATAGCGGAAGATTTCTTTCGTACCTGAGAATAAACATGCTTTCAAGTGTCAACCAAAAGGTTGGTGAGTTCATTAGTTTACATAAATAATCATTTCATAATTTTAATAGACCACAAGATTTCATATTTCCATTTCTCATAAACATACGTCCCATGCATAGAGACAAAAATATCATTCATATGGATTGAACACCTGGTAACCGACATTCACAATAAGCATATAAGAATATCCCCATCATTCCGGGATCCTCCTTCGGACATGATATAAATTTCGAAGTACTAAAGCATCTGGTACTTTGGATGGGGCTTGTTGGGCCCGATAGATCTATCTTTAGGATTTGCGTCCATCAGGGTGTCTGTTCCCTAATTCTTAGATTACCAGACTATAAAGGGGGCATATTCGGTTTAATAATCCAGCCATAGAATGTAGTTTTAAGTACTTGTGTCTATTTCGTCAAACATTTATAAAGCAGCACATGTATTCTCAGTCCCAAAAATGTAAAGAGTAAAAAGGGAATCAAATGAAACTCACCTACTGTATTTTGTAGTAAAAATACATATAACATCATTGAATAAGTTTAAGGTTGGCCTCAGATTCACGAACCTATATTATTTGTATATATATTAACACACATAATTGGAATCGAATATATATATATATATATATATATATATATATATATATATATATATATATATATATATATATATATATATATATATATATATATATATTATTAATAATAATATGCTTGTTAATTTGTTTTTTATATAGATGTAGATATATTTAATTTACATATTTTATTTAACTAGTGTTTATCTTTCATTATAACTTGAGAATAATAATAATAATTTATATTAGAGTTTCTATATGATAAAATATATATGTATATATTAGTTGATATATTTTATATGTATATATTTCATTTGTTTGTTAAAATAGTAATTATAATGATACTAAAATAATATTAGTAGTGATAATGATAATGATAATACTAGTGTTAATAATAATGACATAGATATTAATGATTTTATTAAATATAATATTAATGATAGTTTTAATGATAAATCTTATAATAATGTTAATAACAGTAATTCTTATTTAAATGAACAGTTTATTAATAATGATAATGAAAATAATAATTTTTACATAATACTTAATAATTATTATTATTATAGGAATTTCATTACTAGTGGTAATATTAATATCAAAACTTATGTTAATCCTAATCAAGATCTTCATGTTTAATTTGTGAACTAACAACTAAAGCTTCTATAACATCAATTCGTATTTCAAATCATAATAATAATAGTCATACTTATTAATAATAATAATAATTTTTAGTGATACTAATTTTAATATTAATGATAATAATATTAGTAATATTTATTTATATTAATAATAATAATACTTAACATAATAACAATAATATAATTAATAATAATAATAATAATAAAAATAAAAATAACAAGTTTAGAAAACTACCTCAAATGTAATGAATCCCAAAAAAAATAGAAAACAGCCCACTCCTAGTCTCGAACCCGGGACCTCCCGCTAGTTACACACTCACTAAACCGTTGGGCTGTTGCCCTCTTTTCTGTTTTATAACATAGCTGAATCTTTATAAATCGTAATATATTTCATTTCCTTATTCATCTTCTTCATCAAACTCCCACAATCCAATCCCGAGTTCGAATCAAGTTCCAACGATTTCTAAATTAGTTTTAGGACTCTCAAACAATAAATAATCTTTCCATATCAATTCTTATATAAATTGAAAGCGAGAAAAAAAAAACACATACAGCAGCCGTCGCTGTTTCTGTTTTTAAAAAAAAAATTGAACTTGAGTTTTAAGATCGTTTTAGTTCATGTATTCTAAATGAAAAAGTTTTTAAACCTCACCTATAAACTTTATCCATCATCAATTTAGCAGAAAACATCAAAACGCTTACGAATTTCTTCATGAACACATGGTTTGACTTTTTGAATTTTAACCTTTGACTCAATAATTCGAACTCGCTAGAGTGAATTGAAAATTGAAACTTTGCCGAAAGATTTAGTAATGAATTCCGAACAAAACCACATTTATAGTTTTCAAAAATTCAAACGAAATCGTGTTTTGGGCAAAAAGGTAATAATAACAGAGGTGTCGAGATGTTTCATAAACTCTATTTGTTTAATTTTAACAATTTGAATCTTTTAATAATTGATAGATGATATGGATAGTGAGAAAGAGTTGGAGTGACTGTGTTTAACATTAGCTGATCGATTATATATCAGTTTGTGGTATTTAGTTTCTCAATCAGACACAAAAATAAAATAAATAAATAAATCAATAAATAAAACATAAAATAACTAGAAAGTTGATCTGATTGCTAACGATTTTTTTTTCACTGTGTGTTGATTCCTATCTGGGACCGATTTTGAGACAAGAGAAGCAAAATGATAGTGTTGTTAAACAACTTACTCTTATCTAATTTATTTTTAGTATTTTAATTAGTAATGTATTTATAATAATAAAATAGTACTAATTAATAATAATAATATTAATAACAATAATAATATTTATTAATAAAGATAAATAATAATAATATGGTAATATTATTAATAAAACTAATGATCCAAAAAAAATAATAGGTTTTATAATAATTAACACCAATGATAATTATTATATTAATAATGATTCTTAATAATGATGATAATAATTATAAAAGTAATAATATTAATACTGACAATTATAATAATACTAATAATATTTGAATTACCACCAAATTATAAATTTAATTATTCTTATAACCTTTTTATCATACCTTACAGTCATAATTATAATGTTATTAATAATAATACTAATTTTAATAGTAATACTGTTAAATAATAATAATAAAAATAATATTGGTATTTGTCACGACCCTACTTTTTCCGTTATCTTTTTCAGTTAATTATTTAACGGCCGTTAACTGTTAGTGTGCCACGTCATTTCTATGACCTATATTATTATTTTTGTAATTATATATATATATATATATATATATATATATATATATATATATATATATATATATATATATATATTAATTATTATATATATATATATATATATTAATTATTATGGGTTATGTGAATATTTGTATTCATATTTTAAATTTATACGTTTCTACGTCTAGCGGATTTCCGTCCGGCGAATCTTATTGGTTTTCAAACCAACGGTCGAGTTTTTGGGACATTTAAATCCTAAATATTTTAAATATAATATTTTAAGATCATATTATTATATAGTGTATTTATATTTATTTTTCGTCGCGCGTTTGTTATCTTTAAGAATTTTTAATCGCGTAAGTGCGTTTTCGCGTTTCGGGATTCTTTCGGGCTACAAGGAATTGGACATTTAGAAAACTTGGCCCACTAAGGGGCCCACTCCACACCAAACTCGGCCGAACACCCCAAGGGGAGGGGGTGTTAGGCTCCCTTGCTTCTCATTTTTGGCATTTCACTTTTATTTCACCAAAACCTAATTTATTTTGTGCTCTCCCTTCTCCCTTCCCCATTGGCCGTCGCCATCCACCACCAATATCACCATCTTCATCATTTTTCAAGCTTGGATCAAGGATTGATTAGTATAAACGCGTTCCTCTCTTCGTTCTCTACACGATTACATAGATCGTTTCTCGATTAGGGTATAAACCCTAACCCTAGAATTTTCAATTTTTCAATTATTTTCTGTATTTTGATGTTTATTTAGTAGTATGATGTTTGTGGATTATTGTAATGATGTTTGTATGCATAGATGTACTCGAAATCACATGTTTTCGGTTTGTAAAATTCTGGACAGCAGCTAATTCGTGTATTCTGAGTTTGTAACTGATATAAATGTTAAAATAAACTATCTAGATGAGTTCCTCTCATCAAGACATTAATTTTAGACTCCGAATTCATGTCGTTTCGATTCCCGGAGCCCTAGTTATGATCAAATTAGTATTTTGTAAAGATTGAAATGTGTTATTGACATGAACCAGGTTTGGTCCGACTTTGTGACCATCTTTGGTGTCTTTAGGGTGTGTTAGTGTGTTAGGACTGATGGTGGGATGAACTTTCATGTTCGGGTCACCTAAATCCGAGCCACGGTTCACCCGTTATGACTAAAACACGGTTTAGAGAAAATTGAAGGTCCAAGTGGTGTCATGGCTGATTACCACGACTTGTGGACTGTTCTTGGTGTGTTCTTGAGTGCACCATTGTTTCGGGTGGTTTGAATAGGCGGAGATGCATATAAGGCTCGCCAGAAATCGACACCCGGGGCTCAAGATACGACCCGATGAACTTTTGAATTAAAATTTATGATTAATTCTAAAACTTATGATAAAAATAATGAATTTCATTATTAATTAATTACTTATAATAAAAGAAGTAATTATTATTATTTAAGACTTATGATATAAATATTTATTATATCATTTAATTATTATTTATGATTTAATTGACATTTTAATTTAACTTATGATTAATAACACTTTTATTATTAATGGAAAATACTTATGATAAGTATTAAATTTATTTTATGAGCATATTATTATAAGACTTATAATAAAGATTAAATAATTATTTAATTATTATAAGACTTGATTATAATTTAATTATGATTTAATTATTAAATACCTATGATTTAATAATTATAATTAGAAACTTATGATATGATTAATAATTATTATCAATTAATAATACTTATGATATGATTTAAAATTTATTATTAATTAATAATACCTATCTCATGATTTATATTTAATTAATTAATTAAATACTTATGTTATATTAATTATATCATTTCAACTTATATTAACTTTAATAATTCATTCTATTTAATTAAACTTATGTTATGAAATAATTATACACTTTTAACTTTAATAAACATTATAACTTATGTTATTATTATAATTTACACTTTTCAAAGTAATGTTGACTATGTTTGACCAAGATTGACTTTTGAGTTGACTTTCGATTGACTTTGACTTTCAGTTGACTTTTGTTGACTTTCTAAATAAGGAAACTTTCCTAACTTAAAAACTTTCTAAAATAGAACTTTCTAAATTTGGAAACTTTCCAAAAGTAGAAACTTTCCAAAAATAGAAACTTTCCAAAAATAGAAACTTTTCAAAAATAGAAACTTTCCTAAAATAGAAACTTTCCAAAAATGGAAACCTGCTAAAAATAGAAACTTTCTAAAAATAGAAAGTATGTGTCCGTAAGCTGTTCCAGTCAAACCGATGCTTGCCGAGTATTGTTCTATGTCTACTTGCAACATGTACAATAGCTATCATACTAAGACTTGACCTAAGTTAGTTATTTATATCGACCTGCTTTATTTATAGGTCGGCGTTGTGATCATTCCTGATCACTTTACTCTATTTGATGTTCGCTTGTTTGTGTGGTTTCTTCAGTTGCTTTTAAGGTGAGTTATAGTCCCGTTTTTACATACTTTTCAAAGTATATTTTTGGGATGTGATTACATGCATTTTTATTTACGTTTAGACACAAGTAACAGTTAAATTTAATTATTCATTGTGAGTTAGACAAAAATATTCTCTAGTCTGGTAACTGTAATCATTGGTTTCTACCGGTGAACGCGAATCCTATGGATAGATCTATCGGGTTTGACAACCCCATTTCGAGCTAGTCGCGCTAACAATTTATAATCGGAATGTTTAGTACTTCGTAATTTGTTGTAGATACATTGTCCAAGTGTATATTTTTATTGTGTTTTGGCAAGGGTAAATAAAGGGTTAAGTGGTTACCAGGTGGCTCATTGATAATGGAATAATATTTAATGTTTTCTAACATTTTTAAATCTTGTAGTCTAAAGTTTACTTATTTATTTAAACCTATAATTCACTCAACCTTTATGTTGATAGTTTACTTGCATGTTTTCACAGGTACTTGAGTTTTGTGATGCTTCCGCTGTGTTTAGAAGAGTCTGCATGCATTTGGGCAGATTTTATGATACAATTTATGAAACTTAAGCTTGCATTCTATTTTTGGATAATTTAAACTTGTGGGTTGTTGGCAAGGTTTTGTGTCAACTTTTGGTTTATTGCTATGGTTGGTTGTTTTAAAACTACATGTTTTGGGTTTTTTTCCTTTTTGGGAAACTTTTGAAATAAAAGAATGCAACTTTGTTTATTTAATTCATTTAAGTCCGATCAAGCTGTGGGACCAACTGACGGATCTATTAAGTGTTTTGACGGGGTCGTCACATGTGGTATCAGAGCGTTGGTTGTAGGGAACTAGGCGGTCTTAATGTGGTCAACCCATGGTTTTTAGGGTGCATTAGAGTCTAGTCTACAGCCTGACCTTTTTGCTATAGCATTAATATGCATTTCATTTCGTATAAGTTATATTATTAGCTTTTATATCTCTTTGGTATGTGGTTTGCGGTTTTGCTGTTTGCAGGTGTCGACTTCGAGTGATAATTCCGTTGCTGCTCCTGCTCCACCGTCTCCTGCTAGACGTCGTGCTAATCAACAAGAGATCGATGATCCTGTTCATTACTATTTTTCTACCATTACTCATATGAACCGGGCTTATAATGAGGTGACACGTATTAATGCCCTTAGTGATTGTTTGCGCACTTTGTCACATAATGAAGTTATAGACGAGATCCGTGCTGACATGGGTAACTTTATCACCTTCAAGCATAGGGTTGGGGATGCAAACCGTAAGCGTGATCGAGAAGTTAATGCTAAGTTCGAGGCTCTCGAGAGCACTGTCCGTGGGTTGAAGGAAGAGTTGGATGTTGTGAAAGGGAAGTTGCGTAAGTATGAGGATCCTGCCGAGACTCATGCTGGACCAGCTTATCACACCTGCTCTAAGCGAATGTGATGTGATTATTCATATTGATTATCTATTTCATAACACTTAATGTCCTTTTTATACATACATTTTGGGTTATGTACGGCGTTTTGCCGAGGATTTTATTAAGATTTTGTTATGGGATATTTTTCATTATGTATGGATGGTTATTTTTATGACATCTATTATCATTATCATGTTTTATTTCTGATGTTGTGGCTCTTGGCATGTTATATTATGCGTAATATATGTTCATGAATGTTAGGTGCTATGTATGTTGTATGATGTTATCATAAAATATGTATGCATGTGATGGTTATTTCTATAACAATCATAACTATCATGTTATTACTCATAGTGTTTGTTAACTATTATTTATGATGGTTAATCTTTTCGTGTTTTGATCTATTCCTTTATGACACTAGTATTATTCTTGGTACTAACGGATGTGTTATTCTATTTTGAAGATCATGCCTCCAAGAGAGTCCACTGAAGCGCGTATGCAACGCCTGATCAATGAAGGAATTGCTGCTGTTATGGCAGCAAATGCTAATGTTAACGCCAATGGGAACAACAACAACAACAACCAGGTGGAATGCTCCCACAAAACTTTTATGGCTGGTCGACCCCAAGAATTCAGTGGTACGGAGGGACCAATAGGGCTTACTCGTTGGTTCGAGAAAATCGAATCTATTTTCAGGGTCAGTCGGGTCCGTGAAGAGGACAAAGTTAGTTTCGCTAGTTGCACTCTCAAGGATAGTGCCTTGACATGGTGGAACAATCTGGTTAGTAGTTTGGGGAACGATGTAGCTTATGGTTTGGCCTGGAATGATTTTAAGGAAAGATTGATCACCCACTATAGACCTCGGGGTGAGCTTAAGAAGCTAGAGGTTGAGCTCAAGAATTTGAAAATGCATGGCACCGAGTTAGATGCCTATGAACGAAGGTTTTTCGAGTTAACTTTGCTGTGTCCTAGGGTTTATGCGGATGAGGACCGCAAAATTGAGGCTTACATTGATGGTTTGTCCGAGAAGATTGAACACGGGGTTGAGTCTAGTGAACCCCAGACTATTGAGGCGGCTATGTCTATGGCCCACAAACTTAATGATAAGGTGTTGAGAAGAAGCAAGACTACAGTTGCTGAAACTAGTGAGGAGGTTGTCGAGAAGGCTGATAATGGGAAACGAAAGTGGGACAACAACCGCAATCAAAACCAAAATCAGCAGAAGAAACAAGATACCTCAGGTGCTAATAACAGAAATCAGCATGTGTGTCCTCGTTGCTATAAAGCTCATGATGGTTACTGCACAGTTACTTGTAAGAGGTGCTCCAAGCAAGGGCACATTGCTAAAGATTGTACAGTGCTTTTGCCGGGTTCTGCTACTCCCGTGGCTGGTGGTAATAATAATAATGTTAGTAATAGAGGTGGTAACGGAAATGGTAATGGGAAATCGAATAATGGAGGTAATAAAAGGGTTTGTTATGAGTGTGGGAAGCCGGGGCATTTCCGAGATACTTGTCCCAATAAGAAGACTACAGAGACTGCACGCGGCCGAGCGTTCAACATTAATGCTAAGGATGCTGAGGAAGATCCTAAGCTTGTTACTCGTACGTTCTCAGTCAACAATTTATCAGTTTATGTACTATTTGATTCAGGGGCTGATTTAAGTTTCGTGTCGAGTAAATTAAGTCCGAGAATCAAAACGCCGTTAACTCCCTTAGACAATACTTATGTTGTTGAAGTAGCTAATGGTAAAGAACTTACTGCTAAGACTGTACATCGTAAATGTAACATTAATCTGGGTGGTAGGGATTTTGAGATAGATTTGATACCGATTGAACTTGGTAGTTTTGATATTGTTATTGGTATGGATTGGTTGTCTGCGAACCGTGCTAAGATCGTGTGTTATGATAAGGCTATTCGTATTACTGATGTGATTGGAAAGCCACTGATGGTCTTTGGAGATAAGAAATGCACACAGTTAAATCTTATTAGCTGTATGAAAGTTCGTAAACATCTCCACAAAGGCTGTCATGCTATTCTTGCTCATGTTGTTGATCCTAGTAAGGAAGTGAAGAACATTGACGACGTTCACATTGTTAGGGATTTTCCCGAGGTGTTTCCCGATGACTTACCTGGCCTTCCGCCGCAACGCGCGGTAGAATTTCAAATTGATCTTGTTCCCGGCGCTGCTCCTGTAGCACGTGCTCCTTATCGTCTTGCGCCTTCCGAACTTCAAGAATTGTCGAGTCAACTCCGTGAGTTATTAGACAAAGGTTTTATTCGTCCTAGTTCGTCCCCTTGGGGAGCTCCCGTTCTGTTTGTTAAGAAGAAAGATGGTTCTTTTTGTTTATGCATTGATTATCATGAACTGAATAAGCTCACTGTTAAAAATCGTTATCCTCTTCCGAGAATTGATGATTTGTTCGATCAACTTCAGGGTTCGTCTGTTTATTCAAAAATTGATCTTCATTCTGGATATCATCATTTGCGTGTTAAAGAATCTGATGTTTCAAAAACTGCTTTTCGCACCCGTTACGGTCACTTTGAATTTCTTGTAATGCCGTTCGGATTGACAAATGCACCTGCTGTGTTCATGGACCTCATGAACCGTGTGTGTAGACCCTATCTGGACAAGTTCGTTATTCTTTTCATCGACGACATCCTTATCTATTCTAAGAGTGATGAAGAGCACGAAGAACACTTGAGGTTAGTGCTTGATTTGTTAAAGAAAGAAGAGTTGTACGCTAAGTTCTCTAAGTGTGCCTTTTGGTTAAGAGAAGTTCAGTTCCTTAGTCATATTGTTAATAAACAGGGAATACAAGTTGATCCTGCTAAAATTGAGGCGATTGAAAAGTGGGAAACCCCGAAAACTCCTACTCAGATTCGTCAGTTCTTAGGGTTGGCAGGTTACTATCGAAGGTTCATCCAGGATTTCTCTCGTATTGTGAAACCTCTGACTGCTTTAACGCATAAGGGGAAGAAGTATGAGTGGAAGGATGAACAAGAGAACGCTTTTTAGATTTTGAAGAAGTTGACTACCGCTCCAATTTTGTCACTACCGGAGGGTAATGACGATTTTGTTATTTATTGTGATGCATCGCGACAAGGCTATGGTTGCGTTTTGATGCAACGAAAGAAGGTTATTGCGTATGCGTCACAACAGCTGAAGATTCACGAACAGAACTATACAACTCATGATTTAGAGTTGGGGGCTGTTGTTTTTGCGCTTAAGATTTGGAGACACTATCTTTATGGTGTTAAGAGTACTGTGTACACCGATCACAAGAGTCTTCAACATATCCTCGATCAGAAACAGTTGAACATGAGACAACGAAGATGGATTGAGACGTTGAATGATTATAATTGTGACCTTTTATATCACCCGGGTAAGGCCAATGTTGTGGCTGATGCATTGAGTCGTAAAGAAAGGACTGAACCTCACAGGGTTAGGGCCTTGAATATGACAGTTAGATCAAACCTTGTTAGGCAGATTCTTGAGGCACAACAAGAAGCCTTAAAGGAGGAGAATTTCGTGAAGGAGAATGTAGAAAAGGTAGCTAAGAAGTTTGAAGTACGAGCTGATGGTACTAGGTATTTTGCGGGACGTCTTTGAGTTCCAAAATTTGGAGGTCTTCGACAACTTGTTTTGGATGAGGCTCATAAGTCTAGGTACTCTATTCATCCTGGTTCAGGAAAGATGTATCAGGATCTTAAGGAGCTGTATTGGTGGCATAATTTGAAAGGTGATATAGCTAAGTATGTGACTAAGTGTTTGACATGTGCTAAGGTCAAAGCTGAACATCAAAAACCGTCTGGACTTTTGGTGCAACCAGAAATTCCCGAGTGGAAGTGGGAAGGTATCACTATAGATTTTATTACTAAGTTACCAAGAGTTTTGGGTGGCTATGATGCGATTTGGGTGATTGTAGATCGACTCACTAAGTCGGCTCACTTTTTGCCGATTAGGGAGACGGATTCGATGGAGAAACTCACCCGTTTGTATTTGAAAGAGATTGCTTCTAGGCATGGCGTTCCTGTTTCCATTATTTCCGACCGAGACAGTCGATTTGTGTCGAGGTTTTGGCGATCTTTATAGGAAGCCTTGGGTACTAGGTTGGATATGAGCACCGCTTATCATCCTCAAACGGATGGTAAAAGTGAAAGGACCATTCAGACATTAGAAGATATGTTGCGAGCGTGCGTCATTGATTTTGGAAATTGGTGGGATAAATATTTGCCGCTAGCTGAGTTTTCTTATAACAACAGTTACCACGCAAGTATTAAAGCCGCACCGTTTGAAGCTTTGTACGGTAGGAAATGTAGGTCTCCTATTTGTTGGAATGAGGTTGGGGATGCTCAACTTACAGGTCCAGAGATTATTCACGAGACTACTGAGAAGATCGTACAAATTAAAGAAAGGTTGAGAATTGCTAGAAGTCGGCAAAAGAGTTATGCCGATAAAGGAAGGAAAGATGTTGAATTTCAAGTTGGTGATCGTGTTATGTTAAAGGTTTTGCCTTGGAAGGGCGTAATCCGTTTTGGTAAAAGAGGGAAGTTAAGTCCTCGCTTCGTGAGACCTTTTGAGATCATTGAAAGAGTTGGACCGGTGGCTTATCATTTGAAATTGCCACAAGAACTCAGTGCTGTTCACGATGTTTTCCATATTTCGAATTTAAAGAAGTGCTTGGCTGAATTTGATCAGACTATTCCTTTGGAGGAACTTCAAGTTGATAAGCAATTGCATTTTATTGAGGAGCCTATTGAAATCATGGACCGAGAGGTTAAGGCTCTTAAACAGAGCAGAATTCTTATTGTTCGGGTCAGATGGAACGCTAGACGCGGTCCCGAGTTCACTTGGGAGCGTGAAGACCAGATGAAGCAGAAATACCCGCATTTGTTCTCAGATGCCGAGTCAACCCCTGCGCCTGCTTAAATTTCGGGACGAAATTTCCGTAACGGGAAGGTACTGTCACGACCCTACTTTTTCCGTTATCTTTTTCAGTTAATTATTTAACGGCCGTTAACTGTTAGTGTGCCACGTCATTTCTATGACCTATATTATTATTTTTGTAATATATATATATATATATATATATATATATATATATATATATATATATATATATATATATATATATATATATATATATATATATATATTAATTATTATGGGTTATGTGAATATTTGTATTCATATTTTAAATTTATACGTTTCTACGTCTCGCGGATTTCCATCCGTCGAATCTTTTTGGTTTTCAAACCAACGGTTGAGTTTTTAGGACATTTAAATCCTAAATATTTTAAATATGATATTTTAAGATCATATTATTATATAGTGTATTTATATTTATTTTTCGTCGCGCGTTTGTTATCTTTCCGAATTTTTAATCGCGTAAATGCGTTTTCGCGTTTCGGGATTCGTTCGGGCTTTTAGGCTACAAGGAATTGGACATTTAGCAAACTTGGCCCACTAAGGGGCCCACTCCACACCAAACTCGGCCGAACACCCCAAGGGGAGGGGGTGTTAGGCTCCCTTGCTTCTCATTTTTGGCATTTCACTTTTATTTCACCAAAACCTAATTTATTTTGTGCTCTCCCTTCTCCCTTCCCCTTTGGCCATCGCCATCCACCACCAATATCACCATCGTCATCATTTTTCAAGCTTGGATCAAGTATTGATTAGTATAAACGCGTTCCTCTCTTCGTTCTCTACACGATTACATAGATTGTTTCTCGATTAGGGTATAAACCCTAACCCTAGAATTTTCAATTTTTCAATTATTTTCTGTATTTTGATGTTTATTTAGTAGTATGATGTTTGTGGATTATTGTAATGATATTTGTATGCATAGATGTACTCGAAATCACATGTTTTCGGTTTGTAAAATTCTGGACAGCAGCTAATTCGTGTATTCTGAGTTTGTGACTGATATAAATGTTAAAATAAACTATCTAGATGAGTTCCTCTCATCAAGACATTAATTTTAGACTCCGGATTCATGTCGTTTCGATTCCCGGAGCCCTAGTTATGATCAAATTAGTATTTTGTAAAGATTGAAATGTGTTATTGACATGAACCAGGTTTGGTCCGACTTTGTGACCATCTTTGGTGTCTTTAGGGTGTTTTAGTGTGTTAGGACTGATGGTGGGACGAACTTTCATGTTCGGGTCACCTAAATCAGAGCCACGGTTCACCCGTTATGACTAAAACACGGTTTTGAGAAAATTGAAGGTCCAAGTGGTGTCATGGCTGATTACCACGACTTGTGGACTGTTCTTGGTGTGTTCTTGAGTGCACCATTGTGTCGGGTGGTTTGAATAGGCGGAGATGCATATAAGGCTCGCCAGAAATCGACACCCGGGGCTCAAGATACGACCCGATGAACTTTTGAATTAAAACTTATGATTAATTCTAAAACTTATGATAAAAATAATGAATTTCATTATTAATTAATTACTTATGATAAAAGAAGTAATTATTATTATTTAAGACTTATGATATAAATATTTATTATATCATTTATTATTATTTATGATTTAATTGACATTTTAATTTAACTTATGATTAATAACACTTTTATTATTAATGGAAAATACTTATGATAAGTATTAAATTTATTTTATGAGCATATTATTATAAGACTTATAATAAAGATTAAATAATTATTTAATTATTATAAGACTTGATTATAATTTAATTATGATTTAATTATTAAATACTTATGATTTAATAATTATAATTAGAAACTTATGATATGATTAATAATTCATTATCAATTAATAATACTTATGATATGATTTAAAATTTATTATTAATTAATAATACCTATATCATGATTTATATTTAATTAATTAATTAAATACTTATGTTAACTTTAATAATTCATTCTATTTAATTAAACTTATGTTATGACATAATTATACACTTTTAACTTTAATAAACATTATAACTTATGTTATTATTATAATTTACACTTTTTAAAGTAATGTTGACTATGTTTGACCAAGGTTGACTTTTGAGTTGACTTTCGGTTGACTTTGACTTTCAGTTGACTTTTGTTGACTTTCTAAATAAGGAAACTTTCCTAACTTAAAAACTTTCTAAAAATAGAACTTTCTAAATTTGGAAACTTTTCAAAAATAGAAACTTTCCAAAAATAGAAACTTTCCTAAAATAGAAACTTTCCAAAAATGGAAACCTGCTAAAAATAGAAACTTTCTAAAAATAGAAAGTATGTGTCCGTACGCTGTTCTAGTCAAACCGATGCTTGCCGAGTATTGTTCTATGTCTACTTGCAACATGTACAATAGCTATCATACTAAGACTTGACCTAAGTTAGTTATTTATATCGACCTGCTTTATTTATAGGTCGGCGTTGTGATCATTCCTGATCACTTTACTCTATTTGATGTTCGCTTGTTTGTGTGGTTTCTTCAGTTGCTTTTAAGGTGAGTTATAGTCCCGTTTTTACATACTTTTCAAAGTATATTTTTGGGATGTGATTACATGCATTTTTATTTACGTTTAGACACAAGTAACAGTTAAATTTAATTATTCAGTGTGAGTTGGACAAAAATATTCCCTAGTCTGGTAACTGTAATCATTGGTTTCTACCGGTGAACGCGAATCCTATGGATAGATCTATCGGGTTTGACAACCCCATTTCGAGCTAGTCGCGCTAGCAATTTATAATCGGAATGTTTAGTACTTCGTAATTTGTTGTAGATACACTGTCCAAGTGTATATTTTTATTTTATTTTGGCAAGGGTAAATAAAGGGTTAAGTGGTTACCAGGTGGCTCATTGATAATGGAATAATGTTTAATGTTTTCTAACATTTTTAAATCTTGTGGTCTAAAGTTTACTTATTTATTTAAACCTATAATTCACTCAACCTTTATGTTGACAGTTTACTTGCATGTTTTCACAGGTACTTGAGTTTTGTGATGCTTTCGCTGTGTTTAGAAGAGTCTGCATGCATTTGGGCAGATTTTATGATACAATTTATGAAACTTAAGCTTGCATTCTATTTTTGGATAATTTAAACTTGTGGGTTGTTGGCAAGGTTTTATGTCAACTTTTGGTTTATTGCTATGGTTGGTTGTTTTAAAAGTACATGTTTTGGGTTTGTTTCCTTTTTGAGAAACTTTTGAAATAAAAGAATGTAACTTTGTTTATTTAATTCGTTTAAGTCCGATCAAGCTGTGGGACCAACTGACGGATCCGTTAAGTGTTTTGACGGGGTCGTCACAGTATTGATATAACAAATCAAATGTATCGAATTCCATATATATATATATATATATATATATTAATAATACAGATTTTAATATTAATATTATCATTCATAGCTATATTTCAACTTGCATTATTTATTATTTAATAATCATATGTTATATGATAACCTTTATTGAATATTTATTATTCATAAATTTTATATATATATCACAATATATATATATATATATATATATATTAATTAATCATCAAATCATATATGGTTATATATATATAGATTTATTTTAATTTTACTTCTAATGTTTATTTTATAATTTCAAATTATTATATATATTCTCACTTATATATATATATATATATATATATATATATATATATATATATATATATATATATATATATATATATATATATATACACACACATATTTATTTACACACCATTATTCGTGAATCGTCGGGCACAGTCAAAAGGTAATTAATTACATAATTATAAATTTTCAAACTTTCGAGACTCAACATTACAGATTTTACTTATCGTGTCGGAAACATATAAAGATTAAAGTTTAAATTTGATCGGAAATTTCCGGGTCATCACAACTGTTCCTATTTATCATTGCGGCGAAAGGACTTAACTACCTTACGAAAAAGGCGACAAGTGGTGGGGTTTTCAAAGGGGTCGAAATCGGGAACGATAAGGTCCTAATCTCACATCTCCAATATGCGGACGATACCATCTTCATTGGGGAGTGGAGTAGACAAAACTTTTGCAATCTAATGAAGCTCCTAAAATGTTTTGAAAACTTGTCGGTCCTTAAAATTAATTTTCAAATGAGCCTTGTCTACGGGTTAGGCGTGAATAAAATTGAAGTGGAGGGCATGGCTAATCGAGTTAATTGTAAAGCTGGGGAGCTACCTTTCACCTATCTTGGCCTCCCTATAGGCCGAAATATGAATAGGATTGAAAATTGGAGTCCGGTATTAGAAAAGTTTAGCTCGAAGCTTGCGGAGTGGAAAGCTAGAACTGTTTCTTTTGGTGGAAGGTTTTGACGCCTGTAAAATCGGTCCTCAGTAGTTTACCGCTATATTACTCCTCTCTCTTTTGTGCCCCCGTGAGTGTATTAAATAAATTAGAAAGTCTTAGGTGTAATTTCTTTTGTGGAGGGTAGGGTGATAAATCTAAACTAATTTGGATAAAATGGGACGACACTCTTCTACCTTACGGTGAAGGGGGTCTAAACATCGGGAGTCTTCGGGGTAAAAATCTTTCATTATTGGGGAAATGGTTTTGGCGGGCGCAATGTGAACCTAATGCTCTGTGGGTTTCGGTCATAAAAAGCATTCACGGGTTTAATGGGATACTCCCCTCTTCGGGTCTAAACAACCTGAAGGGAAAGGGTGGCGTTTGGGCTAACATTCTACGTGCAGGAACTTCCATTGACAAGCTAGGTATCGACTTCAGTAAGTCCTTTATAAAGACAATTGGCGATGGTGTCAATTTTGGTTCGAGACATGGCTTCCAGGGGCGCCTTTAAAAGAGAGATACAAGCGGTTGTTTTTTCTAGAGTCAAATCAACAGGTTAATGTCAAAGATCGAGTGCAATGGTCAGAAGTAAGATGCATCTTCTCTTGGAATTGGGTTCGAGCTCTTACAGGTTGTGCTTCATCTGATATGCAACAGCTACTTTTTGAAATTTCAAGTTACGCTAAGGAGGATACTAGCAGGGATAAATGGGTTTGGAGTTTGGCTTCTAATGGTATTTTCACTACAAAGAAACTCTCTAAACTCATAGACGAGCAATTGTTCTAGGGTGGCAGCTCACGGCTCCCAACACTGCGAAATCAGTATGTGCCAGCGAAAGTGGAAATTTTCATGTGGAGGGTCCTGAAAAGGCGGATTACAGTCCGTACCGAACTTAACAAAAGAGGTATTGATTTGGATTCCGTTAGGTGCCCTCTATGTGATGACGACGTGAAAACCATCGAACACTCCTTAATCTTTTGTCGGCATTCTCTTGACATTTGGGATCGTGTGTACAAATGGTGGGGTCTCGGGTCCTTCACTAACCTTAGCATCAACGAAGCATTCCGGGGTAATTGTAATCGAGTTGGAATGGACATGTGCATATCTCATTTGTTTTAATCGTAACCAAAAGGTTTTTTCGAATTCAAATTGGAACGGTCCGTCGGCTTTAATGGAGATTCAACTTAAGTTGTTTGAATGGATAAATACTCGCAATAAGCAACGAAAGATTGATTGGCTTGAGTGGATTTCCACACCTTGGTCTTGTTGTTCATAAACTCTACTTTGTATTATAGTTGCGTTCTCTGCAACTTGGTGTTGTGATCTCGCGTCTGGTATGTTTTTATAGTTTCGTGCTTCGTAGTTCTCGTGTTTGTACAAGGGTTAGGCCTCCCCTTCTTTTGTGGCCCTAGAGTTTTAATACAATTGCCTTTTCGGAAAAGAAAAAAAAAAGATTAAAGATGAAAAAAAACAACAGCTAATGAATGTGATTGTATAAAGTTACATGGCGCATTATTTTGTAAAAAAAAATTGTACGTAGTAAAATTTCTGTAAGTGTATTCTGTAATTTCTATTACTCCGTATAAAAACCCCAATCTTTTTCCCTCCTTTATTTCCCGCCGGAGACCGCCATTAGTGACGTATCTCCACCACTTTCACTGCGTCGACCGGTAAACCAGAACGGCGTTATGGCATCCACATCAGCTCACCGAACCGATGTAGGTTCATCGAGAATGAAATCTGCAGCTGTAACACTTTCCGACGATAACCAAACACTCCTCGTAGTAAATATCTTCCACTGTTTTTTATTATTCATGAAAAATAAATTAATACAAAATCATACATCGAATTATTGTTTAATTAATTAATTTTGCGGTTTCAGGATATTCGAAAAGCTATGGTTACCATGAAAGATATTGGGGTTAGTCTTGAGAGACAAAATAAAACACAAAAGGTACTCCAATTTTTTTTTCCTAGGGTTTCATTTTTATTTTTTATTTTTGCTATTCACATTAGGTTAATCCTGTAACATTAGGTTATAGCTTGAAAGTGTTTTGTAACATATACATAAATTCACATCAATTGAGGTATTCAGTTATCAAGTTTATGAATGTGTTAAATTATATGATCCTCTTTCAATATCAAATGAACCCACTCTTATACATTATAATCATGTATGTATCTTTATTTTACTATTTTATAATTTGGTTGTGCTATAGGTGAAAGAGCTTGAAAATGAGTTTGTGGAGTTGGTTAAAACTTATGAGAATTGTGCTAATCTTTCTACTGCAATTGATTCTGTTGGGAACACATATCGGCCTGGTGAACAGGTTTATGAAATGCTTTATAGCTATTCAATTGGTTCTTGTTTAATATTGTTACAATTCTTAGTTCTGTTACCGATTGCCAAAATTGCAGCTGACCGATTTTAAGAAGTTGATAGACACCGAGATGGCAAAGGTAAACCGTCGTTCATCATCTAGTTCACAAGCTAAGCAGTTGTTACGCCAATTCAAAGAAGCTATTTGGGTAAGTTTGTCCACATTGTATATGTGTATCTGAATATCCCTTCATATTAGAATTGTAAATTGTATATCACATTCATGGATCAAGGGGATAATTACTAATTTTTATTGCCACTCGCACAAGATTTAAACTCTCAAAGAATATATTGTAATCCACAATTAGAGCTACTGTCCTTAGAGGATTTTTGAAATAATGTTGTTTAACATTATATGCAAGTAATTATGTAACTTAACCCTGAAATTTAATTGAATGTACTTTGTCTTCTGCTTCATACAGAAAGTGCATAATCATGGACAACCGATGCCTGGTGAAGAACAGGAAGATATTGTGATGACTAGTACACAAAGCAACCTTTTAAATCCAGTTTGCCCGCTAAGTGGAAAACCTGTTATTGAACTCTCGGAACCTGTTCGCAGGTGTGCTCTCTGTCACTTGATTTACTTTTAGCGTTTTTGATAAACGTGATAGCTATTTTAACAATGAGTATATTTAAACCTTCCAAGTAGGTTTAAAGCATTAAACGTTATCTTACTTTCCGTGACCTTTAAATACCACAAGAATTCAAGATAATATTTATGTTTTAAGTTCAATGTTACTACATCTTTATCAGCTATGGAATGGCTAAAAAGTGGGATTTCATAAGTACATTTTCAGTTAAAACCCCATTTTATAGTAAATCACTGGATACTTGTATGTTATCCCCAAATGGTAGATCTTACATTCTTTGACTCTTAAAAACTCCTCTGTTTCAATGCCTTTGTTTTGTAAAATTGGGTCAGTATTTGTCATGTTTTGTGTCAAATGGGTCAAATCAAAATGTGTACAACGGGTCATCTGGGAGAGTTGATCAAAACCTACATATTATGAAGAAACAAAAAAATGGCCAAAAATTGCTTGGGGGTCAGTCCAACCTGAACCTAAAAATACCCGTTTCAACACGAAATTGTTTTGACTATATATGCCTACCCTGCCCATGGCCCAATCTGCCTATCGTGTCAGTTGTAACATTTCATTTGCTCGAAGTGTATTGCCTTTAATCAAATAACTCTGCCAACATCTTGTCTAGCTTGCATTTGTTTTTGCAAACATAGTTCATGGTCATACTCGTATCCCTTTTATTCGCAATATCCCCACGTGTAATCTTATTCTTATCCAATTGAAAATGTGAAAGAACTAGGTAATGTATTCAACCTTTATCATACCATTTACCTGAATTATCTATATTTTGGGACCCAGAATCAAATCTGCAAATATGTTGCAAATTGTTTCTGCGAATTATGATTGATTTTTGATCTTTCTATGATACGCTTTGACAGTAAGGACTGTAAGCATATATACGAGAGGAAGGCTATCATGCAATACATCATGGCTAAGAATGGACAACCTCAATGTCCAATGGCAGGTATAAATTTAAGATTTCGTTTTTTATGAATAGGAAGATGTGGCTTCTTGTTTTTTTCTTACCATGTACTCTTTTATTTCAGGGTGTCCTAAAACCGTAACTGCAGATAGAGTGGTATGTGACCCCTTGTTACGTGTCGAAATCGAGGAATCGCGCGCTATGAATGAGCAAACTGCCCGGCCTAATATCATAGAGGATTTCACAGAGGGTTCTGAAGCAGAAGATTCCGATTGAAAACAATGTATTCAAACTTGATTATAGTTTCCTGGATGTATAAAGATGACATGGATCTTTTTATGTTCATGTGGGGTACTTTTGTTGTCTTCTTGTGAAGTTTAGAACATGAGGATGCGTTTGTTTTAAGAAAACATGGAAATTTTTGGAGGATTGTTACAAAATTTCAAGAAAATTCAGGATGCTTGGACCTAAACGTGCAACTGAATTATTAGAAAACGAAATCATTTATCTTTGTATTTCGATAACGACATAGGATGTCGTTAACACACTTAAAATATTTGTATATAGCAGTTGATTATTAGCTTTATGGTGGCAGTTAACTAATAATACAAGTGTTTTAAGCATGTTAGCAACAACTTTCAGGCCTTCGTTAACAAAATCCTTTAGTTTTTACATTTTAAAACCCTCCAGCACTATATACACAATCAATCACTGCTTTTAACCGCTATATTGCGCACTATTAACTTCACATATCTTTCCCTTTTTTCATTTCTTTGTACCGAAAGAACTAATATTTTCATGCAATATGAAGATCCGTAAATCATTAATCATTATGAAATACATCCGTGTTCGGATTAGGTAACAGCCCTTTGCTCTGTAACACGAGTTAGTCCTGTACCACGCTCTTAGATGCATACGAAACCTGCCCTTAGTATCGAAACATTTACAGTATTTATTTGTATACTTGGCAGATATAGTCATGTATGTAATGCAGGCCCTCAAGTATCCATAATACAATTTAATAATGCAAAATTATTGAAAAAGAACCATTTATTATGAGAATGGGTGAATGAGAAAACCCATTTGAAAAGAATTTAATTAAATTGTAAATAATACTTATGGATTAATGGCACTGTAGTAGAGTCCATAAAACAAAGAAGTTGCACATGGGTAGTTGCTGGCAATAGCCATTTCCTTATTGACTCCCCAACCTCCCAATCAGTTAATAATAAAATAAATTAAACAATCACACCTTCCTTATATTCATGCACATTCTCATGTAATCCAAAAATAATGTCCCTTTTCTTCTTACGTTCATTGGTTATATACATATTAAACAACACTCATTTGACAGAACCTGAATACTTTTTTAATTCTATATACAATGCATATATATGTTGCATCAATCTCAATATCACATGAGTCAATCTCACTTCACCTCCACCAATCATAACCTTCTTCATTCACAGCTTAACTTAGTCCACCTTCATAACAGATATTTTCATTCAACATAAAAATTCATCAAGTTTGTGTCTTTTTTAAGTATGGAAGAAGATGAAGCTGGAGATCTATTGGAAGACAGTTGGTTTTTCGGTAATTTGCTTAACACGAAACCAAGAACTATCTCTAGATGTTATTCGGATCTTGCTTCTAATTCTTGTCCTTATCCTAACCCTTCCTTGTCCTCAAATCAAGACCATGTTATCAATAATGAGCGAAAATATTCGAGCTTTTCTTCAATGAAGCAACCCCTTGTTGCTCCTATAAGTCTAACTCGATCACCATCTATGCCAGCATCAATAGAAACACAATCCTTATTAATGGAAAAGCCCAAAATACCTCTTAAGCTAAAAAGTTCAAATTTTTCTTCAAGAAAGCAACCGCCCGTTGCTCCATCAAGTCTAACTCGAACACCATCTTTGCCCAATTCAAAAGAAACACAATACTTCTCCATAAAAAAGACAAACCCAAGTCCAAATTGGACCCCGACTTCGTCCATGTCAACCTCCATAGATGAAAGTGATCAAGAAGATGAAGAAGATCAAGAAAGTGAGTTTAGTTTAGGTAGATTGATAAGACAAGCATCCATGAACCATTCACACACAACGAATCCACATCGACATACACCTAAGGTACATATACATTCCTCCAAAACGTGTAGATCGGCAGGGACACGCTGTACTTGTGTTGCCTTTGGCAACCCACTAACCCACCCTCGAAGGGCTGCCTTTGGCAACCCACTAACCCACCCTCGAAGGGCTGATGCCAGGCTATTACCTCCACTGGGAAACCAACCATGAAAGGCTCGAGCAACACTCGAACCTGCGCCAATCTCTAAATAGCTTTCACATGGTGGGCCCCCAGTATCAAAGGCACGGGTACCACTGAGCTACTAGCTCATTGGTGGTACATACGCATTCCTATTTCTAGGTTTACGACATATATTGTTCTAAATATCAAGATCAAGATTTATAGTCATAATGATATAACTCTTTGTACGAATTTGCAGCCAATGACAGAAAATGTACAGAAGAAGCCTGTGGTTGATCAAGAAAAGATTAGTAGTGATATGAGAAAGATGGAAAGAAACATGAGAAGCAAAAGAACAAAGAGTAAAGGTGGTAGTGGTGCTCCTTTAATTCCAGAAGGATTGGGTAATAAGAATTCATCAGAAGATATGAAGGCACATATCAAGTTCTGGGCTAGAGCTGTGGCTTCTAATGTGCGCCAGGAGTGTTCATGATCATGATAGTAAGCTTTGTGAAATCTGAATAAGTTTGGAATTAGTAAGATATATGTATCATAAAAAAGGTATCTACAAACTGTGCTTAGATGGATTATATATGTTCAACTCTTCCATTATTGACTGGATTCATGTGTATGTTGGCCTGTCAAATTTTAGATGTTTCAATGAACTACAAAATTAATGGACCTTTAGATTATTGTACAATTTTTGTTCAAATTATTGTTGGGAACAAAGTATTACTGTAAAAGATGGGAAAATATAGTTGGTTGTATCAAACTATACAAACTCTATATCATGTAAATTATACAGATAATGTTTTCTTTGTTCAAGTTATTGGGGAAGTATTTCAATCGAGATATGTGTGGTCTAATCGAGTTATCTTGTGATCATTTCTGACACTTATATGTGATCGTACACCCTAAAATTTGTTAGTGATATTTGAACACGAGTCCCTTGTTAGAATATTAGGACTCCAACTAGTAGACTATGTAAGGATGGTTTCTCTTGTAAACTTACGACTCGATATTGGGATCCATTTAATCAAATCGTTATTACCAAATTACGACATTCAAACTGAAAATCGACCTTTATGTCATGACGTTATTACCAAACGCTAATTAACGGCACAACTATAACATTAATGACAAAAACGCATGTATTGAATTCATACGCATACAAAAATCAACAGAATCATCAATACATAAATGACAAAAACACATGTAATGAATTCATATGCATATAAAAATCAACAAAATCATCAATCTAATCATTTAAACTTTCTCATATCCTCCAACAACACAATCTCATCAGAATCATCCTGTTATTTTTGAATCAACAAATGATACATTCATAGCCCATACATAGTCAACTGTAACTTCAGTTGCAGACAATCAAAAAGGTACGAGTACAGACAAATGTTATCCAAGCTTAAAAAGTTGATCTAACGCCATATGTCAATCGACCGGTTATTTAAAATTTAAAAGACTCAACTTTCAAGCACCAAGCAAACTGATTGACATGTGAATTTAGACATATATTTAGACCTGCATGAATATTATATCATCAATATAAACTGAAGATGAAAATGATGATTGATATAAAAGATTTAGGGTGGATCTTCTGATATAAAAGATTTTGTGTGGCGTGCATTAAGGAAAAGGTTACCGGTAAGAATAGAACTTGATAAACGGGACTTGGATCTTCATAGTGTACGGTGCCCGCTGTGTGACGATGGAATGGAAACGGTTGAGCACACTTTCATCTTTTGTAAACAAACTTTGGATATTTGGGATAGAGTATTTAAATGGTGGAATATTGGTCCCTTCTCAAGCTTCTCGCTCCAAGAAATTTTCGAAGGTAAGGGTCCAACAACTTCATCGAGTCTCGGCTTGAAAATATGGCAAGCCATGGAATGGACCTGCGCTTACTTGATTTGGGAAAACCGAAACCATATGGCGTTTCAAGGAAAAGGTTGGAACGGTCCTATGGCGATTAACGAGATTCAACTCAAATCGTTCGAGTGGATAGCAAATAGATCGAAAGGAAAAAAGTTCGAGTGGCACAAGTGGTTGCACAATCCAAGCGAGTATCTTCATACAATCTAGGTTCTTTTTCGTGCGGCGGATGCATCCTTTGCATCTCTAGTTCATAGCAATCTCCTGTTATATGTATAGTTCGTGCTTATATAGTCTAGGTTTTCTTCGTGTATATGTTCCTCACCTTGTTGTTGCATAGATGCTGCTATGTAAAATGTATCTTGGTTTGGTTCTTTAATAAAAGCTTGTTTTTTTAAAAAAAAAAATAAAAGATTTAGGGTGCGTTTGATAAAAATGAATAATAAGCGTTGAATAATTCATAATTAAAATGATAGTTCTGAATGAAATTACTTGACAATAAGCTGTTTTATAATCTTCTTGAACAAAAAATGTGAATGATGAAACATTAGTTTATTAACCTTTACATGAATAAAAACTACTCCGTACAATATAGTTGTTAACTAAGTATTCTTGATATAATTTAAAGAGAATATTAGATAAATCTTAAGTGCTTAATGGTTAAGAGAGAATTCCAGCTCGAATGGTTCAACACTAGATGTTGAACTATTCAGCACCACGTGTCATTCAAAGGTCATAAACAAAATTCGTTGAATGTTGAATGGTTCTGCATTTAACGTTGGATCATTCAGTAATAAGTAAACACACGCACCCTTACTTTACATAGAATCGGAACGTTACTTGAGAACGAATCGGTGCTTTAGGGAATGACAAAAGCTGGACATGATAGAAGCTTGGACTTGTTCATTCCTAGATTATTATACTATATACTCCCTCCGTCTCATTCCAATAGTCCACAAACAAAAAACACGCAGTTTTAGAAAATCCCACTAACTTCATTTCTCCACCAATGAAATATCTTCTCTCTCCAGATCCACCAATGAAATATCTTCTTTTCTTTCTATTTATGGAAGTGGACTATCAGAATGGGACAACCCAAAATAGAATAATGCCCTATTGGAATGAGACGGAGGTAGTAATATAATATAACTATGTTCTTTTGATAAAACATACATGAATATACATGCATTATTTTTTAAGGTGACTTTATAAGCTTTGAATATTTATTTAATTTGAATTTTTAATTTTTGCAATAAAGATAAAGTAAATGTGAACTTGATTGATATCACAAATTTAGCGAGCATCTACTGTTTTAGTCGTATCACTTTCGCACGAATTACAACTTAGTTGATACAAAAGCTCAAGTACTCATAACTGAAATGACTATAAATTCTAAATTTATTTTAGGGGGAGGCACAGACCCTCCTTACCCTATAATGCTCCGTCTTTGAAAGTGAAGATGAGAAGATCAAGCTTGTCCACCTGTTATGATCCGATAAAAGTATTGTATGTTTGGGTAAATCAAACACTATTTAGTTCGATAATTATGTGGCGACAACACTATTCATGTCACTGATATAACCATGAAAATTTATCTCAAAGGACATGGCCAATGAGGTCGGTTGCAAAAACAACATAACCTCAAACAACGTACACGATGCAAGCTGTTTGGAAACACTAACTAGAGTCAGTTGCATACTTTTGGGTCATGAAAACTCCATGTGATGACCCGGAAATTTCTGACTTAATCTTTAACGTTTCCGACACGATAAGCAAAGTCTATGAAGTTGAATCCTAAAATTCTTGAACTATTCAAATACCCTTCGATTGTTCTCAATAATTCGCGAACAAATATATGTAAATAGATACATATATATACTATAACTTGAAAACGTAACAAAGTGTTATGAAAACGATACTGTGCATTAACCTTATTGGTTTGATTATCTGATTGATATATTTAACTACGGAGTTAAAAGATTATGCCAAACGATTGAATTAAAAGATATTTATTGAGTCCCTTAAAGATTATGATATTATTACGAGTCTTTGTTGTGAGGTCCACGTTGATTTGGGAAATCGTTCATTTTTAACGATATTCGAAATAAATGGTAAAGTGTTTGTTTAAATAACGTAATTTGGAGACATACAATAATAAGGAATATTAACTGTTGGAATTAGATATATGAATAACTTGTGATATGTATTTTAAAACGTATATATTAATATTGAAAATATATAAAATATAATATTAAACTGGTCATAAAACGAATTGTTATTAACAAATAGCGAGACAATGATTTATAGAAGTAAATGACCAAAACACTCGAAAGTTTAATATATACTTTGAGTGGTATAGTTTAGGGATAATTTAAGGCTATATTTTGACAAAGGTACGTGACATGAAACGTAAAATGCAAGTTTTCTAAACGTACGAAAATGCGTTTGAGAAACCGGAACCGGGGCATAAGTCGAGTGACAACGTACGAGACATCGGAACGAAAATTTCAAGTCAACTATGCACGAGAATATAATATAATATATAATTAATTAATATATAAATTATATAAATTATATATTAATAAATAAATATGTCGACAAACAAGAAAACAAAAGTTTGTGAGCTGGATCAGAGGGCCATGCGATCGCATGGCCTTGATGCCTAAAAACCATGCGATCGCATGGGGTTGGAAATCAGGCTACATCTATAAATTCAGTCGAATTCGTTCCAGTTTTGCACACATACATATTACACTCGTATATATATTTATATTTATATTATTATTATTATTATTATTATTATTATTATTATTATTATTATTATTAAGATTAATATTATTATTAATCTTATTATTATTAATCTTATTATTATTAATATTATTAATTAGTATTATAGATAAAATACTACGACGAGGTTATGAGCGTGTCACTTTCAAAATGGTTTTCAAGCGAGATAGAGCTAAGGAAATTATGGGTTATTGCCAAGGAGGTTATGGGTAATGTTCATGGGTATATTTGTGAATCAAACCTAGTGTTTATCATCTCCGTTACGTCTACGTACTTTCCTACAATATTGAATCTCAATACTGATACGTAAGCACTCATATTTTATATTTTATATATTAATTGTGTATCCATGTCTAATGCTCGAGTATATATATTTATACATGCTTGTATGCTAAATTTCGTCGCTAAACAGTTTATAATGAATCACGAATTAAATACATATATTACTGGTAAAAGGTATATGATATACATGTTTTTGGAAAGCTGGCGAAAAATCAATGACTTTTCATTTAGACATCGAATAGTTTCGATGAACGGATTAAAAGATATGATCAACTGAATTATAATTGACGTTAATTGGAATTGCTTATGAATTTGAAATTAAGATTTAAACAACTTGTTTACAAGATTGATAAAATGGATTTTTAAATATTACCAGCCAAGTAAATGAATCCTTATATAAGGTACGTCTCGTTTGTTGAACTATTGTCAAAATTGACTTTTTGAAACAACATTGGATAACTTTTGTATGTCGATATCGAGCATTAGGATTGTGATACACTATGACCTGACCTAGCTTGATAGACATTTATTGATCAACATATGTTCTCTAGGTTGAGATCTACGATTATTTGATATTCCGAGTTTCGGTCACATTACGATGAACAACTTTATGTGCTGCTAAGGTGAGTTTCATTTGTTCCCTTTTTAATTGCTTTTGCAATCTATATTTTTGAGCTGAGAAAACATGCACTTTATTTTAAACGCAATGGATACAAGTACATACTTAATTCTACACTGAGTTTGAACCGAAAATCTCTTAGCTTTGGTAACTAGTAACTGCCAGTACATAGGATATGGACTGGTGGGCGCGAATAATAGTATATGGATCCATAGGGCTTGACATCCCCGTCCGAGCTAGAGCGCTAGTCTTTTAACGGACATATGTTATTTGAGTTTAGGACACGTTGGTTTGTGTGTATTAAAACGAATGGGGTATTCATCATTATAACGTTAAAGTTTAGTTACCAGGGTGCTCTGTTATGTAGAATCTATTGATAAACGTTTCTGGATGAAACAACTGAAATCTTGTGATCCATCTTTATATACAGATTATATGAAACTATAAAACTATGAACTCACCAACCTTTGTGTTGACACTTGTTAGCATGTTTATTCTCAGGTTTCCTAGAAGTCTTCCGCTGTTTGCTTATGTGTTAGACAAGTTATGTGCATGGAGTCTTACATGACATATTTTTCAAGGAAACGTTGCATTCACCAAATCATCACCATGTATCTTATTTTGACTGCATTGTCAACGGAAGTATTATTGTAAACTATTATTTACGGTGATTGTCTATATGTAGAAATCATCAGATGTCGAAAACCTTTGATTTAAATATTCATTTATGGTGTGCCTTTTTAAAAGAATGCAATGTTTACAAAACGTATCATATAGAGGTCAAATACCTCGCAATGAAATCAATGAATGACGTGTTCGTCCATATGGATTTGGAGCGATCGTCATGTAACATCCTGCCTTTTTCCGTTTACTTTTCGTTTAATTATTTAAAGTCCGTTATATGATTATAACATCCTTCGTTAATACGCGTTTTAAATTATCTCGTTTAGGTAATTCTCGCACCCGATTCAAAGTGGAGGGACTAAACTTGCCAAGAGGCTAAAGATTTAACTAGGTCAACTAGTCAAACCTTCAACCTCATCCATTCATTATTCCATTTCTTTTTCTCTTTTCTTTTACTACTTTCACAATTTCTCTCAAACTCCATCTCAAAGAATCATCATCTAAATTCGTTCAAGCAAGCTTCAATCAAAACAAATTGCATTTTTGGAATCCTTGCAACTTTCTCTTCGATTCCATACCGATTACATCTCATTTGGGTAACTTTCTAAAATCACTAGATTTTGTGTTCTTGATGTTTTTAACTTATAAAGTTGTTAATTAGTGTCTATGGCTCAAGTCTAACATGAATATATGATTTATATGTTCAATCTTGTTATTTGAAGTAACTAGCATGAACATGAATTTTGGTGTTGTTGATTTGGTGATTTGGTTGTTTGAATGATGTTAAATGTTATAAATGCATGTATTAAATGTGTTCCTAACATCACTAGCTTCAATTTGATGTGTAGGTTGCTTTAGAAAACTCCATAAACTTGATTAGTGATTTTGGTGAATTTGGGTTAGGGTTTGATGAACTTGAAATGAACTTTTGATGTATTGAATGCCATGAATTGTTGTTAGTAAGTAGTTAGTTATATTGTATGCTTGATTACCTACGAAACGGCGCGTTATATGGATGCATTTAATTCTCGAATCAAAAACGTGCATTGATGAACTTGAGCATTAATTGAGCATTAAATGTTGGAAAGTCGGTTATTGCAAATGATGTTTTTGGTTGGTGAAATGTATTTAGTTGTGTTCTTTGTCAAATTACCTTTCTAACGATATAAGATACGAGTTCTAAGTGTTTACGGTTTGTGTTTTGTGTTTGTTTGAATTTTGGTTTGGGATTTAGACAATTGAGACTGACCAGGTACCAGCACCCGTTATTCGCCGCGGCGCGGCCAGCCTATGTCGCGGCGCGACAATAGGCATGATTTTGATTCTGTCCCACTTTTCAATTTCACGTGAAATGTACGCTATGCTAGGGACCTCCGATTCACATGAAACTTGTTCTAACATGCTTATATATGAATAACTAGCACAGAAAAATAGTTCGGGACCCGACCCGAACGTGTTGACTTTTTTGTTGACTTTGACCCTACCAAAGTTTGACTTTTTGTCAAACTTAACCAAATGATTATGCAATCTTTCTAACTTGTTTCTATACTTGTATCTTGCATGAAACTTGACAATTTGATTCACATGCTACATAATCGAGTCGTAACGAGCCATAGGACTAATTGAACATCTTTGACCTATCGTGTTTACCGTTATTGATACGACCTATTTATTTAGGTCAAGACTAGCATTGTTCTTTGCACACGTTACTTGTTGAAGTACTTATTACTCGTGCACACAAGGTGAGATCATAGTCTCATCTTTCAAACAACTTTTATGCTTTAAACTATGGGATGAGAAACATATACGTATCATACTTTTACACTTTGAACACAAGTACGAAAACGAACATTCCACGTACGGGTTTGAACAAAAATCCTCAATTCAATTATCATTAGTTACACTTGCAGGATGTAAACGAGAACTTATATTATGTGATCACATGGGCTTGACGAGCCTCATTCGGACGGTTCGCTACCGTTAGCGGATGAAATATATTTTCGAGTATAGTGTATGTTCTAACACTATGTAACAGGGTACAAAACAGTTAAGTTTGATAATTGGGTGCCCGCGAAACAAATAACAAACTTTGGAATGCAAATGATTTTGATAATCATCTTATATTAAATCTTGTGGTTCAAATACAACGTTTACTAAAACACCTATGATTTCACCAACGTTTTCGTTGACAGTTTTCTATATGTTTTCTCAGGTCCTTGAATGCTTAAGGATACATGCTTCCGCTTACTTTTTGATACTTGCTTGGATGTCGAGTATACGTGCATTGTTGGAGCGTCTTTTGACTACTTTTATAAATTGTGTCGCATAGGTTTCATTTGTACGTTAAACATTGAAATGTAACTAGTCATTGAACTACTTTTGTAAACTTGAAACATCCTTTTACTTATGAAATGAATGCGACATATTTTGGTCAAACGTCACGTTAAAGACTTATGACCACGTAACGGGACCTAAGTAGTCGGCGCCGTCAAACATGATTTGGTCAGGTCGCTACACGTCACAGTTGGTATCAGAGCGTTGGTCCTAGTGAACCAGGTCTTGCATGAGTGTGTCTAACTGATAGTTGTTAGGATGCATTAGTAAGTCTGGACTTCGACCGTGTCTGCATGTCAAAAGTTTTGCTTATCATTTTTTGTCGGAAATTACCTACTTATCATTCCTAGTCTAGACACGTTTTACTGCATTGATTGTATGAATAGTGTATAGACAAAATTCATATCTTAGCGTATCTGTTACTGTAAACTTTTCCTGACATCTTCTGAAAATTTCTCCGTGATTTATGGAATTTGGTATTATATCTACATATGTAAATTATGTATTGAAGAATACCAAACTAAATTCTATAATCTAATTCATATCAAAAATCATCTCCCTAATTATACAAGATGGATCCCGTATCTAGTTCAAATTCCTTAAACTCTGACAGCTATTCCGATATGGATATTCACCTGAATTCCGAAGACAGTGTAACCGGAATGGATCAACCAATTAAGCATCATCTATTCTGGATGAATTGGGGATGGGTTCATAATCTACTTAATCATTGGAGACAAGAAGAAGGTGATCCCTTCCATCCACCACATTCACCTCTTGGCGAAGAACCTGAAGCACTTACCGGCGAACCCATTCGTAACACCATTTTCACCCACATTTCCAGAACAGCTCGCAACGACTATGTAATATCCAATATTGTAAATCTTATTCATCCGCTTGTCCGAACCGCCAATCATCCCAGTATAATAGAAGAAGTCAACGAGCTTCGTGCTCGGGTAGTGGCTTTGGAGAATATGGTGCAAGGATTACAAACACCGGCAGCAGCACCAGCAGCATAAACAGTACCACCGATAACAACACCAACAGTACCATTACCACCACCAACAATAACATCCCCATCACACTCCTCAACATCACAATCTATACATCGGATATCAACATCATACGCACCATAGGTACCAAGGAGTACCAACAACAATAACCGATGAAGTATTGATTCATAATTTCATTGGAGAAATATTCTGCGGCGATTATGTAATCTCTAAAGTCTTAGAGATAATCTATTCCAGCTGTAACCATAAATCAGATGAGTGGACCAAAATGATAGAAGGAAGAGTAGAAACCCTGATCGGAATGGTGCACGATTTACAAGCTAGACTTGTTTTACCAGCAGCATCAACAATATCGTCAGTATCACCAACACCGGCAAAACCTGTAGCACTACAAGTTCCGCCAATTTCATAATCACCAACATCATCACAAATCAACAACGCGTATATTGTATCAACGAGTTATGAAGTATTAACTCATTTTCCCTGAAGAAATTATATGTATATATATATATATATATATATATATATATATATATATATATATATATATATATATATATATATATATATATATGTGAAATTTGAAAACAAAATAAATCTTTTCGTACTAAGCTATTACATGTGAATCATAACTGGTAGGTACTACTCGGTTAGTTCATGTTACTTATATGCTATACATCCTTCGTTAATGACTTAACAATCGTTAACTACAATCTCTGTTTCAACTCAATGAATTCCATTTCCTAATAAACCAATTGTATTATTCAATTACATAATTGATTTTACATTTTCATTTTTGATGTACTCGAAACTTTCCAGAAAACATCATCTGTGCCTCGTCATGATCATATACTCTCTCAAATTCTGGATCTTATTCATCCGCTCGTCTGAACCGCCAATCATCCCGGTGTAGTAGAAGAAGTCAACGAGCTTCGTGCTCGGGTAGTGGCTTTGGAGAATATGGTGCAAAGGTTACAAGCACCAGCAGCATCACCGGCATCAACAGTACCACCGACAACAACACCAACAGTACCATTACCACCACCAACAACATCTGCATTGCAAACCTTAACTTCACAATCTGTTCCACGAGCATCAACGTCATACGCACCGTAGTTACCAAGAAATACCAGCAACAATAACCGATGAAGTATTAACTCATTTCCCCTGAAGAAATTTTATGTATATTTAATATATATGAATTTTGAAATCAAAATAAATCTTTTCGTACCAAGTTATTACGTGTGAATCTTAACTGGTAGGTACTACTCGGTTAATTCATATTACTAATATGCTATGATGTACATCCTTCGTTAATGACTTAACCATCGTTAACTACAATCTCTGTTTCCAACTTAATGAATTCCAGTTCATAATAAACTAAGTATATTATTCAATTATATGGTTGATTTTATACTTTCATCTTCGATGTATTCGAAACTTTCTAGAAAACATCATTCGTACCTTGCGAAGTTAGCAAGAGTTCCATGAGCACCAACATGATTCACTGAGAAAATATCAATAAAACTAAGTATTGATTACACTAGTGAAATACTCCGTAAAGATTATTAAATCTTTAATATTTTAGAGATTATTCATTTCTAATTCAAGTCAAAAATTAAATGAGCTTAATATGATATTAACTCATCAAATCTGTATTACATCTGAAGAAAATATACATACATATATTTTCATAAAGACAGTAATAAAAATTCTTTTGTACAAAATATTACTTGTGAAATCTTTAACGGGTAGGTAATTCCCGGGAAATATATAAGTTCACAATTAATATGTTATACTGTACATTCTTCAACTTTGATTCAAAAATTATTAACTATGCTCACAGCGATATACAATCGTTTCCATACAAATTCAATTACATATTCTGATATTGACGGATTAGAATCCAAGTCAAGATTTAACGGGTGACATCATTCTTAGATCTCTAAATCTTTCAAAGCTATACTTTGACTTCAAAAATGTGAAAGATCCTTTAGCATTGTTATTACTGAAAATAACCTTGCAATTTCTTTTCAAAGTATCCAGTATTATCAACCGTTCAATCAGTCAACGACGACCTTTCAGACTTGTAACTTTGGCATATACGTTTTTGTTATCGGGGAATCTTTCATGTTCCACCACATTAGCAGTAAATTTACCAACAACTTCATTGATCTTTGACCTTCCGAAAAATCCTTATACTCATTGAAACTGTATCATGTACTCATCCACATCTTGTAACGGCAATTGCCATACCAACTATCCGGAATTAGCAATCAGTATCTTGAAATCTTATAGCACGTCTACGCCAACAGTTATATGTGTACATATAACGTCTACCTCCTGGACTTACATACTTCGAATGTGAAGTTTCCGAAAAACACCCCAAACTACGAAACTAGTTCTCCGAATTTTGGAAAAATGTTGACGAAGCAGCAAAAACTGTAAACGACCTTAACAGTCAAAAGTTTGATGATAAAGAATAGTATGGTGGTAAAGCAGAGAAAAAGAGAAGGTTTGAAATTGAAAAATGGATTTAGCAGACCATGAAGGAGGCTGTGGACAAATCACAAAGACTAAATCTACCTTCAAAGAATCCAAATGATTCAGAGTCTGCTGAAATCATTAACGAATACCTTGCTCCTTACACTAAAACCTTTGGGGACAATATTCTTCATCATCATCTTATCTTAAATATTCTAAGATATCATCGCATCTCCCATTATAAATATCCTCCATATTTCTGAAGATATTTTTTGAAACCATTCTTATCTGAAATCATTACCTCTTCGCGCTATCTGTGTTACATCATATAAGAAACTATTTTAATTTCTAAAATCTGAAAAATTCGAAAAAAATGGATGTTTTGAAGTAATGTTGGGAACTGAAGCATGAGTTAGTATAATATAATGACACTTGATCAACGTGATTATATTACAGTAAGTCATGTTGAGTTTCTAATGGAACGTGACAAAGATTCACAGATCACACCCTCATCATAAACCATGTTACATAACTCTTTCATTCTATATAATCTCTAAATATATCAAGAAAATATATTTCTTGATGATTCGGTCTTTTTCGGATATTCTGGTAATTTGACAAGTCAGATTGTGCCATTACCGTTTCTTTCTTAGAACATTAATTATGTTTATTCTGAAATTCATACCTACGAATTCTGGACCATTATTCGCTTGACTTAAGGTCGGGAAGAGAAAACGAAAGCATGAAGCTCCGAAATATAATGGAGAACATAAAGCCCGATAACAACCCCGAAATTACAAACCGTGTATATCAATGCGTATAGCAATATAAAGACACGGGAGAATGAAAAACACTATAACCCCAAGGTAATAGTAGAAGAAAATAACTTCCTCTGGTGGTAGATGAAAAAGAAGAATGACAGATATGAAAGTTAGGAGTATATCAAGAATCAGAACTGGATGAAGCATTTCACAATCTTTTGAAAGTATGAAATGAGAAAGAAGATGTAGGAGTAGTGAAAACAATGAAACGGAAGAGGTCAATTTATAGAAAAATATCGGACGCAGCAATAGAGGCAGATTACGCATTTAATCAAAGAAAATCCTAATTTCCGCAAATTCCGAAAAATCAAATCTTATTTAAATTATGAAGATTTTCTATTCCTTAAAATCCGAAAATCAATCGTTACAACATCTAGAGATAAGACACATCTCTATTCTCCATTTCACTTGATTACGATAACTTCTCTCATACGCTTCGAGTAATTGGATTATTTTATCCATATTATTCAAACATAGATAAAACTCTATTATCAACTCATATTCGTCATTAAAACATTTTTATTGATAGCCATGACGACCTCACTCAAATTTCGGGACGAAATTTCTTTAACGGGTAGGTACTGTGATGACCCGAAAATTTCTGACCAAATTTAAACTTAATCTTTGTATGATTAACATTTCCGACACGATAAGCAAAGTCTGTAATATTGAGTCATGACAGTTTTGGAACTATATTCATATAATCAATTATTTTTTTGACTGTTCCCTATGATTCACGAACAATATATATATATATGATTTCAAGTTATTTAGTAAACGATAGTAACATTCGTTTGTTAATTCGATTCATATTTAGATAAGTGAACTAAAACATTTAAAATAAACAAGTAAAACACTAATTTGCTACAGTATTTTCGAATTGCTACAGTACCCAAAATGCTACAGTGTTTTCGAAAATCACTATTTGCTACAGGAAAACACTATTTCAAAATAAAAAAAATGTATATGTATATACTACGAGACGATAATTTATAGAAGTAAATGACCAAAACACTCGAAAGTTTAAGATACACTTTGAGTGATATAATTTAGGGATAATTTAAGTTTATATTTTGACAAAGGTACGAGTCACGAAACAAAAAGTACTAGTTTTCTCAGCGTACGAAAGGGCGTTCGAAAAATCCGAACCGGAACATAAGTCGAGTGACAACGTACGACTTATCGGAACAAAAATTACAAGTCAACTATGCACGTGAATTTAATATAATATATAATTAATTAATTTAAATTATATATATTATATTTATATTTTATTATGTCGACAAATGTTAGGACAAAAACATGTGGGCTGGAAAAATAGGGCCATGCGATCGCATGGCCTGTGGCCTTCAAACCCATGCGATCGCATGGGAGGTCTGGCCAGGCGAGGTCTATAAATTTCATCGATTTCGGCTCAGTTTACACACATATATATTCATCTTACTCCGTATTTATATTATTATTATTATTATTATTATTATTATTATTATTATTATTATTATTATTAAGATTAATATTATTATTAATCTAATTATTATTAGTATTATACCTAAAATACTACGACGAGGTCATGAGCGTGTCACTTTCAAAATATGTTTTCAAGCGGGATAGAGTTAAGAAAATTATGGGTTATTGCCATGGAGGTTATGGGTAATGTTCGGGGGTATATTTATGAATCAAATCTAGTGTTTATTATCTCCGTTACGTCTACGTACTTTTCTACAATATTGATATGTTGAGATCTACAGTTATTTGGTAATCCGTGTTTCGATCACATTTTGGTGAATGACTTTATATGCTGCTAAGGTGAGTTTATAGTATCCCTTTTTAAATACTTTAAATATTTTTGGGCTGAGAATACATGCAAATGCTTTATTAACCGATATACAATATTTATATGCGTGAGTTTCATTTGCTCCCTTTTTAATTGCTTTTGCAATCTATATTTTTGGGCTGAGAATACATGCACTTTATTTTAAACGCAATGGATACAAGTACATACTAAATTCTACACCGAGTTTGAACCGAAAATCCCTTAGCTTTGGTAACTAGTAACTGCTGGTTATAAGAACTGGTGGGCGCGAGTAGTAGTATATGGATCCATAGGGCTTGATATCCCTGTCCGAGCTAGAGCACTAGCCTTTTAACGGACGTATGTTATTTGAGAAGCGTACACATTGGTTTGCGTGTATTATTAAGATGATTATACAAAGGGTACAAATTATATATACGTTAAGTTTAGTTACTAGGGTGCTCAATTTCGTAGAATATTTTGATAAACGTTTCTGGATGAAACAACTGAAATCTTGTAATCCACCTTTATATACAGATTATACGAAACATTAAAACTATGAACTCACCAACCTTTGTGTTGACACTTTTTAGCATGTTTATTCTCAGGTTTCCTAGAAGTCTTCCGCTGTTTGCTTAGATGTTAGACAAGCTATGTGCATGGAGTCTTACATGACATATTTTTCAAGGAAACGTTGCATTCACCAAATCATCACCATGTATCTTATTTTGACTGCATTGTCAACGGAAGTACTGTTGTAAACTATTATTTATGGTGATTGTCTATATGTAGAAATCATCAGATGTCGAAAACCTTTGATTTAAATATTCATTTATGGTGTGCCTTTTCAAAAGAATGCAATGTTTACAAAACGTATCATATAGAGGTCAAATACCTCACAATGAAATCAATGAATGATGTGTTCGTCCATATGAATTTGGAGCGATCGTCACAACAATGTTTACTAAAACACCTATGATTTCATCAACGTTTTCGTTGACAGTTTTCTATATGTTTTCTCAGGTCCTTGAATGCTTAAGGATACATGCTTCCGCTTACTTTTTGATACTTGCTTGGATGTCGAGTATACGTGCATTGTTGGAGCGTCTTTTGACTACTTTTATAAATTGTGTCGCATAGGTTTCATTTGTACATTAAACATTGAAATGTAACTAGTCATTGAACTACTTTTGTAAACTTGAAACATCTTTTTACTTATGAAATGAATGCGACATATTTTGGTCAAACGTTACGTTAAAGACTTATGACTACGTAACGGGACCTAAGTAGTCTGCGCCGTCTAACATGATTTGGTCGGGTCGCTACAGATGGTATCAGAGCGTTGGTTGTAGGGATTTAGAGTTCATTGGTGTCAACCCCGAGTCATAGGGTACATTAGTGAGTCTAGACTACAACCGGCATATAGACTTGAAGTAGGAATTACTTGACTACTTGTTCATTTATACTCGAACGTTTCTACTCATATCTACTCTTATTTCATCTTAATCTCACGTCGTTTAATTTAATTGACACGCCACCTTGACTTAGTGAAATAATGTCGAATGCATATATGAATTAGGGTAATATAATTTTCGGGATTATATTACGGTGACTCATATGAACGTTCCGACATTATGTCATAAAGAATTTAAGGCGAGTCAAGGAAAATTTTTCTCTATCCTTATTCCATATCATGATTAGTATTATTGAAAATACTATTCAATGGTATTCTTGTGTTTTGAAGGAACAATGCCTCCTCGTCGTGTGCCACGCCATGAGACTCCCGAACAAGCTCTACAACGAATGATAGCCACCGCCGTGGATGCGGCCATGGCCGGTCATTCCTCCAACAACAACAATAACAATAACCACAACAACAACAATCAGGGGGCCGGTAACTCAAGCGAAGGGGGCTCCTATAAAACTTTCATGGGGTGCAAACCTCATACTTTCGATGGGACCAGGGGACCGGTTGTGCTCACCAAATGGTTTGAGCAAACGGAAGCCGTCTTTAGCATAAGCGGTTGTCGGGACCAAGACAAGGTCAAATATTCCACCCACACATTTGCCGGTATCGCCCTCACATGGTGGAACACGTATGTACAATCGGTGGGTACCGATGAAGCTCACGCCCTCTCTTGGGCCGATTTAAGGGAAAGGGTGATCGTCGAATTTTTCCCTCGTGAAGAAACCTGAAAGCTCGAACAAGAGCTAAGAACTTTAAAGGCGGTCGGAAATGATCTCAAGGCCTACAATCAACGATTCGCCGAACTATCCTTGATGTGTCCCAACCTCGTGAACCCCGAATCTCAAAGGGTTGAACTTTATATGGATGGTCTTCCAAAGAGCATCAAAAAGGAGTGATGTCATCCAAACCCGCTAACCTACAACAAGCCTTAAACATGGCCCGCCAATTGATCGAAACGGTTGACGAAATCGCAGTTCCGGCACCTAAGGCCGAGGATAAATCTGGCGGCAACAAAAGAAAATGGGAAGCCCCCTAATCAAGCAACAATTACAACAACAACTTCACCAAAAAGCCTTTCACCTCCGACGCCAAGAAAAGTTATGGCGGAAATAAACCATTTTGCAACAAATGCCACAAACACCACTATGGTGAATGTAGCAATCTATTTTGCCACCGGTGCCAAAGGGGTGGTCATGTGGCCAACGATTGTAGAAGTGCCGCCCCCGTCGCTCAAAAGGTGCCCAATGCACCAAAATCGGGTACTTGTTATGAATGTGGCCAAACGGGTCATTTTAGAAATGCATGTCCGAAGAAGAAAGCCAACCCCAACACACGCAGCCGAGCTTTCAACATCAACACCGAGGAAGCCCGAGATGACAATGAATTAGTCACGGGTACGTTTCTCCTCAACAACACTTATGTTACTTGTTTATTCGATTCGGGTGCCGATAAGAGTTTTGTATCCAAGACTTTGACTCATTCTTTTAGCACTCCACCACTTCCACTAGATACCACTTATACCATTGAAGTGGCCAACGGGAAACTATTGAGTGCCGACACATATTACCGGGGGTGTACGTTAAACATTTTGGGTAATGAGTGTGAAATTGACTTGATAACCATGGAACTAGGGAGCTTCGATGTAATAATCGGTATGAATTAGCTAGCCAAAACGAAATCTCACATCCTTTGTGATCTTAACGCAATCCGAATTCCTATCGAGAATGGTGAACCCTTGATTGTTTATGGCGATAAGAGTTGCACCGGACTCAACCTCGTTTCGTGCATTAAAGTTAGAAAACTACTCCGTAAGGGTTGTTTTGCGATCCTTGCCCACGTTAAAAAAGTCGAGTCCGATGAGAAGCACATCGATGATGTGCCAATTGTTAGCGACTATTCCGATGTATTTCCCGACGAATTGCCGGGTCTTCCACCTTATCGACCGGTTGAATTCCAAATCGATCTTATTCCGGGAGCCGCACCTGTAGCACGTGCACCATATAGACTTGCTCCATCCAAAATGCAAGAATTGCAAAGTTAAATCCAAGAACTACTTGACTGTGGTTTTATCCAACCTAGCCATTCACCATGGGGCGCTCCGATTTTGTTTGTTAAAAAGAAAGACGGATCCCTACGAATGTGCATTGATTATCGTGAACTAAACAAATTGACGGTTAAGAACCGATATCCTCTTCCTCGCATCGATGACCTCTTTGATCAACTACAAGGGTCTTGTGTATATTCGAAAATCGATCTCCGCTCGGGTTATCATCAATTAAGGGTTAAGGGGGAAGATGTCTCCAAAACCGCTTTCTGAACTCGTTATGGTAGTTATGAATTTCTTGTTATGCCATTTGGTCTCACTAACGCACCGGTGGTGTTCATGGATCTTATGAACCGCGTGTGTAAACCGTATCTCGATAAATTCGTTATTGTCTTCATCGATGACATCTTGGTCTATTCTAAAAGCGAAGAAGAGCACGAACAACATCTCCGACTTGTGCTCGAACTCTTGAGACAAGAATGACTATATGCCAAATTCTCCAAGTGTGAATTTTGGTTAAAGGAAGTTCAATTTCTTGGTCATGTTGTAAGTGATCAAGGTATTAAAGTCGATCCATCAAAAATCGAAGCCATTAGTAAATGGGAGACTCCTACTACTCCTACTCACATTCGTCAATTCTTGGGTCTCGTCGGATACTATCGTAGATTCATCAAGGATTTCTCTTTGGTTGCTCGTCCTCTAACCGCGTTAACTCACAAGGGAAAGAAATTCGTTTGGGCGACCGAACAAGAATCCGCATTTCAAATCTTGAAAACAAAGCTAATCACCGCTCCTATCTTGTCACTTCCCGAAGGCAATGACGATTTTTTTGTATACTGCGATGCCTCGAAACATGGTTTTGGGTGTGTATTGATGCAACGAAAGAAAGTCATTGCTTATGCCTCTCGACAACTCAAAATTCATGAACGAAACTACACGACACATGATCTCGAACTCGGAGCCGTTGTCTTCACACTTAAAATGTGGAGACACTATCTTTATGGAACCAAGAGTACTATCTTCACCGATCACAAAAGCCTCCAACACATCTTTGATCAAAAGCAAATAAACATGAGACAACGATGGTGGATTGAAACTTTAAACGATTATGATTGTGAGCTTCGTTACCATCCCGAGAAGGCAAACGTAGTAGCCGATGCCTTAAGTCGAAAGGAAAGAGCGGTGCCTCTTCGTGTTCGAGCTTTAAACATCACCATTCACACAAACCTTAATAGTCAAATTCGGGTGGCCCAAGATGAGGCTCTCAAGGATGAAAACATTTCACACGAGCTCTTGAACATTCTCGTCTCTCGATTCAAAACTAAAGAAACCGGACTCCGATATTTCGCCGGAAGAATTTGGGTGCCTAGTTATGGGGACTTGCGAAGCCTTATTTAAGATGAAGCCCATAAGTCACGATACTCAATTCACCCCGGTGCCAATAAGATGTACCACGACCTTAAAGAACAATATTGGTGGCCGAACATCAAAAGGGACGTAGCTACTTATGTTGCCAAGTGTTTGACATGTTCCAAAGTCAAAGCCGAACACCAAAGACCGTCCGGGTTACTTCAACAACCTGAAATTCCTCAATGGAAGTGGGAAAGAATAACAATGGATTTTATCACCAAGCTACCAAAAACGACGGGCGGTTATGACACTATTTGGGTTATCGTTGACCGTCTCACCAAATCCGCACACTTTCTCGCTATGAAAGAAACAGACAAAATGGAAAAACTTGCACAACTCTACATCAAGGAGATCGTAGCCCGACACGGTGTACCTTTATCGATTATCTCCGACCGAGATGGCCGTTTTGTTTCTAGATTTTGGCGTACCTTGCAAGAAGCGTTGGCAACGCGTTTAGACATGAGCACCACATATCATCCCCAAACCGATGGGCAAAGCGAACGAACAATTCAAACCTTGGAGGACATGTTACGAGCTTGCGTTGTTGATTTTGGAAAAGCTTGGGACAAGCACTTTCCTTTCGCTGAGTTCTCTTACAACAATAGTTATCACGCGAGTATAAAAGCCGCACCTTTTGAAGCGTTATATGGCCGAAAATGTCGTTCACCTCTTTGTTGGGCCGAAGTAGGCGACGTGCTAATCACCGAACCCGAACTCATTCACGAAACCACCGAGAAGATCGTTCAAATCCGAGATAGGCTTCGGACGACCCGGAGTCGTCAAAAGTGCTATACCGACAAAAGACGCAACGACCTCGAATTTCAAGTCGGTGACCGAGTATTGTTAAAAGTCGCGCCTTGGAAAGGTGTAATCCGTTTTGGGAAACGCGGGAAGCTAAATCCACGGTATATTGGTCCTTTCGAAATCTTGGAGCGTATTGGAACCGTTGCTTATCGTTTAGATCTTCCGCCTCAATTGAGCTCCGTTCATCCTACCTTCCATGTATCTAACTTGAAAAAGTGCCTGGCCGAACCCGATATCGTCATCCCTCTCGAGGAGGTTACTATTAATGACAAACTCCATTTTGTGGAGGAACCGGTTGAGATTGTGGACACCTCCGTCAAGACGTTGAAACAAAGTCGAATCCCGATTGTCAAAGTCCGTTGGAACGCCAAAAGGGGACCCGAGTTTACTTGGGAAAGACAAGACCAAATGCAAAGGAAATACCCTCACTTGTTCCCGGTTCCGAAAACGCAAGATTTCGAGGAAGAAACAACGACTGCTACGCCTACTTAAATTTCGGGACGAAATTTCTTTTAAGGAGTAGGTAATGTAACATCCCGCCTTTTCCGTTTACTTTCCGTTTAATTATTTAAAGTCCGTTATATGATTATAACATCCTTCGTTAATACGCGTTTTAAATTATCTCGTTTAGGTAATTCACGCACCCGATTCAAAGTGGAGGGACTAAACTTGCCAAGAGGCCAAAGATTTGACTAGGTCAACTAGTCAAACCTTCAACCTCATCCATTCATTATTCCATTTCTTTTTCTCTTTTCTTTTACTACTTTCACAATTTCTCTCAAACTCCATCTCAAAGAATCATCATCTAAATTCGTTCAAGCAAGCTTCAATCAAAACAAATTACATTTTTGGAATCCTTGCAACTTCCTCTTCGATTCCATACCGATTACATCTCATTTGGGTAACTTTCTAAAATCACCAGATTTTGTGTTCTTGATGTTTTTAATTTATAAAGTTGTTAATTAGTGTCTATTGCTCAAGATCTTGTTATTTGAAGTAACTAGCATGAACATAAATTTTGGTGTGTTTGATTTGGTGATTTGGTTATTTGAATGATGTTAAATGTTATAAATGCATGTATTAAATGTGTTCCTAACATCACTAGCTTCAATTTGATGTGTAGGTTGCTTTAGAAAACTCCATAAACTTGATTAGTGATTTTGGTGAATTTGGGTTAGGGTTTGATGAACTTGAAATGAACTTTTAATGTATTGAATGCCATGAATTGTTGTTAGTAAGTAGTTAGTTGTATTGTATACTTGATTACCTACGAAACGGCGCGTTATATGGATGCATTTAATTCCCGAATCAAAAACGTGCATTGATGAACTTGAGCATTAAATGTTGGAAAGTCGGTTATTGCAAATGATGTTTTTGGTTGGTGAAATGTATTTAGTTGTGTTCTTTGTCAAATTACCTTTCTAACGAAATAAGATACGAGTTCTAAGTGTTTACGGTTTGTGTTTTGTGTTTGTTTGAATTTTGGTTTGGGACTTAGACAATTGAGACTGACCAGGTACCAGCACCCGTTATTCGCCGCGGCGCGGCCAGCCTATGTCGCGGCACGACAATAGGCATGATTTTGATTCTGTCCCACTTTTCAATTTCACGTGAAATGTACGCTATGCTAGGGACCTCCGATTCACATGAAACTTGTTCTAACATGCTTATATATGAATAACTAGCACAGAAAAATAGTTCGGGACCCGACCCGAACGTGTTGACTTTTTTGTTGACTTTGACCCGACCAAAGTTTGACTTTTTGTCAAACTTAACCAAATGATTATGCAATCTTTCTAACTTGTTTCTATACTTGTATCTTGCATGAAACTTGATAATTTGATTCACATGCTACATAATCGAGTCGTAACGAGCCATAGGACTAATTGAACATCTTTGAACTATCATGTTTACCGTTATTGATACGACCTATTTGTTTAGGTCAAGACTAGCATTGTTCTTTGCACACATTACTTGTTGAAGTACTTATTACTCGTGCACATAAGGTGAGATCATAGTCCCATCTTTCAAACAACTTTTATGCTTTAAACTATGGGATGAGAAACATATACGTATCATACTTTTACACTTTGAACACAAGTACGAAAACGAACATTCCATGTACGGGTTTGAACAAAAAGCCTCAATTCAATTATCATTAGTTACACTTGCAGGGTGTAAACGAGAACTTATATTATGTGATCACATGGGCTTGACGAGCCTCATTCGGACGGTTTGCTACCGTTAGCGGATGAAATATATTTTCGAGTATAGTGTATATTCTAACACTACGTAACAGGGTACAAAACAGTTAAGTTTGATAATTGGGTGCCCACGAAACAAATAACAAACTTTGGAATGCAAATGATTTTGATAATCATCTTATATTAAATCTTGTGGTTCAAATACAACGTTTACTAAAACACCTATGATTTCACCAACATTTTCGTTGACAGTTTTCTATATGTTTTCTCAGGTCCTTGAATGCTTAAGGATACATGCTTCCGCTTACTTTTTGATACTTGCTTGGATGTCGAGTATACGTGCATTGTTGGAGCGTCTTTTGACTACTTTTATAAATTGTGTCGCATAGGTTTCATTTGTACGTTAAACATTGAAATGTAACTAGTCATTGAACTACTTTTGTAAACTTGAAACATCCTTTTACTTATGAAATGAATGCGACATATTTTGGTCAAACGTCACGTTAAAGACTTATGACCACGTAACTGGACCTAAGTAGTCGGCGCCGTCAAACATGATTTGGTGGGGTCGCTACACGTCACAGTTGGTATCAGAGCGTTGGTCCTAGTGAACTAGGTCTTGCATGAGTGTGTCTAACTGATAGTTGTTAGGATGCATTAGTAAGTCTGGACTTTGACCATGTCTGCATGTCAAAAGTTTTGCTTATCATTTTTTGTCGGAAATTACCTACTTATCATTCCTAGTCTAGACACATTTTACTGCATTGATTGTATGAATAGTGTATAGACAAAATTCATATCTTAGCGTATCTGTTACTGTAAACTTTTCCTGACATCTTCTGAAAATTTCTCCGTGATTTATGGAATTTGGTATTATATATACATATGTAAATTATGTATTGAAGAATACCAAACTAAATTCTATAATCTAATTCATATCAAAAATCATCTCCCTAATTATACAAGATGGATCCCGTATCTAGTTCAAATTCCTTAAACTCTGACAGCTATTCCGATATGAATATTCACCTGAATTCCGAAGACAGTGTAACCGGAATGGATCAACCAATTAGCCATCATCTATTCTGGATGAATTGGGGATGGGTTCATAATCTACTTAATCATTGGAGACAAGAAGAAGGTGATCCCTTCCATCCACCACATTCACCTCTTGGCGAAGAACCTGAAGCACTTACCGGCGAACCCGTTCGTAACACCATTTTCACCCACATTTCTAGAACAGCTCGCAACGACTATGTAATATCCAATATTGTAAATCTTATTCATCCGCTTGTCCGAACCGCCAATCATCCCAGTATAATAGAAGAAGTCAACGAGCTTCGTGCTCGGGTAGTGGCTTTGGAGAATATGGTGCAAGGATTACAAACACCAGCAGCAGCACCAGCAGCATAAACAGTACCACCGATAACAACACCAACAGTACCATTACCACCACCAACAATAACATCCCCATCACACGCCTCAACATCACAATCTATACATCGGATATCAACATCATACGCACCATAGGTACCAAGGAGTACCAACAACAATAACCGATGAAGTATTGATTCATAATTTCATTGGAGAAATATTCTGCGGCGATTATGTAATCTCTAAAGTCTTAGAGATAATCTATTCCAGCCGTAACCGTAAATCAGATGAGTGGACCGAAATGATAGAAGGAAGAGTAGAAACCCTGACCAGAATGGTGCACGATTTACAAGCTAGACTTGTTTTACCAGCAGCATCAACAGTATCGTCAGTATCACCAACACCGGCAAAACCTGTAGCACTACAAGTTCCGCCAATTTCATAATCACCAACATCATCACAAATCAACAACGCGTATGTTGTATCAACGAGTTATGAAGTATTAACTCATTTTCCCTGAAGAAATTATATGTATATGTATATATATATATATATATATATATATATATATATATATATATATATATATATATATATATATATATATGTGAAATTTGAAAACAAAATAAATCTTTTCGTACTAAGCTATTACATGTGAATCATAACTGGTAGGTACTACTCGGTTAGTTCATGTTACTTATATGCTATACATCCTTCGTTAATGACTTAACAATCGTTAACTACAATCTCTGTTTCAACTCAATGAATTCCATTTCCTAATAAACCAAGTGTATTATTCAATTACATAATTGATTTTACATTTTCATTTTTGATGTACTCGAAACTTTTCAGAAAACATCATCTGTGCCTTGTAAGGTTTACAAAAATTCCACGAGCATCAACATCCTTCACCGAGGAATATCAATAAGAATAAATAATGAAGTATTAATTTCATTAGTGAAATACTCCGCGAAGATTAGGTAACCTCTAATGTTTTGGAGATTATTCATTTCTAATTCAAGCCAAAAATCAAATGAGCTTAATATGATATTAACTCATTAAATATGTATTACATCTGAAGAAAATATACATACAGATATTTTCATAAAGACTGTAACGAAAATTCTTTGTACAAAGTATTAATTGTGAAATTTTTTTAACGGGTAGGTAATACCTGGGAAATATTTAAGTTTGCAATTGATATGTTACACTGTACATTCTTCAACTTTGATTCAAAAATTATTAACAATGCTCACAATGATATACAATCGTTTTCATACAAATTCAATTACATATTCTGATATTGACGGATCAGAATCCAAGTCATAACTCTGAACCGGTGACATCATTCTTAGATCTCTACATCTTTCAAAGCTATACTTTGACTTTAAATCTGTGCAAGATCCATTAGCATTGTTTTTACCGAAATAACCTTGCAATTCCTTTTCAAAGTATCCAGTATTATCAACCGTTCAACCAGTCAACGACGACCTTTCAGACTTGTAACTTTGGCATATACGTTTTTGTTACTGGGGAACCTTTCATGTTCTACCACATTAACAGTTAATGTACCAGCAAATTCATTAATCTGTGACTTAAAGTCTCTCCGAAAAACCATTATAATTGTTCATTGAAACCCTATCATGTACTCATCCACATCTTGTAACGGTAATTACCATACCAACTACCGGGAATTAGCAATCAGTATTTCGAATTTCGCAGCAATTCTACGCCAACAGTTATATATATACATATAATGTCTATCTCCTAGACTTACTTACTTCGAATGTGAAGTTTCTGAAAAACACCTTAAACCGCGAACTAGTTCTCGAAATTTTGAAAAGTACTGATGAAGCAGCAAAAACTGTAAACGACCTTAACAGTAAAAAGTTTGATGATAAAGAATAGTGTGTTGGCAAAGCTCAGAAAAAGAAAAGGTTTGGAACTGGAAAACGGATTGAGCAAAGTATAAAGGAGGCTGTGGATAAATCACAAAGACGAAACATGCCTTCCAAGAATCCAAATGATTCAGTATTTCTGAAGCCATTAACGAATACCTTGCTTCCGAATCTAAACCCTTGCGGACAATATTCTTCATCATCCTCTGATATTAGAAATTCTAAGATATTATCATATCTTTCATTATAAATATCTTCGATATTTCTGAAGATATCTTCATAACTATTATCATCCGAAATTATTTATCTCTTCACGCTATCTGTGTTACATCATAAAAGAAACTATTTTAGTTTCTAATTTCTGAAAATTTCGAAAAATGGATGTTTTTGAAGTAGTGTTGGGAATTGAAGCATGAGTTAGTATAATATAATGACATTTGATCAACGTGATTATATTACAGTAAGTCATGCTGAGTTTATAATGGAACGTGATAAAGGTTCACAGATCATACCCTCATCATGAACCATGTTACATAACTCTTTCATTCTATTTAACCTCTAAACATATCAAGAAAATATTTTTCTTGATGATTCGGTCTTTTTCGAGGTATTCTGGTAATTTGACAAGTCAGATTGTGCCATTACCGTTTCTTTCTTAGAATATTAATTATGTTCATTCTGAAATTCATACCTACAAATTCTGGACCATTATTCGCTTGACTTAAAGTCGGGAAGAGAAAACGAAAGCATGAAGCTCCGAAATATAATGAAAAATATAAAGCCCGAAAACAACTCCGAAATTACAAACCGTGTATATCAATGCGTATAGCAATATAAAGATACGGAAGAATGAAAAACAATATAACCCCAAGGTAATAGTAGAAGAAAATAACCTCCTCTGGTGGCAGATGAAAAAGAAGAATGAATGATATGATAGCCAAGAAAATATCAAGAATCAGAACTGGATGAAGCATTTTCACAAATCTTTTGTAAGTATGAAATAAGGAAGAAGATTATAGGAGTGGTGAAAATAAATGAAACGGAAGAGGTCAATTTATAGCAAAATATCAGACATAGCAATCGAGGCAGATTACGCATTTAATCAAAGGAAATCCTAATTTCCTTAAATTCCGAAGAATCAAATCTTATTTAAATTATGAAGATTTTCTATTCCTTAAATTCCGAAAATCAATCGTTACTACGTCAAGAGATAAGACGAATCTCTATTCTCCATTTCACTCTATTACGATAACTTCCCTCATACGCTTCGAGTAATTGGATTTTTTTATCCATATTATTCAACGGTGATAAAAATTCTATTTATCAACACATATTCGTCATGAAAACATTTTTATTGTTAGCCATGACGACCTCACTCAAATTTCGGGACGAAATTTCTTTAACGGGGAGGTACTGTGATGACCCGAAAATTTCTGACTTAATCTTTAACGTTTCTGACACGATAAGCAAAGTCTATGAAGTTGAATCCTAAAATTCTTGAACTATTCAAATACCCTTCGATTGTTCTCAACGATTCGCGAACAAATATATGTAAATAGATACATATATATACTATAACTTGAAAACGTAACAAAGTGTTATGAAAACGATACTGTGCATTAACCTTATTAGTTTGATTATCTGATTGATATATTTAACTACGGAGATAAAAGATTATGCCAAACGATTGAATTAAAAGATATTTATTGAGTCCCTTAAAGATTATGATATTATTACGAGTCTTTGTTGTGAGGTCCACGTTGATTTGGGAAATCGTTCATTTTTAACGATATTCGAAATAAATGGTAAAGTGTTTGTTTAAATAACGTAATTTGGAGACATACAATAATAAGGAATATTAACTGTTGGAATTAGATATATGAATAACTTGTGATATGTATTTTAAAACGTATATATTAATATTGAAAATATATAAAATATAATATTAAACTGGTCATAAAACGAATTGTTATTAACAAATAGCGAGACAATGATTTATAGAATTAAATGACCAAAACACTCGAAAGTTTAATATATACTTTGAGTGGTATAGTTTAGGGATAATTTAAGGCTATATTTTGACAAAAGTACGTGACACGAAACGTAAAATGCAAGTTTTCTAAACGTACGAAAATGCGTTCGAGAAACCGGAACCGGGGCATAAGTCGAGTGACAACGTACGAGACATCGGAACGAAAATTTCAAGTCAACTATGCACGAGAATATAATATAATATATAATTAATTAATATAAATTATATATATTATATATTAATAAATAAATATGTCGACAAACAAGAAAACAAAAGTTTGTGAGCTGGATCAGAGGGCCATGCGATCGCATGGCCTTGATGCCTAAAAACCATGCGATCGCATGGGGTTGGAAATCAGGCCACATCTATAAATTCATTCGAATTCGTTCCAGTTTTGCACACATACATATTACACTCGTATATATATTTATATTTATATTATTATTATTATTATTATTATTATTATTATTATTATTATTATTATTATTATTATTATTATTATTATTATTATTAAGATTAATATTATTATTAATCTTATTATTATTAATCTTATTATTATTAATATTATTAATTAGTATTATAGATAAAATACTACGACGAGGTTATGAGCGTGTCACTTTCAAAATGGTTTTCAAGCGAGATAGAGCTAAGGAAATTATGGGTTATTGCCAAGGAGGTTATGGGTAATGTTCGGGGGTATATTTGTGAATCAAACCTAGTGTTTATCATCTCCGTTATGTCTACGTACTTTCCTACAATATTGAATCTCAATACTGATACGTAAGCACTCATATTTTATATTTTATATATTAATTGTGTATCCATGTCTAGTGCTCGAGTATATATATTTATACATGCTTGTATGCTAAATTTCGTCGCTAAACAGTTTATAATGAATCACGAATTAAATACATATATTACTGGTAAAAGGTATATGATATACATGTTTTTGGAGAGCTGACGAAAAATCAATGACTTTTCATTTAGACATCGAATAGTTTCGATGAACGGATTAAAAGATATGATCAACTGAATTATAATTGACGTTAATTGGAATTGCTTATGAATTTGAAATTAAGATTTAAACAACTTGTTTACAAGATTGATAAAATGGATTTTTAAATATTACCAACCAAGTAAATGAATCCTTATATAAGGTACGTCTCGTTTGTTGAACTATTGTCAAAATTGACTTTTTGAAACAACATTGGATAACTTTTGTATGTCGATATCGAGCATTAGGATTGTGATACACTATGACCTGACCTAGCTTGATAGACATTTATTGACCAACATATGTTCTCTAGGTTGAGATCTACGATTATTTGATATTCCGAGTTTCGGTCACATTACGATGAACAACTTTATGTGCTGCTAAGGTGAGTTTCATTTGTTCTCTTTTTAATTGCTTTTGCAATCTATATTTTTGAGCTGAGAATACATGCACTTTATTTTAAACGCAATGGATACAAGTACATACTTAATTCTACACTGAGTTTGAACCGAAAATCCCTTAGCTTTGGTAACTAGTAACTGCCAGTACATAGGATATGAACTGGTGGACGCGAATAATAGTATATGGATCCATAGGGCTTGACATCCCCGTCCGAGCTAGAGCGCTAGCTTTTTAACGGACGTATGTTATTTGAGTTTAGGACATGTTGGTTTGCGTGTATTAAAACGAATGGGGTATTTATCATTATAACGCTAAAGTTTAGTTACCAGGGTGCTCTGTTATGTAGAATCTATTGATAAACGTTTCTGGATGAAACAACTGAAATCTTGTGATCCACCTTTATATACAGATTATATGAAACTATAAAACTATGAACTCACCAACCTTTGTGTTGACACTTGTTAGCATGTTTATTCTCAGGTTTCCTAGAAGTCTTCCGCTGTTTGCTTATGTGTTAGAAAAGCTATGTGCATGGAGTCTTACATGACATATTTTTCAAGGAAACGTTGCATTCACCAAATCATCACCATGTATCTTATTTTGACTGCATTGTCAACGGAAGTATTATTGTAAACTATTATTTACGGTGATTGTCTATATGTAGAAATCATCAGATGTCGAAAACCTTTGATTTAAATATTCATTTATGGTGTGCCTTTTTAAAAGAATGCAATGTTTACAAAACGTATCATATAGAGGTCAAATACCTCGCAATGAAATCAATGAATGACGTGTTCGTCCATATGGATTTGGAGCGATCGTCACACTCCAAATACCGAACATCTACACACAAAAGAGAGCAAACATCCAGTTTTGAATACATTAAACCAGTTTGCATGTAGAGGAAGCAAAAACATAAACTATTAACGTAACCGAACCAGGTGGTGGTTTAACGAGATTTAGGATAGTTGTCGAAGAAGGAGGCACCTAGCAAAGAGAGAACCACAAAGGTAAAACCGAACCGAACACACTAAGGTTGAAGTTATGAGCAAACACCCTAATAAGAGATGATGATGATGATGATGATGATGATGATGATATTTATGTTTAAGACCACTCCCTATGAGTTAGTTATCCGTCATTACCCGCTCATTACCCGTAGTTACCCGTAATGAACCATAGGCGCGGCTTAGTTACCCGCATTAGTTACCCGCACTCACCATGGATTTAACGGATGTGTTTAGTTAGTTATAGGAATTGTGGGTCCCGGTTGCTTTTTATTGTTGGACTTGATGCTTTATTGCTTGTACGATGTATATTAAGAGGAGTATTGTTTTAGCCATGATAGAGAGTGTTTAGTTATGAGTTAGTTATATGATATTGGTGTTGATGTGGCGCTGACGTGGAAGGTTAAGAGGATGAATAGTTTAGTTACGATAGGGAGTGGCCTAAGATGTTTATATATGTCCACGTTACTAACATATAATAATAATAATATATTTATAGTATTTACATTATTTATGTTTATTTTATGATAACCAATACTTGAATTAAAATTAAAATTAAAATAATAATTAATAAAGAGATAGAAAACTGTTTATTTATATTTCTATCATCACTTATTACTGTTAATTATGTATGAAATAAATTTAGTCAAACTTTCATTAAAAATAAGAACAAAACTATCATTTATCAAATATATTTTAGATACAACAAAAAATTTAATGAATACTAGTTACGGAATGAAAAGAATATAAAATAGGTTGTTTATATAACGTAGTTATAAGTTATAAGTAGAAGTAAAGAATATTAAAAGAAAAATAACTAACATGGTAGAAATAATTACTTAAATGAATGTTAATTTACATAAAACTTAAGTGCTTAAGTAGGATTGTTAGTCATTATAAACACGCAGATTTTCTTTTTACTCTGTCATTCTTAAAATGGAAAACTTAAAATAATAAAAAACCATTGATATATCTATCTTTTTTTATCCCTTCTCCGTTTCTTTCATTGTTTACTTTGTAGCGAGAAAAAAAAAAAAAAAAAAAAAAAAAACTCCAAATAAATACTTTCTTTATTTTTTCAATGATTTATTTTACTCGGTATATTTAAAAAAAAAAAAAAAAATACAAAAATAACTAAATTTATCCGAACTTTAGATATCACAACTTCAATCCACCACCACCTGCAACTACCGATGTTGCATTCGCCACCACACCTCCTCCCTTCAACCACCACTCTTCTACTCCCTCACATTACCAGTTTCCATTATCTCAAATCATCCACCAAACCATCCTACTTTTTCTCTTCACAACAGTTCCCGGCCAGACCTCAATTTTCTCCGTTACTAGCTCAACTTCCCGATTCCGATTTTCCGGCTGACGGTCCCGTCGAACTCCCCTTCTCTTTCCCGTCATTTATCTCCGCCAACGATGACCCTTCCACTCTCCAAGTCGCCACCAGCGTCCTCCTCACCGGCGCCGTTTCCATTTTCCTCTTTCGCGCCCTCCGCCGCCGCGCCAAACGCGCCAAAGAACTGGTATCATATCTCACTCTCTCTCTATATATACTTACATACATACATATATTTATATATATACAGGTGTGTATTGAACTAATTTCGATGTGTAATTAATAATAATTGTATGTATTGGTTGTAATTGAATTGGGGATTTTGTGTAGAAATTTATTTTATTTTTTTTTATTTTTATTTTTTTTCAAAAAATTGTGTAGAAATTTAGGTCAACAGGAGCTACAAAAAAATCATTAAAAGAAGAAGCATTAGATAGTTTGAAAGCAATGACTCCAATTGAAGAAAATGCGCCTCCATCTGCTGTTCAAGCGTTGTTAGGAGGTTTATCTGCAGGTGTTATTGCGCTTATTTTATATAAATTCACTACCACCATTGAAGCTTCTTTGAATCGGCAAACCATTTCGGATAACTTTTCGGTATGTTTTATATGGAATTAAGTTTTAATATATGTTGTCTGAAGTATTAATTAATTCGGTTTCGTAATTATTAGTTCTGTATGAAATCAATGAAAGGACCGGTTATAGCCCATTCATCTTATATCGCCGGCTCACCAGGCCTCCGCTTCAACGATATTCCGCACAGGATCCATTCATCTTATATCGCCGGCGGCGATTAATCCATATCATAATTTTGGGCTAACCCGCTCTGATACCACTGAAAGGACCGGTTATAGCCCAACAAGCACCAAACATATAAGCCATAAGCTCTCAAATTACTCTAAAATCAATTGGCAGTAGAGAGAGACACTCATGAGCTTATATGTTGGTCTTGACATTTATCCCCAACCAATGTGGGATTGGGTTTGCACCCAACAATCAATAAGGTCAAAATGTTGGAAATTTGAATTCTGCTCAATTGCTTTTTGTTTTTTAGTGATGGATCTGCAAAATTGAGCTCTTATAATTATAAGCTGGTTTACAATTTCAATAAAAAAAAACTGTACTTCACTGTAGGGTTTATGTTTAAGAAACATTTTGGCATTGTATATGACACCTGATGCGAGCTTTAGTGTTTAGTGATTCATAGTTGCAAGTTGTCCTACATCGATAAGAAGTTGTTTTCTTATAAGATATGGTTAGCTTTAACTATTGCAAAAAGCGAAAAAAGTAACAGTTGTTACTTGTTACCTTTAAATCTTTGATATTCTCATCTTTCTACTCAACTTTATGTAATAAATCTTTGGGTATGTTTTGCTTTGCAGGTTCGGCAGATCACAATAACAATAAGGTAAGTGACTTACATCAGGACATCAAGCGTGCCCATTTTATGGTTATTCTCATCTGATATATGCCCATGAGTTAACTTAAAAAGATGATTAACAAATGCTGACTAGTTTTTGCGTTCGTCGAATGTAGGACTATTATTAACGGGATATGCTACCTTGCTACGTTTGTTTTTGGCATCAACTCTTTAGGGCTAATATTCTACTCGGGTCAGCTTGCACTTAACTCAATAATGGGAGATTCTCCAAATGATATAATCCAAAACAAGGATGAAACACAAATGAACTCTAGTGACTCTGAAATAAACATCAGTGATGGAGATCAAGATTCAAGTAGCAAGTAATGGTAATGTAGATGAGAAACTTGACTTTTAAAAGCAGGTTTGTGAATCCTGCTTGTGTATACTCCAATACTTTCATTATATATATATCATTCGTTTGTTAGCCTGACCAGGGTAAACAAAAGCGGTTACTGTATTGTAGGATCGATTTAACAGTATAAATCAATCGTTATGACAATATCGAATGCGGAATCCTCGTTATTGTGTTTTATATCAAAAACACTTGAAAGAAATCAATTGTTTCGCTTTAGAATGGACTTGTTACATTTGGAAATCGACAATACTTGATTTTGACGTCAAAGCTAACTTGGATACGGCTAGGGTTGTGAATAAGGCCACTTGTAGTGGTCACCACCCACACCCTCTCACTGCCGCCACCCTCTCACTGCCACCAAGACCAATTAGTGAGAGGGTCCGTTTGTGATTGCTTTAACTATCCTTTAACAAGACTTGTGGGCCCGAATTGAATTTGCAATGTTATTTATATTTATATTATGTATATAAATAATAATAAAAAATGTGTAAAGTGTTGGTGGTGAAGTTTATGACTGTGAGTGTATAGTAAAAGGAATGTTAAAGGGTTTGTGCTGATGTGGCGCTGATGTGGAGGAGAGAAGTTCAGTGAAAGAACCCAACCATTGCATGTGGCCTAAGTGTGTAACCTTGACTTGGAATCCGAAATCCTCCTTTAATAGTGTCTGACGACTGATCCGTACGAATGCAATTTTGATCCGTGCGGGTGTACTTGTAACCGTATGCTTTGAGCTGATCCGTATGGATACATATCTAATACGTACGAATAGATACACAGTATGTATTCGACATTCACGAACATATATACTTGGTTAGTTGATAATATAACAAATGTGATAAGTAATACTACGTAACCAAATATAATAGCATACACATTGTTCTCAAAATTACGTAAACTTGGAATGAACTAGGGACTTACATTATGCACCAATATGTATAACCCTACATGTCTGCATGTAGCGACCCGACTTTTTCGACTTGCTTTCGTGCCTTGTATTTTTGCGAAACTGCGATTTTGTGCGTACTGTGTTACTTTATACTCTGGAAACTTGATATACGTGGTTTACTTCCTATTATATGTTAAAACGTGCCTTAGAGTACGTAGGATACTTAACTTGTTCACCGGAAGCCTTTATAACCGTTAGTGTTACTTGACGTTTCGAATAAACCGCGGACTGCGCACACGTTTGACTTTTGTCGTAACCGGAATATTATGACTGCGAAATATTAATTATTATTTTATAATAATAATTACCTGGATTTTTGGATGCTTAATTACGCGTAGGAATTTAATTAAGCTTACTAGTTAGTCTTGTTGGACTTTCTACCTTGTTGGACTTAAGCTCACCCTACTCTAGCTAGTGGCCCAATTAATTAGCCCACTTATTAATTACTAGTGACCCATTAATATATAAGACAATTACCCATTTAATTAGAGGGAACATGCTAGCAAAAATGTCAAGTATTATCCATAATGTTACATGGGATCCTAGCATAAGTACCTACTTTAGACAACCACTAACCGAAAAGCAACTTTGTGTCCCCCCCCCCCCCCCCCCCCCCCCACCAAAATCACGGCCACAAAGGCCTCCCCCTCCCCCATTTGCCTATAAATACTAGCCTAATCCCATCCATTTAACACTTGCTCTCATTTGAATTTCACACACACACGTGCTCTCTTATTTCCTTTCTAGTCTTTCTCACTCTAGAAACTTGTAAGTTTTGCTTTTTCTTCTTCTTCTTCTCCTTTCTAATTCGTGGTCATCATCATCATTAAAGGTCTTGCTTTTTAGCTTTGATCTTGATTAGATCTTGTAGATTCAAGCATGAATCCTTCAAGAACATGGAAGATTCAAGCTTTCTAGCTTTGAATCTTCACCAACTTTGTAGATCTAGATTATTTTTACTTTAATCTTGTTATTTTGTTATAAAGATTCAAACTTGTGTTTGTAATCTTCATGTATCTTAAAGATCCAAGCTTTATGCTTCAAGATCTTCAAGAACAATCAAGATGCAAGCTTTCTAGCTTGAATCTCCATATCTTTTTGTTAGATCTAAGTTTTCTAACTTATGATCTTGTTATTTTGTTAAAAAGATTCAAACTTGTGTTTGTTATCTTCATGTAACTTAAAGATCCAAGCTTTATGCTTCAAGATCTTCAAGAACACTAAAGGTTCAAGCTTTCTAGCTTTGTGACCTTATAAATTGTGTGAAAGGGATCCAAGCTCTCTAGCTTAGGGTTCCATCACTTCATTTGACTTAGATTGTGCTCATACTTGTTTGATTGATGTAAAGTTTGTAACTTTGTTTGTAATAGGACTTGTAATTGTGTTAAGACTAAGGATATGATGTAACCTTGGTTCATCATCCATCTAAGACTCTTAAATGAGTTGTGTTACCACTTGGTCTTAACATATTGTGTATTGATGGTAGAATCTTGGTCAAAAGTGATGCTAAACCATCAACGAGTTGTACACTTGAAGCTACAAGCATCAAGGATGAGAACCGTGATGAGCATCAAGCACCAAGAACCCCACCGGAGCACTTGTCCACTGATTTTCGTATCTGATCAGGCCACCTGAGCTACTGGAAAGTTGATTTTCAGTTAGTTCGGTTCGAGTAGATGATTTTCCGTTTAGACCTCGTCTTAATCCGAGTTACGGTTTAGGATTTATGGCCCTCCGAGAGTCACTACACCCTATTAACGTTGTGCTGAAATTTCTGACCTACTCGCACTTAAACCGTCGCCACGGTCAAACGAAGACGAGTTAGGTCCTGAAAATTGGTCAGCGGTTAGGGGACTCATATACGGAGCCATAGCCACTGACTATGCGTCTTTTCGATTTACGTAGAGGTCGTAGCAGCTGACCGAAGTCAGCCTGTTGTTTCGATCTCTATTCTTGTCGAACTTACTTAGCTTTTATGATGATGAACGATGATGATGATGACACTTAAACTTATTTTATGCACTATTAGAATTTATAAAGATAACCTACTGACTTAGTAACCCTTGATTTAGGTTGACGACCTTTCGGACCGACTTACTACTTGTGTACTTTCATTACCTACTTTACCGCTTTTATCACTGTGAGTTATAGCATCCCTTTTTACTTTAACTATTTTGGGACTGAGAATACATGCGCTTTTTACGTTTTACATACTAGGCACGAGTACTTAAACTTTATAGGTGTGTGGGTTATACAACGGCATAAACATTCCCCTTAGCACGGTAACGTTTAGTCATTGGTTTTTGAACCGGTGAACGCGAATCTTAGATATGGATCCATAGGGTTTGACATCCCCACTCGGGCTAGTCGCGCTAGTATTTAACGGGTGTTTAATACTTCGTGAACATACGCACTCACCAAGTGTACTTTCAGGGGGTTATAAACGTTAAGTCTAGTTACCGGGTGCCCACGGTTATACATATACTTTTCATACTGTTTTGTTACACTGAAATCGCGTGGCCTACCTTACGTTACTGTTACAACTTAAACTATAGCTCACCAACATTCGTGTTGACTTTTAAGCGTGTATTTCTCAGGTGCCTAGAGGTTTCTTGCTTCCGCTGTTAGATTTGCTGTCATGCTGTTATTGAATTGCTGTTAAGGACCTGCTGTATTAGTTATCCGCTGCATTACTAGAGATGTCTCATTCATGAAACTTTTCTTTTGCATTCGTAGTTTATGTTAATTTCAAACAATGGCTTTGTAACGACCTTAGGGTCAAGTACTTATGTTTATGCTCCTATTCGTAGGATGCACATTATCTTTTGTAAAACGCTATCTTTTTATGAATGCAAACTGGTTTTCAAACAGCATATAGTGTTTGACCGTGTGAAGATCCTGTTGTTGACGAATAGTACACGATGGTTTTGTACGGGGCGTCACATTTGGTATCAGAGCATTGGTTGTAGGGAATTAGGTTGCATTAGTGAGTCTAGACCGAACCTAAGTAGGATTCACTAATAAGACTAATCTACAACTTGCTAGTTTACTTGTTTCTGCGAAACTTACTGCATGCTTTTGTCTACATTTTCAGCTGTATGATCTTACTGCATGCTATTGCTTATCTTCGCTGCCATGCGAACTTGTTCTATGCTTATTTCCGTTATTGCATGATTACTATCTGCTTTCACATGTTATTTCTGTTTAGCACTGTTATTATTACTGCCATGCTAGGTTGCTGTAGTGCCTAATACGTGCTTGCTTTATGACTTACTGACATGGAAAAGTTATTTTTCCCTGCTCAGATGTCGGATATTCCACCTGTCATCATTTTGGGCAGCGATTCAGACTCTTCAGCCACTTCACCTACCACTGTTGCCGATCCTCCGATCCCGTCGGCGACACCCACCAGTGACCCCGGCGCTTCATCCTCCGGAACCAGCAGCCATACGCCTGCCCCAGTGGTTACCTCAGGCGGAGCCCAGGACCCTCAGGAGATTCCAGCTCTACTTGCCACAGGACCCTCGGAGCCACAGCCCCTTTCCGGTGGTGTTGTGATTCCCGGGGAATACGGGGACGTTCTGTTTCGTAATGAGCATAAACATTGGTGCCGACGCCTTCCTGATGGACGTGTCATACTGATCTCACCTTTCAGATACCGGATCGTGACTACTGGTCGCCGAGCGCCGCCACCTCCAGCCGTTTTCGACGATTCATCATCCGACGACTCATCCACAGACGATTCTAGTGACGATGACTCCGACGAGGAGGACCCTGATGATGCACCTGTACAGCCACCCTCCACCCCGCCGAAGAAGCGGTACCGTTTCGACGGCACCGTTATTCCGGGGATCAACGGAGGTCGAGCGTTCACTGACGCACATGGTCAGCGTCGTAGGGTTACCACCCGTAAGCGAGTTGTGCCTCACCCTGCTGATCCTTTTGTGCATAAGCCTTACCGCTATGCAGCATCTACTTCTGGTGCTGGACCATCTGCACCACCGGCACCACCTGCACCAGCAGCACCGCCTGCTCTGTCGAGGAACTGGCGAAGGAAGTGGAGATCCTCCGTGCTCGGGTAACTGAGCTCGAGGACCAGATGTCCCACGTAATGGACATCCTTTACCCATCGTCACCATAGGGCATTGTAGTAGATTTCATTATGTAATCTCGTTTGTAGTTCATGTTTTACTTATGTATTGTACGAACCTATCCGGATGTATGCAACTCTTTATTAATGAATGGAACTTTGTATTGTTTAATTCTTGCACAATGTTCTATTTACGTTACTGTATGTTGGTTTTGAGGTATTTGTACCTGGTTGCGTTACTTAATTGACATGCGTTGTGTTGTTCCCCTGTTTACCACATACTGTATGATTATATTAAATGCTGGATTTTGACTTAAGTCAAAATTTATGTTTAGAAGAGCAATGGCAAACGGAAGAGCAGCGCCCACAGCAGCACAAATTGAGGAAATGATTGCGGAACGAGTAGCCGCAGCCATGGAAAATGATATCCCCCCAGCCCCACTGGATAACCAGAACGTCCAGAACGGTTGCACTTACAAAGAGTTTCAAAGCTGCAAGCCCCACAACTTTAGTGGCACTGAGGGGCCAGTTGGTTTGACTAGGTGTTTTGAGAAATTAGAAGCTGTTTTCCTCGTCAGCAACTGCTCAGAGGCGAACAAAACCAAGTATGCCTCATGTACGCTGTCAGACGGCGCCCTAACCTGGTGGAACACACTGGCTCAAGCTAAGGGTATTGATGAGGCTTATGCCATTCCGTGGGAAGAATTCAAGGGGGCCATGATCGAAGAGTACTACCCCAGGACAGAGATACAGAAGATGGAGGCTGAGTTCTGGGAGTTAAAGGTTGTGGGCAACGATCTTAATGGTTACAACCGTAGGTATCTGGAATTAGCGCTGATGTGTCCCACGATGGTCACCCCGGAATTTAAGAGAATGGAACGATACTTGTGGATACTTCCCAAGTCCATTCAAGGAAATGTCACCTCTTCTAATCCACCAAACGTCCCGGCAGCTATGCGCATGGCGCATACCCTTATGAACCAAATTATCAGCAAAGAACCGAAAAAGGGTAAATCCGAATCGGGAGCCAGTGGTGAGAAGCGTAAGTGGGACTACAACAACAAGGGGAGAACCTATGATCAAACCCCGCTAAGAGGCATAACGACGGGAGGAGCCCCAACCCGACCCCTAGGTCGAACCCCAACTACAAGGGTACTCTACCGCAGTGCAAGAGGTGCTACAAGCACTATACCGAGTACTGTAATGTGGTCTGTGAAAAGTGCAAAAGGACCGGGAATATTGGCAAGGACTGCAAGATTCTCATCCCAGCTGTGAGGACCAACCCCAATGGACCAAGAAAGTGTTATGAGTGTGGACAACAGGGCCACTTCAGGAATGAGTGTCCCAACAAGCGAAAGGATGGCGGACCCCCACGTGGAAGAGCTTTCAATGTGAACGCAAGGGATGCCCGTGAGAACCCCAACTTGGTTACAGGTATATTCACTATCAACAATCTATTAGCCTCTGTCCTATTTGATACTGGTGCCGATAGAAGCTATGTCTGTAGAAACTTTTGCTCTTAGATAGATTGGTCATTAGTGCCTTTAGAGGAGAATATGCTAGTTGAGGTAGCCAATGGAAAACTTGAGAAAGTTGACCAAATTGGCCGAGGAGCTATTATTAACATAGCTGGCGTGGATTTCGAAATTGACCTGATACCCATCAAATTGGGAAGCTTTGACGTGATTGTCGGCATGGACTGGTTGACTAAAGTAACGGATGATATTATCTGTGGAGATAAAGCTCTTCGTATACCACAAGGAGACGGTGAGCCACTGACTATTTACGGAGAGAGATGTAACTCGAAGCTGAACCTCATTAGTTGTATGAAAGCGCAGAAGATCATGAAGAAAGGACGTCTTGCTGTTTTAGCACACGTGAAGGCTTTAGAAACAGAGGAGAAGAGTGTGAATGATGTGCGAACCGTGAATGAATTCCCCGACGTCTGAAAGGACCCGTTCATATACATTATAAACGATTCACAATAGTTGATTACATTGCGAGGTATTTGACCTCTATATGATACATTTTACAAACATTGCATTCGTTTTTAAAAGACAATCTTTCTTTACATCGAAAATTGACAGGCATGCATACCATTTCATAATATCCACTATCCAACTATAAATTGATTTAATAATAATCTTTGATGAACTCAATGACTCGAATGCAACGTTCTTTGAAATATCCTTTGAAAGACTCCAAGTAATATCTTTAAAATGAGCAAATGCACAGCGGAAGATTTCTTTAACATCTGAGAATAAACATGCTTTAAAGTGTCAACCAAAAGGTTGGTGAGTTCATTAGTTTATCATAATCATTTATTTCCATCATTTTAATAGACCACAAGAATTTCATTTCCAGTTCTCATAAATATACGTCCCATGCATAGAGACAAAAATAATCATTCATATGGTGAACACCTGGTAACCGACATTAACAATATGCAAATAAGAATATCCCCTATCATTCCGGGATCCTCCTTCGGACATGATATAAATTTCGAAGTACTAAAGCATCCGGTACTTTGGATGGGGTTTGTTAGGCCCAATAGATCTATCTTTAGGATTCGCGTCAATTAGGGTGTCTGTTCCCTAATTCTTAGATTACCAGACTTTAATAAAAAGGGGCATATTCGATTTCGATAATTCAACCATAGAATGTAGTTTCAATTACTTGTGTCTATTTCGTCAAACATTTATAAAAGCGCATGTATTCTCAGTCCCAAAAATATAAAGGGTAAAAAGGAAAATGAAACTCACCATACTGTATTTCGTAGTAAAAATACATATAACGTCATTGAACAAGTCCAAGGTTGGCCTCGGATTCACGAACCTATATTAATTATATATATTTATATGTTGGTCAATATTTGTATAGCAATTTAGGTCAGGTCATAGTGTAATCCTATCCTATAGCTCGAGTCTGACTCTAAAGTATAGTAACATGTTATATTACTCATGCTCAATTAAGATTCTAGTAAAAGGTGACGTGTGAAACAACGTAACACAAATGGTTTCATAATCATAAAATGGTATTTTAGGTTTTTTTTTTTTTTTTTTATAGAGAAAATCAACACAAAAAGTTAACTGAAAAGTTAACAGGAAAAGTCCAAGTTCAAAGTCAAAAGTCAAAGGTTAAAGTCAAAAGTCAAAGGTCAAAGTAAAAATGAGGTCGCATGCAAATATATAATAACTTATACAAAAATGATTTTCGGTCAAACATGACTAAACGGGCCACTTCAGCTTTTTTTAGAAAAATTATCGGAACTCCGATTGATAAACGGCCAAAGATAAAAGTTACACATTACCAAAAAGATTAAGCATAAATATTACAGAAGTAAACTAAACCTAGACAACTCGTAGTTGCCAACGCATTTTCGGCGTTTCAAAGTTAATTTTTCAGCTTTAATAAATTTACAAAAGTGACCGAGTAGCCTACTTTGGAGATTTTTAGAAAATTCCTCAAAACTCGTATTGACAAACGGTCAAAGCCTGCAAATTCTCGTTACCACAAAGATATAACATGATTTTTGGCAAGAGTAAACACATATCAGGCCGACCATGATAACTGATACAAAACTGACATTTTTAAATAAAAAAGTTTCAGCTCTTTTTAGAATTTTAAAATGTGACCAAACCGTCAACTTTGATGATTTTTAGAAAAATCGGCGAGACTCGAATTGACAAACGGCCAGAGTTGTTTGTTAGACCTTACAGCAAAGAATTCAGTGGTATTTTTTTTATATATGAAACAACGCAGATCAGCGAGAATTTCAGTTCCCGTTTCGACATTTCATCAAAATTTGCAAAACTTCTTTTGTCCATAACTTGACAACCGTTCAACGAAACGAGACGTGCTTTATATGAAAATTCATCTACTCGACAAGTAAAATCCAAATTACCACTTTTTATAACCCAAAAAATTAGTTCACTAATTATCATCAGCAATTTTAATTACGAAATTAATTATGCAATTTGTTTATTTCATAACTTTCTAACCGTTACTTGGATTCAAGTGATTCTTAAACCAAAATTCAACTATTTTTCGCTAGCTTTTCAACGACATGCATATCTTATACCTTATCTCAATCATATATGTAACTAATTCAGGAATCAACATAACCTATCTAATGGCAATATCAAAAGTACAAGCATGCATAATCCTATATACCCGAGCACTAGTCAGGGATACACTATTAGTATGTAAAAATTAAATTATGAGTACTCACATATCAATATTGAGATTCAATATTGTAGGAAAGGTACGTAAACGCAACGGAGATGATAAACACTATATTGACCTCACGAGCATACCCATGAACCATACTCAATCACCTCCATAGCTATAACCCATAATTTCCTTAATCCTATCCCACTCGAAAAAAACAACTTCGAAATCACTCGGACAGCACTCCGTCGTAATATTTTATGTATACTAATAATATCTTGAGATAATACGGAGTAAATATATATATATATATATGTAAATCGATTGAGAGAGTTTAGAGAAAACTATTTTCAAGTTTCTATGAAATAATGAAACCTATTGAATTCTATTTATAATAGATTTTTGAATTATTAAAGTGAATTATTAAAGTATGAATTATTAAAGTGAATTATTAAAGTATGAATTATTAAAGTGAATTATTAAAGTATGAATTATTAAAGTTAAAGTAAAGTAAAAATAAAGTAAAGGTAAAGTTTAAGTATAGTAAAAGTATAAAACTATGTACGTATAATAAGCGTATAAATATATATAATATTAATTTAAATCGTTATATATATTTAATAAAATAAAATATAAATATCGTTATCTTTATCATACTAGTTAAGTAATGAGTTGTCAAAAGTGGTTCTAGATATTTATAAAAGTTATATACGTTTTAATAATAAAGTTCTTTTTAAACTGAAAACGTTTTTGTACGTTTGAAACTAAATAGATCAATCGAGTCTTTATGAGATTCAATCTTCCACTATCCTTTGTCTAGTTCTCAATGATTGATAATTTGTTCATATTTATAAATCACTTTACCATTTTCCGAATATTGTTAAAATGAAAAGATTTCTCAAATCAACGTGGGCCTTTCAACAGAGACTTGTAATCATAATTTAATATATCTAATAATTCAATCATTTGATCTTATCTTCTAATTCCATTGATAAACATTTTGAAACAAATACAATCATATAAAGTATTTAATCTAATATTTTGTTTACGTTTCAAGTTATAATATATATACACATATACATATATAATCATATTCGTTTAATGGTTCGTGAATCGTTGGAATTTGGTCGAGGTTGAATGAATGTATGAACATAGTTTAAAATTCTTGAAATTTAACTTAACAAATATTGCTTATCGTGTCGGAAACATATAAAGATTAAAGTTTAAATTTGGTTGAAAATTTCCGGGTTGTCACAGTACCTACCCGTTAAAGAAATTTCGTCCCGAAATTTGAGTGGAAAGGTCGTGAATGATAATAAGTATGTTTTCATGATGCATACGGGCTGAAAATTAGAGTTTTATCATCAGCGAATAATTTGGATAAACAATCCATTTATATGAAGAGTACGAATGAAGCTAACATAGAAGAGTGAAATGAGTAAGTGTAGATTCATCTTATCATTTGACGTAGATATGATTGATTCCCAGATTTTAAGGGATTTAAAGAAAATCTTCTTAATAAGATTTGACTCTCTGGTAATCAAGGGAATTAGGATCCGCTTTTAATTGTTCTGTCTGAGATTTTCTTATAAATTCACCTCCTTCATTTCCTTACAACTCACACCATCTGTTGATGCATTTTATGCAAGTCCCTAGACATCTACCCACGTCCATTGCAGGTACAACAGTTTACAGGCCACCATGATTGCTCGTTATTATCCTATCCGTGTTTGTATGTGGTTACAGGAACTGCAGGAACGAGATTTAGATGTTTGACTATGTTAGACTTAGTCAGACGTACGAGTGAAGCCTCACTAGTACGACTGACAGGCTCATACGCATGGTTGATGTTGAGCTAAGTCACAATTAAAACCTAAATGAGAAGACACGAGTGAGTGATCACCCGTACGGCTGATGAAGCCAACTCGTACGTGTGATGAATGAATCATATGGGTGAGTCAACAGCAGGGGTATATAAAGTCTTATGTTCTTCATTTTAGGTTAAGCCTCTTATTTGTTACACACACTCAGATCTAGTGAGCTCCTCCGATTCTCTCTCAGTCCAAATCACCCAGGTGGTGAATAATAGCTCTAGGTGTTTATCTAATCACACTTGATTTAGTTGTGGTTTGACTAAATTAATAAAAAAAAACTTAACCTATTCACTAGAGGGTTTGATTCACTTATTCCGCCATTGTGTGAGTTAAATCTGTTGATTTCTAAGTTCCTAGTCATGTTTCATCACCTTCTATTCTTTCTCCCTCAACTCATATTTTAAAGTATTCATCAATATGCTCCATCCAGTTCTGATTCTCGCTATACTTCTAACTTTCATATCGGTCATTCTTCTTTTTCATCTACCGCCGGAAGAATCTATTTACTTCTACTATACTCTTGGGTTTATAGTGTTTCTAGTTCTCCCGTGTCTTTATATTGCTATATGCATCGAGATATATGGTTTATAATTTCTGGTTTATCGTTGGGCTTTATATGTTCCCTTATATTTCAAAGTCTCTGCTTCTGTCTTCTATAATCATTATCATTCACAGTTAATGCTCTCTTTTATTTGCTGCAATTTATACCCCAATTTCTATTTCGGAGTTTTGTCCTTTCGTTTCTTCTTCTTGCGATTAAGCACCGCTTGTAATGGTCCAGAATTCACAGATATGATTTTCGAAATGAACATTGTTAATGTTCTAGGAAGGAAATTGTGATGGCACGATCTTGACTTGTCAAATTACTAAAATACCTTGGAAAAGGCCGAATCATCAAGAAATATTTTCTTGATATCTTAGAGGTAAAATAGAATACAAGATTCGTATAACATGGCACATGATGATGTTATGATCTGTGAATCATCACGTTCCATTTAGAAACTCAGCATGACTTACTGTAATATAATCACATTGATCAAGTGTCATTATATTATACTAATTCATGCTTCAGTTCCCAACACTACTTCAAAATATTCCTATTTTAAACTTGAATGTTTCAGAATTTAGAAACTAAAATAGTTTCTTTTATGATGTAATACAGATAGCGCGAAGAGGTAAATGATTTCAAATAAGAAAAATTAAGAAAATATCTTCAAAAATATGGAGGATATTTATAATGAAAGATATGATGATATTTTAGAATTTCTAATATCAGAGGATGATGAAGAATATTGTCCGCAGGGGTTTAGAGTCAGGAGCAAGGTATTCGTTAATGACTTCAGCAGATACTGAATTATTTGGATCCTTTGAAGTCAGGTTCAGTCTTTGTAATTTGTCCACAGCCTCCTTCCTACTTTGCTCAATCCGTTTTTCAGTTCCAAGACTTCTCTTTTTCTGCGCTTTGCCAGCACACCTATTCATTATCATCAAACTTTTACTGTTAAGGTCGTTTATACTTTTTTTTTGCTGCTTCATTAGTATTTTTCCATTTTCGGAGAACCAATTCGTAGTTCGAAGTGTTTTTCAGAATCTTCACATTCAAATTAAGTCCAGAAGATAGACGTTATATATACACATATAACTGTTGGCGTAGACATGCTGCGAGATTTCAAAATACTGATTGCTAATTCCCAATGATTCGTATGGAAATTCTCATTACAAGATGCGAATGAGTAAATGATGGGGTTTCAATGAATAATTATAATGACTTTTTGGAGAGGCTAAAGTCAAAGGGTAATGAAGTTGTTGGTACATCTGCTAATAATGTGGTGGAATGTAAAAGGTTCCCTAGTAATGATGGTGTATATCTCAAGGTTATAATAAGGTTAGTCTGACTGAAAAGTCAAAGTTGACTTGCTGGAGCTGTGACAAAACTTGCTACTTTGAATAGGAGTCGCAAAGTTATTTTTGCTAATAAATGCCAAAGAATCTGACGCGGATACGTTGTTTAAACTTTTACTTTGGTTTCAAGAGTTTTTCGGGTACATAACTATGGGTAACATGTGGTTGGATCATCATCTCGATTGCTCATCATTCGAAGTGTCTTCAGAAATTTACGAAGGGTTTGAACACAGATTGTAATCGTTAACATACATTTGATGTTCTAACACAGTTTTGAAGTCAAAATATAGCTTGTGAAAGATGTAAGGATCTAAGAGTGATGATTTTGGTCATATCTCAAGTTGAATTTTGAGATTTCAAAATCAGAATATGTAATTAAATTTTGAATGAGTATGGTTGTTTTGATTTCTATAAAAGAATGTATATTGTTGTGAAAGTAGGGAGTATAATGGATGATTTGCTGAATCAGATTCGAAGAATGTAATATATTAATTGTGAATTTATATATCTCTCGGGTATTACCTACCCGTTAAAAAAAATTTTCACAATTAATATTTTGTACAAAAGAATTTTATTACAGTCTTTATGAAAATATATATATATGTATATTTTCTTCAGATATAACATAGATTTAATGAGTTAATGTTAAATTAAACTCATTTGATTTACGGTTGAAACTAGAATTGAATAATCCCTAAAGGCTTTAAAAAGTACACAACTTTTACGCAGTATTTCTTTAATGACATTGAAATTATGAATCAATACTTCGCTATTTGTTGATGTATGATGTTCGGTTCGTGGAATTCTTGTGAATTTCGCAAAGTATGAATGATGTTATCTGAAAAGTTTCGGGTACATCGATGATGAAAGTGTAAAATCAAATATATACTTGATTTATTATGAATTGGAATTTGTTGAATTGCGACAGAGATTGTAGTTAACGCTGGTTAAGTTGCGGCCAAAGGACGTACATTATTGCATATTTGTAATATGAATTAACCGAGTAGTTAAGATTCACACACAATAGCTTAGCACGAAATGATTTATTTCAAATATATATATATATATATATATATATATATATATATATATATATATATATATATATAATATACATATAATTTCTTCAGAGGGAATGAGTTAATTCTTCATAACTCGTTGATACAATGTACACGTTATTGATTCGTAATGATGTCCACAGTGATTCTTGAACTGACGGAGTTTGTGATGTTATCGGTGTTGTTGATTCGGATGTTGACTGTACTGACGATGCTGGTAACGCTGATGGTACTGTTGATGCTGTTGGTAAAGCAAGTTTAGCTTGTTAATCACACACCATTTTTGTCAGGGTTTCTACTCTTCCTTCTATCATTTTGGTTCGCTTAACTGATTTATGGTTAGGGCTAGATTAGATAATCTCTAAGACTTTAGAGATTACATAATTGCCGCGGAATGTTTCTCCAATAAAGTTATGAATTAATACTTCGTCAGTTATTGTTGTTGGTACTCCTTGGTATCTATGGTGCGTATGACGTTGATGCTCGTGGGACAGATTGTGAAGTTGAGGTTTACGACGCGGTTGTGGTTGGAGGTGGTAATGGTACTGTTGGCGTTGATGATGGTGGTACTGGTTATGTTGCTGATGCTACTGCTGGTGTTTGTAATCTCTGCACCATATTCTTCAAAGCCACTACCCGAGCGCGAAGGTCATTGACTTCTTCTATTACACCGGGGTGATTGTCGGTTCGGACGAGCGGATAAATAAAATTTAAAATTTGATGTAATATATAATCGTGATGAGATACTCTGGAAATGAGCAAGAACATGGTGTTTCGGATAGGTTCGCCGGTAAGTGCTTCAGGTTCTTCGTCAAGAGGGCAACGTGGTGGATGGAAGGGATCACCTTCTTCTTGTCTCCAATGATTGAGGAGGCTACGAACCCATCCCCAATTCGTCCAGAATAGGTGATGACTGATTGGTTGATCTATTCCGGTCACACTGCTTTCGGAGCTTGAATGGGATTCCATTTCGGAATCTGAGTGACTTGAACTGATGACGAATTCCATTTCGTACGATTGGATAAAGGATTTTTTTTTTCCGATATGAAATGATTTTGGATAACGGATGGTATTCTAATTACATAGAATATATATATATATATATATATATATATATATATATATATATATATATATAGATCAAAAGATTTCGTAGATTACGGAGGACTTTGCGGGATATGTCAGGAAAAGTTTAAAGTAACAGATACGATAAGATATGATTTAGCAGATATGCTAAGATATGAATTTTTGTCTATACACTATTCATGCAATCAATGCAGCAAGACGTGTCTTAGACTAAAAATGATAAGCAGGTAATTTCCTGAGGATGATAAGTAGTTAATTTTCGACACAAAATGATAAGCAAAACTTTTGACATGCAGACACAGTCGAAGTCCAGACTCACTAATGCATCATATCGACTTATCAGTTAGACACACTAATGCAGACCTGGTTCGCTAAGACCACCGCTCTGATACCAACTGAAAGGACCCGTTCATATACATTATAAACGATTCACAATAGTTGATTACATTGCGAGGTATTTGACCTCTATATGATACATTTTACAAACATTGCATTCGTTTTTAAAAGACAATCTTTCTTTACATCAAAAATTTACAGGCATGCATACCATTTCATAATATCCACTATCCAACTATAAATTGATTTAATAATAATCTTTGATGAACTCAATGACTCGAATGCAACATTCTTCGAAATATCCTATGAAAGACTCCAAGTAATATCTTTAAAATGAGCAAATGCACAGCGGAAGATTTCTTTAACACCTGAGAATAAACATGCTTTAAAGTGTCAACCAAAAGGTTGGTGAGTTCATTAGTTTATCATAATCATTTATTTCCATCATTTTAATAGACCACAAGAATTTCATTTCCAGTTCTCATAAATATACGTCCCATGCATAGAGACAAAAATAATCATTCATATGGTGAACACCTGGTAACCGACATTAACAATATGCAAATAAGAATATCCCCTATCATTCCGGGATCCTCCTTCGGACATGATATAAATTTCGAAGTACTAAAGCATCCGGTACTTTGGATGGGGTTTGTTAGGCCCAATAGATCTATCTTTAGGATTCGCGTCAATTAGGGTGTCTGTTCCCTAATTCTTAGATTACCAGACTTTAATAAAAAGGGGCATATTCGATTTCGATAATTCAACCATAGAATGTAGTTTCAATTACTTGTGTCTATTTCGTCAAACATTTATAAAAGCGCATGTATTCTCAGTCCCAAAAATATAAAGGGTAAAAAGGAAAATGAAACTCACCATACTGTATTTCGTAGTAAAAATACATATAACGTCATTGAACAAGTGCAAGGTTGGCCTCGGATTCACGAACCTATATTAATTATATATATTTATATGTTGGTCAATATTTGTATAGCAATTTAGGTCAGGTCATAGTGTAATCCTATCCTATAGCTCGAGTCTGACTCTAAAGTATAGTAACATGTTATATTACTCATGCTCAATTAAGATTCAAGTAAAAGGTGACGTGTGAAACAACGTAACACAAATGGTTTCATAATCATAAAATAGTATTTTAGGTTTTTTTTTTTTTTTTTATAGAGAAAATCAACACAAAAAGTTAACTGAAAAGTTAACAGGAAAAGTCCAAGTTCAAAGTCAAAAGTCAAAGGTTAAAGTCAAAAGTCAAAGGTCAAAGTAAAAATGAGGTCGCATGCAAATATATAATAACTTATACAAAAATGATTTTCGGTCAAACATGACTAAACGGGCCACTTCAGCTTTTTTTAGAAAAATTATCGGAACTCCGATTGATAAACGGCCAAAGATAAAAGTTACACATTACCAAAAAGATTAAGCATAAATATTACAGAAGTAAACTAAACCTAGACAACTCGTAGTTGCCAACGCGTTTTCGGCGTTTCAAAGTTAATTTTTCAGCTTTAATAAATTTACAAAAGTGACCGAGTAGCCTACTTTGGAGATTTTTAGAAAATTCCCCAAAACTCGTATTGACAAACGGTCAAAGCCTGCAAATTCTCGTTACCACAAAGATATAACATGATTTTTGGCAAGAGTAAACACATATCAGACCGACCATGACAACTGATACAAAACTGACATTTTTAAATAAAAAAGTTTCAGCTCTTTTTAGAATTTTAAAATGTGACCAAACCGTCAACTTTGATGATTTTTAGAAAAATCGGCGAGACTCGAATTGACAAACGGACAGATTCGTTTGTTAGCCCTTACAGCAAAGAATTCAGTGGTATTTTTTTTATATATGAAACAACGCAGATCAGCGAGAATTTCAGTTCCCGTTTCGACATTTCTTCAAAATTTGCAAAACTTCTTTTGTCCATAACTTGACAACCGTTCAACGAAACGAGATGTGCTTTATATGAAAATTCATCTACTCAACGAGTAAAATCCAAATAACCACTTTTTATAACCCAAAAAATTAGTTCACTAATTATCATCAGCAATTTTAATTACGAAATTAATTATGCAATTTGTTTATTTCATAACTTTCTAACCGTTACTTGGATTCAAGTGATTCTTAAACCAAAATTCAACTATTTTTCGCTAGCTTTCCAACGACATGCATATCTTATACCCTATCTCAATCGTATATGTAACTAATTCAGGAATCAACATAACCTATCTAATGGCAATATCAAAAGTACAAGCATGCATAATCCTATATACTCGAGCACTAGTCAGGGATACACTATTAGTATGTAAAAATTAAATTATGAGTACTCACATATCAATATTGAGATTCAATATTGCAGGAAAGGTACGTAAACGCAACGGAGATGATAAACACTATATTGACCTCACGAGCATACCCATGAACCATACTCAATCACCTCCATAGCTATAACCCATAATTTCCTTAATCCTATCCCACTCGAAAAAAACAACTTCGAAATCACTCGGACAGCACTCCGTCGTAATATTTTATGTATACTAATAATATCTTGAGATAATACGGAGTAAATATATATATATGTAAATCGATTGAGAGAGTTTAGAGAAAACTATTTTCAAGTTTCTATGAAATAATGAAACCTATTGAATTCTATTTATAATAGATTTTTGAATTATTAAAGTGAATTATTAAAGTGAATTATTAAAGTATAAATTATTAAAGTGAATTATTAAAGTATGAATTATTAAAGTGAATTATTAAAGTATGAATTATTAAAGTTAATTATTAAAGTATGAATTATTAAAGTTAAAGTAAAGTAAAAATAAAGTAAAGGTAAAGTTTAAGTATAGTAAAAGTATAAAACTATGTACGTATAATACGCGTATAAATATATATAATATTAATTTAAATCGTTATATATATTTAATAAAATAAAATATAAATATCGTTATCTTTATCATACTAGTTAAGTAATGAGTTGTCAAAAGTGGTTCTAGATATTTATAAAAGTTATATACGTTTTAATAATAAAGTTCTTTTTAAACTGAAAACGTTTTTGTACGTTTGAAACTAAATAGATCAATCGAGTCTTTATGAGATTCAATCTTCCACTATCCTTTGTCTAGTTCTCAATGATTGACAATTTGTTCATATTTATAAATCACTTTACCATTTTCTGAATATTGTTAAAATGAAAAGATTTCTCAAATCAACGTGGGCCTTTCAACAGAGACTTGTAATCATAATTTAATATATCTAATAATTCAATCATTTGATCTTATCTTCTAATTCCATTGATAAACATTTTGAAACAGATACAATCATATAAAGTATTTAATCTAATATTTTGTTTACGTTTCAAGTTATAATATATATACACATATACATATATAATCATATTCGTTTAATGGTTCGTGAATCGTTGGAACTTGGTCGAGGTTGAATGAATGTATGAACATAGTTTAAAATTCTTGAAATTTAACTTAACAAATATTGCTTATTGTGTCGGAAACATATAATGATTAAAGTTTAAATTTGGTTGAAAATTTCCGGGTTGTCACAACGTCTTTCTGGAAGAACTTCCTGGATTACCGCCACCGAGAGCCGTGGAATTCCAGATCGATCTAGTGCCGGGAGCTGCACCCGTAGCTCGCGCACCTTATCGACTAGCACCTTCCGAACTACAAGAGTTGCAGAGTCAACTTCAGGAATTGCTCGACCGAGGGTTTATCCAACCAAGCTCATCGCTGTGACGACCCGAGAATTTCTGACCAAATTTAAACTTGATCTTTATATATTTCCGACACGATAAGCAAAGTCTGTTAAGTTGAGTCTCAAAAATTTTGAATTATGTCATATATTCAATTGACCTTTTGACCATTCCCGACGATTCACGAACAACTATTTGTAAATAGATAATTATATATATATATATATATATATATATATATATATATATATATATATATATATATATATATACACACACACGTAAATACTAATTGTAAATATATAAGATTAAATATTAAATCTATTTATTTAAAAATATATATTTAATATATTTATTTATGTCATAATACTTGTTAGTAAAATATATTTATATATAAATATATAGTATATTAAAACTAAATGATTTCGAACTTAATTAGTATACTGTTATAAGACTCGGTTGGTGTTCCGTAAGTGAACGTCACTGATTAATCACGGACCACGATATAATACTCCCTGAATTGATAATAATCCAATTACCCGGCTGCTAACTAATTCAATTTCAATTACTGTGTTTACTTTATCATATGATATATTAATTATTAATATAGTATTATTGATATGCTTTATGTGATTGATAACAAGCCCCACTCACGCTTTATTCCATTATCGTCCGTGAACTAGATACAAATATGATCATAATGTTTTGTCTCCATATCCTACATCTAAACTATCTAATATCTACCCTATCTTATTTACATATACTACATATGCACAAGATGAACCATAACAACAACCACCCTTTTCTTTCTTCTCCAACACCCTCAATTTCACTCTCGACTTCTACCACAACACCATCACTACCATGATCGACATCTATTATCCTTGTAAACACTAAAACCGAACGCCACTTTTAACCACCATTCACCGGACATCAAACACCATAGTTGCCACCTTCAAGCTCGATCAGCACTTTCAACTATCATATGATTCTTGATTACCATCACTTGCCTTGGAAAGTTATTCGATTCAAACAAACCATCACCACCTCTTATTTCTCCTGTCTTCTGTTTAGTTGTAAACCCACGAAGACCACCTCAAACCATCACTTGAATCACTTTCTTTCTTTCTGTTTTTTTTTTCAATCGAAACCCATTTCGACTCATTCCATCGATCTGCTCTATATTTTTATCTATCTATTTATATACATATACATACAAGATTACTTATATAAATATATAAACTAGACCAAACATCACAAACATGAAACCCACATAGATACGTTTCGGTTTCGTTTAACCACACCACTGCTGCGTTTCTCCTTTCCTGTATCAAACCCACCACCTTGAAACATCCACCTGCTACATACTGTTTTATTTGAACACTATAATCACCAGAGCCATCGAAGATTATTTCTGTTCGACCATAGTGAACCAAATAAAACGATCACCAAAACCCCCACACTTGTAATTAACCAATACCAACAACCACAACAAACACATCTCATTATTTCTATTGTGGCTGCTATATGTGTTTTCTATAGATACGGCAGACGAACCACCACCTTTGTGATCTTCTTTCTCGACAATCCACATAAAATCTTCGATAACACAAGAAAGACAACGTATAGTAACTTTTCGCTGTTCTATTTCTATCTTCGAAACTCAATATTTTTTTTCTGTTACTTCCTATTACGTGATATTATCACGATGATGAATAGTGTATATATGATTATGGCTGTAAAGATGAGAATGATGTTAGGATGATGCGTGCACTTCTATTCCTGTTTTATACAGCAAAAATGACGAGTGATAATTATATGGACGAGCACTTTAAAAACTTTAAGTAATTTATTTTTGTTTCTTGACCCACATGACAAGTGGTATCACATATTTGATTGGAGACTTTATCAAGTTTCACTTTAACAAATTGCTAGTGGAACTTTGAAATCTACGGCCGACCAGTGCATTTCTTTTTCAACTAATAAACCAAATATCTTTTACTTTTAGGTAGTGGGTTAAGTAGTGGAACCATTCAATCTAAATGTTATGCGGCTTTTCCTATGACAAAATGAAAATGATAGGATGATCGTTAGATGATGATGATGGTATTATGATGTTATGATGATGATGATGATGATGATAATCAAACGATGATGAACTAAAGACTACCTGAACCATCGTGGATTCATTTTTCGTTTCTTCTGCTGCAAACCGTCTCCTTATCTTCTGTTTATACAAACCTCATCAATCAATTATATTAAATCTTATTAGTGGGCTGCTTGTTTATGGATCCAAGTAATCACTTAAATGGGTTTCTTTGTTGGGTCGAATTATAACAGTTGGGCCGGGTTTGTTTATGCTTGTTAGACCAAGAGATTGTGTTGTATGAACTGAAAGAAGAAATCGGGTTAAATGGACATAAGATAATTGTTAAAACAGAAAAGTCATAATGGTGGGATGGTATTGCGTGTTAGCTGTTGATCGAGAGGTTGCAGGTTCGAGCCTTGGCAACGGCTATATTTTTTTTGAAAACTTTTACAACCTCTTTAAAGGTAGTAATATATTCATTATTATTATTATTAATTATTGTTGTTATTGTTATGTTAAATATTTATAACATTAATATTAGAATTATTATTAGAATTACTATTATTCGTATCATTAATATTACTAATATCATATGAGTAGTGTTGTTATTATTATTATTATTATTATTATTAGTATTATAAGTATTTTCATTTTTATTAACATTATTACTATTAGTACTATTATCATTATAGTTATTAATGTAAATATTAGTATTATTATTATTAGCACAATCATTTTTTTTTGGTATACTCTATTATTAAAATTAACAATTTTATTAAAAGTATCATTTTTTATTAAAGTTATCATTTCACCATTAATATTAAAAGTATCATTTTTAACTCTTTCATCATTAATATTACTTTAGAATTATTATAATTTTAACAAACAAACGATATATATATATATATATATATATATATATATATATACACAAAAATATATTTAATACATATAACATAACCAAAATTAATATTTTTTTATTTATTTTAAATATATAAAATGAATATAGGCAACATATAGATTATTAATATAAAAATGATATAATTAATAAATTTATATATACATAAATTTATTCGAATACAACTATATGTGTTAATATATATATATATATATACCAATGATATAGGTTCGTGAATCCGCGGCCAACCCTGCATTGTTCAGTTTGTCTAATGTCGTTATATGTATTTTTACTACAAAATACATTAGGTGAGTTTCATTATTCCCTTTTTAAATGCTTTTGCAATATATATTTTTGGGACTGAGAATACATGCGCTGTTTTTATAACTGTTTTACGAAATAGACACAAGTACTCGAAAATTACATTCTATGGTTGGATTATCGAATCGAATATGCCCCTATATAGTCTGGTAATCTAAGAATTAGGGAACAGACACCCTAATTGACGCGAATCCTAAAGATAGATCTATCGGGCCCAACAAGCCCCATCCAAAGTACCGGATGCTTTAGTACTTCGAAATTTATATCATGTCCGAAGGAGGATCCCGGAATGATGGGGATATTCTTATATGTATCTATTTAATGTCGGTTACCAGGTGTTCAATTCATATGAATGATATTTTTGTCTCTATGCATGGGACATATGTTTATGAGAAATGGAAATATGAAATCTTGTGGTCTATTAAAATTATGAAATGATTATTTATGTTAAACTAATGAACTCACCAACCTTTTGGTTGACACTTTAAAGCATGTTTATTCTCAGGTACGAAAGAAATCTTCCGCTGTGCAATTGCTCATTTTAAAGATATTATTTGGAATCATTCATGACATATTTCAAAAGACATTGCATTCGAGTCATTGAATTCATCAACATTATTGTTAAGTCAATTATAGTTAGATATATTATGAAATGGTATACATGTCGTCAACTTTCGATGTAATGAAAGATTGATTTTTCAAAAACGAATGCAATGTTTGTAAAATGTATCATATAGAGGTCAAGTACCTCGCGATGTAATCAACTGTTGTGAATCGTTTATAATCGATATGGACTTCGTCCAGCTGGATTAGGACGGGTCATTTCAGTCGCCTAGGGGAGCGCCCGTTTTATTCGTGAATAAGAAGGACGGATCCTTCCGCATGTGTATCGACTACCGCGAACTCAACAAATTGACGATCAAGAATCGATATCCTCTTCCCCGAATTGACGATCTTTTTGATCAGCTACAAGGATCGAGTGTGTACTCTAAGATCGATTTGCGATCCGGTTACCACCAGTTGAGGGTGAAAGAGAGTGATGTGATGAAGACTGCATTTAGAACCCGCTATGGTCATTACAAGTTTCTCGTGATGCCGTTCGGATTAACCAACGCACCAGCTGTGTTCATGGACCTCATGAATCGTGTCTGCAAGCCTTATCTGGATAAATTCGTTATCGTCTTCATAGACGATATCCTCATCTACTCCAAGAGCGAAGAAGAACATGAGCAACATCTTCGGTTAGTGCTTGAACTCTTGAGACGAGAGCAGATTTATGCCAAATTCTCCAAATGTGAATTTTAGCTGAAGGAAGTTCAATTTCTGGGTTATATTGTGAGTGATCAAGGTATCAAAGTTGACCCCACCAAGATTGAAGCTATCAGCAAGTGGGAGACACCCACTACTCCGACTCACATCTGCCAATTTCTAGGTCTTGCCGGTTACTACAGAAGGTTTATTGAAGGTTTTTCACTGATTGCGCGTCCTTTGACCAAACTGACTCACAAAGAAAAGAAGTTCGTTTGGGAAACCGAACAAGAAGCAGCATTTCAAACCCTGAAACAGAAGCTAACCACCGCACCTATCTTATCTCTTCCTGAAGGCAGTGACGACTTCGTTGTGTACTGCGATGCTTCGAAGAATGGTTTTGGTTGTGTATTGATGCAAAGAACGAAGGTCATTGCTTATGCATCTCGTCAGCTGAAGATTCATGAGTGAAACTACACTACTCACGATCTCGAACTTGGAGCCGTTGTCTTCGCTTTGAAGTTGTGGAGACACTATCTTTATGGGACAAAGAGTACCATATACACCGATCACAAAAGTCTCAAACACATCTTTGACCAGAAACACCTGAACATGAGACAACGACGATGGATTGAGACGCTGAATGACTATAATTGTGAACTTCGTTACCATCCTGGTAAAGCCAATGTTGTAGCCGACGCTCTGAGTCGGAAGGAGAGGATGGTACCTCTTCGTGTTCGGGCGCTGAACATCACCATTCATTCGAACCTCCATAGCCAGATCCGAGTAGCCCAAGGAGGAGAACATATCTCGTGAATACCTGAACATCCTGGTCTCTAAATTCGAGGTTAAGGAGTCTGGACTCCGATGTTATGCCAGAAGAATTTGGGTACCTCGTTATGGGGATTTACGAAGCCTTTTACTTAATGAAGCCCACAAGTCGAGATATTCGATTCATTCAGGAGCCGGAAAAATGTACCACGATCTTAAGGAACAGTATTGGTGGCCAAATCTTAAGAAGGATGTTGCAACTTATGTTGGGAGGTGTTTGACTTGCTTGAAGGTTAAGGCTGAACATCAGAGGCCATCTGGATTACTCCAACAACCAGAAATCCCACAATGGAAATGGGAAGCAATTACGATGAATTTCATCATGAAGCTACCAAAAATGGTGGGCGGATACGATACAATCTGGGTTATCGTTGACCGTCTTACCAAATCTGCTCATTTCCTAGCAATGAAAGAAACATATACAATGGAGAGACTTGCTCAACTGTACATCAAAGAGGTTGTATCTCGTCATGGCGTGCCCTTATCAATTATCTCCGATCGCGATCCCCGTTTTGCTTCCAGATTCTGGCGTTCTTTGCAAGAAACCTTGGGAACTCGTCTCGACATGAGCACTGCGTATCACCCCCAGACCGACGGTCAGAGCGAACGAACGATTCAGACTTTGGAGGATATGTTGCGTGCCTGTGTTATTGACTTCGAAAAGTCTTGGGAAAGGCATCTGCCGCTAGCTGAATTCTCTTACAACAACAGTTATCATTCGAGTATTAAAGCCGCACCTTTTGAAGCGTTGTATGGCCGCAAGTGCTGTTCTCCTATTTGTTGGACCGAGTTAGGCGAAGTGCAAATCACCGAACCCGAGATAGTCCATGAAACGACGTAGAAGATTTCTCAGATTCAGGCGAGACTTAAGATGGCCCGCGATCGCCAAAAGAGTTATGCTGATCTTAAACGTAAAGACTTCGAATTCAACGTGGGTGACCGAGTAATGTTGAAGGTCGCACCTTGTAAAGGTGTAATTCGTTTTGGAAAGCGCGGAAAGTTAAACCCGCGATATATTGGTCCTTTTGAAATTTTGGAACGTGTTGGACCCGTTGCTTATCGTCTGGATCTTCCGACTCAGTTGAGTGCTGTTCATCCAACCTTCCATGTATCAAATTTGAAGAAGTGCCTTGCTCCACCGGAACTTGTCATACCATTAGAAGAACTTACGATTGATGACAAACTCCACTTCATGGAAGAACCTGTCAAAATTATGGACCGTGAGGTCAAAACCTTGAAACGCAATAAGATTCCAATTGTCCAAGTTCGATGGAATGCCAAGTGTGGACTTGAGTTTACCTGGGAATGAGAGGATCAGATGATGCAGAAGTATCCTCACCTTTTCCCGACTCCATCACCATCAGCTTAAATTTCGGGATGAAATTTCCAATAACAGGTGGGTAATGTAACGACCCGACTTTTTCGACTTGCTTTCGTGCCTTGTATTTTTGCGAAACTGAGATTTTGTGCGTACTGTGTTACTTTATACTCTGGAAACTTGATATACGTGGTTTACTTCCAATTATATGTTAAAACGTGCCTTAGAGTACGTAGGATACTTAACTTGTTCACCGGAAGCCTTTATAACCGTTAGTGTTACTTGACATTTCGAATAAACCGCGGACTGCGCACACGTTTGACTTTTGTCGTAACCGGAATATTATGACTGCGAAATATTAATTATTATTTTATAATAATAATTACCTGGGTTTTTGGATGCTTAATTACGTGTAGGAATTTAATTAAGCTTACTAGTTAGTCTTGTTGGACTTTCTACCTTGTTGGACTTAAGCTCACCCTACTCTAGCTAGTGGCCCAATTAATTAGCCCACTTATTAATTACTAGTGACCCATTAATATATAAGACAATTACCCATTTAATTAGAGGGAACATGCTAGCAAAAATGTCAAGTATTATCCATAATGTTACATGGGATCCTAGCATAAGTACATACTTTAGACAACCACTAACCAAAAAGCAACTTTGTGTCCACCCCTACCAAAATCACGGCCACAAAGGCCTCCCCCTCCCCCATTTGCCTATAAATACTAGCCTAATCTCATCCATTTAACACTTGCTCTCATTTGAATTTCACACACACTTGCTCTCTTATTTCCTTTCTAGTCTTTCTCACTCTAGAAACTTGTAAGTTTTGCTTTTTCTTCTTCTTCTTCTCCTTTCTAATTCGTGGTCATCATCATCATTAAAGGTCTTGCTTTTTAGCTTTGATCTTGATTAGATCTTGTAGATTCAAGCATGAATCCTTCAAGAACATGGAAGATTCAAGCTTTATAGCTTTGAATCTTCACCAACTTTGTAGATCTAGATTATTTTTACTTTAATCTTATTATTTTGTTATAAAGATTCAAACTTGTGTTTGTAATCTTCATGTATCTTAAAGATCCAAGCTTTATGCTTCAAGATCTTCAAGAATAATCAAGATGCAAGCTTTCTAGCTTGAATCTCCATATCTTTTTGTTAGATCTAAGTTTTCTAACTTATGATCTTTTTATTTTGTTAAAAAGATTCAAACTTGTGTTTGTTATCTTCATGTAACTTAAAGATCCAAGCTTTATGCTTCAAGATCTTCAAGAACACTAAAGGTTAAAGCTTTCTAGCTTTGTGACCTTATAAATTGTGTGAAAGGGATCCAAGCTCTCTAGCTTAAGGTTCCATCACTTCATTTGACTTATATTGTGTTCATACTTGTTTGATTGATGTAAAGTTTGTAACTTTGTTTGTAATAGGACTTGTAATTGTGTTAAGACTAAGGATATGATGTAACCTTGGTTCATCATCCATCTAAGACTCTTAAATGAGTTGTGTTACCACTTGGTCTTAACATATTGTGTATTGATGGTAGAATCTTGGTCAAAAGTGATGCTAAACCATCAACGAGTTGTACACTTGAAGCTACAAGCATCAAGGATGAGAACCGTGATGAGAATCAAGCACCAAGAACCCCACCGGAGCACTTGTCCACTGATTTTCGTATATGATCAAGCCACCTGATGAAATGTCCCGTTCTTATTGATTAAAAACGTTCCATATTAATTGATTTCGTTGCGAGGTTTTGACCTCTATATGAGACGTTTTTCAAAGACTGCATTCATTTTTAAAACAAACCATAACCTTTATTTCATAAATAAAGGTTTAAAAAGCTTTACGTAGATTATCAAATAATGATAATCTAAAATATCCTGTTTACACACGACCATTACATAATGGTTTACAATACAAATATGTTACATCGAAATCAGTTTCTTGAATGCAGTTTTTACACAATATCATACAAACATGGACTCCAAATCTTGTCCTTATTTTAGTATGCAACAGCGGAAGCTCTTAATATTCACCTGAGAATAAACATGCTTTAAACGTCAACAAAAATGTTGGTGAGTTATAGGTTTAACCTATATATATCAAATCGTAACAATAGACCACAAGATTTCATATTTCAATACACATCCCATACATAGAGATAAAAATCATTCATATGGTGAACACCTGGTAACCGACAATAACAAGATGCATATATAAGAATATCCCCATCATTCCGGGACACCCTTCGGATATGATATAAATTTCGAAGTACTAAAGCATCCGGTACTTTGGATGGGGTTTGTTAGGCCCAATAGATCTATCTTTAGGATTCGCGTCAATTAGGGTGTCTGTTCCCTAATTCTTAGATTACCAGACTTAATAAAAAGGGGCATATTCGATTTCGATAATTCAACCATAGAATGTAGTTTCACGTACTTGTGTCTATTTTGTAAATCATTTATAAAACCTGCATGTATTCTCATCCCAAAAATATTAGATTTTAAAAGTGGGACTATAACTCACTTTCACAGATTTTTACTTCGTCGGGAAGTAAGACTTGGCCACTGTTGATTCACGAACCTATAACAATATATACATATATATTAAAGTATGTTCAAAATATATTTACAACACTTTTAATATATTTTGATGTTTTAAGTTTATTAAGTCAGCTGTCCTCGTTAGTAACCTATAACTAGTTGTCCACAGTTAGATGTACAGAAATAAATCGATAAATATTATCTTGAATCAATCCACGACCCAGTGTATACGTATCTCAGTATTGATCACAACTCAAACTATATATATTTTGGAATCAACCTCAACCCTGTATAGCTAACTCCAACATTCACATATAGAGTGTCTATGGTTGTTTCGAAATATATATAGATGTGTCGACATGATAGGTCGAAACATTGTATACGTGTCTATGGTATCTCAAGATTACATAATATACAATACAAGTTGATTAAGTTATGGTTGGAATAGATTTGTTACCAATTTTCACGTAGCTAAAATGAGAAAAATTATCCAATCTTGTTTTACCCATAACTTCTTCATTTTAAATCCGTTTTGAGTGAATCAAATTGCTATGATTTCATATTGAACTCTATTTTATGAATCTAAACAGAAAAAGTATAGGTTTATAGTCGGAAAAATAAATTACAAGTCGTTTTTGTAAAGGTAGTCATTTCAGTCGAAAGAACGACGTCTAGATGACCATTTTAGAAAACATACTTCCACTTTGAGTTTAACCATAATTTTTGGATATAGTTTCATGTTCATAATAAAAATCATTTTCTCAGAATAACAACTTTTAAATCAAAGTTTATCATAGTTTTTAATTAACTAACCCAAAACAGCCCGCGGTGTTACTACGACGGCGTAAATCCGGTTTTACGGTGTTTTTCGTGTTTCCAGGTTTTAAATCATTAAGTTAGCATATCATATAGATATAGAACATGTGTTTAGTTGATTTTAAAAGTCAAGTTAGAAGGATTAACTTTTGTTTGCGAACAAGTTTAGAATTAACTAAACTATGTTCTAGTGATTACAAGTTTAAACCTTCGAATAAGATAGCTTTATATGTATGAATCGAATGATGTTATGAACATCATTACTACCTTAATTTCCTTGGATAAACCTACTGGAAAAGAGAAAAATGGATCTAGCTTCAATGGATCCTTGGATGGCTCGAAATTCTTGAAGCAGAATCATGACACGAAAACAAGTTCAAGTAAGATCATCACTTGAAATAAGATTGTTATAGTTATAGAAATTGAACCAAAGTTTGAATATGATTATTACCTTGTATTAGAATGATAACCTACTGTAAGAAACAAAGATTTCTTGAGGTTGGATGATCACCTTACAAGATTGGAAGTGAGCTAGCAAACTTGAAAGTATTCTTGATTTTATGAAACTAGAACTTTTGGAATTTATGAAGAACACTTAGAACTTGAAGATAGAACTTGAGAGAGATCAATTAGATGAAGAAAATTGAAGAATGAAAGTGTTTGTAGGTGTTTTTGGTCGTTGGTGTATGGATTAGATATAAAGGATATGTAATTTTGTTTTCATGTAAATAAGTCATGAATGATTACTCATATTTTTGTAATTTTATGAGATATTTCATGCTAGTTGCCAAATGATGGTTCCCACATGTGTTAGGTGACTCACATGGGCTGCTAAGAGCTGATCATTGGAGTGTATATACCAATAGTACATACATCTAAAAGCTGTGTATTGTACGAGTACGAATACGGGTGCATACGAGTAGAATTGTTGATGAAACTGAACGAGGATGTAATTGTAAGCATTTTTGTTAAGTAGAAGTATTTTGATAAGTGTATTGAAGTCTTTCAAAAGTGTATAAATACATATTAAAACACTACATGTATATACATTTTAACTGAGTCGTTAAGTCATCGTTAGTCGTTACATGTAAGTGTTGTTTTGAAACCTTTAGGTTAACGATCTTGTTAAATGTTGTTAACCCAATGTTTATAATATCAAATGAGATTTTAAATTATTATATTATCATGATATTATCATGTATGAATATCTCTTAATATGATATATATACATTAAATGTCTTTACAACGATAATCGTTACATATATGTCTCGTTTAAAAATCATTAAGTTAGTAGTCTTGTTTTTACATATGTAGTTCATTGTTAATATACTTTATGATATGTTTTCTTATCATAGTATCATGTTAACTATATATATATATATCCATATATATGTCATCATATAGTTTTTACAAGTTTTAACGTTCGTGAATCACCGATCAACTTGGGTGGTCAATTGTCTATATGAAACATATTTCAATTAATCAAGTCTTAACAAGTTTGATTGCTTAACATGTTGGAAACATTTAATCATGTAAATATCAATCTCAATTAATATATATAAACATGGAAAAGTTCGGGTCACTACAGTACCTACCCGTTAAATAAATTTCGTCCCGAAATTTTAAGCTGTTGAAGGTGTTGACGAATCTTCTGGAAATAGATGCGGGTATTTCTTCTTCATCTGATCTTCACGCTCCCAGGTGAACTCGGGTCCTCTACGAGCATTCCATCGAACCTTAACAATTGGTATCTTGTTTTGCTTAAGTCTTTTAACCTCACGATCCATTATTTCGACGGGTTCTTCGATGAATTGAAGTTTTTCGTTGATTTGGATTTCATCTAATGGAATAGTGAGATCTTCTTTAGCAAAACATTTCTTTAAATTCGAGACGTGGAAAGTGTTATGTACAGCCGCGAGTTGTTGAGGTAACTCTAGTCGGTAAGCTACTGGTCCGACACGATCAATAATCTTGAATGGTCCAATATACCTTGGATTTAATTTCCCTCGTTTACCAAATCGAACAACGCCTTTCCAAGGTGCAACTTTAAGCATGACCATCTCTCCAATTTCAAATTCTATATCTTTTCTTTTAATGTCAGCGTAGCTCTTTTGTCGACTTTGGGCGGTTTTCAACCGTTGTTGAATTTGGATGATCTTCTCGGTAGTTTCTTGTATAATCTCCGGACCCGTAATCTGTCTATCCCCCACTTCACTCCAACAAATCGGAGACCTGCACTTTCTACCATAAAGTGCTTCAAACGGCGCCATCTCAATGCTTGAATGGTAGCTGTTGTTGTAGGAAAATTCTGCTAACGGTAGATGTCGATCCCAACTGTTTCCGAAATCAATAACACATGCTCGTAGCATGTCTTCAAGCGTTTGTATCGTCCTTTCGCTCTGCCCATCAGTTTGTGGATGATAGGCAGTACTCATGTCTAGACGAGTTCCTAATGCTTGCTGTAATGTCTGCCAGAATCTTGAAATAAATCTGCCATCCCTATCAGAGATAATAGAGATTGGTATTCCATGTCTGGAGACGACTTCCTTCAAATACAGTCGTGCTAACTTCTCCATCTTGTCATCTTCTCTTATTGGTAGGAAGTGTGCTGATTTGGTGAGACGATCAACTATTACCCAAATAGTATCAAAACCACTTGCAGTCCTTGGCAATTTAGTGATGAAATCCATGGTAATGTTTTCCCATTTCCATTCTGGGATTTCGGGTTGTTGAAGTAGACCTGATGGTTTCTGATGCTCAGCTTTGACCTTAGAACACGTCAAACATTCTCCTACGTATTTAGCAACATCGGCTTTCATACCCGGCCACCAAAAATGTTTCTTGAGATCCTTGTACATCTTCCCCGTTCCAGGATGTATTGAGTATCTGGTTTTATGAGCTTCTCTAAGTACCATTTCTCTCATATCTCCAAATTTTGGTACCCAAATCCTTTCAGCCCTATACCGGGTTCCGTCTTCCCGAATATTAAGATGCTTCTCCGATCCTTTGGGTATTTCATCCTTTAAATTTCCCTCTTTTAAAACTCCTTGTTGCGCCTCCTTTATTTGAGTAGTAATGTTATTATGAATCATTATATTCATAGATTTTACTCGAATGGGTTCTCTGTCCTTCCTGCTCAAGGCATCGGCTACCACATTTGCCTTCCCCGGGTGGTAACGAATCTCAAAGTCGTAATCATTCAATAATTCAATCCACCTACGCTGCCTCATATTCAGTTGTTTCTGATTAAATATGTGTTGAAGACTTTTGTGGTCGGTATATATAATACTTTTGACCCCATATAAGTAGTGCCTCCAAGTCTTTAATGCAAAAACAACCGCGCCTAATTCCAAATCATGCGTCGTATAATTTTGTTCGTGAATCTTCAATTGTCTAGACGCATAAGCAATCACCTTCGTTCGTTGCATTAATACACAATCGAGACCTTGCTTTGATGCATCACAATAAATCACAAAATCATCATTCCCTTCAGGCAATGACAATATAGGTGCCGTAGTTAGCTTTTTCTTCAATAACTGAAACGCTTTCTCTTGTTCATCATTCCATTCAAATTTCTTCCCTTTATGCGTTAATGCAGTCAAGGGTTTTGCTATTCTGGAAAAGTCTTGGATGAACCTTCTGTAGTAACCAGCTAGTCCTAAAAACTGGCGTATGTGTTTCGGAGTTTTCGGGGTTTCCCACTTTTCAACAGTTTCTATCTTTGCCGGATCCACCTTAATACCTTCTTTGTTCACTATGTGACCGAGGAATTGAACTTCTTCCAACCAAAATGCACACTTTGAAAACTTAGCGTACAATTCTTCCTTCCTCAATACTTCTAACACCTTTCTCAAATGTTCACCGTGTTCTTGGTCATTCTTTGAGTAAATAAGTATGTCATCAATGAAAACAATGACAAACTTGTCAAGGTATGGTCCACACACTCGGTTTATAAGGTCCATGAACACAGCTGGTGCATTAGTTAAACCAAACGGCATGACCATAAACTCGTAATGACCGTAACGTGTTCTGAAAGCAGTCTTTGGAATATCATCTTCTTTCACCCTCATTTGATGATACCCGGAACGTAAGTCAATCTTTGAATAAACAGACGAGCCTTGTAGTTGATCAAATAAGTCGTCGATTCTCGGTAGTGGGTAGCGGTTCTTGATGGTAAGTTTGTTCAACTCTCGGTAGTCGATACACAACCTGAATGTACCATCTTTCTTCTTGACAAACAAAACAGGAGCTCCCCACGGTGATGTGCTTGGTCGAATGAAACCACGCTCTAAAAGTTCTTGTAATTGGCTTTGCAGTTCTTTCATCTCGCTGGGTGCGAGTCTGTAAGGAGCACGAGCTATTGGTGCAGCTCCTGGTACAAGATCTATTTGAAATTCAACGGATCGATGTGGGGGTAATCCCGGTAATTCTTTCGGAAATACATCGGGAAATTCTTTTGCAATGGGAACATCATTGATGCTCTTTTCTTCAGTTTGTACTTTCTCGACGTGTGCTAGAACAGCATAGCAACCTTTTCTTATTAGTTTTTGTGCCTTCAAATTACTAATAAGATGTAGCTTCGTGTTGTCTCGTTTAAAAATCATTAAGTTAGTAGTCTTGTTTTTACATATGTAGTTCATTGTTAATATACTTTATGATATGTTTTCTTATCATAGTATCATGTTAACTATATATATATATATATCCATATATATGTCATCATATAGTTTTTACAAGTTTTAACGTTCGTGAATCACCGATCAACTTGGGTGGTCAATTGTCTATATGAAACATATTTCAATTAATCAAGTCTTAACAAGTTTGATTGCTTAACATGTTGGAAACATTTAATCATGTAAATATCAATCTCAATTAATATATATAAACATGGAAAAGTTCGGGTCACTACACCTGAGCTACTGGAAAGTTTATTTTCAGTTATTTCAGTTCGAGTAGATGATTTTCCGTTTAGACCTCGTCTTAATCCGAGTTACGGTTTAGGATTTATGGCCCTCCGAGAGTCACTACACCCTATTAACGTTGTGCTGAAATTTCTGACCTACTCGCACTTAAACCGTCGCCACGGTCAAACGAAGACGAGTTAGCTCCTGAAAATTGGTCAGAGGTTAGGGGACTCATATATGGAGCCATAGCCACTGACTATGCATCTTTTCGATTTACGTAGAGGTCGTAGCAGCTGACCGAAGTCAGCCTATTGTTTCGATCTCTATTCTTGTCGAACTTACTTAGCTTTTATAATGATGAACGATGATGATGATGACACTTAAACTTATTTTATGCACTATTAGAATTTATAAAGATAACCTAATGACCTAGTAACCCTTGATTTAGGTTGACGACCTTTCGGACCGACTTACTACTTGTGTACTTTCATTACCGACTTTACCGCTTTTATCACTGTGAGTTATAGCATCCCTTTTTACTTTAACTATTTTGGGACTGAGAATACATGCGCTTTTTACGTTTTACATATGTAGTGACCCGAACTTTTCCATGTTTATATATATATTAAATGAAATTGTTATTTACATGATTAAGTGTTTCCAACATGTTAATCAATCAAACTTGTTAAGACTTGATTAATTGAAATAGGTTTCATATAGACAATTGACCACCCAAGTTGACCGGTGATTCACGAACGTTAAAACTTGTAAAAACTATATGATGACATATATATGGTTATATATATAGTTAAAATGATTTTATTATAAGTACGTATCTCATTAGGTATTTTAACAATGAGTTATATACATAAAAATGAGACTATTAATTTAAGAAACTCGAAAACGATATATATAACAATTATCGTTATAACAACGTCTTACTAGGTACATATGAATCATATTAAGATATTGATACACTTGGTTAATTATGTTAAATGATAAGTAAATATATTATTAAGTGTATTAACAATGAAATACATATGTAAAAATAAGACTACTAACTTAATGATTTCGAAACGAGACATATATGTAACGATTATCGTTGTAACGAAATTTAACTGTATATATATCATACTAAGATATATTATATATCATAATATCATGATAATATAACAATTTAACATCTCATTTGTTATAATAAACAATGGGTTAACAACATTCAACAAGATCGTTAACCTAAAGGTTTCAAAACAACATTTACATGTAACGACTAACGATGACTTAACGACTCAGTTAAAATGTATATACATGTAGTATTTTAATATGTATTCATATACTTTTGAAAGACTTCAAGACACTTATAAAAATACTTCTACTTAACAAAAATGCTTACAATTACATCCTCGTTCAGTTTCATCAACAATTCTACTCGTATGCACCCGTATTCGTACTCGTACAATACACAGCTTTTAGATGTATGTACTATTGGTATATACACTCCAATGATCAGCTCTTAGCAGCCCATGTGAGTCACCTAACACATGTGGGAACCATGATTTGGCAACTAGCATGAAATATCTCATAAAATTACAAAAATATGAGTAATCATTCATGACTTATTTACATGAAAACAAAATTACATATCCTTTATATCTAATCCATACACCAACGACCAAAAACACCTACAAACACTTTCATTCTTCAATTTTCTTCATCTAATTGATCTATCTCAAGTTCTATCTTCAAGTTCTAAGTGTTCTTCATAAATTCCAAAAGTTCTAGTTTCATAAAATCAAGAATACTTCCAAGATTGCAAGTTTACTTCCTAGTTTTCTAAATCCATTCCAAGTAATCATCCAAGATCAAGAAACCTTTGTTAATTATAGTAGGTTATATTTCTAATACAAGGTAATAATCATATTCAAACTTTAATTCAATTTCTATAACTATAACAATCTTATTTCGAGTGGAAATCTTACTTGAAATTGTTTTCGTGTCATGATTCTGCTTCAAGAACTTTCAAGCCATCCAAGGATCCTTTGAAGCTAGATCCATTTTTCTCATTTCCAGTAGGTTTATCCAAGGAACTTGAGGTAGTAATGATGTTCATAACATCATTCAATTCATACATATAAAGCTATCTTATTCGAAGGTTTAAACTTGTAATCACTAGAACATAGTTTAGTTAATTCTAAACTTGTTCGCAAATAAAAGTTAATCCTTCTAACTTGACTTTTAAAATCAACTAAACACATGTTCTATATCTATATGATATGCTAACTTAATGATTTAAAACCTGAAAACACGAAAAACACCGTAAAACCGGATTTACGCCGTCGTAGTAACACCGCGGGCTGTTTTGGGTTAGTTAATTAAAAACTATGATAAACTTTGATTTAAAAGTTGTTATTATGGGAAAATGATTTTTATTATGAACATAAAACTATATCCAAAAATTATGGTTAAACTCAAAGTGGAAGTATGTTTTCTAAAATGGTCATCTAGACGTCGTTCTTTCGACTAAATTGACTACCTTTACAAAAATGACTTGTAACTTATTTTTCCGACTATAAACCTATACTTTTTCTATTTAGATTCATAAAATAGAGTTCAATATGAAACCATAGCAATTTGATTCACTCAAAACGGATTTAAAATGAAGAAGTTATGGGTAAAACAAGATTGGATAATTTTTCTCATTTTAGCTACGTGAAAATTGGTAACAAATCTATTCCAACCATAACTTAATCAACTTGTATTGTATATTATATAATCTTGAGATACCATAGACACGTATACAATGTTTCGACCTATCATGTCGACACATCTATATATATTTCGGAACAACCATAGACACTCTATATGTGAATGTTGGAGTTAGCTATACAGGGTTGAGGTTGATTCCAAAATATATATAGTTTGAGTTGTGATCAATACTGAGATACGTATACACTGGGTCGTGGATTGATTCAAGATAATATTTATCGATTTATTTCTGTACATCTAACTGTGGACAACTAGTTGTAGGTTACTAACAAGGACAGCTGACTTAATAAACTTAAAACATCAAAATATATTAAAAGTGTTGTAAATATATTTTGAACATACTTTGATATATATGTATATATTATTATAGGTTTGTGAATCAACCAGTGGCCAAGTCTTACTTCCCGACGAAGTAAAAAATCTGTGAAAGTGAGTTATAGTCCCACTTTTAAAATCTAATATTTTTGGGATGAGAATACATGCAGGTTTTATAAATGATTTACAAAATAGACACAAGTACGTGAAACTACATTCTATGGTTGAATTATCGAAATCGAATATGCCCCTTTTTATTAAGTCTGGTAATCTAAGAATTAGGGAACAGACACCCTAATTGACGCGAATCCTAAAGATAGATCTATTGGGCCTAACAAACCCCATCCAAAGTACCAGATGCTTTAGTACTTCGAAATTTATATCATATCCGAAGGGTGTCCCGGAATGATGGGGATATTCTTAAATATGCATCTTGTTAATGTCGGTTACCAGGTGTTCACCATATGAATGATTTTTATCTCTATGTATGGGATGTGTATTGAAATATGAAATCTTGTGGTCTATTATTATGATTTGATAATATATAGGTTAAACCTATAACTCACCAACATTTTTGTTGACGTTTTAAGCATGTTTATTCTCAGGTGATTATTAAGAGCTTCCACTGTCGCATACTTAAATAAGGACGAGATTTGGAGTCCATGCTTGTATGATATTGTGTAAAAACTGCATTCAAGAAACTTATTTCGTTGTAACATATTTGTATTGTAAACCATTATGTAATGGTCGTGTGTAAACAAGATATTTTAGATTATCATTATTTGATAATCTACGTAAAGCTTTTTAAACCTTTATTGATGAAATAAAGGTTATGGTTTGTTTTAAAATGAATGCAGTCTTTGAAAAACGTCTCATATAGAGGTCAAAACCTCGCAACGAAATCAATTAATATGGAACGTTTTTAATCAATAAGAACGGGACATTTCAGTTGGTATCCGAGCGTTGGTCTTAGAGAACCAAAATTTTGCATTAGTGTGTCTTATCGAGTTTGTTAGGATGCACTAGTGAGTCTGGACTTCGACCGTGTTTACTTGAAAAATGATTGCTAAACAAATTTTGTTGGAAACTGATATTATGCGAGGTGTATATAAAATAGCTTTTAAATTTTAGCAGGAAATACTATTAAATACGATACAATTTTATACAAGATATTTATTTATTTATAGAATGGATATACTTAAACCTTGCTACAACACTTATAGGCAGTGTACCTAATCGTACAGTAGTGTAGTTTTTAGTAAGTCCGGTTCGTTCCACAGGGAATCTTTTTCACAAAGCTTAACGCTTTATTAGTTTAAATTTATAAAAATACAAATATATATATAAATAATATTATTATTATAAAGGGGGGTTTTTACCGTTTAATGACCGGTTTGTCGATTTTAAAACTTTAGTCGCAGTTAAAACCAAATGTAAAATAATAAATAAATACAAGACTTAATTTAAAGCGTAAAGTAAATAACGATAATGAAATTGCGAATAATAAAAGTGCGATAAAATAAACTTGCGATAATTAAAAAGTACGATAATTAAAAGTGCAATTAAATATAATAACAATAAATAAAAGTTCTATAATTAGAAGTGCAATTAAATAAAAAATAAAGGAAATTAAATATGAAATAAAAGAATTATGCTTATTTAAACTTCCGTAATCATGATGCTTGACGTGTTGATTTTAGTTTTATGCCCATGGGCTAATTGTCCTTTGTCCTGGATTATTTAATATGTCCATACAGATTTTGTCCATAATAGTCCATCAGTCATAAATATAAAGAGCGAAAGCCTTCGTCAAATTATTCTTATTCCCGAAGTCAAATATTCCAACTAATTGGGGATTCGAATTGTAACAAGGTTTTAATACTTTGTTTAATGAATACACCAGGTTATCGACTGCGTGTAAACCAAGGTTTTACTACTTTGTTAACAATTACACCAATTACCCTTGAATGTAATTCACCCCTGTTTCAACAAGTCTATTAACTATTAATCCAGTTCCGTATCCGGTAAAATGAATAATTATTGGTATTTATAGATATCCCGCCCACCGTACCCAGTCAAGCGTATGTGGTTATATATAAATACGTCGAATTATAAGTTTGTATATTAAATTAACAAGGTATTGTTTAGTTAATATAAAACCCATTAATAGCCCATAGTCTAATTTCCATAAGTGTCGTTCTTTTATCCAAACCCTAATTATGGTACAAAGCCCAATCACCCAATTTTAGTAATTAGCCCAACATCATGATTACTTCGATATTAAATAAGCATAATAATAACTTAGCTACGAGACATTAAATTAAAAAGGTTGAACATAACTTACAATGATTAAAAATAGCGTAGCGTTACATGGACAGAATTTCGACTTACACCCTTACAACATTCGCTAACATACCCTTATTATTAGGATTAAAATTAAAATTAAAATATAAAATATAAATTATAAATATAAATATTACGTATATAGATAGAGAGATTGATGGATATTGGATGAAAAATTGATCAGAATTCGTTGGGCTTTATAGGGAGTTTCAGTTTTGGGGCTCCGCAACTCGCGGCCCATTCCTTCTTCAAACTCCGCGAGTCACGGAGTTTGTAATTACAGCTCACTCCATTTTGGCTCTTTGTTTACCGACGGTTTATTATATAAATATAATATATATATATATATAATTTATATAATTAATTATATATTATATTATATTTATATACATAGTTAACTTGTAATTTTTAGTCTGTTGCGTTGAGCGTTGAGAGTTGACTCTGGTCCCGGTTCCGAATTTTCGAACGTCCTTGCGTACAATTTAATATCTTGTACTTTGCGTTTTGAATCTTGTACTCTTGTAATTTCGAGACGTTTCTTATCAATAATTGGAACCTCTTTGATTGTCTTTTGTACTTTTGAGCTTTTTGGTCGTTTGCGTCTTCAATTCGTCGAATCTGTCTTTTGTCTTCACCTTTTATTATTTAAACGAATATCACTTGTAAATAGAACAATTGCAACTAAAAGCGTGTCTTTCTTGAGGAATAATGCTATGAAATATATGTTCGTTTTTAGCATTATCAAATATTCCCACACTTGAGCATTGCTTGTCCTCAAGCAATATCGTCTTGAAATACTAGAATCACTTCTTTATTCTTCACACTTTGTACATCAGTGATTTCTATACGGCGGTATAAAAAATGGTAGTAACGATATGGTTTACAGTCCCACATGACTATAAAAATTTAGATCCATTAAGGAAATTGGATCTTTATGAAAACATTTGATCTTTTGAAAATTAAATCTATTTTTTACCCTAGATAAGTTTTCCGGAATAACCCTTCACCGGTGTTTGCAAAATATTTTTGTGGGTTTGGTGGGTTTCAGATTTGAAAATTTTAGCTCAATACTTATGGTTTTGTGTCACCCACTTGCTAACCTTGTATTTGGAAAGCAACACGTCCAGTTTACTTGTCCCGTATATTACCTTTCGGTAAACTACCGTCCGGTTGTAAAGGAAAGCGTTGAACAAGCAACTGTGAAGGCAATGTCCCCTGACATGCTTTTAATTATGGTCTATAACGTGTCAGACGCAATTACTATCCTTGGTAGGAGCAATAGTAAAGCTCACCCTTATAATTTGTAGGTTTGGCACAAGGTCCTGTCTTTGACCACTATGCAACCACCGTTCTTACGGTTGACACCCGATTTGGTTCAGGTGACCTAATGAATTCCAGGTGAATTCCTAGGATTTTACGTTCAATGGTAATGAACGCATTAAAAATGGGTTTTTAGAAAACAAATCGGTTTGTAATTTTGATCAAAATATTTTCTCGTTCAGGCTCGAGTTTAGATATCATTGAATTCCATGAGTTTTTAATTCTCAATCTTTAAGGTCAATCTCAAGGATTGAGTAATATCAGGCTTAAAAGCTGATTTTTGATCTTTTAAGGAGATTATCCTTTCTGGGGATCTGATTCATTAGTCTTATCCAGCTAATTTGCATGGTGCCCCCCCATTGTACGAGATAAATCCTTCTCATGGTTAGGATAAATCTGACCACTTGGCGACCCTGTTTAATGCTGAGGTCCGTGGATTTCCTGCTGATTTTAGTGATGACTTTTCTAGGTTTTTCGTCAACCTACAGTTGGTCTGGACGACAACTTCCTGACCTAAATCAAGAAGCGCGTTTCTTTTTCGGAAGACTTTAATTCCTTTTAATGATGGAATTGATTCATCGTGTAGATCCATCTCTTCTTTTCTTTCATCAGGTAAAACAGTTTAGTTTAGTCCAAACCAAAATTATTTTCAGTTATTTGTACAAAAATATGTGACATATGTTTTGAATAACTTGGAGAATTTTCCCACACTTGGCTTTTATTTTCCTTTTTATTGTCCTCTATTCCATTTTAAATGAATTTTAACATTTTGGTTTGTCTATCAATTTATGTCCTTTCCGAGGTAACAATAATTTCGGTGTTAAAACCTAGTTTTATCATTCATAAATATGTATAAACATGATTTTGAGTTCATTTAATTAAAAATTTTGAAAATTTTTACTAGAATTGGGTAGTCAGTATATAAGACTAGGGCTGTTCTTTATTATCAGAGAGCACTAGATTCTAATACAACTACTAATTTACTAGTATTTCTAATGGTAACCAAGTGTATAAAGTAAAAATTTTAAAATCCGAAAGAATTTAACCCCTTCCCACACTTAAGATCTTGCAATGCCCTCATTTGCAAGAAATAAGTAACAATTTAAATTATTGAGGGTGATTTGTGTGAAAATGATTAAATTTTATCAAAGTTTCCAAACATATTTGTGTTTGTTTGCTGAATGATAAATGGTGCACATCATTTGTTCATTCCGTCTTGTTGTTATTTCACATATATTTTGCATCTTGTCGTCAAAATTAGTTGCTTTTGCTGAACTTAATGCCAGTCTTTGAAAATGCGTTGTTTTACCCTGTTGTGTACATAAGATAAACTGCATACATATATACATATTTTTGAAGTTTGGTATATTACCCCACATTCAAAAATTATTAAAATCTAAGAATAAAAGTTAGAAAATTATAAAAACTATTACAATATTAAATAAGTATTAAACGTATCAACATTACAAATTACAAAATAAATAAAACTAAGTAGACTAGGGATGATACTGATACCAGTAGGGGTTCCATGCATAACCATAGGTGCTATAAAATGCTTCGGCTGGGTTATACGTAGGATACGGTGGTTGAATATCTATAGACCAGGGAGGGAATATGGGCGATGGAGTAGGAATATAGTTTCTACCTATATGTTGGCAATAAGCTATGATTTGGTTTTGATGAACTTGCCAATCTTCAAATGCTCTATGTCTAGCATTTTCGTACTCCTGTGAAGCTATAAACCTTTGCATTTCTTGCATTTCATTTCCCCCTCATACATTACCTTGCTGTTGGTTTCTCTCAACCCGTGGATGTCTACCATGGTATTGTAATGCGGCGTTATTTCGCCTCTTCAAAACTTTCGCACCATGGTATACATTTAAACCTATTGTATCGCGGGGTTCTGGTTCTTCGACTAATAATCCCCCCGACTTATATCCACACCGAGATATTCAGCAATCAAAGTAATAAATATACCACCTCCTATTATGCTATGCGGTCTCATCCCCCTAACCATAGCTGATAAATAATAACCCACACAATAAGGTATACTTACAGCGCTTTGTGGGTCTCGAATACACATATGGTAAAACAAATCCTGTTCATTTACCTTTTCCTTGTTCTTACCTCTTTGTGTAATCGAATTAGCTAAAAACCTATGAATTACTCTTAATTCAGCTCTATCTATATCCAAATAAGAGTAATTTCCCCCTTTGAATCGGTGATGGCTTGTCATTTGACTCCATACACCATGTGTATCAAAATTTTCATCTATCTTTCTACCATTTAGTATCAACCCTCTACAATCGGCAGATGCTAACTCCTCAGGCGTATATATACGTAAAGCCTGAGCCATGTCTAGTAAAGACATGTGGCACATCGAACCTCCTAACAAAAATCTAATAAAAGATCGATCGGTTAAACTAGCTACCCGATCATTTAATTCTATAGTACACAACAATTCTTCACACCATACTTTATATACAGGTCTACGCATAGTGAATAAACGTACCCAGTCGTTAAAAGTAGAATTTCCATACCTCTGTGCAAGTAATTCCCTAATTGGCCCGGCCAATTCTACAGCTTCTAATGGTCCCCATTCTATGACCCTAGGTACCTCAACAACTTTAGAATGAAGAGTATGCAAACCCCTTTGGTATTTTGGATAATCTATCCAAAGTCTGTTAAATCTCAGGTTCGGGTGCAAATCTTCCAAGTGCATATCAGAAAATGTCATGACTGGATGAGGTATATCTTGTTTGTAGTAGTTATCCACCTCCTGTTGTTCCGCATTCTCAGCAGGAGCATTGCGAGCTTGGGATGAAGATTCACCCCTTTCAGTCTGCAAAACACATCAAACACAATTTTTGCGCATCCAAATATGCATTAGTGTCAGTAAAATCATCAATCAAAATAATTACAATGACATGATCAATTTATATCAAACTTAAGCTCATTTTCATATTTTCATCACATCTACACTTTTTCAAATAAGCATATACGAAAATGTTCGCCAAGTTCATAAGCATTCAACTCAAATAACATGTCAAAATAATCATTACTAGCAATTAAACAAGTTTCAAATGGCATTATCTCTCAAAAATCAAGTTCATGAATTTTAGACTTGAAAAAGTCCACTTTAATTCTCAAAATCATGTTTAGGCTCAAAGTTTGGATCATTTAACTACCTAAACATGTTACACTACTTAATTTAACAACAATTCATGACAAAAATCGGCCATAACCTGTTTATATCAAAAAGCCCCAAATTGCTCAAGAACACAAACTCTAGATTACTCAAAATTTGAAGTTTAAGGCTTCTAATCATGTTAAATAGCATCAATCTAGGTTATACAAGCATAATACATAAACAATTTAAGCATAATTACACTAAAAAGCATCAAAATCAAATTGGGGAAAAAATTGCTCAAGAACACTAATTTTCGGATTAAATGGTGTTTAGGTGTAGAAATTTACCGTTTTTCTTGAGTAATTCCTTGATAGCATCCTTCTCAACATGATTTTAGTAAAAGATTTGATGATTAACGGTCAAAAATTGTGAATTTGGGGGTGTTTTTTCGGGTTTTTGCGGGTTTTATCGCAGTGTTTTCGTGGGTGTGGGTTGTGGACTGATCAGTTCTGCCCCTTTTATTTTTTTCGGTATTTTTGGAACTCCGCGAGTCGCGGTGTTTTTCCCTTTCAAACTCCGCGAGTCGCGGAGTTTGTATTTTTTTTTTTTTTTTTTTTTACACAAACCTTAACTTGTAAAACAAATATAAAATAAATTTAAAATTTTGTTTTCCTTTGTTTTAGGACGAGGTCATTTCGGATCGATGTCCTAGTCCGTCCTTCGACAAAATTTTAAAATTTGTCTTTTTCAAGCCATTGTTTTAAAAGCTTAGTTTTTTTTTTTTTTTTAGTTTTTTAATGTTTTTGGCATACTTTAATTCAATAAGATTAAAAATAATGATAATAAAAGTTCTCGTCCCTCCCTCGGGTAAAGCAATTTCGGTTCAACGACCTAGTCTTCAACTTACGACGAATTTTAAAAATCATATTTTTAACTTAATGAGATAAAGTAAATTTTTGTTTTTAAATTCACACAACTTAAATATAAAATTCAAAATTAATATTAAAAATTCACACCAAACTTAAAATTTGAAATGCATAAAATTAAAAATTCATATTTTAAAAATTAAAAATTCATATTATAAATTCACACCAAACTTATATTAATTTTTCAAATATTTACAATTTTAAATATATTGATTTTACAAAGTTTACAATATTAATTTAAGATTTATATATTAATTTTAAAAACATGGTAAAAATAAAATTAAAAATCTTTTTGGCTTTTTATCCCACTTTAATCAATCAAATATTATCAAAAATATGCGCCCCTCTTTTCGGTAAAGTAATTTCGGTTCCATGACCTAATTTAACTCATGACGAATTTTTGAAATATTTTGGGTTGATTGATTAAAGATATTTATACCTTAAGAATAAACGTTAAATTTCGCAGTGATGTAATAAATTTTTGAATGATATCAATAATTTCGGTCGCCAAACCTAGTTTTATTCAATACCAATTTAATACTTTATAGCGAACAAATTAGCGTTTATTCTCAAAAGGTTAAAAATAAAAATAAAAAAATAAAAAACTGTACAAACATACCTGTGAAATAGATTTCTTAGTTATATGATCTATCCCATTCATAAGATAGTCGGTTTAATTGGTTTTCCATGGCTACATAGGCGTAACCTCGAGCATTCAGTGTTTTTTCTTCTAAACATATGAACGGTCCGTCTCTGCATAAAGTAACAAATTCGGTGTTTGAATAGGTTTGATTATTTGAACATTTACCTCCATGTGACCATTTTTCGCATTTGTGACATCTTTCTAGGTGTCGTGCTCTTCTTTTCGCTGCGGATTTTGATTTTCCTTTACCAAATTGTAACTTATTATCTTCGCATCTGGATTCTTTTCTAACTCCGTCCAATCTTTCTCTGATTACTGATACTATTTCACTCGGAAGTATGTCATTATTACGTTTAGTGATCAAAGCGTGTAGCATTAGACCATGGTTTAGTTCACAGACAGTCTTCATTTCCTAAAAAAAATAAAAATTCAGAATGGGGGGAGAAGACTAGTTCTTTAGAAACTGCTAGGGAAAAACCGTTCGGGTTCCATTTTTGAGAACTACACGAAAACAGACAATCTAACTCTAACAGAAATACATAAACCCCCTATACTTAGTTAGCTGTGGTATCGAAATTGTGATTAACTTCATTGTCTTCTTCCATCGGACCATGTATGTAATGTTTAACTCTGTGACCATTAACTTTAAATTCAATCCCATTTGAATTTATTAATTCTATCGTTCCGTATGGGAAAACTCTTTTGACTATGAATGGTCCAGACCATCTTGATTTCAATTTTCCAGGAAATAGCTTGAATCGTGAATTGAAAAGAAGAACTCTGTCTCCTTCTTTAAATTCTTTTGAACTTCTGATTCTTTTATCATGCCATTTCTTCGTTCTTTCTTTATAGATTAACGAATTTTCGTATGCTTCATGTCTTAATTCTTCTAATTCGTTTAGTTGACTTAATCGTAGACGTCCGGCTTCATGTAAATCAAGATTACATGTCTTCAAAGCCCAAAATGCTTTGTGTTCAATTTCTACTGGAAGATGACATGCTTTTCCATAAACAAGTCTAAAAGGTGTGGTTCCAATTGGAGTTTTGTAGGCTGTTCTAAAATCCCAGAGTGCATCCTCCAATTTAATAGACCATTCCTTCGGATTTGATCCTACGGTTTTCTCTAGAATACGTTTTAAAGCTCAGTTGGTATTTTCAACTTGTCCACTTGTTTGTGGATGATATGCGGTGGAGATTTTATGAGTTACTCCATATCTTTTAAGAACTTTCTCAAGTTGATTATTACAGAAATGAGTACCCCGATCACTTATTAAAGCTTTCGGTGTTCCAAACCTTGCAAAAAGACGTTTTAAAAAGTTGACTACAACTCGTGCATCGTTAGTTGGGAGAGCTTGTGCTTCCGCCCATTTAGATACATAATCAATGGCTATGAGTATATATAGATTATTATGAGATTTTGGAAATGGACCCATAAAGTTAATACCCCAAATGTCAAATACTTCACATACTTGGATGACATTTTGTGGCATTTCATCACGTTGACTTATTTTTCCGGCCCTTTGACAAGCATCACAGGATTTGCAAAGAAGGTGTGCGTCTTTGTAAATTGTAGGCCAATAGAATCCAGCATCATAAACTTTTCTTGCTGTTAGTTGAGGCCCATAATGCCCTCCTGTTGGTCCTGTGTGACAATGGTTTAAAATTTTACTAGCTTCATCTCCAAATACACATCGGCGTATTATTCCATCGGGACAACTTTTAAACAGATGTGGATCTTCCCAAAAATAGTGTTTTATATCATTGAAGAATTTCTTTCGTTTTTGGTACGATAATCCTTTTTCAAGGAATCCACAAACTAAGTAGTTTGCATAGTCTGCAAACCATGGAATTTCTTTATAATCTATCTTCAATAGATATTCATCAGGAAAGTTGTCTTGTATGGCCGATTCATTTAGAACTTCTAATTCGGGATTTTCAAGACGAGAAAGATGATCAGCGGCGAGATTTTCTGCTCCTCTTTTATCTCGGATTTCAATATCAAACTCTTGTAAGAGTAAGATCCAACGGATTAATCTTGGTTTAGCATCTTGTTTTGAAAATAGGTATCTAAGAGCAGAATGGTCGGTATAGACCACCGTTTTTGCTAGAACGAGATATGATCGAAATTTGTCAAAAGCAAAGACAATAGCAAGGAGTTCTTTTTCAGTAGTTGTATAGTTCGTTTGTGCTCCTTGTAACGTCTTACTAGCATAATATATAGGTTGAAATCGTTTTTCAATCCTTTGTCCTAAAATGGCTCCCATTGCAAAATCACTTGCATCGCACATTAGTTCAAATGGTAGATTCCAATTTGGTGTTATCATGATCGGCGCATTAGTGAGTTTCTCTTTAAGAATATTAAAAGATTTGATACACTCATCTGATAAGATGAATGGAGCATCCTTTTCTAGGAGTTTATTCATAGGAGTGGCAATTTTAGAAAAATCTTTTATGAAACGTCGGTAAAAACCGGCATGCCCTAGAAAACTCCTAACTCCTCTAACATTGGTGGGATGTGGAAGTTTAGCAATTACATCTACTTTAGCTCTATCCACTTCAATTCCTTCTTTTGAAATTTTATGTCCAAGAACGACGCCCTTTTTAACCATGAAATGGCATTTCTCCCAATTAAGTACTAGATTTGATTGTTCGCATCTAATAAGCATTCGTTCAAGATTAGCTAGACATGTTTCAAATGTATCACCGAAGACTGAAAAGTCATCCATGAAAACTTCCATGCATTTTTCTATCATGTCATGAAAAATCGCCATCATACACCTTTGAAAGGTTGCAGGGGCGTTGCAAAGTCCAAATGGCATGCGTTTGTAAGCAAAAGTACCATAAGGGCACGTGAATTTGGTTTTCTCTTGGTCCTCGGGTGCTATTGGAATTTGAAAATATCCGAAAAATCCATCTAGAAAACAATAGTAACTATTTCCAGCTAATCTTTCCAACATTTGATCAATGAAAGGTAAGGGAAAGTGATCTTTTCTGGTGGCGTCATTTAATTTTCTATAATCAATACATACACGCCATCCTGTTACAGTCCTAGTAGGAATAAGCTCATTTTTCTCATTTGTAATGACAGTCATGCCACCCTTCTTAGGCACGTATTGAACTGGGCTTACCCATGGACTATCAGAAATTGGATAAATTAGACCTGCGTCTAGCAGTTTAATAATTTCTTTTTTAACTACATCTTGCATATTAGGATTTAGTCTTCGTTGGCGTTGCACATACGTTTTATGACCTTCTTCCATAAGGATTTTATTTGTGCAATACAAAGGACTTATTCCTTTAATATCATGAATCTTCCATGCAATGGCTGGTTTATGAGCTTTCAACACAGAAATGAGTTGTGATTTCTCATTTTCAGTAAGAGAAGACGATATTATTACAGGTAATTCAGATTCACCATGTAAATAAGCGTATTCCAAATGGTTTGGAAGTGGCTTTAACTCTAATTTCGGTGGTTCTTCTATCGATGATTTATATCGATATCTGTCTTCTTCTTTTAGCATTTGAATTTCTTCTGTTGTTGGTTCATATCCATTAGCTATAAGTGTAGCTAACATTTCAGCTTCATCAATTTGTTCTGTTCCTTCTACTAAAGAACATTCTCCTGTTCCTTGTAATTCTGGAAATTCTTCTAATAATTCTGCATGTGCATCTATAGTTTGAATATAATAACATGTATAATCTGCAGATTGTGGTTGTTGCATTGCTCTATCAACTGAAAAGGTAACACTCTCATCCTCTATACTTAGGGTCAATTTCTTACCGAACACGTCTATCATTGCTTTAGCCGTGTTTAAGAATGGTCTTCCTAATATGAGAGGAACTTGAGAATCTTCTTCCATGTCCAGAACAACAAAATCTACTGGAAATACTAAAGTACCAACTTTAACTAGCATGTTCTCCATTATCCCTCTAGGATATTTTATTGATCTATCGGCTAGTTGTATGCTTATTCTGGTTGGTTTCAATTCTCCAAGGTCTAGTTTAGCGTATAGTGAATATGGCATTAGATTTATACTAGCACCTAAGTCTGCCAATGCTTCTATTGAACTAAGACTACCCAGAAAACATGGAATTGTGAAACTTCCTGGATCAGATAGTTTTTCTCGTATCTTTTTCAACAGCACTGCTGAACAATTAGCATTCATGGTAACAGCCGAGAGTTCTTCCATTTTCTTTCTATTTGAGATTAGATCTTTCAAGAATTTAGCATATCTAGGCATTACTGAAATCACATCAATGAAAGGAAGATTTACATTTATCTGTTTAAACATATCCAAGAATTTGGATTGCTCGGCTTCAAGTTTCTCTTTCTTCATTTTACTCGGGTAAGGAAGTGGTGGTTGGTATGGTTTAACATAAGGTTTAGCCTTAACTGTGTTATCTTCATTAACCTTTTCAACTACCGGTTCTTTTTTCTTATCTTGATTAGGTTGTGGTTCTTGTGGAGTAGGAATAGCTTCATCAGAAGTTACAGATATTTCAGGTGGTTTAAGTGTTGTACCACTTCTTGTGGTAATGGCTTTAGCTGTTTCATTCCGGGAGTTAGCATTTGTATCACTAGGTAGACTTTCCGGTTTTCTTTCACCTATTAACCTTGCTAGGTTACTTACTTCTTGTTCCAGATTTTGAATAGAAGCTTGTTGATTTCTAAATGCTTGAGCATTTTGTTCATTAGTTTGTTTCTGAGATGTGAAAAACTGCGTTTGAGTTTCAACTAGCTTCGTCATCATATCTTCTAAATTCGGCTTTTTATCATCTGTTTGTTGTGGTGGTTTGTTTTGAAAATTAGGTCTTTGCTGATTGTAATTATTATTGGATACTTGTTGATTGCTAGGACCTTGTTGGTTGTTGTATGGAATATTTCTGTTATAGTTCTGGTTTTGATTGTAAATAGGTCTTGGCGGTTGATAATTATTCTGATAATTATTTCCAGGCCTTTGGTTTATGTATGAAATGTTCTCTCTTTGTTCCATTGTTAGTTCAATACTGAGACAATCTTTTGTCAAATGTGGTCCTCCACACTGCTCACAACTAATTCGTATTGAGTGAATATCTTTAGTCATCTTTTCCATTCGTCTCTCAACAGCATCTATCTTTGCGGAAATGGGATCTAAGTCATGGCTAGAATCGGCTCTAGCTGCTTTAGATGATCTAACGATATCTTTTTCTTGGTGCCACTCATGTGAGTGGGAAGCAGTGTTATCAATAATTTTGTAAGCATCAGTTTCGGTTTTCTTCATAATAGAACCACCAGCTGCTATATCTATGTCTTTCCTTGTAGTGATGTCGCATCCTTGGTAGAATATTTGTACTATTTGACAGGTGTCTAAACCATGTTGCGGACATCCTCTTAATAACTTTCCAAATCTTGTCCACGCCTCATATAGAGTTTCATTTGGCTTCTGTGTAAATGTAACAATTTCTGCTTGAAGTCTTACGGCTTTAGATGCCGGAAAGAATTGTTTAAGAAATTTTTCAACTAAAACATCCCATGTATCAATCGCCCCTTCAGGTAACGATTCCAACCAATCTTTGGCTTCTCCCTTTAAAGTCCAGGGAAATAACATGAGATATATCTGTTCATCCTTCACTTCTCGAATTTTAAATAGTGTGCAGATCCTATTAAAGGTACGAAGATGTTCATTTGGATCTTCCTTCGGTGCACCACTAAATTGGCATTGATTAGTCACCATGTGTAGAATTTGTCCTTTGATTTCATAATCTGGCGCATTAATGTCTGGATGAGTAATTGTGTGACCTTGGCCAGTGCGTTTAGCTCTCATTCGGTCTTCCATACTTAAAGGTTCCAGATTCTCCATAATTGAATTTGTTGAATCGGAATCACTAGAGGATTCTGATTTAATGGTTCGTTCCTCAACAATCTCTGTTTGAATGATTGGTGGTTCCGGAGGAAAATTTAATGGTTCAGGATCTACGAATCGTCCCTGAATATTCTCCGGATTCTCAATTGTGAGGTCGGGTTCAAAAAATGGATTATCGGAAATTTGAACTGGAGTACTTGGTCGACTCGATGACGATTCTAAAGAAAAATCAACGGCGGTAATATTTGCTAAATGTCTTGATCTAGTTACAGGTAGTGAACGTAAAAAAGGTGGTGAACGTCTTGCTCGGTGCATTCACTGAATATCCTATTAGTTTTTTTTTTTTTTTAAAAGGAAAGAAAAATTATATAAGTTATCCAATTAATAGACTTTTCTGATTTTGCCCACGTTTCAAATAGCCAAAAGATGCAGCAGAGGGGCAGGATTCGTTTGGTCTCAATATAATTGAGGACTGTTTGGCTCCAATAACCCGGTCCATGTACAAATCCAACTATTACTACGAACTAGAAAATTTAGATGTCTATCAATTTAACCACTTAAAATAAATTTTCGTAATTTTAAGAAATTTAGATAAGAATTAGAATAAAAATCTATGTCCTAAAAACTAGAATAGCGAGAAATAAGAAAGAAAAAGAGCGCGTCGAAAAAGATCGAAAAAGAGAAGGGGTGAAAAATAAAAGGCGTCGAAAAATAAGAAAAAGGAAAAAAATGACTTATAAAACTTAAAAACACTCGACTAACCTAACCTTATTACCACAACTAACTTAAAATTATAATCGCAAATTGAGATTATTAATTGGAATGATAATTGATACATAGGTAAAAGTCGTCTAAAAATATTAAAGCTTACAGGAAAAACTAAATCCCAAATGGCAATAACTTAAAAAGAAACTAAAACTTAAAAAGGCGTCGCAAAATTCTAAAGTACCTAAATCTTAGTCTAAAGAAAAACACTTAAGAGATTTTACGGCAAAGCCTAAAAATCTAGAAGTAAAAATAACTATGGCAAAAACTAAGTTTAAAACTAAATACTAGCGAAGAATACAAATATTACGCTAAAACAATTAAAAAGGGACAAAATATAAAAATATACTAAAAGTTGTAAAAAGTACAATTTTTATAAAAATATTATTTTTATATTATTTATTTTATAAAACTATTAATTTTATATATAATAAAACTAATTAAAATTTAAAATACAATTTAATTTAAAAACTTAAACTAATTATAATAATAATTAAGTAATTAGGGTTTATTAATAATAATAATAATAAAATCCGTAATTAATGCGAAATTAGGGTTCTGTCACGTGTGTCAGGGAGGCTCCGCGAGTCGCGGTATTCGAGGCTGCAAACTCCGCGAGTCGTGGGGTTCCAATTTTCAACTCAGGTACAGTTTAAAATTCGATGCATTTTTTTTTTCTGTTTTATATTTTCTGTTTAAATCAAAATATTCATATAATAAAAACTTATATTTAAAAACTAAAATAAAAATAGAACTACTTTATAATTTTAAAAATATCTTAAAAATAGATTTATATATATATTAAATTTTTTTTTTTCGATTTTTTTTATGTTCTAAATAAACACAAAATATTTAAATAAAACTTATATTTTTATAAAATAAAAATAAAGAAACTTTATAAAACTTAAATATTTAACAAACTCTTAAAAATATTTATATTTTTGTTTTCTTTTTATATTTTCGAATAATTAAAAACGTATTTTTTACAAAAACGTATTTTTATAAAAGTAAACTAAAAATAAAAATCTTTTTTTTTTGTATTAGCGTTGCTCTTCCGGCTTTTAAGCGAATCCCCGGCAGCGGCGCCAAAAATACTTGATATTATGCGAGGTGTATATAAAATAGCTTTTAAATTTTAGCAGGAAATACTATTAAATACGATACAATTTTATACAAGATATTTATTTATTTATAGAATTGATATACTTAAACCTTGCTACAACACTTATAGGCAGTGTACCTAATCGTACAGTAGTGTAGTTTTTAGTAAGTCTGGTTCGTTCCACAGGGAATCTTTTTCACAAAGCTTAACGCTATATTAGTTTAAATTTATAAAAATACAAATATATATATAAATAATATTATTATTATAAAGGGGGGTTTTTACCGTTTAATGACCGGTTTGTCGATTTTAAAACTTTAGTCGCAGTTAAAACCAAATGTAAAATAATAAATAAATACAAGACTTAATTTAAAGCGTAAGGTAAATAACGATAATGAAATTGCGAATAATAAAAGTGCGATAAAATAAACTTGCGATAATTAAAAAGTACGATAATTAAAAGTGCAATTAAATATAATAACAATAAATAAAAGTGCTATAATTAGAAGTGCAATTAAATATAAAATAAAGGAAATTAAATATGAAATAAAAGAATTATGCTTATTTAAACTTCCGTAATCATGATGTTTGACGTGTTGATTTTAGTTTTATGCCCATGGGTTAATTGTCCTTTGTCCTGGATTATTTAATATGTCCATACGGATTTTTTCCATAATAGTCCATCAGTCATAAATATAAAGAGCGAAAGCCTTCGTCAAATTATTCTTATTCCCGAAGTCAAATATTCCAACTAATTGGGGATTCGAATTGTAACAAGGTTTTAATACTTTGTTTAATGAATACACCAGGTTATCGACTGCGTGTAAACCAAGGTTTTACTACTTTGTTAACAATTACACCAATTACCCTTGAATGTAATTCACCCCTGTTTCAACAAGTCTATTAACTATTAATCCAGTTCCGTATCCGGTAAAATGAATAATTATTGGTATTTATAGATATCCCGCCCACCGTACCCAGTCAAGCGTATGTGGTTATATATAAATACGTCGAATTATAAGTTTGTATATTAAATTAACAAGGTATTGTTTAGTTAATATAAAACCCATTAATAGCCCATAGTCTAATTTCCATAAGTGTCGTTCTTTTATCCAAACCCCAATTATGGTACAAAGCCCAATCACCCAATTTTAGTAATTAGCCCAACATCATGATTACTTCGGTATTAAATAAGCATAATAATAACTTAGCTACGAGACATTAAATTAAAAAGGTTGAACATAACTTACAATGATTAAAAATAGCGTAGCGTTACACGGACGGAATTTCGACTTACACCCTTACAACATTCGCTAACATACCCTTATTATTAGGATTAAAATTAAAATTAAAATATAAAATATAAATTATAAATATAAATATTACGTATATAGATAGAGAGATTGATGGATATTGGATGAAAAATTGATCAGAATTCGTTGGGCTTTATAGGGAGTTTCAGTTTTTGGAGCTCCGCGACTCGCGGCCCATTCCTTCTTCAAACTCCACGAGTCGCGGAGTTTGTAATTACAGCTCACTCCATTTTGGCTCTTTGTTTACCGACGGTTTATTATATAAATATAATATATATAATTTATATAATTAATTATATATTATATTATATTTATATACATAGTTAACTTGTAATTTTTAATCCGTTGCGTCGAGCGTTGAGAGTTGACTCTGGTCCCGGTTCCGGATTTTCGAACGTCCTTGCGTACAATTTAATATCTTGTACTTTGCGTTTTGAATCTTGTACTCTTGTAATTTCGAAACGTTTCTTATCAATAATTGGAACCTCTTTGATTGTCTTTTGTACTTTTGAGCTTTTTGGTCGTTTGCGTCTTCAATTCGTCGAATCTGTCTTTTGTCTTCACCTTTTATTATTTAAACGAATATCACTTGTAAATAGAACAATTGCAACTAAAAGCTTGTCTTTCTTGAGGAATAATGCTATGAAATATATGTTCGTTTTTAGCATTATCAGAAACTATATATTTTTAACATGTGAATATTATGTGATATATTAATCTCTTAACGTGTTTGATATTATGTGATAGATGTCTACCTCTAGAACAAGTCCCATTGACTCACCTAATAATAATGAAGAGTCAAATTTAAATTGAAATGATTCGTGGACTGATTCACAAGTTCCCGAAGAGGAACCGGAAGAAGAGTCGGAACAGGAAGAAGAGTCGGAACCGGAAGAAGAATCGGAACCGGAAGAAGAATCGGAACCGGAAGAAGAAATAGAACCGGTGGGGGAAATAATAAAACGGTTAAGTAAAAGAAAATTCTCAACCAACCGACCAAGGTTAATTATGGTCAATGGTGTTTCCGCCAAAGAAGCAAAATATTGGGAGGATTACCAATTCTCCGATGAATCGGATTCCAACGAGAATTCCGATGATGTTATAGAAATTACCCTGTGATGACCCGGGAATTTCCGATCAAATTTAAACTTTAATCTTTATATGTTCCCGACACGATAAGCAAAAATCTGTAATGTTGAGTCTCGAAAACTTTGAAACTATTTTCATGAATTCATTTAACCTTTGACCATTTCCGACGATTCACGAACTTTACTTTGTAAATAAATAGTACATGTAAATATAAATATATGGACATATATAATCCATAATGTATACTTTAAACCTTAGGAATTAAGAATGTGAAATAATAAATAGAATAAATAAATTACCATTTTACATATATAATATTATGAGTCTATATATGAATTCTAATAATAATTATTAATATATTGTGATATATTATATTTAATAAATATTGTTATATAGTGTAAAGTTAATATATTATTTGTAATTACGAGTTAAAATATAAATGATATATCAATATTATTATTATTATTTCCATTATTATTACTAATATTAATATTGATATTAATATTTGTTTTATTAATATTACTAATTCTAATATGAGATATAACATGAATAAATTGATAAGTATAAGTTACTATATTATTATTATTATAAATATCATTAATAATATTAATATCATCATAACTAATAATAAATTTTAAATATAATTATTATGATTATTAATAGTATTATTATTCTAGTTATATTTGTTAATAATATTAATTATAAGCTATAAAAATAAATATATAAATATAATAGATATGCATATATAGAGATCGATATATACGTATATATATACAATATATATATACAGTTATATGCGGATATTTATATTTTAAGAAAATCAGTATTAAATTATTTAGATTATTATTATTTATATAAATATAATTATTAATTATTAATTAGTAATAATATTCATAAATAAAATTTTATATATGGATTTGGAAGCAGGACTTAAATCACGTAACCATCCAAAATATAACTGTATCATTAGTACAAATTGATTCCAAATCCACTCAGTATCAAACAAATTCTGTTAGGATGGCTGTCCTTTTATTTTATTTTATGTTCTTTTTATCTGATTTGATTATTTCCTGTCGAGTTATCTAGACTACAAAACAAACGAGCAATCAGTGTTTTTGATAAACTCATTCATCTTCACATTCACAATATCAAATACAAATACAATCAACAACTATTGGCTGCTGAATTTAACAGAAAAGATGGAAATATACTCGACACTCTGTTCATGAATTGTTTTATCAATACCTAGAATTTCAATCGAATTTCAACAATGTAAAATTGCAGATGTATTCGAAATCTTTTACTCAAACTGTCTGCAAGTTTTCAAAGTTCAATTTTTCGTATTGAATATCAATTTTTGAGTCAAAGTTTAAAACTTTAAAAGTCAACAAATGTTCTTCATCTAAATTCGAAATTTTGGTTCCAGTATGAGTTAAATTGGTAATTTTTATCGTTTATAGAAGTGATTTAAAACATACTTGATGTTAAAACTTTTGGCTAAAACTTTCCCAAATTCGAGTTCAATATATTTTTTTTTGTCCGACGGTTCGAACAGAAGCAATGCTGTAACTTTATTTTTTTGTTGTTGTTTACAATGAATATTTGATTTTATTTATTTATAAGTATTATATTCGTGAATCAAAAGTCGTGGTTTGATGAGATAAACAAATTGGTGTTGATTCTTTGATCGGATCTGTGAAGAAGAAGGATATGAAAAGAATTCAGGAAGAAAGATGGATTAAATATTAGTGGGTTCCTTATTTAATCAGAAAAACAGAATAGCGTGAATGGTTTAGGTGTTGGGTGATTTACGAGAGGTCACGGGTTCGAGGCTGACTGGTGCCAATTTTTTTTAAAAACATTATTTCTATTGAGGTAGTTACTTTACCCTTATTATTATCATTTCTTTATTATTATTATTATTGTTATTATTATATTTATTATTATTGTTATTATTATTATGTAACATAAATATTATGGTTAATAATATTAACATTTTTTTTTGTTTTTAAGAAATATCACAAAGTATTATTATTAGCGTAATTATTAGTATTAATATTAATATAATTATTATTATGAGTAGGATTGTTATTATTATTGTTAGTATGAAATTAATACAAACTAGTATCATTAATAATCTTATTGGTATCATTTTTTTTTAATTATTATTATTATTACTATTAACAGGAGTATTATCATTAAGATTAACATTAGTAATAAGATTGATACAATTATTATTGATCTTATGAGTAAGTTAAGCATTACTATAACTATCATACTACAAGTTATTCTTATAATCATTAAAAATTAATATTAAGATTTCTATTACTATTACCACTAATATAATTATAAGTATCATCATTTATATTATCGTGAGTATTAATAATATATAATTACAAAAATCATTATCATAACTATCATTAACAATAAAATTCATATTTTACAGTTATAAATACGATATTTATTATCATTACCATAACCATTAAAATAATTATTAACATTATTATCTTTTTTAGTAATAATAAGTATTATCATTATTATCATTTTGCCATTAATAACATTATTATAAATACTACATTATTTTTAACAAGCAAATTATATAAAAATATATTCAAAACATATAACATAATGAAATTTATATCTTTCTGTACAAAAGTGAATATATGAAACATATATATATATATTATTAATATAAAATGATATAATTAGTAAATTTATATATATAATTATTCGATTACCATTATGTATATTAATAAATATACAAATGATATAGGTTCGTGAATCCGAGGCCAACCCTATACTTGTTCAATGTCGTTATATGTATTTTTACTATAAAATACAGTATGGTGAGTTTCATTTACCTTTTTACCCTTTATATTTTTGGGCTGAGAATACATGCGCAACTTTTATAACTGTTTTACGAAATAGACACAAGTAATCGAAATTACGTTCTATGGTTGAATGATCGAAACTGAATATGCCCCTTTTTATTAAGTCTGGTAATCTAAGAATTAGGGAACAGACACCCTAATTGACGCGAACTCTAAAGATAGATCTATTGGGCCCAACAAGCCCCATCCAAAGTACCGGATGCTTTAGTACTTCGAAATTTATATCATGTCCGAAGGAGGATCCCGGAATGATGGGGATATTCTTATATGCATATTGTTAATGTCGGTTACCAAGTGTTCAATCCATATGAATGATTTTTGTCTCTATGTATGGGACGTATGTTTATAAGAAATGAAAATCTTGTGGTCTATTAAAATGATGTAAATGATTATTTATGTTAAACTAATGAACTCACCAACCTTTTGGTTGACACTTGAAAGCATGTTTATTCTCAGGTACGAAAGAAATCTTCCGTTGTGCATTTGCTCATTTTAGAGATATTACTTGGAGTCATTCATGACATATTTCAAAGACGTTGCATTCGAGTCATTGAGTTCATCAAGAGTATTATCAAGTCATTTATAGTTTAGATATATTATGAAATGGTGTGCATGACTGTCAACTTACGATGAGATGAAAGTTTGTCTTTTGAAAACGAATGCAATGTTTGTAAAATGTATCATATAGAGGTCAAATACCTCGCGATGTAATCAACTGTTATGAATCGTTTATAATCAATATGGACTTCGTCCGGATGGATTAGGACGGGTCTCTACAGTTGGTATCAGAGCGGTGGTCTTAGCGAACCAGGTCTTGCATTAGTGTGACTAACTGATAGTCATTAGGATGCATTAGTGAGTCTGGACTTCGACCGTGTCTACATGTCAAAAAGTTTTGCTTATCATTTTGTGTCAAAAATTACCTGCTTATCATTCTTAGAGAATCACTTGCTTATCATTCTTAGTCTAGACACATTTTACTGCAATGACTGCATGAATAGTATATAGACAAAATTCATATCTTAGTGTATCTGCTACTTCATATCTTAGCGTATCTGTTACTGTAACTTTGCCTGACAACTTCCGTAGATTCCTCCGTAACTTATGGGATTTTAGTATTATATATGCATATGTAAATTATGTATTGCAGGGTACTAATCTATATCCTATAATTTATTTCTTATCGAAAATCCTTCATCTGATTGTACGATATGAATTCCTCAACCAGTTCGAGTCCCTCAAATTCCGATAGCTATTCTGATAGTTATTCCGGCAGCTATTCCTACGTGGACGTTCACCTAAGCTCTGAAAGCAGCGTCACCAGAATGAATGAATCAACCAACCAACCATCCACAATTCATATGATGAGTTCGTAGTTTACTTAATTAATGGAGATGAGAAGAAGGCGATCCCTTCCACCAACCGAATTCACCTCTTGACAATGAACTTGAAGCGTTTACTGGCGAACCTGTTCGAGACACCATTTTCAGTCTCATTTTCAGGGTAACTCGACAAGATTATATTCTATCCACAATTTTGAACCTTATTCACCCGCTCGTTCCGACCGACAATCATCCTGGAGTAATAAGTCAATGAACTTCGTGATCGAAAAATCAATTTGGAGAATATGGTGCAAAATGTACCAGCTTCAGCAACATCACCGGCACCAACAGTACCATCAGTAACAGCACCAGTACCACCAACAATCCATGGTTCAATATCACTATCTGTACTTCGAGTATGATCTTCGTTCTACGTATCGTTCCACCTCATTTATCTTCGTTTGACATGGCGAATATGTAATCTCTAAAGTTTTAAAGATTTTTTATTCTAGTTTCAACTGGAAACTAAATGAGTTTAATATCATATTAACTCAAATGAATCCATGATTACATCTGAAGAAAATGTATATGTATATATATGTTTTTCATAAATATTGTAATTAAAAATTCTTTCGTACAAAGTGTTAATTGTGAAAATATTTTAACGGTTAGGTAATACCCGAGGAATATTTAGATTTCGCATTAATAAGTTACACTGTACATTCATCGAATCTGATTCAACAGTCATTCACTATCCTACTTACATCCACCGGTATCCGTATCCGTCACCGCAGAATAATCATTTTCATTCAATTTTAAATTTGGATTTTGACCTATCAGAATCCAACAAGTGGCATAATGAAGAAATAATGGACACAATAAAAATTGATTAGAAACAGACTAATTAACAATATGAAATTTTGTTAAGAAACCATGCTAACAAGATCCTAGCTAACTGTTCCTAGCTAACTGGTTACATTTTATTTATCACAATTTAATTATCGCAATTTACATTCTTGCAATTTACATTCTCCCAATTTACATTCTCGCAATTTTATTTATCGTCATTTAATTTCTGTTATTTATTTTACACAATTTATTTATCGTCATTCTGTTATTTATGCATTTTAAATATCGGGACACGTATACAATGTTTTGACATATCATATCGACCCATCTATATATATATATATATATATATATATATATATATATATATATATATATATATATATATATAGTTTGAGTTGTGATCGAGTCTGAGACGTATACGGGTCACGATACGTATTAATTAATTCGAATATTATATATTAAACTATATATGAATTACTGGACTGTTACTGTGGACTATCAACTGTGGACTACCAACACTGGACAATTAAAATGAATTAAAATATTGATTATAACATATGAAACTAAACAATTCTTCAAGTTTGCCACTTGATTTCATTTTAAATCCCATTCGTATCATCACAATTACAATCTGCGTTCAAACCTTTCATGATTATTGAAAACACCTCAATCGATAGGATGAATCAACCGCACTTCATCTACGGGAGAAAAGATTGATGCATTTAGTTATGCATCTGAAAAACTCTCGGAAATTGAGTAAACGTTTAATACATAGTTGTGATAATTCCTTAGTGTTATTATTACCCAAAATAACTTGGTAATTCCTTTCAAAGTAGCAAATTTTGTCACAGCTCCAGCAAATCAACTTCGATTTTTCGTTCGAAACAACCTTATTATCACCTTGATTTATACGTATGCTCTTTTATTGTTACCAGGGAACCTTTTATATTCCACCATATTACTGTCAGCGTTTAATCATCTAAAAACACAATTCTCTTGAAATCACCTCAGATCGATAACCAATGATTCAGTTATGGTAGCAGTAAATGTAGAAGAATCGGTAAGCAGTACTTTGAAAACTCACAGCCTATCTACATCAACAGTTATATGTATAACATTTATCTCTTAGAATGATGATCTTCCATTCTGAAATTCTGAAAAGCACCCAGTCCGCGAACCAATACTCTGAATTTTGAAAAGTTGAATGAAGCAACAAAAACTGTAAACAACCCTAATCATCAGAAGTTTGATGATAAAGAATAGAATGTTGAAAAAGCTCAGAAAAGTTGGAACTGGAAAATGGATTGAGCTAACCACGAAGGAGACCAAGGACAAATACAAGGACCAAACCCTATATTCAAAGGATTCAGGTAATTCTGGATCCGTTGAAATCTTTAGAGAATATCTTACTCCGAAGTCATGTTAAAAATCTTGTGGAAAACCTTTCTCCATCAACCATCGAACTTAGAAATTCCAAAATATCATCATCAATATCTTCGATATTTCTGAGGATATTTTCATAAATACTCTAGTCCGATTATATACCTTTTCGTGCTTCCTGTGTATCATTATATTGAAAACATTCAATAGAAAATTTAGTACCGAAAAGCAGATTATGCGTAACTATGAAGAATACTGTGGACAAATTACAAAGAATAAGTTTGACTTCAAAGAATCTAAATGATTTGATGTCTGCTGAAATCTTTAGCGAATATCTTACTTCTGACTCCAAACTCTTGTGGACAAATTTTCTTCCCCATCCTTCGATATTAGAAATTCCAAGATATCATAGTATCTTTCATTATAAATACCCTCCATATTTCTGAAGATATTTTCATACCTATTCTTATCTGAAATCATTAATCTCTTCATGTTATCAGTATTACATCATATAGAAACTGTTAGTTTCTATATTCTGTAAACTTTCGAGCTTAAAATATGAATGTTATTGAAGAAATGTTGGGAACTAATGCATGAGTTAGTATAATATAATGACACTTGATCAACGTGATTATATTACAGTAAGTCAATGCTGAGTTTCTAATGGAATGTGATGATTCACAGATCATAACGTTAACATGTGCCATGTTACATAACTCTTTCATTCAAATTAACTTCTGAACATAGCAAGAAAATATATTCTTGATAGTTCTATTCTCAGTGATTCTGGTAATTCGACAAATCAAATCGTGCCATTACGATTTCCTTCTTAGAACATTAAGAATGTTCATTCTGAAGTTTATATCTGCGAATTCTGAACCATTACAAGCGGTGTTTAATCGCAAGAAGAAGAAACGAAGGGACAAAGCTCCAAAATATAAGAGGAAATATAAAGCCCAATAACAACACGGAGGTTACAAACCGTGGATATGAATACGAATAACAATATAAAGACATGGAATAATTAAGGATAGTATTACCCCAAGGTAATAGTAGGAGTAAACAGAATTCTTCTGATGGAAGATTGGAAAGAAGGATGACAGAAATGATGATTAAGAAAACATCAATGATTAGAACGGGATTAAGCATTTCACAATCTTTTGGATGTATGGACTAAGAAAGAAAGTATAGGAATGGTGAGAATAACGGAACGGAAGAGTTTGATTTATAATGAAAAAAAAAAAATCAGACAGAGTAATCGAGGCAGATCACGGTATTTAATTATAGAAATCTTAATTTCCTTATTCGCCGCAGAATCAAATCTTTTAGATTTCGAAGATTTTCTTTTAAATCCCTTGAATTCCGAAATTCAACTCTGACTACGTCACCAGTTAAGACAAGTCTGCATTTACTCATTTCAATCTTTTATGATAGCTTCACTCATACTTTTCGAGTAATCGAATTGTTTTATCTATATTGATCAATAATGATAAAACCCGATTTATCAACTCATATTCGTTAAGAAAGCATTTTATTTGTTAGCCATGACCACCTCACTCAAATTTCGGGACGAAATTTCTTTAACGGGTAGGTACTGTGATGACCCAGGAATTTCTGATCAAATTTAAACTTTAATCTTTATATGTTCCCGACACGATAAGCAAAAATCTGTAATGTTGAGTCTCGAAAACTTTGAAACTATTTTCATGGATTCATTTAACCTTTGACCATTTCCGACGATTCACGAACTTTACTTTGTAAATAAATAGTACATGTAAATATAAATATATGGACATATATAATCCATAACGTATACTTTAAACCTTAGGAATTAAGAATGTGAAATAATAAATAGAATAAATAAATTACCATTTTACATATATAATATTATGAGTCTATATATGAATTCTAATAATAATTATTAATATATTGTGATATATAATATTTAATAAATATTGTTATATAGTGTAAAGTTAATATATTATTTGTAATTACGAGTTAAAATATAAATGATATATCAATATTATTATTATTATTTCCATTATTATTACTAATATTAATATTAATATTGATATTAATATTTGTTTTATTAATATTACTAATTCTAATATGAGATATAACATGAATAAATTGATAAGTATAAGTTACTATATTATTATTATTATTATAAATATCATTAATAATATTAATATCATCATAACTAATAATAAATTTTAAATATAATTATTATGATTATTAATAGTATTATTATTCTAGTTATATTTGTTAATAATATTAATTATAAGCTATAAAAATAAAAATATAAATATAATAGATATGCATATATAGAGATCGATATATACGTATATATATACAATATATATATACAGTTATATGCGGATATTTATATTTTAAGAAAATCAGTATTAAATTATTTAGATTATTATTATTTATATAAATATAATTATTAATTATTAATTAGTAATAATATTCATAAATAAAATTTTATATATGGATTTGGAAGCAGGACTTAAATCACGTAACCATCCAAAATATAACTGTATCATTAGTACAAATTGATTCCAAATCCACTCAGTATCAAACAAATTCTGTTAGGATGGCTGTCCTTTTATTTTATTTTATGTTCTTTTTATCTGATTTGATTATTTCCTGTCGAGTTATCTAGACTACAAAACAAACGAGCAATCAGTGTTTTTGATAAACTCATTCATCTTCACATTCACAATATCAAATACAAATACAATCAACAACTATTGGCTGCTGAATTTAACAGAAAAGATGGAAATATAGTCGACACTCTGTTCATGAATTGTTTTATCAATACCTAGAATTTCAATCGAATTTCAACAATGTAAAATTGCAGATGTATTCGAAATCTCTTACTCAAACTGTCTGCAAGTTTTCAAAGTTCAATTTTTCGTATTGAATATCAATTTTTGAGTCAAAGTTTAAAACTTTAAAAGTCAACAAATGTTCTTCATCTAAATTCGAAATTTTGGTTCCAGTATGAGTTAAATTGGTAATTTTTATCGTTTATAGAAGTGATTTAAAACATACTTGATGTTAAAACTTTTGGCTAAAACTTTCCCAAATTCGAGTTCAATATAATTTTTTTTTTTTGTCCGACGGTTCGAACAGCAGCAATGCTGTTACTTTATTTTTTTTTTGTTTACAATGAATATTTGATTTTATTTATTTATAAGTATTATATTCGTGAATCAAAAGTCGTGGTTTGATGAGATAAACAAATTGGTGTTGATTCTTTGATCGGATCTGTGAAGAAGAAGGATATGAAAAGAATTCAGGAAGAAAGATGGATTAAATATTAGTGGGTCCCTTATTTAATCAGAAAAATAGAATAGCGTGAATGGTTTAGGTGTTGGGTGATTTACGAGAGGTCACGGGTTCGAGGCTGACTGGTGCCAATTTTTTTTAAAAACATTATTTCTATTGAGGTAGTTACTTTACCCTTATTAGTATCATTTCTTTATTATTATTATTATTGTTATTATTATATTTATTATTATTGTTATTATTATTATGTAACATAAATATTATGGTTAATAATATTAACATTTTTTTTTTGTTTTTAAGAAATATCACAAAGTATTATTATTAGCGTAATTATTAGTATTAATATTAATATAATTATTATTATGAGTAGGATTGTTATTATTATTGTTAGTATGAAATTAATACAAACTAGTATCATTAATAATCTTATTGGTATCATTTTTTTTTTAATTATTTTTATTATTACTATTAACAGGAGTATTATCATTAAGATTAACATTAGTAATAAGATTGATACAATTATTATTGATCTTATGAGTAAGTTAAGCATTACTATAACTATCATACTACAAGTTATTCTTATAATCATTAAAAATTAATATTAAGATTTCTATTACTATTACCACTAATATAATTATAAGTATCATCATTTATATTATCGTGAGTATTAATAATATATAATTACAAAAATCATTATCATAACTATCATTAACAATAAAATTCATATTTTACAGTTATAAATACGATATTCATTATCATTACCATAACCATTAAAATAATTATTAACATTATTATCTTTTTTATTAATAATAAGTATTATCATTATTATCATTTTGCCATTAATAACATTATTATAAATACTACATTATTTTTAACAAGCAAATTATATAAAAATATATTCAAAACATATAACATAATGAAATTTATATCTTTCTGTACAAAAGTGAATATATGAAACATATATATATATATATATATATATATATATATATATATATATATATATATATATATATATATATATATATATATATATATATATATATATATATATATATATATATATTATTAATATAAAATGATATAATTAGTAAATTTATATATATAATTATTCGATTACCTTTATGTATATTAATAAATATACAAATGATATAGGTTCGTGAATCCGAGGCCAACCCTATACTTGTTCAATGTCGTTATATGTATTTTTACTACAAAATACAGTATGGTGAGTTTCATTTACCTTTTTACCCTTTATATTTTTGGGCTGAGAATACATGCGCAACTTTTATAACTGTTTTACAAAATAGACACAAGTAATCGAAATTACGTTCTATGGTTGAATGATCGAAACTGAATATGCCCCTTTTTATTAAGTCTGGTAATCTAAGAATTAGGGAACAGACACCCTAATTGACGCGAACTCTAAAGATAGATCTATTGGGCCCAACAAGCCCCATCCAAAGTACCGGATCCTTTAGTACTTCGAAATTTATATCATGTCCGAAGGAGGATCCCGGAATGATGGGGATATTCTTATATGCATATTGTTAATGTCGGTTACCAAGTGTTCAATCCATATGAATAATTTTTGTCTCTATGTATGGGACGTATGTTTATAAGAAATGAAAATCTTGTGGTCTATTAAAATGATGTAAATGATTATTTATGTTAAACTAATGAACTCACCAACCTTTTGGTTGACACTTGAAAGCATGTTTATTCTCAGGTACGAAAGAAATCTTCCGTTGTGCATTTGCTCATTTTAGAGATATTACTTGGAGTCATTCATGACATATTTCAAAGACGTTGCATTCGAGTCATTGAGTTCATCAAGAATATTATCAAGTCATTTATAGTTTAGATATATTATGAAATGGTGTGCATGACTGTCAACTTACGATGAGATGAAAGTTTGTCTTTTGAAAACGAATGCAATGTTTGTAAAATGTATCATATAGAGGTCAAGTACCTCGCGATGTAATCAACTGTTATGAATCGTTTATAATCGATATGGACTTCATCCGGATGGATTAGGACGGGTCTCTACATACCCCAACTGAATTTAAAAAGGCAAAAGAAAATAATAAGGGAAAGGGCATAAAAATAGAGAAATCTAATTCCAACCCCGATGAACTTTATAAGTATCGTCAACCCCCGAAGTCCTTAAGTTGTGACAATAACCCGGGAACCTCTAAACCACCAGGTTTTTCTAAACCAATGTGGAAAACGACGGATCGTATTAGGGGAACATCATATATCCCTAGAAACTTGGCAAAACGAACCAAAACCGAAGAAGAAGAAACGAGCGAGTCAGAATAAGATAGTTGTATTCGTGTGGTGTAATATATGTAATATAGTGTGCTTATGCTTTATGATATATATAAAAATTGCTTGTATTAATAAGTATTTTTTTTATGAATCTAACTCTTGTCTATTTTACAGTATAAAAACACAAAATGGATAGACAACCCAATATTTTAAGAGACCTACCCGGAGACATGATTGATGAAATCTTGTCTAGAGTCGGTCAGAATTCCTCGGCACAACTATTTAAGGCGAGATCAGTTTGTAAGACATTCGAAGAACGTTCCAAGAATGCCTTGGTTTATAAAAGGCTTTCGTTCGAAAGATGGGGGATATCACATTGGGAAATCCATAAGTTACGATGTGTTTACTTTGACGCATATATTGCGGGGAACCCAAGTGCTATTTTACGCAACGGGTTAAGAAATTATTTTGACTCAATATATCCGAATGTAGGACTTCGTGATTTAGAAAAAGCGGCTAACATGCAACATAAAGAAGCATGTTATGCTTACGGGTTAGTAATGTTCGCTTCTCACCAAAGTGATAACAAGAACATCGGGCTACAACTATTAAACAAAACGTTCCCACAAGTGACGGAGTCGGTAATTGAGGTAAGAAATGAGGTTTTTAGGTTATTACGAGACTGTTGGTCATTACGTAACCCTCATCCCTTTGACGACGTTACAACACGCTATCTTATCAACGGACATAACGGTTATGTTCCACAAGACCAAGGATGGGAAGTAGTCCTAGTAAAACCAGAATGCATGACTTTTTTCTGGACGTATGAATTACGTGTCTTTATTGCCTTTGCTGAACGACTTGTGTACTAGCTATAATTATCTTCACAACTATCTTGTATCAAAGTTATTGTGTGCTATATTTCATGCTTTATGTAAAATAAGTGGTATTGTAAGTTTGTAAAATATTGTATAAAAGTTTGAACGTGAAATATTATTATAATCAGTTTTTCATATAGAATTGTAGTAGTTGAATTGTATATTAGCTACTAAGTATGAACTTAACGGGTAGGTACTACCCGAATTTAAACTTATAAAATGCTAATATGAAGAAAAAGCTTTTATAAATGAGTTCATATTATGCTACGAAATACTATTAACTACTCTTAATATTCTGTATGATTAACTTGTTCCATTTGACTATTTTGAAGGAAATGGCACCGACTACTCGACACACCGTGAATATGAATGAAGAGGAATTCCGTACTTTTCTAGCTTCAAACATAGCCGCAGTACAGGCTGCGCTACATACCAATAATAACCTTGGATCTAGCAGTACAGGAAATCGTGTAGGATGCACCTACAAAGAATTCACTGCCTGCAAACCTTTAGAATTTGATGGAACCGAAGGACCGATCAGATTGAAACGGTGGACCGAGAAGGTCGAATCGGTGTTTGCCATAAGTAAGTGTACTGAAGAGGACAAAGTGAAGTACGCTACGTATACCTTCACAGGTTCTACATTAACATGGTGGAATACCTATGTAGAGCAAGTGGGACAAGATGATGCGTACGCACTACCGTGGTCAGCATTCAAGCACTTGATGAATGAGAAGTACCATCCCAGAACCGAGGTCAATAAGCTCAAGACAGAACTTAGAGGGTTACGAACCCAAGGATTTAATATTACCACGTACGAAAGACGATTCACAGAATTGTGCCTATTGTGTCCGGGAGCGTTCGAAGATGAGGAAGAGAAGATCGACGAGTTTGTGAAAGGATTACCGGAAAGAATCCAAGAAGATATAAGTTCACACGAGCCCGCCTCCATACAACAGGCATGTAGAATGGCTCACAAACTAGCTAACCAGATTGAGGAAAGAATTAAAGAACAGACGGCTGAAGAGGCCAATGTGAAGCAAGTCAAAAGAAAGTGGGAGGAAAATGGTGATAAGAATCACCAATACAACAACAACAGCAATTACAATAATAATCGCAACAATTATCCCAACAATCGAAACATCAATCACAACTACAACAAACGGCCCAACAACAACAACAACAACAACAACAACAACAACAACAACAATAACAACTACAACAATCATCCCAACAATAATAACAACCGCAACAACAACAACAACAACAACAACAACAACAATAACAACAACAATCAGAAGCATCTATGCCAAAGGTGTGAAAAGTATCACTCGGGGTTCTGCACCAAATTTTGCAACAAGTGTAAAAGAAATGGTCATAGCGCGGCGAAGTGTGAGGTCTACGGACCAGGGGTTAACAGAACGAAAGGAACAAATGGTGTCGGAACGAGTAATGGCGGAGCAAGTAGTGTCGGAGCAAGTTATGCCAATGTAGTTTGTTATAAATGTGGAAAACCGGGCCACATTATTAGAAATTGCTCGAACCAGGAGAACACGAATGGACAAGGCCACGGAAGAGTTTTCAATATTAATGCTGCAGAGGCACAGGAAGACCCGGAGCTTGTTACGGGTACATTTCTTATTGACAATAAATCTGCTTACGTTTTATTTGATTCGGGTTCGGATAGAAGCTATATGAGTAGAGATTTTTGTGCTAAATTAAGTTGTCCATTGACGCCGTTGGATAGTAAATTTTTACTCGAATTAGCAAACGGTAAATTAATTTCAGCAGATAATATATGCCGGAATCGAGAAATTAAACTGGGTAGCGAAATATTTAAGATTGATTTGATACCAGTAGAGTTAGGGAGTTTTGATGTAATAGTTGGCATGAACTGGCTGAAGAAGGTGAAAGCAGAGATCGTATGTTATAAAAATGCAATTCGCATTGTACGAGAAGAAGGAGAACCCTTAATGGTGTACGGAGAAAAGGGCAACATGAAGCTACATCTTATTAGTAATTTGAAGGCACAAAAACTAATAAGAAAAGGTTGCTATGCTGTTCTAGCACACGTCGAGAAAGTACAAACTGAAGAAAAGAGCATCAATGATGTTCCCATCGCAAAAGAATTTCCTGATGTATTTCCGAAAGAATTACCGGGACTACCTCCACATCGATCTGTTGAATTTCAAATAGATCTTGTACCAGGAGCTGCACCAATAGCTCGTGCTCCTTATAGACTCGCACCCAGCGAGATGAAAGAACTGCAAAGCCAACTGCAAGAACTATTTCGACCAAGCACATCACCATGGGGAGCTCCTGTTTTGTTTGTCAAGAAGAAGGATGGTACATTTAGGTTGTGTATTGACTACATAGAGTTGAACAAACTTACCATCAAAAACCGTTATCCACTGTCGAGAATTGATGACTTATTTGATCAACTACAAGGCTCGTTGGTTTATTCGAAGATCGATTTACGTTCTGGATATCATCAAAAGCGAGTAAAGGAGGATGATATTCCAAAAACTGCTTTTAGGACGCGTTATGGTCATTACGAGTTTATGGTTATGCCGTTTGGATTGACTAACGCACCAGCTGTGTTCATGGACCTTAAGAACCGAGTGTGTAGGCCATATCTTGACAAGTTTGTCATTGTTTTCATCGATGACATACTTATTTACTCAAAGAATGATCAAGAGCACGAAGAACATTTGAGAAAAGTGCTAGAAGTATTGAGGAAAGAAAAACTGTACGCTAAGTTTTCAAAGTGTGTATTTTGGTTGGAAGAAGTTCAATTCCTCGGTCACATAGTGAACAAAGAAGGTATCCAGGTGGACCTGGCAAAGATCGAAACCATTGAAAAGTGGAAAACCCCAAAAACTCCGAAGCATATACGTCAATTTTTAGGATTGGCTGGTTACTACAGAAGATTCATCCAAGATTTCTCCAAAATAGCAAAACCCTTGACTGCATTAACGCATAAAGGGAAGAAATTTGAATGGAAGGATGAACAAGAGAAGGCATTTCAATTATTGAAGAAAAAGCTAACTACGGCACCTATATTGTCATTGCCTGAAGGAAATGATGATTTTGTGATTTATTGTGACGCATCAAAGCAAGGTCTCGGTTGTGTATTAATGCAACGGACGAAGGTGATTGCTTATGCGTCTAGACAATTGAAGATTCACGAGCAAAATTATACGACGCATGATTTGGAATTAGGCGCGGTTGTTTTTGCATTAAAGACTTGGAGGCACTACTTATATGGGGTCAAAAGTATTATATATACCGACTACAAAAGTCTTCAACATATATTTAATCAGAAACAACTGAATATGAGGCAGCGTAGGTGGATTGAATTGTTGAATGATTACGACTTTGAGATTTGTTACCACCCTGGGAAGGCAAATGTGGTAGCCGACGCTTTGAGCAGAAAGGACAGAGAACCCATTCGAGTAAAATCTATGAATATAATGATTCACACTAACCTTACTACTCAAATAAAGGAGGTGCAACAATGAGTTTTAAAAGAGGGAAATTTAAAGGATGAAATACCCAAAGGATCGGAGAAGCATCTTAATATTCAGGAAGACGGAACCCGGTATAGGGCTGAAAGAATTTGGGTATCAAAATTTGGAGATATGAGAGAAATGGTACTTAGAGAAGCTCATAAAACTAGATACTCAATACATCCTGGAACGGGGAAGATGTACAAGGATCTTAAGAAACATTTTTGGTGGCCAGGTATGAAAGCCGATATTGCTAAATATGTAGGAGAATGTTTGACGTGTTCTAAGGTCAAAGCTGAACATCAGAAACCATCAGGTCTACTACAACAACCTGAAATTCCGGAATGGAAATGGGAAAATATTACCATGGATTTCATTACTAAATTGCCAAGGACTGCAAGTGGTTATGATACTATTTGGGTAATAGTTGATCGTCTCACCAAGTCAGCACACTTCCTGCCAATAAGAGAAGATGACAAGATGGAGAAGTTAGCACGACTGTATTTGAAGGAAGTCGTCTCCAGACATGGAATACCAATCTCTATTATCTCTGATAGGGATGGCAGATTTATTTCAAGATTCTGGCAGACATTACAGCAAGCATTGGGAACTCGTCTAGACATGAGTACTGCCTATCATCCACAAACTGACGGGCAGAGTGAAAGGACGATACAAACGCTTGAAGACATGCTACGAGCTTGTGTTATTGATTTCGGAAACAGTTGGGATCGACATCTACCGTTAGCAGAATTTTTCTACAACAACAGCCACCATTCAAGCATTGAGATGGCGCCGTTTGAAGCACTTTATGATAGAAAGTGCAGGTCTCCGATTTGTTGGAGTGAAGTGGGGGATAGACAGATTACGGGTCCGGAGATAATACAAGAAACTACCGAGAAAATCATCCAAATTCAACAAAGATTGAAAACCGCCCAGAGTCGACAAAAGAGCTACGCGGACAGTAAAAGAAAAGATATGGAGTTTGAAATTGGAGAAATGGTCATGCTTAAGGTTTCACCTTGGAAAGGCGTTGTTCGATTTGGTAAACGGGGGAAACTAAATCCAAGGTACATTGGACCATTCAAGATTATAGATCGTATCGGACCAGTAGCTTACCAACTGGAGCTACCTCAACAACTCGCGGCTGTACATAACACTTTTCACGTCTCAAATTTGAAGAAATGTTTTGCTAAAGAAGATCTCACTATTCCGTTGGACGAAATCCAAATCAATGAAAAACTTCAATTCATTGAAGAACCCGTCGAAATAATGGATCGTGAGGTTAAGAGACTTAAACAAAACAAGATACCGATTGTTAAGGTTAGATGGAATGCTCGTAGAGGACCCGAGTTCACCTGGGAGCGTGAAGATCAGATGAAGAAGAAATACCCGCATTTATTTCCAGAAGATACGTCAACACCTCCAACTGCTTAAAATTTCGGGACGAAATTTATTTAACGGGTAGGTACTGTAGTGACCCGAACTTTTCCATGTTTATATATATATTAAATGAAATTGTTATTTACATGATTAAGTGTTTCCAACATGTTAAGCAATCAAACTTGTTAAGACTTGATTAATTGAAATAGGTTTCATATAGACAATTGACTACCCAAGTTGACCGGTGATTCACGAACGTTAAAACTTGTAAAAACTATATGATGACATATATATGGTTATATATATAGTTAAAATGATTTTATTATAAGTATGTATCTCATTAGGTATTTTAACAATGAGTTATATACATAAAAATGAGACTATTAATTTAAGAAACTCGAAAACGATATATATAACGATTATCGTTATAACAACGTCTTACTAGGTACATATGAATCATATTAAGATATTGATACACTTGGTTAATTATGTTAAATGATAAGTAAATATATTATTAAGTGTATTAACAATGAAATACATATGTAAAAATAAGACTACTAACTTAATGATTTCGAAACGAGACATATATGTAACGATTATCGTTGTAACGACATTTAACTGTATATATATCATACTAAGATATATTATATATCATAATATCATGATAATATAACAATTTAACATCTCATTTGTTATAATAAACAATGGGTTAACAACATTCAACAAGATCGTTAACCTAAAGGTTTCAAAACAACATTTACATGTAACGACTAACGATGACTTAACGACTCAGTTAAAATGTATATACATGTAGTATTTTAATATGTATTCATACACTTTTGAAAGACTTCAAGACACTTATAAAAATACTTCTACTTAACAAAAATGCTTACAATTACATCCTCGTTCAGTTTCATCAACAATTCTACTCGTATGCACCCGTATTCGTACTCGTACAATACACAGCTTTTAGATGTATGTACTATTGGTATATACACTCCAATGATCAGCTCTTAGTAGCCCATGTGAGTCACCTAACACATGTGGGAACCATGATTTGGCAACTAGCATGAAATATCTCATAAAATTACAAAAATATGAGTAATCATTCATGACTTATTTACATGAAAACAAAATTATATATCCTTTATATCTAATCCATACACCAACGACCAAAAACACCTACAAACACTTTCATTCTTCAATTTTCTTCATCTAATTGATCTCTCTCAAGTTCTATCTTCAAGTTCTAAGTGTTCTTCATAAATTCCAAAAGTTCTAGTTTCATAAAATCAAGAATACTTCCAAGATTGCAAGTTTACTTCCAAGTTTTCTAAATCCATTCCAAGTAATCATCCAAGATCAAGAAACCTTTGTTAATTACAGTAGGTTATCTTTCTAATACAAGGTAATAATCATATTCAAACTTTAATTCAATTTCTATAACTATAACAATCTTATTTCGAGTGGAAATCTTACTTGAAATTGTTTTCGTGTCATGATTCTGCTTCAAGAACTTTCAAGCCATCCAAGGATCCTTTGAAGCTAGATCCATTTTTCTCATTTCCAGTAGGTTTATCCAAGGAACTTGAGGTAGTAATGATGTTCATAACATCATTCGATTCATACATATAAAGCTATCTTATTCTAAGGTTTAAACTTGTAATCACTAGAACATAGTTTAGTTAATTCTAAACTTGTTCGCAAATAAAAGTTAATCCTTCTAACTTGACTTTTAAAATCAACTAAACACATGTTCTATATCTATATGATATGCTAACTTAATGATTTAAAACTTGAAAACACGAAAAACACCGTAAAACCGGATTTACGCCGTCGTAGTAACACCGCGGGCTGTTTTGGGTTAGTTAATTAAAAACTATGATAAACTTTGATTTAAAAGTTGTTATTATAGAAAAATAATTTTTATTATGAACATAAAACTATATCCAAAAATTATGGTTAAACTCAAAGTGGAAGTATGTTTTCTAAAATGGTCATCTAGACGTCGTTCTTTCGACTGAAATGACTACCTTTACAAAAACGACTTGTAACTTATTTTTACGACTATAAACCTATACTTTTTCTGTTTAGATTCATAAAATAGAGTTCAATATGAAACCATAGCAATTTGATTCACTCAAAACGGATTTAAAATGAAGAAGTTATGGGTAAAACAAGATTGGATAATTTTTCTCATTTTAGCTACGTGAAATTGGTAACAAATCTATTCCAACCATAACTTAATCAACTTGTATTGTATATTATGTAATCTTGAGATACCATAGACACGTATACAATGTTTCGACCTATCATGTCGACACATCTATATATATTTCGAAACAACCATAGACACTCTATATGTGAATGTTGGAGTTAGCTATACAGGGTTGAGGTTGATTCCAAAATATATATAGTTTGAGTTGTGATCAATACTGAGATACGTATACACTGGGTCGTGGATTGATTCAAGATAATATTTATCGATTTATTTCTGTACATCTAACTGTGGACAACTAGTTGTAGGTTACTAACAAGGACAGCTGACTTAATAAACTTAAAACATCAAAATATATTAAAAGTGTTGTAAATATATTTTGAACATACTTTGATATATATGTATATATTGTTATAGGTTTGTGAATCAACCAGTGGCCAAGTCTTACTTCCCGACGAAGTAAAAATCTGTGAAAGTGAGTTATAGTCCCACTTTTAAAATCTAATATTTTTGGGATGAGAATACATGCAGGTTTTATAAATGATTTACAAAATAGACACAAGTACGTGAAACTACATTCTATGGTTGAATTATCGAAATCGAATATGCCCCTTTTTATTAAGTCTGGTAATCTAAGAATTAGGGAACAGACACCCTAATTGACGCGAATCCTAAAGATAGATCTATTGGGCCTAACAAACCCCATCCAAAGTACCGGATGCTTTAGTACTTCGAAATTTATATCATATCCGAAGGGTGTCCCGGAATGATGGGGATATTCTTAAATATGCATCTTGTTAATGTCGGTTACCAGGTGTTCACCATATGAATGATTTTTATCTCTATGTATGGGATGTGTATTGAAATATGAAATCTTGTGGTCTATTATTATGATTTGATAATATATAGGTTAAACCTATAACTCACCAACATTTTTGTTGACGTTTTAAGCATGTTTATTCTCAGGTGATTATTAAGAGCTTCCGCTGTCGCATACTTAAATAAGGACGAGATTTGGAATCCATGCTTGTATGATATTGTGTAAAAACTGCATTCAAGAAACTTATTTCGTTGTAACATATTTGTATTGTAAACCATTATGTAATGGTCGTGTGTAAACAGGATATTTTAGATTATCATTATTTGATAATCTACGTAAAGCTTTTTAAACCTTTATTGATGAAATAAAGGTTATGGTTTGTTTTAAAATGAATGCAGTCTTTGAAAAACGTCTCATATAGAGGTCAAAACCTCGCAACGAAATCAATTAATATGGAACGTTTTTAATCAATAAGAACGGGACATTTCAACATACTAGGCACGAGTACTTAAACTTTATATGTGTGTGGGTTATACAACGGCATAAACATTCCCCTTAACACGGTAACGTTTAGTCATTGGTTTTTGAACCGGTGAACGCGAATCTTAGATATGGATCCATAGGGTTTGACATCCCCACTCGGGCTAGTCGCGCTAGCATTTAACGGGTGTTTAATACTTCGTGAACATACGCACTCGTCAAGTGTACTTTCAGGGGGTTATAAACGTTAAGTCTAGTTACCGGGTGCCCACGGTTATACATATACTTTTCATACTGTTTTGTTACACTGAAATCTCGTGGCCTACCTTACGTTACTGTTACAACTTAAACTATAGCTCACCAACATTCGTGTTGACTTTTAAGCGTGTATTTCTCAGGTGCCTAGAGGTTTCTTGCTTCCGCTGTTAGATTTGCTGTCATGCTATTATTGAATTGCTGTTAAGGACCTGCTGTATTAGTTATCCGCTGCATTACTAGAGATGTCTCATTCATGGAACTTTTCTTTTGCATTCGTAGTTTATGTTAATTTCAAACAATGGCTTTGTAACGACCTTAGGGTCAAGTACTTATGTTTATGCTCCTATTCGTAGGATGCACGTTATCTTTTGTAAAACGCTATCTTTTTATGAATGCAAACTGGTTTTCAAACATCATATAGTGTTTGACCGTGTGAAGATCCTGTTGTTGATGAATCGTACACGATGGTTTTTGTATGGGGCGTCACACTGCATATATGAGTAAAATAAAAATCGGTGTTCTTACCAAGTAGCCTGAAGAGGAAAATCTTTATGTTTTTAGTGTACATTTACATTTATGCACATGATCTATCTAGGTCACAATTTTATTTTAATTTTTTCTTACTATTTTTTTTTTTTAAATTTCTACTTATTGGCCGGAGGTCCACTAAGAAATAATCTCTTTATCCGTCGAACGGAGATAGAGATGATTTTCTCTACTTTTGATAGTGTTTCACTCTGGGTGGAGAAAAGACTTGTTTTTATTCTCGGATATGGGAATGATAGTCTACATCCCACCTCCCCATACACGACTCATGTATACACCACTCATGTGATGTTGGGTTTTGATCTTGTGAGGGTCTGAAGATAGTAGGGATAGGCCCGAGCTGGATTTTGAAAAAAAAAAAGTATTTTACACTAAAAAAAGTTTTCTATTAAAGAATAAGATTTTTATTAGTGTTTGTCTCCACTGACAATACAAAATTTAATAAGTTTTTACACCCGCTTTGTGATCGGTTTCAAGTTCGGTCACCTTGATGTATTTAGGCCACAATTTAACCCTTTGCTAATAGGATATGTCTGGGGACCAATCAGATTTTGAGTTAGGAAATGTGATTCTGGTTTGTTGAATTGACAATCAATACTGATTTGTTTAATGAGAACATCATCCAAATTCCAAAATGAATCTTTTTGTAGCTTTTTTAATCATCATTTGTTAATTTGTTAATTTAAAAAGAAAGTTCACAATCATAAGAACAATTACAATAATAATCAATAATCAATCCAGGTTACAATTCAAGAAAAAAATGTCTCAACACAAATCATGCATTCATGCATCAGATACTTGTACAATCTCATTGCCTACTTCCATCTCATAGTTGTACCGTACTACCAAATAATGCACACTATAGTAATACTCCGTAATTTAGAAAACAATGTACAACCATGCTAATCACTAGCTCAAAACCCTAATCTAGTTGAGCCGAAACCAAATGTAACTCGGCTCAGCCGCTCCACCTTCCTATTTTCCCAAACACAACTCTCCGGTAATAGCTTAGCCGCCGCCGTTTTCATCGGCTCCGACTTACACCTGGTCAACACAAACGGCTCGTAACCCACTGCATCCGCCAACTTCTGCCCCAACACCGCCGCCATCGATGGTGCCGCCGGTAATGAACACGATGACCGCCCCGGCTGCAGTAACACCGCCGGCAACCCACCGTCGGACACCCTCATCTCATCATTAACATTACCACCACCACTTACACTTGACTCATCTCCGCCGTCAGGTTTGACCGGCGCTATTACCGGCGCTGGCGGAGGCTTTCTTTTACTGGAATGGCGTTTGAAATCCGTACTGCAAACCCATGTCTCCCTTGATACCTCCATTGATAATTTGGGCTCATACATCATCATCAATAAACACTGCGGTAACACTGTTTCACTTTCTTTTTCTAATGCTTCATTGTCACCTTCCTTTGACTCGTTGACCATTTCCTCTTCCGGGGTTTCAAACATCTTGGCTAAACTAGTGACCATTGTTGAGTCATCCTGTTCTTGAGTATCATAATCTTGATCTAAAACTTCTTCAAATAATGAATAAAGATACAAACTTTCTTCTTCTTCATCTTCAATTTCTTTATGATCTTGCAATTGACCCGCTTCATTTTCAGCAAGCACATTTTGATGTTCTTGAACTTGAGGAATCACTTCATTTTCTTGCATATTTTCAAGTTCTTGAGCTTGACCCAATTCAATTCCTTGCACATTTTCAACTTTTTGATCTTGAACCACATCAATTTCTTGCACATTTTCACATTTATGGGATTGATTAGCTTCAACTTGTCTAACATTTTCTTGATCTTGATTAAAGTTCAGAACTTGCTGCTGCCCCACTTCAAAATCTTCATGGGATTCCTTGAAATCTTCAAGATCAACAATTTCTTCATCATTTTTATCAAAACTTGGTTCCCAAGATTTATTAGTCAAAGCCTCAATTCTCACAGGGTCAGATCTACATCTCATTAACAACAAAGCATTTTTGGGTGGAATACAAATGCTGACTCTTGCTTCATCTACATGCCCTTCAATTCTATCATTTACAATCTCTAGATCTTCAAACACATGTCTTCTTGTTTTCCTAACAAAACTTTCATCTTCTTCCTCTTCATCTCCAACAACTAACTCAATGTCTCTTTCACCACCACCATTTCCATCATGTACCGACACCAACCACCGTGCAAACACCGCACCACAAGAACCTTGACGGCCATTATCTTCAGCTGCCACCATTTTCTCTTCTTTCCGACAAGGAAACAAACAACTGAATTCAGATCCAAATGCTCTTAAAGCATCACAAATAGTTACCGGAAAATGAACCCAACTCCTTGAACAAGATTCATGATCTTGATTTTGACTTTGATTATAACATTGATTGTGACTACCCTTTGACCCAAGATTCAAACTTTCTTTAAGATTTTGATTATTTGAAGGAAACCCATTAAGTGGGTGATCTAATTTCCTGAAACTAACCTCACCTGTGCTATGTCTTCTTGATAAAGTTCGAAGCTTTTTTGCTTGCTTTTTCTTGCTTTTAACTCTCACTTGACCAATGCAAGTAACTTTAGGTGAAGATGGTTCTGGGTTTTCAAAACTGCCTCTTTTTTTAGCAGTGGTTGGAAACATCGCCGGCGAAGCGCCGCCTTTAATGCTGCCACTGTTTCTAAGCCTCCGGCTAACTGAGGTTGAGAGTGAGTTTGGTGGGTCCCGGACTCCGGCTCGACCCGGGCTCAAAATTGATTTAGATGAGATCCTCATGATGGGGTTTGTAGCTAGAATGCAATGTGGTTGATTGTTGTGTAGGGTGGTTATACGGTGGTCATATGGTTGGTTGTAGTTTTGCAGAGAGCAGAGAATGGGTGATTAGGGTGACGATATGGAAGTTTGTAGAGTAGGGTGAGTAAATTGACGAAGTTGCCCTTTATGGGCTCACATGATTCTTTTGTTTTCGGTACTGTGTATTGTGTAGATAGCTGGATTTCATATTTTATCTACGTCAGACAAAACAATAAGTAAAGGGAACATGGGTTAATATTCGGTTAATGGTTAATCATAGAAAACGACAAATATATGATATGTTATGTTTGTTTCAATTTCAATTTTGCGATAAACGAAATTGGGAAGAAAAAAATACTTAGCAAGTCCGTATATATTATTTACATATTTATAAATTAACTCCACATTTATATAAACTACCAACACGAGGCAATATGTAGTCATTGTATACACACACATAATCAAAATGAGGATCGTGAAGTCAAAGAGAGTGTTAATCATAACCTTTAAAACTATAATTAAGATTTGTATACTATAATAATTGTAAATTTAGTTGAATTAATTACAAGTAAAAACAATTCATAAATTGATAATAATATTTAGCCAACGAAGCATTGCTTCAATGGCATTCCCTTCACCTTGTGTGTTGAAGCTGAGAGTTAGATTATGGGTTCGAGCCTCGCTTTGCACATACTATTAATTAATCTGTCAGTTTAACCTCAGTGGAGTTTTCTTCCGGATCCATTTAGAATTCAAACCCGGTCCGCCATGCCTCTCCGGATGGTTAAAGGATCGGGTTAATGTAATGCGATTCAGTTTCCTCCTGAACGCGTGTATGTGCAAATGATGAGTGTCGTTGAAATAAATGATACACTGATGAAAATTTTTTGCCGTTAATAATAATACTCAATCTTATGAAATGCAAGATATAGGGAAAGCTATAATTCAAATTATATGATTGGAAAAGAACATCCGATAATTACCTAATTATGTAAATTATCAAAAATTCAGTAACATTATATCAATTGTTGTAGACTGTAGTAAATTTTGAACTTTTATGTAAAGCAAAAGTCTCTTTTTATGAGAGGGACAAAAAGGTTAGAACAATTGTGAGCAGCAATATGAAAATGGCATAATCGTTATTAGAGTGAAAAGCAGGGGTAAGGGTTCATTTGTGTATACTCACATGGGCAGTCTTGGAATAGGAACAACATATAGAATCCAAGAAGGCACGTGACTTACTGAATGAGAAACATCCACGCTCTTCACTCGCGCGTCTACACACCTTCTCCACTGCCACTATACACAAAGTGACACGTGCTTACTAGTCGAGTGGACCAACCCTAACTTAAAAAGCCTCGTTGGCTCAGACACTGGGACATGTATCGAACCATTGTATAGACCCAACAATTTTTTAATTTTATCTCCGGTTTTTTAAAATTTATTTTATTTATTTTTATTACTATTAGTAATTAAATCAATTATTACAGGATATTATAGGATATTCATCTGACATGGAAATAATAATGTAAATATCAACCTAAAAAGATTTTATAAAGTACAATCTTTGAAGTTTACTGTTTCAATTATGTGAGATTTCAAAATGATAGTAAGGCCACTCCCTATCGTAACTAAACTATTCATCCTCTTAACCTTCCACATCAGCGCCACATCAATACCAATATCCTATAACTAACTCATAACTAAACACTCCCTATAATGGCTAAAACAATACTCCTCTTAATATACAACGTACACGTAATAAAGCATCAAGTCCAACAATAAAAAGCCACTGGGACCCATAATTCCTATAACTAACCTAAATACTTCCATTAAATCCATGGTGAGTGCGGGTAACTAACGCGGGTAACTAAGCCGTGTCTATGGTTCATTACGGGTAACTACGGGTAATGAGCGGGTAATGACGGATAATGGAACCATAGGGAGTGGTCTAATTGTATCGAATAAGTTTATTTCATCCAAAAAAAAATAAAAAAATCCTCAATGTAATGAGTAGAATTTATAGGTGAACATTTAACATATAAGAGTGATCTGTATCCAATTAATTTTTTACCACATACAACTAAATATGCTTAATGGTGTACAATACAACATTGTTAAGCATGTTCGGTTATGTATGTATGGTTAAAAATTAATCCGTAGTTGTGTATGGATCATCAGCTCATCACCCTTTAACATATGAGGGAGCTCGTTTTGCGAATAACTTAATTGGAGGCGATTAAAGGATTAATCCTCAAAGATATATAGTGATGTTATAATAATAATAATAATATAGATATGGATAGTCAATTTTGGTGTATACATATAGTCAATTTTGGTACACAAAGTATGTATTTTTATATTGAGATTTTAGGCTATAAATACTCATGAATGCAAGCATTAAACTTGCACCATTTCTCACACTTACAAAGTGTTTCTTTCTTTCTCTCCATTATCATCTTTGTTCTTACACTTCATTATTAGTATTCTAAATCAAGAATCAAATCACTAAAGGTAGTTATAAGCCTACTGAATTATAACATCAAGAATCAAACCACTAAAGGTAGTTATAAGCCTACTGAATTATAACATCAAGAATCAAACCACTAAAGGTAGTTATAAGCCTACTGAATTATAACACGTTATCAGCACGATAATCTTAATACTAAATATGGTTGGCTCTGCCACCAAAATGATATATGGTCGGTTATACCACCAAAATGATAAATGGTCGGTTATACCACCAAAATGATATATGGTCGGTTATACCACCAGAATGATATAGGTCGGTTATACCACCTGAAAAAATATATGGTCGACACTGTCGCCAAATTTTCATTTATGTTTACTAATATTTATATTTTTGTTATATAACATTTATTTATGATTGCTTACACATGGTCGACACTGTCACCTACTTATCATTTATGTTATATTAAATTTATGTTTAATGTTTATATACTTATGAATATAAATTGACTCTAATTTATCATGATGTTTGTTTTAATTTTTGATAATAGAAAATGTCGAATCTGGAAAAGCTTAAATTTACTCCTTTAGAATCAACTGGAAACAACTACATGCCATGGGTTATAAAAGTAAAAATGCATCTTAAATCAATGGGCATTCTTGAAACCATAAATGAAAACAACACTTGTTCTGAAAAAGAACAAGCTACGGCATGTTGCTTTATTCATCAACATATTGATGAATGCTTACAAAATAATTATGTGACTGTAGAAGATCCCCATGTTTTATGGGAAGGTCTCAAAAGCAGATTCAATAATCAAAGAGAAATTTTACTTCCAGCTGCAATGGAACAATGGAGAACATTAAGGTTCCAAGACTTTAAGAAAGTAAATGAATACAGCTCAGCTCTGTATAATACATGTTCACAACTTAAATTCTGTGGACATGAAATTAGTGATGCAGACATGATGGAGAAAACTTTCTCCACAATGAATGCTGCAAACATCACAGTGCAAAGAAATTTGAGAATGCTAAAGTTCAAAACATATCCTGAACTTAATTCATATCTCTTAGTTGCAGAGCAAAATGATGAGCTATTAATGAAAAATCAGCAATCCCGTCCTACTGGTACACTTGCAATCCCTGAAGCAAATACTGCAAATAATTATAAACAGGGACAAGGACGCGGGCAAGGTCGTGGTTATAATAACCATCACCATCATCATGCCAAAAGCCATAACTATGGTAGAAACCATCCTTATGGTAATGGTAATGGGCGTGGACGTGGTCGTGGTCGTGGCCGTGGTGGTCAAAGAAATAGTAATCCACGAAAATATAAATATCAACCACAAAACAAGCCCATTAAACAAGATGTTGAAGAAATTTCTTCTAAAAATTCTGAAGAATCTTGCTACAGATGTGGTAGAATGGGCCACTGGGCTAATACTTGCCGAACATCTAAACATCTTGTTAAGATGTATCAGGATTCGCTGAAAGGTAAAGAAAAGGAAGTAAATTTTGTGGATAATATTGATCCAACAGTCACTGAGAAACCATCTGATTTATATGAAGATTTCTTGAATGTTTAAGTTGTGTGTCTTTTGAAAAATAAACGATTTAATATCGTCTGTCTTTGTCATTATGTTTGCTAAATGTTTCAGTACTATCTATTTGCGTTTAAAATATTGTGTAATATTAATGTACTCACTATTTATTTCTTATATATGAAGTTCAATATGAATTTTGCTGGAATACAACATCAATCAAGTGGTGGAGATCTCTGTATAGCAGACAGTGGAACTACACACACTATACTTAAATCCGAGAAATATTTTATTGATCTAAAACCAACGGAAGGAACTATACATACAATATCAGGACCTGCTAACTTGATAAAAGGGATAGGAAAGGCAAATTTCATACTACCAAATGGTACAAAATTTTTAATAAATGATGCCTTATTTTCTCCCAAGTCAAGCAGAAATTTATTGAGTTTCTCCGACATATACCTTAACGGGTATGATTATCAGTCAGTGACAACAGAAAATGAGAAATATTTAAGTATCACTGACAAGAGTCATGTGGTTGAAAAACTGCCAAGACTTAGTTCTGGATTACATTATACACATATAAATGTACCAGAAATACATATGGTAGTTAACGAAAAATATATTGATCCTGGTGTATTCAGTTTATGGCATAACAGATTAGGCCATCCAGGATCAACAATGATGAAAAGGATTATTGAATGTACTCATGGACATCCACTAAAGGATAGAAAAATCCATCATGATACAATGGTTCCATGTACATCTTGCTCTCTTGGAAAATTGATAACTAGACCCTCACCACTTAAGGTTGAGAAAGAATCACCAATGTTTCTTGAAAGAATTCAAGGTGATATATGTGGACCAATTCATCCACCATGTGGACCATTTAGATATTTCATGGTTCTAATAGACGCATCTAGCAGATGGTCTCATGTTTGTCTGTTATCAAGCCGTAATGTGGCATTTGCAAAATTTCTTGCCCAAATTATTAAATTGAGAGCTCATTTTCCTGATTACACCATTAAAAGGGTGAGACTTGATAATGCTGGTGAATTTACATCTCAAGCATTTAATGACTATTGCATGTCTATAGGAATTGTTGTTGAACATTTTGTTGCTCATGTGCATACACAAAATGGTTTAGCCGAGTCATTGATTAAACGTTTACAGTTAATCGCTAGACCATTGATAATGAGAACAAAACTCCCTGTATCTATATGGGGTCATGCAATTTTACATGCTGCTGCATTGATTCGCATCAGACCAAGTGCAAGTCATAAATATTCCCCCCTACAACTTGCTTTTGGTCAAGAGCCAAATATTTCCCATCTTAGAACATTTGGTTGTGCAGTGTATGTTCCAATTGCGACACCACAACGTACAAAAATGGGTCCTCAAAGGAGGTTGGGAATATATGTTGGATATGAAACATCTTCAATATTAAGGTATATTGAACCTATGACAGGTGACGTTTTTACAGCACGTTTTGCTGATTGTCATTTTAATGAAACATTGTTCCCTAGATTAGGGGGAGAAATGAAAAATAAAGAAAATGATGTTTCATGGTGTGAACCTCAATTAAAGTATCTTGATCCTCGCACAAAAGAATGCGAGACAGAAGTTCAAAAGATAATGCATATACAAGAACTTGCAAATCAATTGCCTGATGCATTTACAGATACAAAAACGGTGACAAAATCATATATACCAGCAGTAAATACTCCAGCTCGAATTGAAATTCCAAAAGCTGGCAATAACGTCACTCATGAATCTTTGCCACGTCAGAAACGTGGAAGACCAATCGGTTCAAAGGATAAAAATCCTCGAAAAAGAAAATCAGCTGATAATGAAGTAAAAGAAAGTGTTCAAGAAGAACCACAAATCAGTACTCCTACTGCAGAGGAGATTGATGATGTCAATACAGAAATTGCAATCAATTATGCATATTCAAAAATATTATGGAACCGAAATGAAATGAAAAATCTTGATGAGAAATTTTCATTTAATGTTGCATATGACATCATGAATAATGATGATGATCCAGAACCAACATCTATGGTTGAATGTCAAAATAGACATGATTGGGCTCAATGGAAAGAAGCAATACGAGCTGAATTAGAATCACTCAATAAAAGAAAAGTTTTCGGATCCATCATTCTCACTCCTAAAGATGTGAAACCTGTAGGATACAGATGGATTTTTGTCCGAAAAAGAAATGAGAAAAATGAAGTTACAAGGTATAAAGCTAGACTTGTAGCTCAAGGTTTTTCTCAAAGACCGGGAATTGATTATGAAGAAACTTATTCTCCTGTTATGGATGCAATTATTTTTAGGTACTTAATCAGTCTGGCAGTTTCTAAAAATTTAGAAATGCATCTCATGGATGTTGTGACTGCTTATCTATATGGATCACTTGATAGTGATATATATATGAAGATACCTGAAGGATTTAAGGTACCAGAAGCATCAAATGCAAAACCCAAAGAAATGTATTCGATTAAATTACAAAGATCTTTATATGGGTTAAAACAATCGGGACGTATGTGGTATAACCGATTAAGTGATTACTTGATAAGCAAAGGGTATACAAATAATCTTACTTGCCCTTGTGTTTTCATTAAGAAAACAACATCCGGATATGTGATCATAGCTGTTTATGTTGATGATCTTAACATCATAGGTACAAATAAAGAGATCCATGAAGCCATTCAACTTCTAAAGAAAGAATTTGAAATGAAAGATCTCGGAAAAACCAAGTATTGCCTTGGTTTACAAATTGAGCATATGCCTAATGGTTTACTTGTACATCAAACAACATATACTGAAAAGATTTTGAAACGTTTCAATATGGACAAGGCAAAACCATTAAGTACTCCTATGGTTGTTAGATCACTCAATGTTGAAGCTGATCCATTTCGTCCATGTGAAGATCAAGAAGACATTCTTGGACCAGAAGTACCATATCTTAGTGCAATTGGAGCTCTTATGTATCTTACAAATTGTACAAGACCTGACATTTCTTTTGCAGTTAATTTGTTGGCAAGGTTCAGCTCTGCTCCTACCAAAAGACACTGGAATGGGATCAAACACATATTTCGATACCTTCGAGGAACTACTGATTTAGGATTATTTTATTCTAACGAATCAAAACAAGATTTGGTTGGTTATGCAGATGCAGGTTATTTATCTGATCCACATAAAGCTAAATCTCAAACTGGATATGTATTCCTAAATGGAGGTACTGCAATATCATGGCGTTCTCAAAAACAAACACTTGTTGCTACATCGTCAAATCATGCCGAAGTGATTGCATTACATGAAGCTACTCGAGAATGTTTTTGGTTGAGATCAATGACACAACTCATTACTGATTCTTGTGGACTAGAACGCGATAAAAGTCCAACAACTATCTATGAAGATAATGCAGCTTGCATAGCACAGATGAAAGAAGGGTATATCAAAAGTGACCGAACAAAACACATACCACCTAGATTCTTCTCATACACTCAAAATCTCATTAAGGACAACCAGATTGAAATGAGATATGTGCAATCTAGCAAAAACTCTGCTGATCTTTTCACGAAAGCACTTCCAACTGCTATTTTCAGAACACACGTTCATAACATTGGCATGAGACATGTTCAAAAGATGTAACAGCTGAAGCGATGTCTACTTGAGGGGGAGTCAACTCCATGCTGCACTCTTTTTCCCTTAGCTAAAGTTTTTTCCCACTGGGTTTTCTTTAGCAAGGTTTTTAACGAGGCAGTAATTTATAGTTGATCTTCAACAAAATAAAATTGCTATCCAAGGGGGAGTGTTATAATAATAATAATAATAATATAGATATGGATAGTCAATTTTGGTGTATACATATAGTCAATTTTGGTACACAAAGTATGTATTTTTATATTGAGATTTTAGGCTATAAATACTCATGAATGCAAGCATTAAACTTGCACCATTTCTCACACTTACAAAGTGTTTCTTTCTTTCTCTCCATTATCATCTTTGTTCTTACACTTCATTATTAGTATTCTAAATCAAGAATCAAATCACTAAAGGTAGTTATAAGCCTACTGAATTATAACATCAAGAATCAAACCACTAAAGGTAGTTATAAGCCTACTGAATTATAACATCAAGAATCAAACCACTAAAGGTAGTTATAAGCCTACTGAATTATAACAAGTGAGAATTTTTCAAGTGTACTTGAAATTGTTGGTTAAGATTCCAATCATAATATTCAAAAATTAATCACTTTGTTTTGATGATGACACAAAAGAAATAAGTGTTTAATCATATGTAAGACGACATGAGTTCATAAGCCTACACTATCTCTAGCAAAATACCAACATATAAATAATTAACTTGGTAAAAGTGATATGCGGCTGCACCACGGTCGACCGTAAATATGACTGTGGATGCCATGTACCAACGATTGCACCTTTTTATGAAACTGTCAATCTACGGCTAACCTCACGGTCGACTCGCAGACCGACCGCAGTTTTCTCTGTTACCAAATTCAGTCACTTTAAGCTAGACCACTTTGAGACATCTATAATTTACAAAACCTTTTTAAACATACTTATAATAGTTGTCCTTTTTAATTTCAAAAGAGTTTTGAACCAAAAGATGTTAATTTTTTACTAATCACACCTAATGACATGTTAATGACATTTTAAGCTCAGTTATGGTTAAACACAAAAGTGTTTTATTTTTCACTTGTTACAAAATGTCATTCAAATGTATACTAATGATGGTCATTAAAAGTCCCAACAAAAGAGATGCTCTCCTAATTCTTATGTATCATTTTCATGTATGTATTATTGAGAACTAGTTAGTTGTTGTAATATCCAAGTATGTTCCAACTAGATTCAAACTAGTTCATTTGAGATATAACAATGTTTCAAAGGGCAATATACTTCCATTAGCAAAATGACAAGTAGTTAAGAAAGGTTGATGAAGTTTTTGGAAGATAATGTTTTGTCAAGAGACAAAATTCTGCAATTACCCTATTAAGTAATCAATGACAAATGGTCAAAGCTTGAAGACTTTCTCCTTTTATGGACATGTCAACTTCTACATTTATGTCCAAAACAAAAAGGGTAATGAGGATGATTTCAGAGATAATTGACTTTTAGTTGCAGCTATCCAACAAGGGAAAATGATAATTTTCAGATGACAAAAACGGCTATAAGAATCAGATGTCAGAGGTACACGGTCGAACCACGGTCGACCGTGCAGTGAGCCGTACAACTTCCAGGCAGATTTCTCTTTCCTATAAAAGTCAAGGCTTACAGCATTTGAAGACTCACCTCTTGCACTCATATTTTCTTATACTTACTGATATCATTCTTATAATTTATTGTAATCTTTTAGAGTGATTCTAGCAAGAGTACTTCTAAGCTTAAGTTGTAAGTTTACTTGTAAACTATCTTCTTAAAGGGATCTAGAAGCTAGTTGTGTTTTCACTAGGATAGTGCATTAGGATCTTGTGGTAAGAGCTTTAGGTGATTGTGAAGTCTTCAAAGGGACGTAAGGGTTCACAAATTGCGGCTTATCGAAGTACTAGTGTTGTATCCGGACACTCCACAGAGTTTGGAGTATCATAGTGAAGAAAAATCTTAATTCGTATAATTGGAGAATGGATTAAGGAAGATTAGTTAACATCTTCTCGAACCACTATATATCGTTGTGTTTGTTCTCTCTTCCCTTATCTTTTTAATTACATTTACGTATACATATATTTTATACGTTGTGTTTAAGAACAAACATTTCAAATCACACTATATCAAGTTCAAGTTCAACAAAACATAAAGAAATTTTTTGTAAAATCGACTAATTAACTATTCACCCCCCTCTAGTTACTTACAATTGGTATCAGAGCGGTTATTCTAAACGTTTTGCTAAAAATTACTAATTTGAAATTAAGACCAATTTTTGCAAATCTTAGAGTTTAAGATCATGGAACAAAAGTTTGAGAACTTGAACTATAGTGAAAGATGCTCCATGCAAAGGCATCCACTTCTTGAAAGTGAAGGATGTTGTTATTGGAAGCATCGATTTGAAACGTATGTCCGCTCTAAAGACATAGACATTGGAACATCATTACTAAAGGTGATTATGTTTCATTTAAGCTTTGTGATGATAGAAAAACTAAAATCTTTATACCCGATGAAGAGTGGTCCAAGGAACACAAAGTAGATGTAGGCAAAAACTATGAAGCAAAAATGATCATCGTTAATGCTTTGCCTAGGAAATAATATGAGAGAGTTTTTATAATGGGTAGTGCTAAAGAAATTTGGGATAGTATCATGGTTACTCATCATGAAAACCCGCAAGTCATAGAAAATAAAGTAGAATTGTTTATAACTAAATATGAACAATTTGCTATTGAAGATTATGAGAAAATAGATAGTGCTTATACTAGATTTAACAATATTTGTTCAAGTTTGAAAGCTTTAGGTACAATCTATACGGATAAGCAATATGTTCGAAAATTCTTGAGAGCTCTACCATCAAGATGAAGACCAAAAGTGACGGCCATTGACGAATCAAAGAATGCGGAAAAATTGACTCTAGATGAACTCATTGGAAATCTCAAAGTACATGAGGTCATACTAGACAAAGATGATGAAGTAGATTAAGGCCAAAAGAGAGAAGAACAAGTCAATTGCTTTAAAGGCTAAGATTCATGAAGAATATGATGTCGATGATGATGATGATGACGACATTCTAAATGATGAAGAACAACTTGCATTCATTGTTCGCTCATTTAAGAAATTTTACCGAAGGCCGGGAAAGCATGTTCGTCCTCCAATGGAACCAAAGAAGACACAATTTGATTCCAAGAAAAAGTTTTTGCGAAAGTGTTTTGGGTGCGGTGATCCAAATCACTTGATAAGTGAATGTCCAAAGAGAAAGAATGAAAAGGAATTTCTTGGAGGTGCATGGGATGATGAAGAAAACGACACACAAGAAGAGGGAAAAGAAACGTGTCTCATGGCCATTGAAAATCCAATTGACGACGAAGCATCAAAAATCGGACAAACCGACAATGAGGTTTTCTCAACGGTGTTGTACAAAATGAAGATTGGATAATTGATAGCGGATGTACAACACACATGACGGGCAACAAAGAATTCTTCACAAAGTATACAGAGCACAATGGAGGTGATGTAATCTTTGGTGGCAATGTAAAAGGAAAAATCGTCGGTAAAGGTAACATTACTAATCAAAAGATTACACTTGACAATGTGTTACACATTAAAAACCTAAGCTTTAACTTGCTAAGTGTAGGAAGAATATGTGATAAAGGTTATAACATGACATTTACTAAAAATTCCTCACACATAATAAAAGATGGTAAAAGTGATAAATGGAATTAGGAAGAAAGGCCTTTATGCATGTAAACTAGATGACTTCAAACATGTAGATATTTTTCTAACCTATATACATGATACTACTAATTTGTGGCATAGAAGACTAGGGCACGCTAATATGAAATTAATTCATAACATTTCTTCAAAAGACATAGTTAGAGACATGCCTAAATTAAAATATGAAAGTCATTTTTGTGATGCATGCAAAGTAGGAAAACAAGTTCATGCAAGCCATAAGCCTAAGAACTTTATCTCTATCAAAAGATGTCTAGAACTTTTACACATGGATTTATTTGGGCCATCGGCCGTTCAAAGTTATGGAGGAAATTTTTATACTTTAGTAATAGTAGATGACTTCTCAAGATATACATGAACACTATTTCTAAAGCATAAAAATGAAGCGTGTGAAAGATTTATAATTTTTGCTACTAAAATACTGTAGTGACCCGAACTTTTCCATGTTTATATATATTAAATGAAATTGTTATTTACATGATTAAGTGTTTCCAACATGTTAAGCAATCAAACTTGTTAAGACTTGATTAATTGAAATAGGTTTCATATAGACAATTGACCACCCAAGTTGACCGGTGATTCACGAACGTTAAAACTTGTAAAAACTATACGATGATATATATATGATTATATATATAGTTAACATGATATTATGATAAGTAAGTATCTCATTAGGTATTTTAACAATGAGTTATATACATAAAATTGAGTTTATTGAATTAAGAAACTCGAAACGATATATATAACGATTATTGCTATAACAACGTCTTACTAAATACATATGAATCATATTAAGATATTGATACACTATGTTTAATCATGATAAATGATAAGTAAACATGTCATTAAGTGTATTAACAATGAACTACATATGTAAAAACAAGACTACTAACTTAATGATTTCGAAACGAGACATATATGTAACGATTATCGTTGTAACCAGAGGCGGATCCAGTGTATAAGGGAGGGGGCGCCCGCCCCCGGTGAAATTTTTTTTGCCCCAAACCCTTCATATTTTGCCCCAAAACATTCGTATTTTGCCCAAAAACCTCCAAATTTTGCTCAAAAAACTCTATATTTTGCCCAAAAAAAATTCCTACGTTTTAGGAAAAATTTCGCCCCCTGTGAAAAAATTTCCTGGATCCGCCACTGGTTGTAACAACATTTAACTGTATATATATATCATACTAAGATATATTTATATCATAATATCATGATAATGTAATAATTTAACATCTCTTTAGATATAATAAACAATGGGTTAACAACATTTAACAAGATCGTTAACCTAAAGGTTTCAAAACAACATTTACATCTAACGACTAACGATGACTTAACGACTCAGTTAAAATGTATATACATGTAGTGTTTTAATATGTATTCATACACTTTTGAAAGACTTCAAGACACTTATCAAAATACTTCTACTTAACAAAAATGCTTACAATTACATCCTCGTTCAGTTTCATCAACAATTCTACTCGTATGCACCCGTATTCGTACTCGTACAATACACAGCTTTTAGACGTATGTACTATTGGTATATACACTCCAATGACCAGCTCTTAGCATCCCATGTGAGTCACCTAACACATGTGAGAACCATCATTTGGCAACTAGCATGAAATATCTCATAAAATTACAAAAATATTAGTAATCATTCATGACTTATTTACATGTAAACAAAATTACACATCCTTTATATCTAATCCATATACCAACGACCAAAAATACCTACAAACACTTTCATTCTTCAATTTTCTTCATCTAATTGATCTCTCTCAAGTCCTATATTCAATTTCTAAGTGTTCTTCATAAATTCTATAAGTTCTAGTTTCATAAAATCAAGAATACTTCCAAGTTTGCTAGCTTACTTCCAATCTTGTAAAGTGATCATCCAACCTCAAGAAATCTTTCTTATTTACAGTAAGATATCTTTCTAATACAAGGTAATACTCATATTCAAACTTTGGTTCAATTTCTATAACTATAACAATCTTATTTCGAGTGATGATCTTACTTGAACTTGTTTTCGTGTCATGATTCTGCTTCAAGAACTTTCAAGCCATCCAAGGATCCTTTGAAGCTAGATCCATTTGTCTCTTTTCCAGTAGGTTTATCCACAAAACTTGAGGTAGTAATGATGTTCATAACATCATTCGATTCATACATATAAAGCTATCTTATTCGAAGGTTTAAACTTGAAATCACTAGAACATAGTTTAGTTAATTCTAAACTTGTTCGCAAACAAAAGTTAATCCTTCTAACTTGACTTTTAAAATCAACTAAACACATGTTCTATATCTATATGATATGCTAACTTAATTATTTAAAACCTGGAAACACGAAAAACACCGTAAAACCGGACATACGCCGTCGTAGTAATACCGCGGGCTGTTTTGGGTTTGATAATTAAAAACTATGATAAACTTTGATTTAAAAGTTGTTCTTCTGGGAAAATGATTTTTCTTATGAACATGAAACTATATCCAAAAATCATGGTTAAACTCAAAGTTGAAGTATGTTTTTCAAAATGGTCATCAAGACGTCGTTCTTTCGACTGAAATGACTACCTCTTACAAAAATGACTTGTAACTTATATTTCCGACTATAAATCTATACTTTTTATGTTTAGATTCATAAAATAGAGTTCAACATGAAACCATAGCAATTTGATTCACTCAAAACGGATTTAAAACGAAGAAGTTATGGGTAAAACAAGATTGGATATTTTTTGATTGTTGTAGCTACGGGAAATATTGTAACAATTCTATACAAATCATATCCTAGCTAACTTATATTGTATTATACATGTATTATAATATATTATGTAATCTTGGGATACCATAGACACGTATGCAAATGTTTTGACATATCATATCGACCCATGTATATATTATTTGGAACAACCATAGACACTCTATATGCAGTAATGTTGGAGTTAGCTATACAGGGTTGAGGTTGATTCCAAAAATATATATACTTTGAGTTGTGATCTAGCCTAAGACGTGTATACACTGGGTCATGGATTGATTCAAGATAATATATATCGATTTTATTTCTGTACATCTAATTGTGGACAACTAGTTGTAGGTTACTAACAAGGACAGCTGACTTAATAAACTTAAAACATTAAAACGTATTAAAAATATTGTAAATATATTTTGAACATACTTTGATATATATGTACATATTTGTTATAGGTTCGTGAATCGACCAGTGGCCAAGTCTTACTTCCCGACGAAGTAAAAATCTGTGAAAGTGAGTTATAGTCCCACTTTTAAAATCTAATATTTTGAGATGAGAATACATGCAGTTTTATAAATGTTTTTACGAAATAGACACAAGTAAATGAAACTACATTATATGGGTGAATGATCGAAGCCGAATATGCCCCTTTTGCTTGGTAACATAAGAATTAGTAAACCGATCTACTAATTGACGCGAATCCTAAAGATAGATCTATTGGGCCTAACGAACCCCATCCAAAGTACCGGATGCTTTAGTACTTCGAATTCGTTTTTATCATGTCCGAAGGATTTCTCGGAATGATAGGGGATATTCTTATATGCATATTGTTAATTTCGGTTACCAGGTGTTCACCATATGAATGATTTTTATCTCTATGTATGGGATGTGTATTGAAATATGAAATCTTGTGGTCTATTATTATGATTTGATAATATATAGGTTAAACATATAACTCACCAACATTTTTGTTGATATTTTAAGCATGTACATTCTCAGGTGATTATTAAGAGCTTTCACTGTTGCATACTAAAATAAGGACAAGATTTGGAGTCCATGGTTGTATGATATTATGTAAAAACTGCATTCAAGAAACTTATTTTTGATGTAATATATTCTTATTGTAAACCATTATGTAATGGTCGTGTGTAAACGGTATATTTTAGATTATCATTATTTGATAATCTACGTTATGCTTTTTAAACCTTTATAGATAAAATAAAGGTTATGGTTGTTTTAAAAATGAATGCAGTCTTTGAAAAACGTCTCATATAGAGGTCAAAACCTCGCGACGAAATCAATTAATATGGAACGTTTATAATCAATATGAACGGGACATTTCAGTTGGTATCCGAGCGTTGGTCTTAGAGAATCAGAAAATTGCATTAGTGTTTCTTACCGAGTTTGTTAGGATGCATTAGTGAGTCTGGACTTCGACCGTATTTTTCTTCAAAAATGATTGCTTAACATTTTTTGTTGGAAATTATATATTATTAACATGTAAATATTATGTGATATATTAATCTCTTAACGTGTTTGATATTGTGTGATAGATGTCTACATCTAGTACAAATCCCATTGATTCACCTAATAATAATGAAGAGTCGAATATATTTTGGGAAGATTCACAAATTTCCGAAGAGGAACCGGAAGAAGAGGAACCGGAAGAAGAGGAACCGGAAGAGGAGGAATCAGAAGAGGAGGAACCAGAAGAGGAGGAACCAGAAGAAGAGGTTCCGGAGGAAGAAATATTGATACCTATAGTAAATCGATTAAATAAAAGAAAATCCTCAACCAACGGACCAAAGTTAATAATGGTCAATGGTGTTTCCGCCGAAGAAGCAAAATATTGGGAAGATTACCAATTTTCCGATGAATCGGATCCCGATGAGGATTCCGATGATGTTATAGAAATTACCTCAACCCAATTTAATAAAGCGAAAGAAAATAATAAGGGAAAAGGTATAAAAATAGAGAAACCCGATTCCAACCCCGATGAACTTTATATGTATCGACAACATCCGTATTTTCTAAAATGTAACAATGACCCAGGAACCTCTAAACCACCAGATTTTTCTAAACCATTGGGGAAAACGACGGCTCGTATTAGAGGAACACCATATATTCCTAGAAAATTAGGAAAACGAACCAAGTCCGAAGAAGAAGAAACCAGTGATTCAGATTAGAGGGTTGTAATCATGTTGTGTATTATATGTATTGTAGTGTGCTTGTACTTTTATGTTCTATATAAAAATTGCTTGTATTGTTTGTTAATTATCTTTTACGAATCTAATCCTTGTCTATTTTACAGTATAAAAACAAAATGGACATTAAGGGTAGACAATCGAATATTTTAGAAGATCTACCAGAGGATATGATTGAGGAAATCTTGTCTAGAGTCGGTCAGAATTCATCAGCACAATTAATTATAGCAAAATTAACTTGTCAAACATTTGAAAGACTTTCCAGAAATGCCTTAGTTTATAAAAGGCTTTCCTTTTATAGGTGGGGTATATCACATTGGGGAGACCGTAAGTTACGCCGTGTTTTCTTTAAAGCGTTAAATGCGGGGAACCCAAATGCAATTTTACGCTACGGGTTAAGAACCTATTTTGACTCAACATATCCCAACATAGGATTTCGTGAATTAGAAAGAGCTTCTAACATGCAACATAAAGAAGCATGTTATGCTTACGGGTTAGTGATGTTCGCTTCTTACCAAAGTGAGAAAAAGAACATCGGATTGCAGCTTTTAAATAAGACCTTCCCACAAGTGACGGATTCAGTAGTTGGGGTGAGAAACAAGGTTTTTAGATTATTACGGGGCTGTTGGACATTACGAAACCCTCGTCCTTTTGACGACATTACAACATGCTGCCTAGCCAATGGTCATAACGGTTATTTTCCACAAGACCAAGGATGGGAAGTCGTCTTAATAAAACCAGAATGCATGAATTGTTTCTGGACTTATGAATTACGTGTCTTTATTTCCTTTGCTGAACAACTTGCGTATTAACTAGATTTATCTTCAAAACTGTCATGTATCATAGTGTACTATATTTCATGTTATATGTAATATAGCGAAGTTGTAAGTTTGAAGAATATTTGTATGTGATATATTATTATAATCAGTTTTTCATATGAAATTTTAGTAGTTGAATTGTATATTAGCTACTAAGTATGAACTTAACGGGTAGGTAGTACCCGAATTTAAACTTATAAAACGCTAATATGAAGAAAAAGCTTTTATAAATGAGTTCATATTATGCTACGAAATACTATTGACTACTCTTAATATTTTGTATGATTAACTCGATTCAGTTGGCTATTTTGAAGGAAATGGCACCGACTACTCGACACACCATGAATATGAGAGAAGAGGAATTTCGTACCTTTCTTGCTGCAAACATAGCCGCAGTACAGGCTGCGCTACATACCAATAATAACTCTGAATCTAGCAATGCAGCTAACGGCGCAAGAAATCGTGTAGGATGCTCCTACAAAGAATTCACTGCCTGCAAACCTTTGGAATTTGATGGAACCGAAGGACCAATTGGATTGAAACGGTGGACCGAGAAAGTCGAATCGGTGTTTGCCATAAGTAAGTGTACTGAAGAAGACAAAGTTAAGTACGCTACGCATACCTTCACAGGTATTGCGTTAACGTGGTGGAACACCTATCTTGAACAGGTAGGACAAAATGCTGCTTACGCACTACCGTGGTCGGCATTCAAGCAATTGATGAACGAGCAGTACCGTCCTAGAAACGAAGTCAATAAACTCAAGGCGGAACTTAGAGAGTTACGAACACAAGGGTTCGACGTTACCACATATGAACGACGATTCACAGAGTTGTGCCTATTGTATCTGGGATCATTCGAAGATGAAGAAGAGAAGATCGACGCATTTGTAAAAGGGTTACTAGTAAGGATTCAAGAAGATGTGAGTTCACACGAGCCCGCTTCTATACAGAAGGCAAGTTGAATGGCTCATAAACTCATAAATCAGATTGAGGGAAGAATTAAAGAGCAGGCGGCCGAAGAAGCCAAAACGAAACAACTCAAGAGGAAGTGTGAGGAAAACGGTGACAAGAGTCACCAGTACAACCACAACAACAATTACAACCACAATCGCAACAACTATCCCAACAACCGCAACAACAATCGCAACAATAACCGCAATCCTAACAATAACTACAAAAAACATCCCAACAACAACAACAATAACTACAACAACCGTTTCAACAACAGTAACAACCCCAACAACAACCTCAATAACAACAACGGCAACAAAAACCAAAAACATCCATGTCATAGGTGTGAAGAAAATCATCGGGGGTTTTGCACGACATTTTGCAACAGGTGTAAAAAAAATGGTCATAGCGCGACAAAGTGTGAGGTCTACGGACCAAAGTTTAACAGAACTAAAGGAACAAATAATGTCGGAACAAGTAATGCCGAAACGAATAGTGTCGGAGCAAGTAATACCAACGCTGTTTGTTATAAATGTGGAAAACCGGGCCACATTATTAGAAATTGCCCGAATCAGGGGAATACTAATGGGCAGGGCCGTGGAAGAGTTTTCAATATTAATGCGACAGAAGCACAGGAAGACCCGGAGCTTGTTACGGGTAAGTTTCTTATTGACGATAAATCTGCTTATGTTTTATTTGATTCGGGTGCGGATAGAAGCTATATGAGTAGAGAATTTTGTGCTAAATTAAGTTGCCCATTGACGCCTTTGGATAATAAATTTTTACTCGAATTAGCAAATGGTAAATTAATTTCAGCAGATAATATATGTCGGGATAGAGAAATTAAACTGGGTGATGAAACGTTTAAGATTGATTTAATACCAGTCGAGTTAGGGAGTTTTGATGTAATAATTGGCATGGACTGGTTGAAGAAGGTAAGAGCAGAGGTCGTTTGTTACAAAAATGCGATTCGCATTATGCGTGAAAAAGGAAAACCTTTAATGGTGTACGGAGAAAAGAACAACGCGAAATTAAATCTTATTAGTAGTTTGAAGGCGCAAAAACTAATAAGAAAAGGTTGTTATGTCATTCTAGCACACATCGAGGAAGTTAAACCTGAAGAAAAGAACATCAGTGATGTTCCCGTCGCAAAAGAATTTCCCGATGTATTTCCGAAAGAATTACGTGGATTACCCCCACATCGATCCGTTGAATTTCAAATAGACTTTGTACCAGGAGCTGCACCAATAGCTCGTGCTCCATACAGACTCGCACCCAGTGAAATGAAAGAATTACAAAGTCAGTTACATGAACTTTTAGAGCGTGGTTTCATTCGACCAAGCACATCACCATGGGGAGCTCCTGTTTTGTTTGTCAAGAAGAAAGATGGTACATTCAGGTTGTGTATCGACTACCGAGAGTTAAACAAACTTACCATCAAGAACCGCTACCCACTACCGAGAATCGACGACTTATTTGATCAACTACAAGGCTCGTCTATTTATTCGAAGATCGATTTACGTTCTGGATATCATTAAATGCGGGTGAAGGAGGATGATATTCCAAAGACTGCTTTTAGGACGCGTTACGGTCATTACGAGTTTATGGTTATGCCGTTTGGATTGACTAACGCACCAGCTGTGTTCATGGACCTCATGAACCGAGTGTGTGGGCCATATCTTGACAAGTTTGTCATTGTTTTCATCGATGACATACTTATTTACTCAAAGAATGATCACGAGCACGAAGAACATTTGAGAAAAGTGCTAGAGTTGCTAAAAAAAGAAAAACTGTACGCTAAGTTTTCAAAGTGTGCATTTTGGTTGGAAGAAGTTCAATTCCTCGGTCACATAGTGAACAAAGAAGGTATTCAGGTAGATCCAGCAAAGATTGAAACCGTTGAAAAGTGGGAAACCCCGAAAACTCCGAAACATAAACGCCAGTTTTTAGGACTAGCTGGTTACTACAGAAGGTTCATCCAAGACTTTTCCAGAATAGCAAAACCCTTGACTGCATTAACGCATAAAGGGAAGAAATTTGAATGGAAGGATGAACAAGAGAAAGCGTTTCTGTTATTGAAGAAAAAGTTAACTACGGCACCTATATTGTCATTACCTGAAGGGAATGATGATTTTGTGATATATTGTGACGTCTCAAAGCAAGGTCTCGGTTGTGTATTAATGCAACGAACGGAAGTAATTGCTTATGCGTCTAGACAATTGAAGATTCACGAACAGAATTATACGACGCATGATTTGGAATTAGGCGCGGTTGTTTTTGCATTAAAGACTTGGAGGCACTACTTATATGGGGTCAAAAGTATTAAATATACCGACCACAAAAGTCTTCAACACATATTTAATCAGAAACAACTGAATATGAGGCAGCGTAGGTGGATTGAATTGTTGAATGATTACGACTTTGAGATTCGTTACCACCCGGGGAAGGCAAATGTGGTAGCCGACGCCTTGAGCAGAAAGGACAGAGAACCCATTCGAGTAAAAGCTATGAATATAATGATTCACACTAACCTTACTACTCAAATAAAGGAGGCGCAACAAGGAGTTTTAAAAGAGGGAAACTTAAAGGATGAAATACCCAAAGAATCAGAGAAGCATCTTAATATTTGGGAAGACGGAACCCGGTATAGGGCTGAAAGAATTTAGGTACCAAAATTTAGAGATATGAGAGAAATGGTACTTAGAGAAGCTCATAAAACCAGATACTCAATACATCCTGGAACGGGAAAGATGTACAAGGATCTCAAGAAACATTTTTGGTGGCCAGGTATGAAAGCCGATGTTGCTAAATACGTAGGGGAATGTTTGACGTGTTCTAAGGTCAAAGCGGAGCATCAGAAACCATCAGGTCTACTTCAACAACCTGAAATCCCGGAATGGAAATGGGAAAACATTACCATGGATTTCATCACTAAATTACCAAGGACTGCAAGTGGTTTTGATACTATTTGGGTAATAGTTGATCGTCTCACCAAATCAGCACACTTCCTGTCAATAAGAGAAGATGACAAGATGGATAAGTTAGCACGACTGTATTTGAAGAAAGTCATCTCCAGACATGGAATACCAATCTCTATTATCTCTGATAGGGATGGCAGATTTATTTCAAGATTCTGGCAGACATTACAGCAAGCATTAGGAACTCGTCTAGACATGAGTACTGCCTATCATCCACAAACTGATGGGCAGAGTGAAAGGACGATACAAACGCTTGAAGACATGCTACGAGCATGTGTTATTGATTTCAGAAACAGTTGGGATCGACATCTACCGTTAGCATAATTTTCCTACAACAACAGCTACTATTCAAGCATTGAGATGGCGCCGTTTAAAGTACTTTATGGTAGAAAGTACATGTCTCCGATTTGTTGGAGTGAAGTGGGGGATAGACAGACTACGAGTCCGGAGATAATACAAGAAACTACCGAGAAGATCATCCAAATTCAACAACGATTGAAAACCGCCCAAAGTCGACAAAAGAGCTACGCTGACATTAAAAGAAAAGATATAGAATTTGAAATTGGCGAGATGGTCATGCTTAAAGTTTCACTTTGGAAAGGCGTTGTTCGATTTGGTAAACGAGGGAAACTAAATCCAAGGTATATTGGACCATTCAAGATTATTGAACGTGTCGGACCAGTAGCTTACCGACTTGAGTTACCCCAACAACTCGCAGCTGTACATAACACTTTTCACCTCTCGAGTTTGAAGAAATATTTTGCTAAAGAAGATCTAACTATTCCGTTAGACGAAATCCAAATTAACGAAAAACTTCAATTCGTCGAAGAACCCGTCGAAATAATGGATCGTGAGGTTAAAAGACTTAAGCAAAACAAGATGCCAATTGTTAAAGTTCGATGGAATGCTCGTAGAGGACCCGAGTTCACCTGGGAATGAGAAGATCAGATGAAGAAGAAATACCCGCACTTATTTCCAGAAGATACGTCAACACCTCCAACTGCTTAAAATTTCGGGACGAAATTTATTTAACGGGTAGGTACTGTAGTGACCCGAACTTTTCCATGTTTATATATATTAAATGAAATTGTTATTTACATAATTAAGTGTTTCCAACATGTTAAGCAATCAAACTTGTTAAGACTTGATTAATTGAAATAGGTTTCATATAGACAATTGACCACCCAAGTTGACCGGTGATTCACGAACGTTAAAACTTGTAAAAACTATATGATGACATATATATGATTATATATATAGTTAACATGATATTATGATAAGTAAGTATCTCATTAGGTATTTTAACAATGAGTTATATACATAAAATTGAGTTTATTGAATTAAGAAACTCGAAACGATATATATAACGATTATCGTTATAACGTCTTACTAAATACATATGAATCATATTAAGATATTGATACACTATGTTCAATCATGATAAATGATAAGTAAACATGTCATTAAGTGTATTAACAATGAACTACATATGTAAAAACAAGACTACTAACTTAATGATTTCGAAACGAGACATATATGTAACGATTATCGTTGTAACAACATTTAACTGTATATATATCATACTAAGATATATTAATATATCATAATATCATGATAATGTAATAATTTAACGTCTCTTTAGATATAATAAACAATGGGTTAACAACATTTAACAAGATCGTTAACCTAAAGGTTTCAAAACAACATTTACATCTAACGACTAACGATAACTTAACGACTCAGTTAAAATGTATATACATGTAGTGTTTTAATATGTATTCATACACTTTTGAAAGACTTCAAGACACTTATCAAAATACTTCTACTTAACAAAAATGCTTACAATTACATCCTCGTTCAGTTTCATCAACAATTCTACTCGTACGCACCCGTATTCGTACTCGTACAATACACAGCTTTTAGACGTATGTACTATTGGTATATACACTCCAATGATCAGCTCTTAGCAGCCCATGTGAGTCACCTAACACATGTGGAAACCATCATTTGGCAACTAGCATGAAATATCTCATAAAATTACAAAAATATTAGTAATCATTCATGACTTATTTACATGTAAACAAAATTACACATCCTTTATATCTAATCCATATACCAACGACCAAAAACACCTACAAACACTTTCATTCTTCAATTTTCTTCATCTAATTGATCTCTCTCAAGTTCTATCTTCAAGTTCTAAGTGTTCTTCATAAATTCTATAAGTTCTAGTTTCATAAAATCAAGAATACTTCCAAGTTTGCTAGCTTACTTCCAATCTTGTAAAGTGATCATCCAACCTCAAGAAATCTTTCTTATTTACAGTAAGATATCTTTCTAATACAAGGTAATACTCATATTCAAACTTTGTTTCAATTTCTATAACTATAACAATCTTATTTCGAGTGATGATCTTACTTGAACTTGTTTTCGTGTCATGATTCTGCTTCAAGAACTTTCAAGCCATCCAAGGATCCTTTGAAGCTAGATCCATTTATCTCTTTTCCAGTAGGTTTATCCATAAAAATTGAGGTAGTAATGATGTTCATAACATCATTCGATTCATACATATAAAGCTATCTTATTCGAAGGTTTAAACTTGAAATCACTAGAACATAGTTTAGTTAATTCTAAACTTGTTCGCAAACAAAAGTTAATCCTTCTAACTTGACTTTTAAAATCAACTAAACACATGTTCTATATCTATATGATATGCTAACTTAATGATTTAAAACCTGAAAACACGAAAAACACCATAAAACCGGACATACGTCGTCGTAGTAACACCGCGGGCTGTTTTGGGTTTGATAATTAAAAACTATGATAAACTTTGATTTAAAAGTTGTTCTTCTGGGAAAATGATTTTTCTTATGAACATGAAACTATATCCAAAAATCATGGTTAAACTCAAAGTGGAAGTATGTTTTTCAAAATGGTCATCAAGACGTCGTTCTTTCGACTGAAATGACTACCTCTTACAAAAATGACTTGTAACTTATATTTCTGACTATAAACCTATACTTTTTCTGTTTAGATTCATAAAATATAGTTCAACATGAAACCATAGCAATTTGATTCACTCAAAACGGATTTAAAACGAAGAAGTTATGGGTAAAACAAGATTGGATATTTTTTGATTGTTGTAGCTACGGGAAATATTGTAACAATTCTATACAAATCATATCCTAGCTAAATTATATTTTATTATACATGTATTATAATATATTATGTAATCTTGGGATACCATAGACACGTATGAAAATGTTTTGACATATCATATCGACCCATGTATATATTATTTGGAACAACCATAGACACTCTATATGCAGTAATGTTGGAGTTAGCTATACAGGGTTGAGGTTGATTCCAAAAATATATATACTTTGAGTTGTGATCTAGCCTGAGACGTGTATACACTGGATCGTGGATTGATTCAAGATAATATATATCGATTTATTTCTGTACATCTAATTGTGGACAACTAGTTGTAGGTTACTAACGAGGACAGCTGACTTAATAAACTTAAAACATTAAAACGTATTAAAAATGTTGTAAATATATTTTGAACATACTTTGATATATATGTACATATTTGTTATAGGTTCGTGAATCGACCAGTGGCCAAGTCTTACTTCCCGACAAAGTAAAAATCTGTGAAAGTGAGTTATAGTCCCACTTTTAAAATCTAATATTTTGGGATGAGAATACATGCAGTTTTATAAATATTTTTACGAAATAGACACAAGTAAATGAAACTACATTATATGGGTGAATGATCGAAGCCGAATATGCCCCTTTTGCTTGGTAAACTAAGAATTAGTAAACCGATCTACTAATTGACGCGAATCCCAAAGATAGATCTATTGGGCCTAACGAACCCCATCCAAAGTACCGGATGATTTAGTACTTCGAATTCGTTTTTATCATGTCCGAAGGATTTCCCGGAATGATAGGGGATATTCTTATATGCATCTTGTTAATGTCGGTTACCAGGTGTTCACCATATGAATGATTTTTATCTCTATGTATGGGATGTGTATTGAAATATGAAATCTTGTGGTCTATTATTATGATTTGATAATATATAGGGTAAACCTATAACTCACCAACATTTTTGTTGACGTTTTAAGCATGTTTATTCTCAGGTGATTATTAAGAGCTTCCGCTGTTGCATACTAAAATAAGGACAATATTTGGAGTCCATGCTTGTATGATATTATGTAAAAACTGCATTCAAGAAACTTATTTTTGATGTAATATATTCTTATTGTAAACCATTATGTAATGATCGTGTGTAAACGGTATATTTTAGATTATCATTATTTGATAATCTACGTAATGCTTTTTAAACCTTTATAGATAAAATAAAGGTTATGGTTGTTTTAAAAATGAATGCAGTCTTTGAAAAAAGTCTCATATAGAGGTCAAAACCTCTCGACGAAATCAATTAATATGGAACGTTTATAATCAATATGAACGGGACATTTCAAATACAAAATTTACTTGGTTGTACTATAGTAACAATAAGAACGGATCATGGTAGAGAATTTGATAATGATGCTCAATTTGGAGTCTTTTGTGATTTAAATGATATTTCTCATAATTTTTCGGCTCCTCGCACACCTCAATCTAATGGGGTTGTTGAAAGAAAAAAACCGAACTCTTCAAGAGATGAGTCGAACAATGTTAAATGAACAATCTATACCTCAAAAGTTTTGGAGTGAAGTCGTTGCTACTTCCACCTACATTCAAAATAGAGTCTTAATTAGGTCATCAATGGATAAAACACCCTATGAAGTCTTAAATGGTAGAAAGCCAACCGTAAGTCATCTTAGAGTATTCGGGTGCAAATGCTTCATCTTGAACAAAAAGGAATATCTTACAAAGTTTGAACCCAAAGCTTACGAGGGAGTGTTATTAGGTTATTCGTTAGAAATTAAGGCATATAGGGTTCTTAATAAATACACCAATGTCATAGAAGAATCCCTAGATGTCACATTCAATGAAACTCCTCCTCCACCTAAGATTAAACCCTTAGAAGATGATGATGTGATAGAACAAGATGCTATAGAAATAATGCCAACTCAAGTTGAGTCCAATGAAATAAATGAGGATGGATCTCATTTAAAACCAAGTAAGGATAACTTAGTATCCTCGATCGATCTTAAACATGTTAGGGATCATCCTATAGAACAAGTCATAGGAGATATCAATACTAGAACCACTAGGTCTCAAGCATTCAACCTAATTGCCAACTATGCTTTCATCTCCCAAATAGAACCCAAAAATATTAAGGAAACCCTATTAGATGAAAGTTGGGTAGAAGCAATGCAAGAGGAATTAAATCAATTCCAAATGAGTGATGTATGAGATTTGGTTCCTATACCTAGTGAGAGCAATATCATAGGTACCAAATGGGTCTATAGAAACAAACTAGATGAAGATGGCAATGTAGTTAGAAATAAAGCTAGACTAGTTACACAAAGATATAGCCAACAAGAGGGAATTGATTATGATGAAACATTTGCCCCTGTCGCTAGGCTAGAATATATAAGAATACTTCTTGCATATGCATGTGCAAATAACTTCAAACTTTATCAAATGGATGTTAAAAGTACTTTTCTAAATTTGTCATAAATGAAGAAGTATATGTGTCACAACCTCCGGGGTTTGAAGATTTCGAAAAACCATATCATGTTTTTAAACTTAAAAATGCTTTCTATGGACTTAAACAAGCACCTAGAGCATGGTAAGAAAGACTTAGAACCTTTTTAATAAATCACGGTTATGAAATGGAAAAAATTGATAATACACTCTTTATCAAAAGGCATGAAAAGAATTTAGTTATAGTTCAAATATATGTTGATGATATTGTATTTGGTTCTACTAATGAATCTCTTAGCAATGAGTTTCCCAAGTTAATGCATGATGAGTTTGAAATGAGCATGATGGGTGAACTCAAGTTCTTTCTCGGACTTCAAATCAAACAACTAGAAGATGAAACGTTCAACAATCAACAAAAATACATTAATGAAATGATCAAAAAGTTTGGAATGGAGAACTCAAAACCAATGGCGAATCCTATGGCAATAAATGTGAAACTTACCTTAGAAGGAGAAGGAGAACCGTTCGATAGCACTAAATATAGGGGAATGATTGGATCCCTTCTATATTTAACGGCAAGTCGGCCTGATATCATGTTTAGTGTGTGCTTGTGTGCAAGATTTCAAGAAAATCCAAAGACATCACACGTTGAGGCCGTCAAAAGGATCGTTAAATACTTAAAGGGACAATGCATATTGGGTTATGGTATCCAAAGTTCACCGGGGTTGATATTATGTGCTTTGCGGATTCCGATCACGGAGGGTCAATGATTGATAGAAAGAGCACAAGTGGAGTATGCGCGTTCGTGGGTATTTGCTTAACATCATGGTTCTTAAAGAAGCAAACGTCCGTTGCACTGTCTACCACCGAAGCCGAATATGTAGCTATGGGAAGAGCATGTGCACAAGTGTTATGGATGAAGCAAACTTTCCTTGATTACGGTATCATCTCATCCGAAATACGCATATGCTATGATAAAAAAAGTGCTATAGACTTATCTAAAGATCAAATATTACAGTCTAGGACTAAACACATAGACATTAGGCACCACTTTCTTCGTGATCACATCCAAAATGGTAATATTGTGATAGACAAGGTAGAATATGCTGAAAACATAGCTGACATATTCACTAAGCCCCTTAAAAAGGAGACCTTTAACTTGCTTAGAAATGGGTTGGAAATGATGGAACATACTCCGTAAAATTTCCTGCAGATCACGCACGGTCGAACTACGGTCGACCGTGTAGGCAACCGCATGGCATCTGACATTTTCCTTTGTCTTTTATGTACTCCCTTTAATATCCAAACAACTTTTTCACCAACCACATCTCTTCTTTAAACCCCAACCACTGGATCTCTAGATTTTCTTTTGTCCTATTTTCAAGTACTCTCCAAAAGTGGTCCAAACACTTTCAATTTTCTTCAAGGTAAGCATCCAAAAACTTATTTTAGTTTTACCTATATTAGTTTAATTTGTAAGAGTCCTTCCAAACTAAAAGGAACACTTACTTTCTTGCATGAATTCCTTAATTATATGAGTAAAAATTGTTATGAAAAGCATTACTTATCAAATGTGCCATAATAGTGGTTTCTTGCATAAAATCTCATATATATTTTTAAGCTTTTAAACCCACCCATGCTCACACATATGTTTGAACAAATCATTATGATACTTGTAAATCTCATGACTAGTATCTATACTTGACAAACATAAAGCAAAATGATAAAACTTTTCTAAATTTTCAAAAAGAAATGGCACAATTTACTTTCAAAATTTTGTTTTCAAAATTATTCTAGACAAGGACTAATCTACACATGTTTAGCATATAGTTTTTCAAAATTATAAACTTGAATATTTTGCTAAAAATGTGGCTTTTCTAGGAAATGACCAACACGAGAAATCAACGTATTACAAACAATAGGCAACACATGGAAACTAGAACACTTCATGAAGAGCGTGTTGTCCATCATACCGAATTTCCCGAACTAACTCAACTTTTCACTCAAAACAATTGCTTCTCATTCCTTGAGTTTGATGAAGTCATTTATCCAACGTTGATTAGAGAATCTTATGCTCATCTTGATGTTTCAAATCCCGACCAAGTTGCATTTCGACTTTTCAATACACCCTACACTTGGTCTCATGAACAATTCGCAACCGTTATGGCCATTCCTTCCAATGGGCGTTCCTTCTTTACTCCGTATACCGATCTATGATCACTTAACCCCACATTTCCGTTACAACCTATCTTAGATCTCATTACCATTCCTGGAGTACAACGAAACCTCAACCAACGACTTCGCATTCAAGATGACGAAATACGCCATGATCTTCAACTCCTATTAAACGTCATCCGCAACAATGTCTATTGTAGGGAACCTACCGCCACTCACGTTTCAGGAACCGAAGTTGTTATCATGTGTCTCTTCTTACTCATGAGCCCATAAATCTCGCTTATCTCACGACTCAAAGAATGGGTTACCTTCGAGAACTAGGAAATCGCCCTCTCCCATACTCAAACCATCTTAATCGACTTTTCCTATTTGTTGGTGACATTAACCCTTCTCAAATTCCTCAACCCGTGTCCACAATTCCTCTCACCTATTGGGAAGCCCATCCGGTCATCATTGCCTCTTCCGACAATGAAGGGTCATCTATCTCCGATTAGTTTAGCACCAACGGCATTTATCATTAAACAATTAATGTTTGTTAAGAATAAGTTTAAGGGAGGGTAGATTTAACACTTATCCTAAGGTTAAAACTTGTTATGTACTAATTAATGTCATGCACTTATTATGCTTATTATGTTTGTTACTCATTTATTTTAATATTGGTTCGAGGGGGATCCATACTATTGATAAACAGGAACAATTGATAAGCTTATACGTTTTAAGGGGGAGCATTACACTAGGGCGCACTTAGTTCCAGGGGGAGCTAACCTTTTTGCTTCGACAAAAGGGGGAGAAAGTGTATGGTAAGTGACGTTAACACTTATGTCGGCTTACATAGTTAAAACACTTACTCATATGTTTGTCATCATCAAAAAGGGGGTGAATGTTGGTTAAGATTCCAATCATAATATTCAAAAGTTAATCACTTTGTTTTGATGATGACACAAAAGAGAGAAGTGCTTAATCATATGTAAGACGACATGAGTTCATAAGTTGTGACGCCCCGTACAAAATCATCGTATACGGATCATCAACAACAGGATCATTACAAGGTCAAACACTATATGCCGTTTGAAAACCAGTTTTGCATTCATGAAAAGATAACGTTTTATAAAAGATAACGTGCTTCCTATGAATTGAAGCATTAACATAAGTATGAGACCCAAAGGTCATTACAAAGCCATTGATTGAAAATAACGTAAGTTGTGAATGCAAAATGAAAAGTTCCATGCTTGAGACACCTCTAAACAATGTAGCGGAAGTCTAACACAGCGAGTCTGTAACAGCAAGTCTATACACCAAGACTATAACAGCAAGTCTAACAGCGGAAGCAACAACGTCTAAGCACCTGAGAAATACACGCTTAAAAAGCCAACACAAATGTTGGTGAGCTATAGTTTAAGTTGTAACAGTAATGTAAGATAGGCCACGAGATTTCAGTGCTTCAAACAGCGTTTCAAAACAGTATGAAAAGTATATGTTTAACCGTGGGCACTTGGTAACTAACTTAACGTTTATAACCCCCTAAAAGTACACTTGGCGAGTGCGTATGTTTACGAAGTATTAAACACCCGTTAAATGCTAGCGCGACTAGCGCGAGTGGGGATGTCAAACCCTATGGATCCATATCTAAGATTCGCGTTCACCGGTTCAAAAACCAATGACTAAACGTTACCGAGCTAAGGGGAAAGTTTATGTCGTTATATAACACACACATATATAAAGTTTAAGTACTCGTGCCTAGTATGTAAAACGTAAAAAGCGCATGTATTCTCAGTCCCAAAATAGTTAAAGTAAAAAGGGATGCTATAACTCACAGTGATTAAGCAGTAAAAGTCGATATGAAACGTATGCAGGTAGTAAGTCGGTCCGAAAGGTCGTCAACCTAAGTCAATGGTCACTAGTTCAGTATGTTGTCCCAATAAGTTTAAAAGTGAATAAATTAAGTTTAAGTGTCATCATCATCATCATTCATCATCATAAAAGCTAAGTAAGTTTGACAAGAATGGAGATCGAAACAATAAGCTGACTTCGGTCAGCTGCTACGACCTCTATACAAAACGAAAGGACGCGTAGTCAGTGGCTATGGCTCCGTATATGAGTCCTCTAACCGCTGAACAATTTTCAGAACCTAACTCGTCTTCGCTTGACCGTGGCGACGGTTTAAGTGCGAGTAGGTCAGAAATTTCAGCACAACGTTACAAAGGCGTAGTGACTTTCGGAGGGCTATAAATCCTAAACCGTATATCGGATTAAGACGAGGCCTAAACGAAAAGTCATCTACTCGAAACGAACTAACTGAAAATCAATTTTCCAGAAGTCCAGGAGTCTGATCAGATCCCGAAAAACAGTAAACAAGTGCTCCGGTGGGGTTCTTGGTGCTTGATGTTCATCACGGTTCTCATCCTTAATGCTTGTAGCTTCAAGTGTACAACTCATTGATGGGTTAGCATCACCTTGACCAAGATTCAACCATCAACACACAATATGTTAAGACCAAGTAAGAACACAACTCATTTAAGAGTCTTAGATGGATGACGAACCAAAGTTACATCATATCCTTAGTCTTAACACAAATACAAGTTCTATTTACAACTAAAGCTACAAACTTTACCTCAATCAAATAAATATGAACACAATCTTAATCAAATGAAGTGATGGAACCCTAAGCTAGAGAGCTTGGATCCTTTTCACACAAGTTATAAGATTACAAGCTAGAAAGCTTGAATCTTTGGTGTTCTTGAAGACCTTGAAGCATAAAGCTTAGATCTTCAAGTTACATGAAGACCACAAACACAAGTTTTGATCTTTATAACATAATAATGAGATCATAAGTTAGAAAACTTAGATCCAACAAAAGAAATGAAGATTCAAAGCTAGAAAGCTTGAATCTTGGTTGTTCTTGAAGATCTTGAAGCATAAAGCTTGGATCTTTAAGTTACATGAAGATTACAAACACAAGTTTGAATCTTTATAACAAAATAACAAGATTAAAGCTAAAAGATTTAGATCTACAAATTAGGTGAAGATTCAAAGCTAGAAAGCTTGAATCTTCCATGTTCTTGAAGGATTCAAATCCATGTTTGAATCTACAAGATGTAATCAAGATCAAAAGCTAAAAAGCTAGACCCATGATGATGATGATGAATTCGTGAAAGAGAAGAGAAGAGGAAGAAGAAGAATCAAATACTTACACTTTTTAGAGTGAGAAAGACTAGAGAGAGAATTAGAGAGTAAGTGTGTGTAAAATGCAAATGAGAGCGAGTGTAAATGGATGGAATAAGGCTTGTATTTATAGGTGGTGAGGGTGTGGGAGGGTGATGGTGGACGTGGGATATGGTGGGGGATAAGGGGGAAAACTTTTTGCTTTTTGATTAATGGTTGTCTAAAGTTGGTGCTTATGTTAGGATCTCATGCAACATTAAGGATAATACTTGACAAAAATGCTAGTATGTTCCCTCTAATAAATGGGCATTTGTATTTCATTAATATGAGTCACTAACTTATTTAAATTGGGCTAATTAAATAGTCCGCTAGCTAGTGTAAGGTGGGCTAAGGTCCAACAAGGTAGAAAGTCCAACAAGACTAACTAGTGTGCTCTAGTAAATTACTAAGCGTAATTAAGCATCCAAAAACCCAAGTAATTGTTATTATAAAATAACAATTAGTATTACGTAGTCATAATATTTCGATTATGACCAAAGTTAATCGTGTACCAAGTGCATAGCTCGTTTCAAACATCAAGTGACACCAACGGCCGTAAAAGCTTTCTGGGATCAAGTTAAGTGATTACACACTTAATAGCACGTTGTAAGATATTAATGAAAGTAATTATTCATTAAATAAGATTCCAGAGCATAAACTAGCTCAGTACGCACATATACGCAGTTTCGTGAAAGCACAAGGCACAAAAGCAAGTCAAAAAATCCGGGTCGTTACATTACCCACCTGTTAAAGAAAATTTCGACCCGAAATTTTGAGAAGTGACCAACAATGGTACCGTATTTGAATAAGAAGGAGCGTATAAAAGTCCCGAGAGACTCGTGGGCTCTAAAGTGAGAGATTTACCTTGAAAGGTACTTGGGCGTATGAAAGTAAGAATAGGTATATGCCATTAATTAAGTTCCTTGTCCTAAGAGATCAACAAATTTATTTCGTTTCTTGCTAACACTAATGTGTCATCCGAATATATATATCCACAAAAGGAAAGATGATGTTTTTATCCCTACATGCATCTTCAGTAAGCTGGATGCATGAAACACATCATGAATGTAACTATACTCATCTAAACATTGAGCGCTTATGTCGCAATACAAGGCTGACAGATAGAATGGAAAACATGGTGATCACAACATACTGCGTGTGAGCTTATCCTTGGATGAAATGAAAGCACAGTTCCATAATGTAACTTTATCCTTTCAGTTACATGTTGAAGTTAGGGTTAACATTAACTAGATCAACATATAGTTGCAACCAACGGAGGAAGGAATATGTAGAGTATCCACATCAGCATCGTAAATGTTTTAAGCAGTCCCCTTCCAAGAGGATAACAAGGTTCATAGATTCTCAAAGTGTCTTATATTACATTTCCGAAAGAAAATCGCACGAAATGTGTGATCTTTGAACGAGAGTGAACTCCTTTTAACGCCTTGAATCGAGTAAATTTTTTTTTTTTTTTTTTTTTGAAAAACAAGGTTACTGCCTGGACCAGGCTTATGCCTCGGCGCGGCCAGCCTTGTCGCGGCGCGACAATACACAGGAAAATTTATACTTCTTAGCCTTGCTTCTGTTCCCAACATCAGTTATATGCCGCGGCGCGGAGCCCTTGGCCGCGGCGCGACATAACACTAATCCGGGGGCTGATCTGCAACATTTCACTTAAACCAAACTTTTTCACTTTTCATCATACTCAAACATATTTAAAACTGCATAATTCATACACAAACATCAGAAATCAGTTTCTAACATCGTGAACCATCTATAAACAACATTTAGACAACAAAACGTGTTTTCATGAATCAAAACCATCATTTGGTCCCAAGTTCAACAATAACAAACATGACTCATTCAAAGCCCTTGGCGTTTAATAAGCGGTAACCGTAGAGCGTGATTACAAAAAGGGACTTGCAATACCACTTACGCTATGCCAATGCTCCTCTAGCGCTTTACACGGGCTCCTTACCTTCACGATGGACCTTAGCACCTAAAACATAAAACATCATAGGGGTAAGCTTTTGCACTTAGTGAGTTATAGGAAAGTAATAAAACACAAAACACAAAACATGTGGGCATAAATCATAACACTTATCCTTCAACCCATTGGTTGCTTGCATACATTCGGATCCAATTCATTCATACCATAGACATGACTTACTAGGCCGAACCTAGTAATCATGCCTAAGCTAACCATAGACATACTAAATATGCCTAAGCTATCATCATCTCATACATAGACACTTAATGTGTCTAAGCTAACACAAACCATAGGCAAGATTACTAGCAATGTAATAACCTTGCCTAAGCTAAACATCAACCATAGATACAACTATTAGGTTAACCCAATAGTTCTATCTAAGCTACATAACTAGTGCACTTAGTCGTTTCTCTCTTGCACGGATGCAATCCGAGAACACTAAGCCACTCTTGACCCGCCCATATTACCCCCTATGAACTCACCTTGCTTAATTGAATTTCTTTGATCACTTGTAACCTCTTTTCCTTGATTAGCACCTATACATGAGCTAATCTCATTAATCATTACTCAATCGAAAATCACAACTTTCATGTATTAATACACTATCATATACTTTCACATTTACTTAACCCCCTAATCACAACATACATACATTCTAGCCTTGATCTCATCTTTTCTAAAACAAGAATATTACCAATTAAACTTCATAACTTTAATCAAGTACATTTACTAGTTCATTTCTTAGCAATACATGCAACTTTTCCTTTAATCCTTTCATTATTTAAGAAATGTGCATACAATCCAATTTCATTACTAACACCCTTAAATTATCAAATAATCAATTTCTATAACCTTCAACAATAACCATAGTTCATACATGAACATCCTTCATCACAATTTCTAGCTAGAACACATAAACTTCTCATTGAGACATTTTAACAAACACTTGGTGTGCATGACTAGAAATCTAACTAGAACATCATCAATCTCACCATAATCATGCCATAAATCTATAATGCAAGTTCATACATGTAATTACTTCCAAAATCATCAACAATTCCATTCTAATTTATTCAAATGTGCACAATTTAACAAATAGCAACTTTCTTAAGCATAATCTCATCATTAACACACAATACAAGCAATACCTAGACACAAAATCCATACCTTGTCTTTTAGAGTTTAAGAACCCTAATTGTGCACCAAGAGAGTGAAATTGGAAGATTAAAGCTTGCTAGAGTGATTAAGGTGTGTTAGATTTCACTAAATTCAAGCTTGCATGAGTTTAATTTCATCAATTGGTGATCTCCTTCTTCTTCCTCCTCCAAGTCGACACACACACATACAACCAGGAGGTTTCTTTATTTTTTTTGTGTGAATAAATTCAATTTCCAGCATTTCTAATTTCTTTTATTTAATATAACTTTGGTCTATTAGCAATTTCAACCCTCCCCATCACATCTATAGTTAGGGAAGTCCTTAATTCTAACTTTGCACCATTAGTCCTTCTTAACTTAACCAATAAACTTAACTTTTATCCATTTAACATAAAACAACCTTTACCATATAATTTCTTAGCAAATAAAATTTACATAAAATAATACCTTAAATATTTGGGATGTTACAACTCTCCCCCTCTTGGATCGTTCGCGTCCTTGCGAACCACTCTTGATGCAATGACGGATAATACTTCATGAGCCATTCTTCGGGTTCCCATGTACATTCGGAACCTTTTCTAAATTGCCATAATACCTTCAACAATGTAACCGACTTATTTCTCAAGCGCTTAACCTTTTGCTCCAATATCTTTATTGGCTTCTCCGCATATCTTAACTTATTATCAACCTCAATTTCATTCAAAGGAACATAAGTTGATTCATCCGCCAAACACTTTCTCAATTGTGACACGTGAAACGTGTCGTGAATATTACTCAATTCATCGGGTAAAGCCAAACGGTAGGCTACCTTCCCAACTTTCGCCACTATCTCAAATGGTCCCACGAACCTTGGACCCAATTTTCCCCTCTTTCTAAAACGAATGATGCCTTTCCATGGAGAAACTTTTAACATCACTTTATCACCTACTTGAAATTCTATCGGTTTTCTCCTTTTATCAACATAAGACTTTTGTCGATCTTGCGCCGCCTTCATTCTTTCACGAATTTGGTCAATCATCTCGGTGGTTTGTTGTACTATTTCCGTGCTTCCTAATTCCCGTTGACCTACTTCGCCCCAACATATCGGGGTTCTACACCTCCTTCCATATAACATCTCATAAGGCGCCATTCCGATTGTAGAATGATAACTATTGTTGTACGAAAATTCAACTAAAGGTAAGTGAGTATCCCAACTACCACCAAAATCGATGACGCATGCTCTTAACATATCCTCGAGAGTTTGTATAGTCCGTTCACTTTGACCATCCGTTTGTGGGTGAAACGCGGTACTTATATGTAACTTAGTACCCATTTCCTCTTGAAACTTTCTCCAATATCGAGATGTAAATCGAGTGTCTCGATCCGAAACTATGGAAACCGGTACTCCATGCCTTGCAACAACTTCCTTCATATACAACTTAGACATTGCTTCCGATGAAGAAGCTTCTCTTATTGCCAAAAATAATGCACTCTTAGTCAATCTATCAACAATAACCCAAATTGCATCGTGTTGTCTAGGGGTCTTAGGCAACTTAGTCACTAAATCCATTGTAATATGCTCCCATTTCCAAACCGGTACCTCTAAAGGTTGCATCTTACCGTAAGGCATTTGATGATCGGCTTTCACTTGAAGACAAGTAAGACACTTGTGTACATACTTAACTATATCCCTCTTCATTCCCGGCCACCAATAGTCTTTCCTTAAATCTCTATACATTTTCGTAGCACCGGGGTGAATCGAATACTTAGACTTGTGAGCTAAGTCTAGGAGCTCACTTCTAACGCCACTTTGCAAAGGTACCCAAATCCTCCCATATCTAAGCCTTAAACCACGGGAATCTACCACAAAATTATCAACTTGCCCCTTGATCCTTTCTTTTCTCACGTTTTCGGGCGATAACGCTTCACCTTGTGCAACATGAATATCATCAAATATTCGAGGCGATATTACCATAGCCAAACTTGTTATCTTAATTGGTTGATGACTCGACTTCCTACTAAGAGCATCCGCCACCACATTCGCTTTTCCGGGATGATATAAAATCTCACAATCATAATCTTTCACCAAATCGAGACCTCTCCTTTGCCTATCATTCAAATCCCTTTGATCAAACAAATACTTTAAGTTCTTATGATCGGTATAAATGGAAAACTTAACACCATAAAGATAATGACGCCAAATCTTTAAAGCAAAAACTACGGCCGTCAATTCTAAATCATGCGTAGGGTAACGTTTCTCGTGTTCCTTCAATTGCCGGGAAGCATAAGCTATGACCTTTCCATTTTGCATCAATACACACCCTAAGCCTTTCTTAGAAGCATCACAATAAACCGTCATGTTCTCATTCCCTTCCGGTAAAACCAATATGGGAGCTTGAACAATCTTCTCCTTAAGGAGTTGAAACGCTTGTTCTTGCTTTTCTTCCCATCTCCATGGCACACTTTTACGAGTCAACTTGGTGAGTGGGGTGGCTATTCTAGAGAAATCTTGTATAAACCGTCGATAATACCCCGCTAAACCTAGAAAACTCCTAACCTCGGTAGGATTAGTAGGTGGTTCCCATCTCATAATTGCCTCTATCTTTACCGGATCAACACAAATACCCTTCTTATTAATGACATGACCCAAAAATTGAACTTCACGAAGCCAAAATTCACACTTAGAGAACTTAGCAAACAATCTTTCTCTTCTTAAAGTCTCTAACACTTGTCTTAAATGCACCGCATGTTCCTCTTCACTCTTAGAATATACCAAGATATCATCTATAAATACAATTACAAACCTATCAAGCATCGGTCGACAAACCCTATTCATCAAATCCATAAATGCGGCCGGAGCATTTGTTAATCCAAACGGCATAACCACAAACTCATAATGACCATACCTCGTTCAAAAAGCCGTTTTAGGGACATCTTCTTCCCTCACTTTCAATTGATGGTAACCCGACCTTAAATCTATCTTTGAAAAGAAACTTGCACCTTGTAATTGGTCGAACAAATCATCTATCCTTGGCAACGGATACTTATTCTTAATAGTGACTTTATTCAATTCTCGATAATCAATACACATTCTCATAGTCCCATCCTTCTTTTTCACAAATAAAACCGGAGCTCCCCATGGTGAACTACTAGGACGTATAAAACTTTTATCTATCAAATCTTGCAATTGAGTCATCATTTCTCTCATTTCCGATGGGGCTAATCGATATGGAGCTTTGGCAATTGGCGTGGCCCCGGGTATCAAATCTATTCTAAATTCTACCTCACGCTCGGGAGGTACACCGGGCAATTCACTTGGAAACACATCCGGAAACTCGTTAACTATTGGTACATCATCTAATTCAACAATCTTTCTCGAATTATCAATCAACATGTGCCAAAAACGCACAACACCCATGAGACAAAAACCTTTTAGCCTTAGCATACGTGCATATAGGGATAGCACGCCTAGCTCGTTCCCCATAAATCCATATAACCTTTCCACTAGGTGATTGAACTAACACAATTTTCTTACGACACAAAATTATCCCTTCATTGTCATCTAGCCAATCCATGCCCACAATTACTTGAAATTCCCCCATATGCATGGGTATTAAATCAATGACAAACTTTTCATCATCCAAAATAATCTCACATCCTTTAATGATACTATACACCATCACAGTCTTATTATCCGCTATTTCAACCTCTAATGGGTGTTCTAACATACTAGGGGTCATATTAAAATGCTTACAAAAAGAATATGATACGAACGACCGCGTAGCACCGGAATCAAACAAAACATGCGCAGGTAAAGAGTTTACAATAAAGGTACCTGACACCACATTTTGGGACTCCTTCGCTTCGAGTGCGGTAATCTGATGAGCTCGGGCCCTTGGTCGGCTATCACTAGTCTTCGGTTCCGTCTTAACCTCTTTCTTAACACTACCACTAGCTAAATCCTTCTTGTATTCCGGACATTCGGCTTGAAAGTGACCTTTCTCAAAACAATAATAACATTGCTTACCTTTCTTAGGACATTCGGCGGCCCTATGTCCCGGCTTTCCACAAGAGTAACAATCGGAGGTACCCGCTTTACATTCACCCGTATAATTTTTACCACATCTAGTACACAACTTGGCTTCTTTCCCACCGCTCTTACCCGACACAAAACCCCCTTTTGACTTGTGCAGGGATTCGGAACCAAACTTACCCTTCTTCGGACTAACATTTTGCATTGCCTTGGAGTCTTGATCTAACTTTCGCTTAAACGCCGCCTTCTTCCTAAGTTCGTGTTCTCTAACAAGTGCTCTATTCATCATTTCGGCCAAAGTCTTATACGTGCTCTTGTCAATAAACTCACTTATCTCGGGATTCAACTTTTCATGATAATGATCCATCATCAACTTGGGACTTGACACAAAGTCCGGACAAAATCGAGACTTATCATTGAACTCGGCATTAAACTCGGTCACCGACTTACTTCCATGCTCTATATTCATAAACTCGGATTTCAACCTACTAACCTCAGCGGGTGGAGCAAATTGAGTCATAAACATTTCACGAAACTTGTCCCATGAGAAACTTGTAGCCACGTCTCGCCCATGAGACTTAACTATAAAATTCCACCACTCATAACCACTACCCTTCATTTGATGTGCCGCGTAAATTACCTTTAAATGCTCGGGGCATTCACATAGCATAAAAGTTTCTTCAATCTCATCAATCCATCTTTGACTAACAATAGGGTCAACCTTACCATGAAACTCAGGGGGATGGCAATTTGCAAAGTTCTTATATTCAAAACGATCATCCTTTCTTTTAGGGGCTTCTACCTCTTCTTGCCTTACCCCACTTCCCCCTTCACCTCTTAAGGTAGGGTTATTGGCAACAAAAGTCTTTAACTTCTCATCTAATTTATCATTGATCAACGTCTTGATCTTTTCTAACAAGGTTGGGGTATAACGTATCAAGGCTTGCCCTATTTGCCCCGAAATGTCATTTGGCATGTTAACTTCTTCCGATTCGTTTTGAGAGTCTTCTATAGACTCCGTGGATGGGGTGCGGACGTACTCATCATCCTCATCTTGACCTCGGTTTGGCGATACAATAGCCATTCTGAAAATTACATTCAACCCATTAGTTCAAATACCGGTAACACCATTATTCATCAAAACCAAACAATCCGAAAGAATTCCTAACTCGATTCACCATGACCATAGTAGACGTCCATGTGTACTAAAATGAAGTAATAGCAATGGCCTGTTGTTATTACACCATTTCATTACACATCTAGTCTACCACGACATCATGGCTAGCGAGTATCAAACTCCTTACATAAACCAATTCGTAATCTTATTCATTATACTATGGGTCTTGTCAATGACTCTACCCTATGGAGCATGGCACAACTATACGACTTTAACACTTATGCAAGTCCTAAACCGCTTATCCTTTCGCAACAATGGTTTAAGCCTAGATAATCCCTATCGTGGGTTATCCAAGTCCCTTAAACCACAGCTCTGATACCAACTTTTAACGCCTTGAATCGAGTAAATTTTTTTTTTTTTTTTTTTTTGAAAAACAAGGTTACTGCCTGGACCAGGCTTATGCCGCGGCGCGGCCAGCCTTGTCGCGGCGCGACAATACACAGGAAAATTTATACTTCTTAGCCTTGCTTCTGTTCCCAACATCAGTTATATGCCGCGGCGCGGAGCCCTTGGCCGCGGCGCGACATAACACTAATCTGGGGGCTGATCTGCAACATTTCACTTAAACCAAACTTTTTCACTTTTCATCATACTCAAACATATTTAAAACTGCATAATTCATACACAAACATCAGAAATCAGTTTCTAACATCGTGAACCATCTATAAACAACATTTAGACAACAAAACGTGTTTTCATGAATCAAAACCATCATTTGGTCCCAAGTTCAACAATAACAAACATGACTCATTCAAAGCCCTTGGCGTTTAATAAGCGGTAACCGTAGAGCGTGATTACAAAAAGGGACTTGCAATACCACTTACGCTATGCCAATGCTCCTCTAGCGCTTTACACGGGCTCCTTACCTTCACGATGGACCTTAGCACCTAAAACATAAAACATCATAGGGGTAAGCTTTTGCACTTAGTGAGTTATAGGAAAGTAATAAAACACAAAACACAAAACATGTGGGCATAAATCATAACACTTATCCTTCAACCCATTGGTTGCTTGCATACATTCGGATCCAATTCATTCATACCATAGACATGACTTACTAGGCCGAACCTAGTAATCATGCCTAAGCTAACCATAGACATACTAAATATGCCTAAGCTATCATCATCTCATACATAGACACTTAATGTGTCTAAGCTAACACAAACCATAGGCAAGATTACTAGCAATGTAATAACCTTGCCTAAGCTAAACATCAACCATAGATACAACTATTAGGTTAACCCAATAGTTCTATCTAAGCTACATAACTAGTGCACTTAGTCGTTTCTCTCTTGCACGGATGCAATCCGAGAACACTAAGCCACTCTTGACCCGCCCATATTACCCCCTATGAACTCACCTTGCTTAATTGAATTTCCTTGATCACTTGTAACCTCTTTTCCTTGATTAGCACCTATACATGAGCTAATCTCATTAATCATTACTCAATCGAAAATCACAACTTTCATGTATTAATACACTATCATATACTTTCACATTTACTTAACCCCCTAATCACAACATACATACATTCTAGCCTTGATCTCATCTTTTCTAAAACAAGAATATTACCAATTAAACTTCATAACTTTAATCAAGTACATTTACTAGTTCATTTCTTAGCAATACATGCAACTTTTCCTTTAATCCTTTCATTATTTAAGAAATGTGCATACAATCCAATTTCATTACTAACACCCTTAAATTATCAAATAATCAATTTCTATAACCTTCAACAATAACCATAGTTCATACATGAACATCCTTCATCACAATTTCTAGCTAGAACACATAAACTTCTCATTGAGACATTTTAACAAACACTTGGTGTGCATGACTAGAAATCTAACTAGAACATCATCAATCTCACCATAATCATGCCATAAATCTATAATGCAAGTTCATACATGTAATTACTTCCAAAATCATCAACAATTCCATTCTAATTTATTCAAATGTGCACAATTTAACAAATAGCAACTTTCTTAAGCATAATCTCATCATTAACACACAATACAAGCAATACCTAGACACAAAATCCATACCTTGTCTTTTAGAGTTTAAGAACCCTAATTGTGCACCAAGAGAGTGAAATTGGAAGATTAAAGCTTGCTAGAGTGATTAAGGTGTGTTAGATTTCACTAAATTCAAGCTTGCATGAGTTTAATTTCATCAATTGGTGATCTCCTTCTTCTTCCTCCTCCAAGTCGACACACACACATACAACCAGGAGGTTTCTTTATTTTTTTTGTGTGAATAAATTCAATTTCCAGCATTTCTAATTTCTTTTATTTAATATAACTTTGGTCTATTAGCAATTTCAACCCTCCCCATCACATCTATAGTTAGGGAAGTCCTTAATTCTAACTTTGCACCATTAGTCCTTCTTAACTTAACCAATAAACTTAACTTTTATCCATTTAACATAAAACAACCTTTACCATATAATTTCTTAGCAAATAAAATTTACATAAAATAATACCTTAAATATTTGGGATGTTACACTCCTCTAGCGGGTTGTTCTGAATTTATCCTTATACTTAAGGAGATGCGCGGGTGAGAAGATACGTGAACCCCTAGTCATAAAGAATGGTTTACTCCAAGTGAAAAGAATCTCAAAAACGATTCCTCGTACCTCAGGCTACTGATTTATAGAGATGATGTTTACGAGGGTGTTGCGATTAGTCACGAAATATTGAAAGTAGAAACCCATCTAGTGCTTTTCCTACAATGGGATGACCACTGAGTGTATCTCAGAAATCTGATTTATCGGCCCGCGTTTTTGCCAAGTCTAACCTTAAAAGGAACATTTCATGAGCGCAAAGACTTCTTAACAAATTTCGTAAAACTGCCACCCAAAGTGGCTCAAGAGTTTTTAACAAGGATTTTAATAGTAAGTTTTATCCCTAACGGAGGGCGAGAAGAAGTGTGATCCACACATGGTGTAGTCTAATACGAAAACCTTTAATAAAATCAACCAAGGAAGTTTTGAAAAACCTTTAAACGTTTGATGTGACAACATAAACGGAACGAAGTTCCTAATAAATTTAGAAGTATGTACAACGTGTACCATTTTGCACAAAACTATTTGACTCAAGTTAAACAACTCAATAAAGGAGCGATTTTTAAATAATTTGAAGGTATAACTTAGTATGTACTAACCAAAATAAGTAAGGATAAATTTATACATATATGATTTTATAAATCGCATAAGTGACAGAGAAGTTTTTAGTACTTGTCCATAAATCTCGTGAGGACCGCACAAATAAGCAACGTGTAAAAATTTTGATAAACATAGTTTTTCGTATTTCAGAGGTTATGATTTGAAAAAGATTGGGTGGAAAATCTTTGAATCGTCGGGTGACATGTTACTAGGTAATGAAAACTAATGAATTAAATGTAGTTTTGATAATTGTCAGGACATAAGTCTTTGGGCCAAAAATGTTCACGTGTGAAGTCGTTACTAAAAAGTGAGGTATGAAGGATAGAGCATGAGGATGAGAGGTTAATCACTTCTTGACTTTGCAAAATGCCAAACAGGTTATGACTAATACTAAAGTCAGAATACTGATGGTGTTAATATCGCTAGATGAGAATCTCTTGGAATAATTCAGGACTTAGAGTTATGTAAGAAAGATCATCGCTCCACTAGGTGTGGCAAATAGGGTCCCTGGGGTAATGCCATGATTTTGAATGGTTTAAGTGTTAGTGGATGCCTGAAGGCTCTGCATGACGTGGTAGTAAGTGCCTTCGTCACATACACACACATGAATCTCTCAATTTCGACGGTTGTAGAGTCTTCATGATGACTTGGATACGAATAAGCAACGAAAAATTTTATATGGCAAGCAACGAAAATTTTATGGAAATCGTTTAAGGTGACAATGTAAGGAAAGAAACGAAATTCTTAGTAAACTAGGGTTATGTACAACATGTACTATTCTAAGTAAAATTTCTTTTGAATAAAAGATTTGATTTGTAAGAGTGGAAGTAAAATTTCATATGTATTTGTCAAAAATAAGTAATCATTTACTTTATTTTATATAACATATACGATTTCAAAAATTTGTACGAATGGCAAATAAAATAAATTTACTTTTATAAAACTTTGAGAGGATCGCACAGGAAAATGGTGTAAGTAAAATTTTGGCAAACAAAATTTTCATATTTCGGAGGTTACAAGTTGGAAAAAGATTGATGAGGATTGAGTAAGAGATTTTGAAAATTTCGGGTGATATTTGAGGTGATAAAAGCTATTGAATTTAAACGTGGTTGATGTCTATTAGTAGGGCATAAGTCCTTCGACCAAAAATGTTTAAGTGTGCAGTTGTAACTTATAAGTGAGATACGAATGGGAGAGTATGAGGAGGAGAATTAACCACTCATTGATTTTGGAAAATTTTGAACTGGTATGAATAATATCGAAGTAAGAAGGATGATGTTGTGATTATCATCAAATAAGAAATTTCTCGGAATAAGTTAGGATTTAGAGTCGCGTAAGAATGAGTATCAAATAAGATTCTTGGGTAATCTTTAATATAGAATTTGAATTGCTGAAGTGACGGGATACAATTTCCTTTATGTATCATTGTGTAAGTTTGTCCATTGTATCGGTTTCTTTCATGGCTAGAAAGTGAGCAGATTTGGTGAGGCGGTCAACGATAACACAGATAGTGTCATAACCGCCTACCGTTTTCGGTAGCTTCGTGATGAAATTCATTGTTATTCCTTCCCATTTCCATTGTGGGGTTTCGGGTTGTTGAAGTAACCCAAATGGCTTTTGGCTCACCATCCTCGCGAGGTATACGAATAATCTTCTTACTATAAATAACTTTTGTTTTCATCCTTGAAAGCCAGTCCGTTCCAACTATTTCATCAAAGCTTCCTAAAGTCCATTCCAACTTTTACATCAAGCTTCCTAACTTGATCAGTATTAGGATAATCTTAAGGTTCATTCCAACCAAATCTTATTATACCACTGTGAAAAAATTCTACCAATCTTCTCAGATAACATCTGCTTGTGCGTAGGTAACTAATCCTTTCCAACTACTACTTTAAAACTTCCAAGTTTTGTTGGCATGAGTTCATCTCCAATGACCCACCTGTTAATTTTAAAGTACTACCTTAAATTATTCCTCTATCTCTGCCAGCTTACCATTAGCTTGTCCTATAGAATACTTAACTCTCATGGTTGTTAATGGCTTATTAGTCATCACACTAAGGTTCTTAGATATAAGGTTTCTATCGCTCTAGTATTAAACAACTTCGAGATAATAAAACGTTGTGACGAAACGTACCCTAACTAAAATCAGGATCCATGCGAGTCTCCATAGCTGAGATAACGATTGCTCTACCGCAAGTAAGTCCAAAGTTTTTCCTATTTAAGAACTTTTTCCTTAAGTGTCCAGGGTGTCTATATCTATAACAAATTTTCGGCTTATCAATTCGGCAATCAAGGCCCTTCTTGTACAGTATCTGGGCTAAGTGGTTATCTTTCCCTACTTCTAACAGACCATAATGCGTATACTCAAGTGGTTCCTACCAAAGTTTTCCCTGAATCACCTCATGTCCCTCATGTAGTAACATTGGAACTTCTGCATGATTTACTTCAATATAATCACACTGGCCTGGCGTCATTATATTGTACTAAATCGTACGTTCATTTCAATATCATTTCATATGGTCAATGTAACGTGATCACTTCCAGATCTACTCAATTTCATCTAACGGTGCTTTATCTATGCTATCTCAAAACAAAATCTACATAATCAATCTCACGGTTTCTCGGTGTGGGTGCGTAGGTTCCGTAGATCATGCATCATTGCCTAAATGTCCCGGAATTTTCTTCAAAATTTCCGGGTTCAGGTAATGTCGTTAGGTTCCTTTCTAGGAATTCAAGTTGGGTCTCGCGTCGAGTTGTACGTGTAGCAAGTAGTAATACGATATGTTTTGAGGCGACTCCCAAGTCCTTGGGTATGGCTGTGCATCAGTGGAAGACACTATGACCTTGTGAAAGGAGATGTCCTCCCGACTTCTCCAATTCCTAAGAGAGTTGGGAACCTAAGTCCAGAAGTGTCGTTAGATCGTCGAGTAGTGGTGTAGAATGAAAGAGATAAGTGACGCTCATGAAAGCGTACGGGATACGAGTCAACTTGCGGAAACTGAATATCCTTCTAATGTTCATACGTTGTATGTGGCTAATTAGGGTGAGCTCGGGGTGCAGTTACTCCGACAAGTCCTCGCATATTTCCTCCTCCGTGGATTAACTTTAACGGGCTTGTAATCCGAGGGGTACTCCTTCTAGATTGCGTGAAGTAATGTTTCGATCTCTGGAACAGTGGATCAGTAGTAACAGGTGGATTACATTACTAGTTCTTAGGGTTAGACGAGTGGGAAAGTAGTTCAGAAAAACATCTGAACTAGGAAGAATAAGTTCTCCAAGTCGGTACAGCGAATAGCAGACATGTAGCAAGAGCGTAATCAGACATAACAACTATAGCAGCCTAGATCATCTACAGCAGTACGTAGCATGGCAATAGTAATAGTATCATATCGAAGTAACATGCTAAAACCAGATAGTAGCATGCAGTAGCGAGAATAAGCAAAAGCATACAGCGAGTTTACATAGTAGTAAAAGGAAACGGTAGCATGCAACAAGTTCATACAGCAGTAGAAGTAAGCAGTGACATGCAGTAGTAGTAAGCAATAACATGTAGTAATATAATACAGTAGCATGCAGCGTTCCGCAGAAACAGGTAAACAAGCAAGTTGTAGATTAGTCCTATTAGTGAATCCTACTCGGCCTGGTCTAGACTCACTAATGCAACCTAATTCCCTACAACCAATGCTCTGATACCAAATGTGACGCCCCGTACAAAATCATCGTATACGGATCATCAACAACATGATCATTACAAGGTCAAACACTATATGCCGTTTGAAAACCAGTTTTGCATTCATGAAAAGATAACGTTTTATAAAAGATAACGTGCTTCCTATGAATTGAAGCATTAACATAAGTATGAGACCCAAAGGTCGTTACAAAGCCATTGATTGAAAATAACGTAAGTTGTGAATGCAAAATGAAAAGTTCCATGTTTGAGACACCTCTAAACAATGCAGCGGAAGTCTAACACAACGAGTCTGTAACAGCAAGTCTATACACCAAGACTATAACAGCAAGTCTAACAGCGGAAGCAACAACGTCTAAGCACCTGAGAAATATACGCTTCAAAAGCCAACACAAATGTTGGTGAGCTATAGTTTAAGTTGTAACAGTAATGTAAGGTAGGCCACGAGATTTCAGTGCTTCAAACAGCGTTTCAAAACAGTATGAAAAGTATATATTTAACCGTGGGCACTTGGTAACTAACTTAACGTTTATAACCCCCTAAAAGTACACTTGGCGAGTGAGTATGTTTACGAAGTATTAAACACCCGTTAAATGCTAGCGCGACTAGCCCGAGTGGGGATGTCAAACCCTATGGATCCATATCTAAGATTCGCGTTCACCGGTTCAAAAAACCAATGACTAAACGTTACCGAGCTAAGGGAAAAGTTTATGCCGTTGTATAACCCACACATATATAAAGTTTAAGTACTCGTGCCTAGTATGTAAAACGTAAAAAGCGCATGTATTCTCAGTCCCAAAATAGTTAAAGTAAAAAAGGGATGCTATAACTCACAGTGATTAAGCAGTAAAAGTCGATATGAAACGTATGCAGGTAGTAAGTCGGTACGAAAGGTCGTCAACCTAAGTCAATGGTCACTAGGTCAGTATGTTGTCCCAATAAGTTTAAAAGTGAATAAATTAAGTTTAAGTGTCATCATCATCATCATTCATCATCATAAAAGCTAAGTAAGTTTGACAAGAATGGAGATCGAAACAATAGGCTGACTTCGGTCAGCTGCTACGACCTCTATACAAAACGAAAGGACGCGTAGTCAGTGGCTATGGCTCCGTATATGAGTCCTCTAACCGCTGACCAATTTTCAGAACCTAACTCGTCTTCGCTTGACCGTGGCGACGGTTTAAGTGCGAGTAGGTCAGAAATTTCAGCACAACGTTACAAAGACGTAGTGACTTTCGGAGGGCTATAAATCCTAAACCGTATATCGGATTAAGACGAGGCCTAAACGAAAAGTCATCTAATCGAAACGAACTAACTGAAAATCAATTTTCCAGAAGTCCAGGAATCTGATCAGATCCCGAAAAACAGTAAACAAGTGCTCCGGTGGGGTTCTTGGTGCTTGATGTTCATCACGGTTCTCATCCTTAATGCTTGTAGCTTCAAGTGTACAACTCATTGATGGGTTAGCATCACCTTGACCAAGATTCAACCATCAACACACAATATGTTAAGATCAAGTAAGAACACAACTCATTTAAGAGTCTTAGATGGATGACGAACCAAAGTTACATCATATCCTTAGTCTTAACACAAATACAAGTTCTATTTACAACTAAAGCTACAAACTTTACCTCAATCAAATAAATATGAACACAATCTTAATCAAATGAAGTGATGGAACCCTAAGCTAGAGAGCTTGGATCCTTTTCACACAAGTTATAAGATTACAAGCTAGAAAGCTTGAATCTTTGGTGTTCTTGAAGACCTTGAAGCATAAAGCTTAGATCTTCAAGTTACATGAAGACCACAAACACAAGTTTTGATCTTTATAACATAATAATGAGATCATAAGTTAGAAAACTTAGATCCAACAAAAGAAATGAAGATTCAAAGCTAGAAAGCTCGAGTCTTGGTTGTTCTTGAAGATCTTGAAGCATAAAGCTTGGATCTTTAAGTTACATGAAGATTACAAACACAAGTTTGAATCTTTATAACAAAATAACAAGATTAAAGCTAAAAGATTTAGATCTACAAATTAAGTGAAGATTCAAAGCTAGAAAGCTTGAATCTTCCATGTTCTTGAAGGATTCAAATCCATGTTTGAATCTACAAGATGTAATCAAGATCAAAAGCTAAAAAGCTAGACCCATGATGATGATGATGAATTCGTGAAAGAGAAGAGAAGAAGAAGAAGAAGAATCAAATACTTACACTTTTTAGAGTGAGAAAGACTAGAGAGAGAATTAGAGAGTAAGTGTGTGTAAAATGCAAATGAGAGCAAGTGTAAATGGATGGAATAAGGCTTGTATTTATAGGTGGTGAGGGTGTGGGAGGGTGATGGTGGACGTGGGATATGGTGGGGGATAAGGGGGAAAACTTTTTGCTTTTTGGTTAATGGTTGTCTAAAGTTGGTGCTTATGTTAGGATCCCATGCAACATTAAGGATAATACTTGACAAAAATGCTAGTATGTTCCCTCTAATAAATGGGCATTTGTCTTTCATTAATATGAGTTACTAACTTATTTAAATTGGGCTAATTAAATAGTCCGCTAGCTAGTGTAGGGTGGGCTAAGGTCCAACAAGGTAGAAAGTCCAACAAAACTAACTAGTGTGCTCTAGTAAATTACTAAGCGTAATTAAGCATCCAAAAACTCAAGTAATTGTTATTATAAAATAACAATTAGTATTACGTAGTCATAATATTCCGATTATGACCAAAGTTAATCGTGTACCAAGTACATAGCTCGTTTCAAACATCAAGTGACACCAACGGTCGTAAAAGCTTTCGGGGATCAAGTTAAGTGATTACACACTTAATAGCACGTTGTAAGATATTAATGAAAGTAATTATTCATTAAATAAGATTTCAGAGCATAAACTAGCTCAGTACGCATATATACGCAGTTTCGTGAAAGCACAAGGCACAAAAACAAGTCGAAAAAGTCGGGTCGTTACATAAGCCTACACTATCTCTAGCAAAAGACCAATACATAAATAATTAACTTGGTAAAAGTGATATGCGGCTGCACCACGGTCGACCGTAAATCTGACCGTGGATGCCATGTACCAACGATTGCACCTTTTTCTGAAACTGCCAATCTACGGCTAACCTCACGGCCGACGGCAGTTCGACCGCAATTTTCTCTGTTACCAAATTCATCCACTTTAAGCTAGACCACTTTGAGACATCTATAATTTACAAAACCTTTTTAAAGAGTTTTGAACCAAAGATGTTATTTTTTACTAATCACGCCTAATGACATCTTAATGACATTTTAAGCTCAGTTATGGTTAAACACAAAAGTGTTTTATTTTTCACTTGTTACAAAATGTCATTCAAATACATACTAATGATGATCATTAAAAGTCCCAACAAAAGAGATGCTCTCCAATTCTTATGTATCATTTTCATGTATGTATTATTGAGAACTAGTTAGTTGTTGTAATATCCAAGTATGTTCCAACTATATTCAAACTAGTTCATTTGAGATATAACAATGTTCCAAAGGGCAATATACTTCCATTAGCAAAGTGACAAGTAATTAAGAAAGGTTGATGAAGTTTTTGAAAGATAATGTTTTGTCAAGAGAGAAAATTTTGCAATTACCCTATTAAGTAATCAATGACAAATAGTCAAAGCTTGAAGACTTTCTCCTTTTATGGACATGTCAACTTCTACACTTATGTCCAAAACAAAAAGGGTAATGGGGATGATTTCAGAGATAATTGGCTTTTAGTTGCAGCTATTCAACAAGGAAAAATGACAATTTTCAAAGGACAAAAACGGCTATAAGAATCAGATGTCAGAGGTACACGGTCGAACCACGGTCGACCGTGCAGTGAGCCGTACAACTTCCATGCAGATTTCTCTTTCCTAAAAAAGCCAAGGCTTGGAGCATCTGAAGACTCACCTCTTGCACTCATATTTTCTTATACTTACTGATATTATTCTTATGATTCATTGTAATCTTTTAGAGTGATTCTAGCAAGAGTACTTGTAAGCTTAAGTTGTAAGTTTACTTGTAAACTATCTTTTTAAAAGGGTCTAGAAGGTAGTTGTGTTTTCACTAGGATAGTGCATTAGGATCTTGTAGTAAGAGCTTTAGGTGATTGTGAAGTCTTCAAAGAGACGTAAGGGTTCACAAGTTGCGGCTTATCGAAGTACTAGTGTTGTATCCGGACACTCCACCGAGTTTGGAGTATCATAGTGAAGAAAAATCTCAATTCGTAGAATTGGGGAGTGGATTAAGGAAGATTAGTTAACATCTTCCCGAACCACTATATATCGTTGTGTTTGTTCTCTCTTCCCTTATCTTTTTAATTACATTTACACATACATATATTTTATACGTTGTGTTTAAGAACAAACATTTCAAATCACACTATATCAAGTTCAAGTTCAACAAAACATAACGAAATTTTTTATAAAATCGACTAAGTAACTATTCACCCGCCTCCTAGTTACTTATAGAAATGAATGAAGGAAATACGTGTTTAATTGTTCATATAGTGAAAGTTTACATTCTTAAAGATTTTTTCTATTTTTTGACAAAATTGTTGATATGGTCCCTGTGATTTGTACCAAAATACTGATTTAGTCCCTGTGCTTTTTAACGGATTTAGTCCCACTGGTTTGTAAAAGTTGCTGATTTAGTCCCTCTGACCGACGGGCGACAAAAAAGACCGTTAACTCCAGTCATGTGCCAGGCATGTGAGGGTATTTCCGTAAGTTTTTCTTCTTTATTGACAAAATTACTGAAATGGTCCTTGTGGTTTGTACCAAAATTGCTGAAATGGTCCCCATGGTTTGTTCAAAAATGCTGGTTTCGTCCCTACAACCATTTTATCGTTTCCAGTCATATTTGTGATCATAAACATAAGCATACGAATCAGTGATTTCGACATTATATCGTTTCCAGTCATATTCGACATTCAACTGAATTAATCAACATCTTAGAATTCAGTGATTTCCTGATCAAGTTCATCGCTAACCAAAAGAAGAACGACTTGGTCTGCGGAACAATTAAGCGTATATCAGACCGAATTCAACTCATTTTCTGGATATCTATCAATCAATGAAGCTTCGTGATGCTTCAAATCATGTTAAATATCATCTCTGAATTTCAGATCTTCAAGTCAAAGTTCGTGTTCTTATAGTCAACAATTTAATTGGAGAAAATCGAGAAGTTTCAGATGTTATAATTGATTGTCGAGTACTCGAATGATGATTCTAAGCAACTTTGATTCAAATATCTTCACCTGAAAACATTCATATTTTAAATTTGGATTTTGTATTCATATGAAGCTTTTCGAGCTATTCAATCAATGGATGTAGGAAGAAACCAGCATTTTCGAACAAACCACAGGGACCATTTCAGCAATTTTGGTACAAACCACAGGGACCATTTCAGTAATTTTGTCAATAAAAGAAAGAAACTGACCAAAATACCCTCACATGTCTGGCACATAACTGGAGTTAACGGCCTTTTTTGACGCCCGTCGGTCAGAGGGACTAAATCAGCAATTACAAACCACTGGGACCAAATCCGTCAAAAAAAGCACAAGGACTAAATCAGCATCTTGGTACAAACCACAGGGACCATTTCAGCAATTTTGTCCTATTTTTTATTATTATTTTTAAAAAAAAAAAACTTGTTATGATATGAGAATATAGACATTATCTGTGACTCATGCTGTCGTGGACCAATAAAAGGGTCAACCAATCATGCAGTGTGTGTGCTTTAGCCGAGCTCAAAAATGGTGTTAACTAAGCTCGGAAATGGAATCGTCTTCGGGATAGGATTTGGAATTGTAAAGTTTCAAAAGGTTTTACTCGGAAAACCTTGCTCGACCCACACCAAACAGTTCCATGTCAGATACGTGAGAGTTGAATCGAGTTGACATGATGGAAAAATTGAAAGAAAACATTGTTATGAGAACAGACTCGAAGTCTTAGCCACTTATTTCTAGGTCCAATGCTCTTGTGTCAAAATATCTAGGTGTTGCCTCTGCATTTTCATCCATTGACTTGGCATTTTAACCATCATTTTAGTAATCAAAGAGGGTAGCATTTGCAGTTTAATCTTGTAACCAAGGTCCATTTTGTTAATTAGGCCATTAAGTCAAGGGTTACGGTCTTTCTTCACGATCTTGTCAATGTTTCTCAAGGTTGCTATCTAGCATACTTATTTTCACGTGGATCTTCAGATCAAAATCAGTTTCACCAAACAAATTTAATTGATCCTAAAAAATGTAATGGGAGCTAAAATAATCATCGTTATAAGAAAGGGCCTACATGTTGTTTTTGAGCATTCATTATAAATAGTGATGGCAAAATGACCCGTACCCGATGAAAAAATCCGTTATAATTGGGCCGGTTCTGACCCGAGTCCATCGGGTCATGGGCCGTGTATAGAGATGGTTAAAAAAAAAAAATCCGGGTTCGGGTTCGGGTTCGGGTTCGGGTTCGGGTTCGGGTATGGTTTTGGATACAAACCCGTTTACCCGACCCGTATACCCGACCTACATACCCGTATACCCGGCCCGAGGAATTTTACTGATAATTTTTTATAAAATTTTAGTATTAGTATTATATTGTTAATGTATGAATAATTTCTCTTATTTATTTTGAAAACGAGTATATTTTTATTCGATATAATCATATATAACAAGTTTTCGAGATGTGATATTTTATATACTTTATGTATTTGAGTATTTTAGAAACTTTTCAATCAACTTTTTGTATGTGATTTTATAATACTTTAACATGAAGTAATTAAGTTATTTTTCGATATTTTGATTTGTTAACTTATTGAAAAATAGATACATAATGACTAATCGGGTATACCCGTTTACCCGTGGGGAAACCCGAAACTCGATAGTATGTAAGTAAATGGGACCCGAAGGGTTTCGGGCCGGGGTTTCTTAATCGGGTTCGGGATTACCTAAACCCGACCCAATGCCATCCCTAATTATAAACCTACCTTGAAGGCTTCCAAACACAACCCCCCCCCCCCCCCCCCCCCCCCCCCCCCAACCCCCCCACCCCCCAAAGCGCATGGTACCTGCGAATATGCAATCTAATGGATTTTTTTTTTTTTTTTTTTTTTTTTTTTGAGTTTTTAACTACCAACACCAGTGGGTGGATAGTGTAATTCTTATTTAGGTGACACCGTTGAAATAAGCCATATAGAAGAAAAATTGAGTTTCTAATCAATGACACCAATTACTACCATGCCAAGATCGACCACCCCACACTATTCTACTCGTGTATAATAAAACCCGGGATTCTTAGAACAAAAGGCTTGTAATTATTGCAAAGATTGGAACTAAATAAATAAAAAAATTGTTTCATTTTTTTGCATTTAATGACTAAAGAAACAAATTTATTCATAACACTAGTATATCAGTCAACTTCAAGAACAACTTTACCAGGAATTATTCTCTTATCTTTAGCATCGTGTGCCTCACCAACTTGTGTAATTGGGAATGTCTTTTCGACAGGTACTTTGAGCTTCCCAGCCTCGGCCAACCGACGAATCTCATCTAAACCTTCTGCGTCTGTCCTCATGTAAGTCCACCAATATTCTACAAAAACGGGCATCATAATATCACATCAGTAAAAAACTATTAGCTGGAACAAAAGAGTGACAGCATAGAAGGCTTTGCGTTCAGTCTAATACATCTAAAGAACTATCCAGATAGCATGAATTTTACCTATTCCATGAGATGATCGATACTGAAACTGTTTCTTTAACAAGACGGCTGTCGCAGTAGGAAGGCCAACAGCCAGACCATATTTATCAGCCAATGAAGCAGACTCCCCCTAAAACAAAAGTGAACACGTGTCAAAAAGTACCACTACCAATTCCCACAATGTTTTAAATGTTAAAACGCATGTATAAATAGCTGTAAGAAGTTGCCATATAATGTACCTGTAGCGTCATATAATGTCCACCTCTTTTTAACAAATTAATTCCCAGTCGTTCCGTCTGTTGTATGCCAATTGTGTCCAACACTGCATTGTATTTCCCTTTCAAGGTTCCTTCCAGATCCTGTTGACATAAACTAGTAAGCATACTAGTACAACCTAACGACACCTTTGCCCTGACTAATCAAAAAGCAAGAGCAAGAAATAAGGAGTGTTTGGATGTGCGTTTTGCATCTGATCATATGATAATTGAATAATAACAATCAGATAACAAGTTGTAATGATACATGTAAGTGATGATATTTGACATGCCTATGCTACTTGAAGTTGTATAATCAGATATTCACAATCTTACATATTTCTGCATTGTTGAAATATTCAAGTTTAAGATAACAAAAATTATTACCAGATATAAATAATTAGCTAAAGTAATCTTTAACTTCTTTTAATCATAGATAAATGTGATCTTTAGTACATTTAGAAAGATTATCTTATTAAAAATTGTCAGTATAAGATGAGTAATTTGTTATAATCAGAATTGTGTTAGCTGAGACAGATTGGATCAGTTCCATAATACACACACAAACACCTATCAACATGTTATAAAATCAGAAAAGATACTCCACAAATTGAAATCACCTCGGCAGTATAGTCAAGTGCCTGTTCGGCACCAGCTGCTAATAAACGTTCTATACTTTCCCTTTCACATGTAGCTGAAACTGCACAGCCAGCAGCAACAGCTAGCTGAACTGCAGAGAAACCTACAGCGCCTCCTCCTCCCACCACTAGCACCCTCTGTCTGTGAGCACATTAATATTTAATCATAAACGTATAGGACAATATTTTCCAAAAGAGATAGATAATTTTTTTTTTCTTTTCAATGTTGTTAAGTATTGACTGAACAAACTCAATCTGTTCTAAACATGACAATTGCTTACTGGTACAAAAAAAAAAAGTAAACAAGTCTACTACTGTGATGACCCAGAAATTTCGACTAAATTTAAACTTAATCTTTGTATGATTAACATTTCCAACACGATAATCAAAGTCTGTAAAACTGAATCTCAAAATTTTTGAATTACTTTTATATATTTAAATACCCTTCGGTTGTTTTCGACGATTCGCGAACAATTATATGTAAATAGATACATATATACTATAACATGAAAAGGTAACAATGTATTAATTGTCTGATACCGTACATTAAACTTATTGGTTTAAATATCTATTTGAATATATATGATAAGTTGAAATATTTATTATTAAAATTTATTTATAAATAACTTCCAATGTGTATTTAAAAAAACTGATTTATATATATTAAAAAGATATATACATATATATAATTTCAAGTTATTTAGTAAACGATAGTAACATTTCAAATTGCTACAGTACCCAAAATGCTACAGTGTTTTTGAAAATCACTATTTGCTACAGTGAAATTGACTTTGCTACAGTGAATTGCTACAGTAAAAATTGACTTTGCTACAGTAACTTTGCTACAGCGGTATATTTTATGGATGATTTAAGACTATATTTTGACAAAGGTACGATTCACGAAACGTAAAGTACAAGTTTTCTCAGCGTACGAAAGGGCGTTCGAAAAACCGGAACCGGGACATAAGTCGAGTGACAACGTACGACTTATCGGAACAAAAATTACAAGTCAACTATGCACGTGAATTTAATATAATATATAATTAATTAATTTAAATTATATATATTATATTTATATTTATTTTATATTATGTCGACAAGCTAGGAGCCAAAACAATGTGAGCTGTCCCTGGTCCTCATGCGAGTCGCATGGCCAGAAGGCCATTTCCATGCGAGTCGCATGACTCCAGATTCCAGGCCAGGTACTATAAATTCAGGTGTTTTGCTCGAATGAAAAATAAAACACACATACACAAATATATATTACTCCGTATAATATTTATTATTATTATTATTATTATTATTATTATTTATTATTATTATTATTATTATTATTATTATTATTATTATTATTATTATTATTATTAAGATTATTATTAATCTTATTAATCTTATTATTAGTATTATTATTTTTGCGATACAAAAATAATAATGTACATAAAATATTACGACGGAGTACTGTCCAAGTAATTTTCAAAACGAGTTTCCGAGCGAGCTAGAGCTAAGGAAAATATGGGTTATTGCCAAGGAGGTTATGGGTAATGTTCGGGGGTATTTTTGTGAATCAAACCTCGTGTTATTATCTCCGATGCGTCTACATGCTTTCCTGCAATATTGTATATCAATATTAAACTGTGAGTTTCATATGATCCCTTTTACTCTCTACATTTTTGGGCTGAGAATACATGCAAATGCTTTATTAACCGATATACAATATTTATATGCGTGAGTTTCATTTGCTCCCTTTTTAATTGCTTTTGCAATCTATATTTTTGGGCTGAGAATACATGCACTTTATTTTAAACGCAATGGATACAAGTACATACTAAATTCTACACTGAGTTTGAACCGAAAATCCCTTAGCTTTGGTAACTAGTAACTGCCAGTTATAAGAACTGGTGGGCGCGAGTAGTAGTATATGGATCCATAGGGCTTGACATCCCCGTCCGAGCTAGAGCGCTAGCCTTTTAACGGACGTATGCTATTTGAGAAGCGTACACGTTGGTTTGCGTGTATTATTAAGATGATTATACAAAGGGTACAAATTATATATACGTTTAAGTTTAGTTACCAGGGTGCTCAATTTTGTAGAACCGATTGATAAACGTTTCGGATGAAACAACTGAAATCTTGTGGTCCACCTTTTATTTAAAACATAATGATAAACGTTTTGAATGAAACAACTGAACTTTTGTAATCCACATTGATATACGGATTATGTGTAATATTAAAACTATGAACTCACCAACCTTTGTGTTGACACTTGAAGCATGTTTATTCTCAGGTTCCCTAGAAGTCTTCCGCTGTTTGCTTAGATGTTAGACAAGCTATGTGCATGGAGTCTTACATGACATATTTTCAAGGAAACGTTGCATTCACCAAATCATCACCATGTATCTTATTTTGACTGCATTGTCAACGGAAATACTGTTGTAAACTATTATTTATGGTGATTGTCTATATGTAAAAATCATCATATGTCGAAAACCTTTGATTTAAATATTCATTTATGGTGCGCCTTTTCAAAAGAATGCAATGTTTATAAAACGTATCATATAGAGGTCAAATACCTCGCAATGAAATCAATTAATGACGTGTTCGTCCATATGGATTTGGAGCGATCGTCACAACTACGGAGTAATACTTTTAGCTTATGAGATGAAGCATGAGTTGTATTGTTGTAGATAAAGGCTTTAAACTCAAATGTGCATACTGATCTCACACATTTAGGTAAAGCTTTTACACCTCACCTTTAGAGAAGTATAAACACAAAAAATTGATGAAACCACTCATTAAATGCTTAGACAACGAACGTTGTAGTGAATCATGGAGGACAATCAGGAAGGACATTAATGATAGTACACAGTTGAAGCGAAAAGAAGATCTCTATAGAAAGTATCATATGTTATATTTAGACGTCAAACATTCCCACCCATCAAATTTTGACAAATAAAACTATAAACGTACCCCTCAGTTATCCTGGCAGTAGATTTAAGAGCACGCCACGCTGTCAGAGCAGCAAAAGGAATTGCAGCTGCTTCCTACAGGATCGCAAAAGTGACGTATATAAACACCATACCCATTACCCAGGAAATGAGAAAAATATGCAATTAATCAAAACATATGACTCATTGACTTCTTCTAATTGATGATGCCAAATATATCAAAATACTTCTTCATATTTGGAAGCAAGCATGAATGCACATTTGACATAGTAAGATTTTCAAGCTTGAATTCGCTTTCTCAGGCCTGGTAAGCAATTTATAACTAACTATTTGTATCACATATATACAAATATACATTTTCTTGATGTCATAATCAGAATACATACCACGTGTGATATTGTAGATGGTTTCGGTGCAAGCTGATCTTCTGCGAGAATAGCATAATCAGCATAAGTACCTCTCACAGCCGTTGGATGCAAAGCACCAAAAACCTCCTGCCCAACATTCAGTGTCTGAACAGACGCTCCAACTGCTGCAACTTCACCACTAACATCACGGCCCAAAACCAGTGGAAGAAGTGACTCGAAAAGGGAACGACCATAGCCTGCTCGCATCTGAAAAAAGAAACGTAACATTTATAGCTTAACAAATGCCGTCATGGATGCCATATAAAATGGACCTAACAGATGGCAAGTTACATTTTCCAAACTTCATGAATACACAATATGCAACTGATAGGTAGAGTAAAAGGCAGGCTTTTATTGATACGGTAAGATGATAGATAAGCCGCTGCCTTCACGACTTTTCAGGAAACGCAAAGAAATACAATTCCTATGGTAATGAAACTATGTTCATATCGGACGTAAAAACAAACTGATACTGCATCATTATTCATCCCCATTGTCAATAAGCTTACAGAAACACATGCCACAACTGGTATCAAATGTATCTAATACTCTTATTTGATAGCGTCTAGTGAAATTAAGCTAGACGTCAATTCATTCAATTCATCTATAGAAACAAAACGCTCGCAATGAACTATTGACTTACAGCCATGTAACTATAAAAAGTATGCCAATGATAATCCATGTATGAAATTGATCAGCCCAAAAAGATTAATATACTACAGAAATTAGAGTTGCAAACACTCAACACATTTAAAATACAACCATATTCTCTCGTCATAGCACCAGTTACCCAAGGCTTCCACGCATATTTGTTTGCGCAAATTCAATGAAGTGGGCTCAAATCCTGAAATATACAATTGATTAACTTTACACATTCATATGTTTTTAAGTACTTAATCGTGTCTATTTTCAGCAGCCTGACTAAACTAATAAACAGCAGTGTTAATTTTGGTCTAAACTTCCAAATCAACAAAACTGACAATAAATAAATAATTAATACTGTATATAATATGGATAACAAAATGAAACAGAAATTAAAGCATATACAGATATAAAAAACTAACCCTAGTATCGAGAGGGTTTACTGAAACGGCACGAACGCGAACCAGGACCTCATTTGATTTAAGATCAGGAACACGGACGTCATCACGTAGTTGAAGGACGTCAGCGCCACCGAACCGCTGTAGCAGCACCGCTCTACACGTAGTGACGATACTTCTTATACCGAATGCTAACCTATTTGAAGAATAACGCAATTCGATTGAATTATTACTTGTTGAGACTTTGAGTTGTTTAAATCGTAGTAATAAGGAACGCATTGTGTAATTGTTTACGATGAATGATCAGAAATTTGTCTAGTCTAGTATATAAATTAATTAGAACAAAAGATGAACGGAATAAGCGAGAGTGGTGGAAGGAGGTGGTGAGCGGCGGTTAACGTGCCTCCGTTCGTACTCGCTGAGGATGTTAATGTTAAGGTCCATTTTGACTGCGTCTATTTTCAGGTTTCCTTTTCATTTTCAGATTTATTATTACTTATCACGAGTATTTATTTATTTAATTTAATTTAATTTGTATGTACAGACTACAGACTATAGATAGATAGATTAATTATTAAACACTGGAAGTGAAAAATTACTTTATGTTGTTTAGAATCAATCAATCAATAATGTAATTCATTAAGAAATAAAAAGTGACAAGAATTTATACACTTCCAATGTACATAGCTGCAAAATAACTGGAAATTAAGTCACTTTTCAATGATATAAAATGTGTACTTGGAACCTTCAAGTACTAACAACAGTGTACATCTAGAATCGTTTCGACTCAACAGGTACTATCTTAAAAAATCATACTACTCCAGGTATTCGTGAATTATGTCTCTTTAGAGTAGCAATAAAATTAAGCGCAAGACGTAACCACGACATAACCATTTGCAAAAGAGAACATTAGTTTCTCTTCATTTTACAGGAAAAAAATAGATAGGATTTAAGCCCATAATCTATCCAAACTACCGGATCCAGGAAACAGACTAAAAAATTAGATGACGTAAAAATCAAGTACTTGATCATAGTATCCTACAATATAATTCTACTGTCTTCTATATTAACCTTCTTCCATAGCCACCGCCTCATTTTCTTGTGCATTTGCTGGCGCGATCTCAGCATTTTCTACCTTCTCGTTGTTCATGTTGTCTGCAACTTTTGCATGCCCTTTCTCATTATCTTCCATACTCTCTGAAAGCTTTGGCTGCTCAATTTCAGCATCAATCACATTAGGATCACTAGTAGTAACAGGTTGATTCGTTTTAGTCTCCTCGACGACCTCGGGGTCATTACCAGAAACAGCCACTGCAGGTTCCTCAGTTTTGGCCTCTATAGCAACCTCAACCACATTAGGTTCACTCGTAGAAACAGGCACCATGGGTTCCTCAGTTTTAGTGTCTATTGCCTCCTCAACCACAATAGGGTCATTAGCAGAAACAGGCACCATCCGTTCCTCAATTTTAGTATCTATTTCCCCCGCAACAACAGTAGGGTCATTAGCAGAAATAGGCACAATGGGTTCCTCGGTTTTAGTCTCGGGTGAACTAGTATGATGTTGATCAAGCACATCAGACTGTACCTCATGCAACTTTGGGGGTATTTCAACTAAAGAACCAGACGCCACAGTTTCTTTATGTGGCTCAGGTTCCCCTTCATGTGGTTCCACTAACATTTCAGTTGATAGGGTAACCACAGGTCCCACTTCTTGCAACCCTTCAGGTACTTTAGCAGAAGGAACAGGTTCGGCTTTCTTAGGTTCATCTGATGCTTCTGGTAAAGAACCATCAACAGTAGCTTCAACCTTTTGCAGCTCCGGTTTTCCTTCAGTAGAAGAAGCAGTCATCATAGGTTGTACTTCCTGCAACTCATGAGGTACATCAGAACTGGTGGGAGGTACAGGTGCTTGGTCAGATGGGATCACAGGATCCACTTTTTGCGGCTCAGCAATCGGTTGAACTGATGGTGCAGGCACTGCAGGTTGTACACTATGCTGATTTTGTGGTACATAACCTGGAGGGGCAGCCGGTATGCCTGGTTCTACATTTAACTGCCTTTGAGATCCTTCTGGTTGAGGTGCAGGACCAGGTTCATCTAGTCTCTGGCGCTTTTGCGGTGTTTCGGCTAGAGACGGTGGTTCTACTTTATGTTGCTTTGGTTGAACTTCAGCTGGAGGATAGACTCTCAAAGTGTTAACCGTATGAACATTATTAGTAGCACCATTTTTGTTTTGGTTAGCCGAGGACTCGTTCACTGCATGAAGTTGCTGCAGCCTATAATCAGTTTCAGGTCTGCGACAAATCTTTCTTAATGCCACAATTTCCTGATATAAGAAACAAAAGTTAAAAACAAAAACAACCATTTATAGGAGATAGGAGATAGGAGATAATTATAATATGATGTATATGGTAGCATACCTCGGACTGATCATGATCATAACGCACGAGAAACCTGCAACGACAACCTCTTACATCATGCCGCCTCCTTTGTGCATCTAGGACATGAGCATCAAAGTAAAGAGCTTGCTCTTTTCCTTCCTGTTAACTCAATACGGCTATTTAGATAGAAATTCTTATTTTAATAATAAAAATAAAAAACAATTATTTGACCTGAAAACAAAGTATGAGATCGGCAGGGAGAACGGCTACACATTCAGAGGATTCACATGGAAGAGACCGTTGTCTCACATTCTTACGGACATTCACCCATTCATCCTCTTCAGCTCCAAAACCCGCAAATCGAACCAGAACTTCCTGATATAATTATAGAATAACATAATTAAATTATCCAAAATATAATCAAGGAAACCAGGCAAATCAAAAGCATTGATTGGTTCCAAAATTACCGGATCACCCGTATCAAGACCCCTATGTGATAGAAACAATGAAACATCATACCTATAAAGAATATCAGAAAAGATTAAATCTTGTTTACAAACTCCTACTTAATATTAAATGTCAAGTAAACATCCATATCTACTAACCATGCACCATCTCTTGCAGATTTAGCTTCATACTCCATCTGAGAGTTATCCGTCACCCTTCCTGCATTTTGAACTGTTCAAATTCATAATTTAACACATTAAATGCCCACAACCCGCCTTTTGAACCCAAATCATTGATAATCTTTTTAATTTATTTCTAATTTCTACCTGAATAAGCGGGTGGATGCTGAGGTGCTTGTGGGAAAGTTCTAACCGAAGCTGAGTTGATTAACCATCCATATTAGGCCATCGATGAGTTAATAATATCAAAATAGAAAGAGGTAAATTCTACCTAAAGGAACAGTCGGATGTTGTGGCACTTGAGGCATAGTTCTAACAGCTACAGTTATATCAAGAATGCACGTAAGTTTCGTTTAACAAATACAGCAAAAAGTACAAAATAACTCACCTGAAGAAGCAGCAAGCGGCTGTGTAGGCTGAGGTGCAACTTTTATCATACCAGAATCATGTTGGGGCATTTGTGTGATATCTAACTTCCCTGGTGATTTAGATGCTTTAGCTCTAATAGCATATCGTCTATTCTGGAACCAATTCCAGACTTGTTTCATTTGAACTTCCATCTTTCCCACTCGTTCTTCAGAATTACTACACACAGAAATCCCGGTTCAGAATCAATATCCAACAATAGTCATATAAAGACTTACTGTACTTTTAGCTAAATCTAAAACTCTAAACCGAGTCAGATTATAAATACATATATACCTGAATTTTTCAGCTAGGGAAACAAGAACTTGACGTTCCGGCATCGCCACTTTGTGTGCTTGCAATATCGACTCCATTTCCGCAATCTTCACATAAACAAAATAGTTATTATACCAACTAGCTAGGTGACCGGTCACATAAGTATACTTTATACTGTATGGTACATATAGGGCACAAATATACAAGATCACTTTCTTTACGTATAAAATAAAATTAATATCATGATTCATGAGCATATATACATATATACAAAAGCGATGAATATATAATTTATAAGCATTTATCACCATATTTGTTCACAGACCTTACTAATTTAGGGTTAGAAAGTGAATTCCAATCAGTCGTATTGTACAAATTAACCACCTCAAAAGTGTCTACATGTAATCATACGGAGTACTTCATGATTTTAGCAAACGTCATATTTAAAAATTAAATAATCACAAATCCTACAGCTACAATTACCTCACACAAAAATACTCACTAATTTGTACATATTTTAGGGATTCGAAAACAATAATCAACAAACCAAAAGTAATTATTTCAATAAACACAATTACAGGATATAAAAGAAGAGATAATAATGACCTCAGCCTGAGTAAAGCGGAACGTAGGACCTCCATTACTAGGAGGTCTTCCCATTTGATTCGATTACGTTCAGTTATTTTCAGTTTTGCTTCTGCAAAACCTAAAAATAATAATCACTGGATTCAGAATAGAATTGATATAACTGTTTTGAAAACTGTAATACGAATCAAGTGAAGGTGGTGGAGTTTGAAAACAGGGGAAATTTGGGGGAACTTGTTTATTGATTAGAAGAAAAAGTAGGAGTAAATTATGTGATCCGAGCGGTTTTTTCGGTTCGGGTTAAACTTGTTGCTCCATGCGATTTTGTAGCTAACGCACTTTGTTTCTTTTAGTGTATATCAAATATAGTCCCTACAAGTTACATGTTTGATCATTAGCTGTCCTTTCTTTTTCTCAAAAAAAAAAAAATAAATAAATAAATAAAAAAAAAATAACAAAATAAAAAAAAATTAAATTAAATTATAAAACAAGTTGAGTTAAAAATTGAATACAGCCTCTAATTAGTCTCCTTATCAATCGATCTATTTTAATAGTGTAACATATCATTTACAAACATTTAAATTTTAAAAATCCTTAAAAGTTTATACATTAATATTTTTAAACTTTAAAAGTTTTAAACTCATTACCTCTTAATCTAAAAAATAAAGGGGTTATGACTAGTGTTTCTTCACAAAAAAATTAATAATGCATGATGCACAACAAGCATAATCCACTTTGTGCTTAAAACGTTTATACATGAAGCTTCGATTGTTGTAAACACAAGGAATCCACACTAAAATAACAACCATCAGAAAATTCAGGGGACAAAACAAAAATTACTTTGGGAGAAAACTAGGAGTTGAAAGGTAAAGTTTGGAGGACCAAACGGTAGCTTCTCTATTATTCATAAAATCCCCTACTAAATCCACCTAAATGTTTAACAGATTTTATCTCTTGCTGGGCTCGAGTTATGTTTCACTAACATAACCATTATCATGAAATAACCAGGAGACATCGAATATTCTCATCTGTCACTCACGCACACGTTCAGGCGAAAACACGAACCGCTAACCAGGAGACATCGAACCACAATCCATATGGGCATGTGGTCGAGCCTTTATCCCATCGAGCGAGCTGGTAAAACCTCCCTATAGGGTCAGTATATACCACCACTATTAGTGTTCAATTGGTTCAAAGAAATCAGGAGCATCCCTACGGATCGAACTCATGACTTCTTCCTATCCCATGACTCAAAGGCATGGGGTGAACTGTTGGGCTATGTACGCTAGTTCATTTAACTTTACTATTAGTGTTTATGCAAGTATCATTAACTTATTATAAGTTGTTTATAAAATTTTATTAAATATATAATATAAATTTAAGAATTTTTCTCAGCAGATAATTTATTATTATAATTAATATATTTTTAATAATTATTAGTTATTAATGGTAATGGTAACTACCGAGTAATAATTTATGCGATAAGGACAAATATGGATCTTCGATTAAAGATGTGACCACTTCGACAAGCAAAATTTTATCATGTTTAAATTCGTATCTTCAGTTTTGTTTGTCTAGGGTGTGTTTGAATAAAACTAGCTGGAGCTGGAGCTTATGGACTAGAACTGGAGCTGAAGTTTATTTTTGAAGCTGGTAGCTGGAGTTTATTAATTGTTATAAGTATTGGTAAACTGGCTGTGGGCATAATTTCCAAATCATAAGCTCTATTTTTTTTTCATAAGCTACTAGAAGTAGCGTATTTTTTAAGAGTTTATGATTTTCATAAGTTCTACTTTTTAAGTATACCAAACGAAACTTATTGTTTGGAGCTTATTAAAATAATAAGCTCAAGCTCCTATAAACTTTCATAAGCTTCCATAAGCTTCAATAAGCTGCTGCGCCAAACACACCCCTAGTCTAAAGTTTTGGAGATCTCTTCTTTATCTTTTGTTTTCATGTTGTAATTGTTGGTTTATTTTTTCTTTAGTAGTTTGCGTTTTCGTTTAGTTTAGATGTTGGTTCATTTTACACGGATTGTTCGTTTGTGAGTTTCCTCTTCATTATTAACATATTCGTTTTTCAGAAGGAAAAAGGGACGAATATGGAAACCAGAACAAACAAAGTTGCTCTTAAATCGAAAACTAATAAATAAATAAATAAATAAATATAAACAAATAATAATATTCTGAAATGCCCCGTTCATATCGATCATAAACGATTCACAATAGTTGATTTCATTGCGAGGTATTTGACCTCTATATGATAAGTTTTACAAACATTGCATTCGTTTTTAAAAGACAAGCTTTCATTACATCGAAAGTTGACAGGCATGCATATCATTTCATAATATCCAACTATAAATGACCTAATATGTCATTTACTTAATCATAATCTTTATTGAACTCAACGACTTTAATACAACGTCTTTTGAAATATGCCATGAATGACTCCAAGTAATATCTTTAAAATGAGCAAATGCACAGCGGAAGATTTCTTTCAATCCTGAGAATAAACTGAAATGTGGGGGGTACATATTGATTATAAACGTTCCATATTAATTGATTTCGTCGCGAGGTTTTGAACTCTATATGAGACGTTTTTCAAAGACTGCATTCATTTTTAAAACAACCATAACCTTTATTTTATCGATAAAGGTTTAAAAAGCATTACGTAGATTATCAAATAATGATAATCTAAAATATACCGTTTACACACGATCATTACATAATGGTTTACAATAAGAATATATTACATCAAAAATACGTTTCTTGAATGCAGTTTTTACATAATATCATACAAGCATGGACTCCAAATCTTGTCCTTATTTTAGTATGCAACAGCGGAAACTCTCAATAATCACCTGAGAATAAACATGCTTAAAACGTCAACAAAAATGTTGGTGAGTTATATGTTTAACCTATATATTATCAAATCATAATAATAGACTACAAGATTTCATTTTTATAACACATCTCATATCAGGCATTTCGCAAACTGCATAGAGATAAAAATCATTCATATGTTGAACACCTGGTAACCGACCTTAACAAGATGCATATAGAATATCCCCATCATTTCGGGACTCTCATCGGATATGATAAATCGAAGTACTAAAGCATCCGTAACTCGAATGAGGCTTGTTGGGCCAAATAGATCTATCTTTAGGATTCGCGTCAATTAGGGGTCATTTCCCTAATTCTTAGGCTACCAAGCTAAAAAGGGGCATATTCGGTTCGATAATCCAACATAGAAAGTATTTTCGATTACTTGTGTCTATTTTGTAAAACTTTATAAAACTGCATGTATTCTCATCCCAAAAATAATAGATTTTTAAAAGTGGGACTATAACTCACTTTCACAGATTTTTACTTCGTTGGGAAGTAAGACTTGGCCACTGGTCGATTCACGAACCTATAACAAATATGTACATATATATCAAAGTATGTTCAAAATATATTTACAACATTTTTAATACGTTTTAATGTTTTAAGTTTATTAAGTCAGATGTCCTCATTAGTAACCTACAACTAGTTATCCACAGATAGATGTACAGAAATAAATTGATATATATTATCTTGAATCAATCCACGACCCAGTGTATACACGTCTCAGGCTAGATCACAACTCAAAGTATATATATTTTTGGAATCAACCTCAACCCTGTATAGCTAACTCCAACATTACTGCATATAGAGTGTCTATGGTTGTTTCAAATAATATATATAGATGGGTCGATATGATATGTCAAAACATTTGCATACGTGTCTATGGTATCCCAAGATTACATAATATATTAGAATACATGTATAATAAAACATAAGTTAGCTAGGATATGATTTGAATAGAATTGTTACAATATTCCCGTAGCTACAACAATCAAAAAAATATCCAATCTTGTTTTACCCATAACTTCTTCGTTTTAAATCCGTTTTGAGTGAATCAAATTGCTATGGTTTCATATTGAACTCTATTTTATGAATATAAACAGAAAAAGTATAGGTTTATAGTTGTAAATATAAGTTACAAGTTGTTTTTGTAAGAGATAGTCATTTCAGTCAAAAGAACGACGTCTTGATGACCATTTTGAAAAACATACTTTCACTTTGAGTTTAACCATGATTTTTGGATATAGTTTCATGTTCATAAGAAAAATCATTTTTACATAAGAACAACTTTTAAATCAAAGTTTATCATAGTTTTTAATTAACTAACTCAAAACAGCCTGCGGTGTTACTACGACGGCGTATATCCGGTTTTACGGTGTTTTTCGTGTTTTCAGGTTTTAAATCATTAAGTTGGCATATCATATAGATATAGAACATGTGTCAAGTTGATTTTAAAAGTCAATTTAGAAGGATTAACTTTTGTTTGCGAACAAGTTTAGAATTAACTAAACTATGTTCTAGTGATTTCAAGTTTAAACCTTCGAATAAGGTAGTTTTATATATATGAATCGAATGATGTTATGAATATCATTACTACCTCAGGTTTTGTGGATAAATCTACTGGAAATGAGAAAAATAGATCTAGCTTCAAAGGATCCTTTGATGGCTTGAAAGTTCTTGAAGCAGAATCATGACACGAAAACATGTTCAAGTAAGATTTCCACTCGAAATAAGATTGTTATAGTTATAGAAATTGAATCAAAGTTTGAATATGAGTATTACCTTATATTAGAAAGATATCTTACTGTAAATAAGAAAGATTTCTTGAGGTTAGATGATCACTTTATAAGATTGGAAGTAAGCTAGCAAACTTGGAAGTATTCTTGATTTTATGAAACTAGAACTTATAGAATTTATGAAGAACACTTAGAACTTGAAGATAGAACTTGAGAGAGATCAATTCGATGAAGAAAATTGAAGAATGAAAGTGTTTGTAGGTGTTTTTGGTCGTTGGTATATGGATTATATATAAAGGATGTGTAATTTTGTTTACATGTAAATAAGTCATGAATGATTACTAATATTTTTGTAATTTTATGAGATATTTCATGCTAGTTGCCAAATGATGGTTCCCACATGTGTTAGGTGACTCACATGGGCTGCTAAGAGTTGATCATTGGAGTGTATATACCAATAGTACATACATCTAAAAGCTGTGTATTGTACGAGTACGAATACGGGTGCATACGAGTAGAATTGTTGATGAAACTGAACGAGAATGTAATTGTAAGTATTTTTGTTAAGTAGAAGTATTTTGATAAGTGTCTTGAAGTCTTTCAAAAGTGTATGAATACATATTAAAACACTACATGTATATGCATTTTAACTGAGTTGTTAAGTCATCGTTAGTCGTTAGATGTAAATGTTGTTTTGAAACCTTTAGGTTAACGATCTTGTTAAATGTTGTTAACCCATTATTTATTATATCTAAAGAGATGTTAAATTATTACATTATCATGATATTATGATATATTAATATATCTTAGTATGATATATATACAGTTAAATGTTGTTACAACGATAATCGTTACATATATGTCTTGTTTCGAAATCATTAAGTTAGTAGTATTGTTTTTACATATGTAGTTCATTGTTAATACACTTAATGATATGTTTACTTATAATTTATCATGATTAAATGTGACGATCGCTCCAAATCCATATGGACGAACACGTCATTCATCGATTTCATTGCGAGGTATTTGACCTCTATATGATACGTTTTGTAAACATTGCATTCTTTTGAAAAGGCACACCATAAATGAATATTTAAATCAAAGGTTTTCGACATCTGATGATTTCTACATATTGACAATCACCGTAAATAATAGTTCACAATAGTACTTCCGTTGACAATGCAGTCAAAATAAGATACATGGTGATGATTTGGTGAATGCAACGTTTCCTTGAAAAATACGCCATGTAAGACTCCATGCATATAGCTTGTCTAACATATAAGCAACCAGAGGAAGACTTCTAGGGAACCTGAGAATAAACATGCTAACAAGTGTCAACACAAAGTTTGGTGAGTTCATAGTTTTAATGTTTTGCATAATCTGTACATAAAGGTGGATCACAAGATTTCAGTTGTTTCATCCAGAAACGTTTATCAAAATATTCTACGAAATTGAGCACCCTGGTAACTAAACTTAACGTATATATAATTTGTACCATTTGTATAATCATCTTAATAATACACGCAAAGCAACGTGTACGCTTCTCAAATAGCATACTCCGTTAAAAGGCCAGTGCTCTAGCTCGGACGGGGATATCAAGCCCTATGGATCCATATACTACTACTCGCGCCTACCAGTTCTTATAATCGGCAGTTACTAGTTACCAAAGCTAAGGGATTTTCGGTTCAAACTCAGTATAGAATTTAGTATGTACTTGTGTCCATTGTTTAAAATAAAGTGCATGTATTCTCAGCCCAAAAATATATATTGCAAAAGCATTTAAAAAGGGAGCAAATGAAACTCACCTTAGCAGCATATAAAGTCGTTCACCAAAATGTGACTGAAACTCGGATTACCAAATAACCGTATATCTCAACCTAGAGAACATATGTTGGTCAATAAATGTCAATCAAGCTAGGCCAGGTTATAGTGTATCACAATCCTAATGCTCGAGATCGACATACAAAAGTTTATCAAAAGTCATTTCAAAAAGTCATTCTGACTTAATACTATAGTTGAATGATCATGGCAATCGAAACATTTTAACATTTCACATAGTTTCCCAATTCTTGTAAAATTAGTCTATAGTTTTTTATAAGGCTTTAAAACATGATAAAACAGTCAATTTTGACAATTGTTCAACAAAACGAGACGTGCCTTAAATAAGGATTCATTTACTCGGCTGATAATATTTAAAAATCCATTTTATCAATCTCGTAAACAAGTTGTTTAAATCTTAATTGCAGATTCAAAAGCAATTTCAATTAACGTTGATCATAATTCAGTTGCTCATATCTTTTAATTCGTTCATCGAAATTTCGTGATTTCTAAATGAAAAGTTATTGATTTTTCGCCAGCTTTCCAAAAACATGCATATCATATACCTTTTATCAGTAACATATATATTAAATTCGTGATTCATCATAAACTCTTTAACGACAAAATTTAGCATACAAGCATGCATAAACATATATACTCGAGCACTAGACATGGATACACAATTAATATATAAAAGATAAGATATGAATGCTTACGTATCAATATTGAGATTCAATATTGTAGGAAAGTACGTAGATGCAACAGAGATGATAAACACTAGATTTGATTCACAAATATACCCTCGAACATTACCCATAACCTCCTTGGCAATAACCCATAATTTCCTTAGCTCTATCCCGCTCAAAAACCCATTTTAAAGGTGACACGCTCATAACCTCGTCGTAGTATTTTATGTATATATACTACTAATAATAATATTATAATAAGATTAATAATAATAATATTAATCTTAATAATAATAATAATAATAATAATAATAATAATAATAATAATAATAATAATAATAATAATAATAATAATATAATAAATAATAATAGTATGTGGAGACCAGATCGAGCTTTTATAGTATGTGGCCTGCTACAGTACCTCATGCGATCGCATGAGTTTTCAGTGTTTTTGCCATGCGATCGCATGGCCGTCTTATCCGTTTTTGTTTGCTAGTTCGCCGACATTAAATAGTATTTACTGTAGCAATAGTGGTACTGTAGCAAATAGTGTTTACTGTAGCACTATAGCAAAGTACGGTTTCACTGTAGCAAATAGTGTTTTACTGTAGCAAATAGTGTTTTACTGTAGCAAATAGTGTTTTACTGTAGGAAAGTCATTTTTACTTGTACATATATATATATATATATATACATACATACATATAATTGTTCATGAATTGTCGAGAGCAGTCAAATGTAATTGAATACATGAAACAGTTCTAAAATTTTGAGATTCAACTTCACAGACTTTGCTTATCGTGTCGGAAACGTTAAAGATTAAGTTTAAATTTGGTCAGAAATTTCCGGGTCATCACATTAAACATAGTGTATCAATATCTTAATATGATTCATATGTATTTAGTAAGACGTTGTTATAACGATAATTGTTATATATATCGTTTCGAGTTTCCTAATTCAATAAACTCAATTTTATGTATATAACTCATTGTTAAAATATCTAATGAGATACTTACTTATCATAATATCATGTTAACTATATATATAATCATATATATGTCATCATATAATTTTTACAAGTTTTAATGGTTCGTGAATCACCGGTCAACTTGGGTGGTCAATTGTCTATATGAAACCTATTTCAATTAATCAAGTCTTAACAAGTTTGATTGCTTAACATGTTGGAAACACTTAATCATGTAAATAACAATTTCATTTAATATATATAAACATGAAAAAGTTCGGGTCACTACAGTACCTACCCGTTAAATAAATTTCGTCCCGAAATTTTAAGCAGTTGGAGGTGTTGACGTATCTTCTGGAAATAAGTGCGGGTAATTTTTCTTCATCTGATCTTCTCGTTCCCAGGTGAACTCGGGTCCTCTACGAGCATTCCATCGAACCTTAACAATTGGTATCTTGTTTTGTTTAAGTCTTTTAACCTCACGATCCATTATTTCGACGGGTTCTTCGATGAATCGAAGTTTTTCGTTGATTTGGATTTCGTCTAACGGAATAGTGAGATCTTCTTTAGCAAAACATTTCTTCAAATTCAAGACGTGGAAAGTGTTATGTACAGCCGCGAGTTGTTGAGGTAATTCAAGTCGGTAAGCTACTGGTCCGACACGATCAATAATCTTGAATGGTCCAATATACCTGGGATTTAATTTCCCTCGTTTACCAAATCGAACAACGCCTTTCCAAGGTGCAACTTTAAGCATGACCATCTCTCCAATTTCAAATTCTATATCTTTTCTTTTAATGTCGGTGTAGCTTTTTTGACGACTTTGGGCGGTTTTCAACCGTTGTTGAATTTGGATAATCTTCTCGGTAGTTTCTTGTACTATCTCCGGACCCGTAATCTGTCTATCCCCCACTTCACTCCAACAAGTCGGAGACCTGCACTTTCTACCATAAAGTGCTTCAAACGGCGCCATCTCAATGCTAGAATGGTAACTGTTGTTGTAGGAAAATTCTGCTAACGGTAGGTGTCGATCCCAACTGTTTTCGAAATCAATAACACATGCTTGTAGCATATCTTTAAGCGTTTGTATCGTCCTTTCACTTTGCCCATCAGTTTGTGGATGATAGGCAGTACTCATGTCTAGACGAGTTCCTAATGCTTGCGGTAATGTCTGCCAGAATCTTGAAATAAATCTGCCATCCCTATCAGAGATAATAGAGATTGGTATTCCATGTCTGGAGACGACTTCTTTCAAATACAGTCATGCTAACTTCTCCATCTTGTCATTTTCTCTTATTGGCAGGAAGTGTGCTGATTTGGTGAGACGATCAACTATTACCCAAATAGTATCAAAACCACTTGCAGTTCTTGGCAATTTAGTGATGAAATCCATGGTAATGTTTTTCCATTTCCATTCCGGGATTTCGGGTTGTTGAAGTAGACCTGATGGTTTCTGATGCTCAGCTTTGACCTTAGAACATGTCAAACATTCTCCTACGTATTTAGCAACATCGGCTTTCATACCCGGCCACCAAAAATGTTTCTTGAGATCTTTGTACATCTTTCCCGTTCCAGGATGTATTGAGTATCTGGTTTTATGAGCTTCTCTAAGTATCATTTCTCTCATATCTCCAAATTTTGGTACCTAAATTCTTTCAGCCCTATACCGGGTTCCGTCTTCCCGAATATTAAGATGCTTCTCCTGTGACAACCCGGAAATTTCCAACCAAATTTAAACTTTAATCTTTATATGTTTCCGACACGATAAGAAATATTTGTTAAGTTAAATTTCAAGAATTTTAAACTATGTTCATACATTCATTCAACCTCGACCAAGTTCCAACGATTCACGAACCATTAAACGAATATGATTATATATGTATATGTGTATATATATTATAACTTGAAACGTAAACAAAATATTAGATTAAATACTTTATATGATTGTATCTATTTCAAAATGTTTATCAATGGAATTAGAAGATAAGATCAAATGATTGAATTATCAGATATATTGAATTATGATTACAAGTCTCTGTTGAAAGGCCCACGTTGATTTGAGAAATCTTTCTATTTTAACAATATTCGGAAAATGGTAAAGTGATTTATAAATAAGAACAATTTGTCAATCATTGAGAACTAGACAAAGGATAGTGGAAGATTGAATCTCATAAAGACTCGATTGATCTATTTAGTTTCAAACGTACACGTTTTCAGGTTAAAATGAACTTTATTATTAAAACGTATATAACTTTTATAAATATCTAGAACTACTTTTGACAACTCATTACTTAACTAGTATGATAAAGATAAAGATATTTATATTTTATTTTATTAAATATATATAACGATTTAAATTAATATTATATATATATTTATACGCGTATTATACGTACATAGTTTTATACTTTTACTATACTTAAACTTTACCTTTACTTTATTTTTACTTTACTTTAACTTTAATAATTCACTTTAATAATTCATACTTTAATAATTCATACTTTAATAATTCACTTTAATAATTCATACTTTAATAATTCACTTTAATAATTCATACTTTAATAATTCACTTTAATAATTCAAAAATCTATTATAAATAGAATTCAATAGGTTTCATTATTTCATAAAAACTTGAAAATATTTTCTCTAAACTCTCACAATCGATTTACATATATATATTTACTCCGTATTATTTCAAGATATTATTAGTATACATAAAATATTACGACGGAGTGCTGTCCGAGTGATTTCGAAATTGTTTTTCGAGTAGGATAGGATTAAGGAAATTATGGGTTATAGCTATGGAGGTGATTGAGTATGGTTCATGGGTATGCTCGTGAGGTCAATATAGTGTTTATCATTTCCGTTGCGTCTACGTACCTTTCCTGCAATATTGAATCTCAATATTGATACGTGAGTACTCATAATTTAACTTTTACATACTAATAGTGTATCCCTGACTAGTGCTCGAGTATTTAGGATTATGCATGCTTGTACTTTTGATATTGCCCTTAGACAGGTTAGGTTGAATATTGAATTAGTTACACTTGCGGTTGAAATATGGTGCAAAGGTTACAAACACCAGCAGCAGCACCAACAGCATAATCAGTACCACCAACATCAACGTCAACAGTACCATTACCACCCCCAACCACAACCGCGTCGTAAACCTCAACTCCACAATCTGTCCCACGAGCATCAAGGTCATACGTCCTATAAATAATATGGAAGACTAACAACAACAAACGATGAAGTATTAATTCATGACTTCATCGGAGAAATATTTTACGGTGATTATGTAATCTCTAAAATTTTAGAGATTACTTATTCTAGATCTAACCATAAATCAGATGAGTGAACCGAAATGATAAAAGAAACCCTGACCAGAATGGTGCATGATTTACAAACTAGACTTGTTTTACCAACAACATCAACAGTACCGCCAGCATCACCAGCATCGTCAGTGTTGTCAGCATCAGCATTAGCAGCACCTATAAGCTCACAAGCTCCGTCAGTTCAAGAATCACCGCGGACATCATTATGAATCAACAACGAGTATATTATATCAACGAGTTATGAAGAATTAACTCATTTCCACTGAAGGATTTATATGTATATCTTATATATAAATCTTTAAACCATAATAAATCTTTCCGTACTAAGCTATTATGTGTAAATCTTAACTACTCGGTTAATTCATATTACTAATATGCAATAATGCACGTCCTTCGTCCGCAACTTAACTATCGTTAACTACAACCTCTGTCTCAATTCAATAAATTCCAATTCATAATAAATCAAGTGTATTATTCAAATATATGTTGATTTTACACTTTCGTCGTCAATGTGCTCGAAACTTTTCAGATAACATCATTCGTACTTTGCGAAGTTCACAAGAATTTAATGAAAACCAACATCATGCCCCAACAAATAACGAAGTATTGATTCATAATTTCAATATTATTGAAGTAATACTTATGTAATCTCTAAAGCCTTTAAGGGATTATTCAATTCTAGTTTCAACCGTAAATTAAATGAGTTTAATTTAATATTAACTCATTAAATCGATGTTACATCTGAAGAAAATATACATATATATATATATATATATATATATATATATATATTTTTTCAAAAAGACTGTAATAAAAATTCTTTTGTACAAAATATTAATTGTGAAATATTTTTTTAACGGGCAGGTAATACCCGAGAGATATATAAATTCACAATTAATATGTTACATTCTTCGAATCTGATTCATCAATCATCAACTATACTCACTATTTTCTCAAACAATATATATTCTTTTATAGAAATCAAAACAACCACACTCATTCAAAATTTAATTACATATTCTGATTTTGAAATCTCAGAATTCAACTCGAGATATGACCGAAATCATCACTCTTAGATCCTTACATCTTTCACAAGCTATACTTTGACTTCAAAAATGTGTTAGAACATCATATGTATATTAACGATTACAATCTGTGTTCAAAACCCTTCAAAATTCCTGAAGACACTTCAAATAATGAACAATCGAGATGATGATCCAACCACATATTAACCACAGTCTTGCATCTGAAAAGCTCTCGAAACCAGAGTCATAATTTAACACGTATGCGTGTCAGACCCTTTGGCATTTATTAGCAAAAATAACTTTGCGTTTCCTTTTCAAATTAGTCAGTTTTGTCACAGCTTTAGCAAGTTAACTTCGACTTTTCAGTTGAAACAGTCTTATTATAACCTTGATATAGACGTTGCCCTTTCGTCATCGTTACCGGAGAACCTTTTATGTCTCACCACATTAAAAATAAACTTACCAACAACTTCACTGATCTTTGACTTTTCGAAAAGTCATTATATTTATCGAAACCCCATCATTTACTCATCCGCATCTTGTAACAAGAATTGTCATGCCAATTACTGGGAATCAACAATTAGTATTTTGAAATCTTGCAGCATGTCTCTGCCAACGGTTATAGATGTATATATAACGTCTATCTCCTAGAATTATATACTTTGAATGTGAAGTTTCTGAAAAACACCCTAAACTGCGAACTAGTTCTCCGAAGTTTGGAAAATGCTGATGAAGTAGCAAAAACTGTAAATGACCTTAACAGTCAAAAGTTTGATAATAAAGGATAGTGTGTTGGAAAAGCTTAGAAAAAGAGAAGGTTTGGAACTGGAAAACGGATTAAGCAAACCATGAAGGAGGCTATGGACAAATCACAAAGACTAAACCTGCCTTCAAAGAATCCAAATGATTCAGTGTCTGCTGAAATTATTATCAAATACCTTACTCCTGACTCTAAACCCTTGTGAATAATATTCTTCATCATCCTCTGATCTTAGATATTCTAAAATATCATCATATCTTTCATTATAAATATCCTCCATATTTCTGAAGATATTTTCTTAATTTTTCTTATTTGAAATCATTTACCTCTTCGCGCTATCTGTATTACATCATAAAAGAAACTATTTTAGTTTCTAAATTCTGAAACATTCAAGTTTAAAATAGGAATATTTTGAAGTAGTGTTGAGAACTGAAGCATGAATTAGTATAATATAATGACACTTGATCAACGTGATTATATTACAGTAAGTCATGCTGAGTTTCTAAATGGAACGTGATGATTCACAGATCATAACATCATCATGTGCCATGTTATACGACTCTTGTATTCTATTTAATCTCTAAAATATCAAGAAAATATTTCTTGATGATTCGGCCTTTTCCAAGGTATTCTAGTAATTTGACAAGTCAAGATCGTGCCATCACAATTTCCTTCCTAGAACATTAACAATGTTCATTCTGAAATTCATATCTGTGAAATCTGGACCATTACAAGAGGTGCTTAATCGTAAGAAGAAGAAACGAAAGGACAAAACTCCGAAATAGAAATTGGGGTATAAATTGCAGCAAATGAAAGAGAGCATTAACTGTGAATGATAATGATTATAGAAGACAGAAGCAGAGACTTTGAAATATAAGGGAACATATAAAGCCCAACAATAAACCAGAAATTATAAACCATATATATCGATGCATATAGCAATATAAAGATACGGGAGAACTAGAAACACTATAAACCCAAGAGTATAGTAGAAGTAAATAGATTCTTCTGGCGGTAGATGAAAAAGAAGAATGACCGATATGAAAGTAAGAAGTATATCGAGAATCAGAACTGGATGGAGCATATTGATGAATACTTTAAAATATGAGTTGAGGGGGAAAGAATAGAAGGTGATGAAACATGACTAGGAACTTAGAAATCAACAGATTTAACTCACACAATGGCGAAATAAGTGAATCAAACCCTCTAGTGAATAGGTTAAGTTTTTTTTTTTTTATTAATTTAGTCAAACCACAACTAAATCAAGTGTGATTAGATCAACACCTAGAGCTATTATTCACCACCTGGGTGATTTGGACTGAGAGAGAATCGGAGGAGCTCACTAGATCTGAGTGTGTGTAACAAATGAGAGGCTTAACTTAAAATGAAGAACATAAGACTTTATATACCCCTGCTGTTGACTCACCCATACGATTCATTCATCACACATACGAGTTGGCTTCATCAGCCGTACAGGTGATCACTCACTCGTGTCTTCTCATTTAGGTTGTAATTGTGACTTAGCTCAGCATCAACCGTGCGTATGAGCCTGTCAGCCGTACTAGTGAGGCTTCACTCGTACGTCTGACTAAGTCTAACATAGTCAAACATCTAAATCTCGTTCCTGCAGTTCCTATAACCACATACAAACACGGATAGTATAATAACGAGCAATCATGGTGGCCTGTAAACTGTTGTACCTGCAATGGACGTGGGTAGATGTCTAGGGACTTGCATAAAATGCATCAACAGAAGGTGTGAGTTGTAAGGAAACGAAGGAGGTGAATGTATAAGAAAATCTCCGACAGAACAATTAAAATGGATGATCGCATTTAAAGCGGATCCTAATTCCCTTGATTACCAGAGAGTCAAATCTTATTAAGAAAATTTTCTTCAAATCCCTTGAAATCTGGGAATCAATCATATCTACGTCAAATGATAAGATGAATCTACACTTACTCATTTCACTCTTCTATGTTAGCTTCATTCGTACTCTTCATATAAATGGATTGTTTATCCAAATTATTCGCTGATAATAAAACTCTAATTTTCAGCCCGTATGCATCATGAAAACATACTTATTATCATTCACGACCTTTCCACTCAAATTTCGGGACGAAATTTCTTTAACGGGTAGGTACTGTGACAACCCGGAAATTTCCAACCAAATTTAAACTTTAATCTTTATATGTTTTTGACACGATAAGAAATATTTGTTAAGTTAAATTTCAAGAATTTTAAACTATGTTCATACATTCATTCAACCTCGACCAAGTTCCAACGATTCACGAACCATTAAATGAATATGATTATATATGTATATGTGTATATATATTATAACTTGAAACGTTAACAAAATATTAGATTAAATACTTTATATGATTGTATCTATTTCAAAATGTTTATCAATGGAATTAGAAGATAAGATCAAATGATTGAATTATCAGATATATTGAATTATGATTACAAGTCTCTGTTGAAAGGCCCACGTTGATTTGAGAAATCTTTCTATTTTAACAATATTCGTAAAATGGTAAAGTGATTTATAAATAAGAACAATTTGTCAATCATTAAGAACTAGACAAAGGATAGTGGAAGATTGAATCTCATAAAGACTCGATTGATCTATTTAGTTTCAAACGTACAAAAACGTTTTCAGGTTAAAATGAACTTTATTATTAAAACGTATATAACTTTTATAAATATCTAGAACCACTTTTGACAACTCATTACTTAAATAGTATGATAAAGATAAAGATATTTATATTTTATTTTATTTTATTAAATATATATAACGATTTAAATTAATATTATATATATTTATACGCGTATTATACGTACATAGTTTTATACTTTTACTATACTTAAACTTTACCTTTACTTTATTTTTACTTTACTTTAACTTTAATAATTCACTTTAATAATTCATACATTAATAATTCACTTTAATAATTCATACTTTAATAATTCACTTTAATAATTCATACTTTAATAATTCACTTTAATAATTCATACTTTAATAATTCACTTTAATAATTCATACTTTAATAATTCACTTTAATAATTCATACTTTAATAATTCACTTTAATAATTCAAAAATCTATTATAAATAGAATTCAATAGGTTTCATTATTTCATAGAAACTTGAAAATATTTTTCTCTAAACTCTCACAATCGATTTACATATATATATTTACTCCGTATTATTTCAAGATATTATTAGTATACATAAAATATTACGACGGAGTGCTGTCCGAGTGATTTTGAAATTGTTTTTCGAGTGTGATAAGATTAAGGAAATTATGGGTTATAGCTATGGAGGTGATTGAGTATGGTTCATAGGTATGCTTGTGAGGTCAATATAGTGTTTATCATTTCCGTTGCGTCTACGTACCTTTCCTGCAATATTGAATCTCAATATTGATACGTTCGTGAATTCGAGGCCAACCTTACATTTGTTCAATGACGTTATATGTATTTGTACTACGAAATACAGTATGGTGAGTTTCATTTACCTTTTTACCCTTTATATTTTTGGGACTGAGAATACATGCGCTTTTATAAATGTTTGACGAAATAGACACAAGTAATTGAAACTACATTCTATGGTTGAATTATCGAAATCAAATATGCCCCTTTTTATTAAAGTCTGGTAATCTAAGAATTAGGGAACAGACACCCTAATTGACGCGAATCCTAAAGATAGATCTATTGGGCCTAACAAACCACATCCAAAGTACCGGATGCTTTAGTACTTCGAAATTTATATCATGTCCGAAGGAGGATCCCGGAATGATAGGGGATATTCTTATATGTATCTAGTTAATGTCGGTTACCAGGTGTTCACCATATGAATGATTATTTTTGTCTCTATGCATGGGACGTATATTTATGAGAACTGGAAATGAAATTCTTGTGGTCTATTAAAATGATGGAAATAAATGATTATGATAAACTAATGAACTCACCAACCTTTTGGTTGACACTTTAAAGCATGTTTATTCTCAGGTGTTAAAGAAATCTTCCGCTGTGCATTTGCTCATTTTAAAGATATTACTTGGAGTCTTTCATAGCATATTTTGAAGAACGTTGCATTCGAGTCATTGAGTTCATCAAAGATTATTATTAAATCAATTTATAGTTGGATAGTAGATATTATGAAATGGTATGCGTACCTGTCAATTTTCGATGTAAAGAAAGATTGTCTTTTAAAAACGAATGCAATGTTTGTAAAATGTATCATATAGAGGTCAAATACCTCGCAATGTAATCAACTATTGTGAATCGTTTATAATGTATATGAACGGGTCCTTTCATCTCCGATCCTTTGGGTATTTCATCCTTTAAGTTTCTCTCTTTTAAAACTCCTTGTTGCGCCTCCTTTATTTGAGTAGTAAGGTTAGTGTGAATCATTATATTCATAGATTTTACACGAATGGGTTCTCTGTCCTTTCTGCTCAAGGCGTAGGCAACCACATTTGCTTTCCCCGGGTGATAACGAATCTCAAAGTCGTAATCATTCAACAATTCAATCCATCTGCGCTGCCTCATGTTCAGTTGTTTCTGATTAAATATGTGTTGAAGACTTTTGTGGTCGGTATATATAATACTTTTGACCCCATATAAGTAGTGTCTCCAAGTCTTTAATGCAAAAACAACCGCCCCTAATTCTAAATCATGCGTCGTATAATTCTGCTCGTGAATCTTCAAGTGTCTAGACGCATAAGCAATTACTTTCGTTCGTTGCATTAATACACAATCGAGACCTTGCTTTGAGGCGTCACAATATATCACAAAATCATTATTCCCTTCAGGTAATGACAATATAGGTGTTGTAGTTAACTTTTTCTTTAACAATTGAAACGCTTTTTCTTGTTCATCCTTCCATTTAAATTTCCTCCCTTTATGCGTTAATGCAGTCAAGGGTTTTGCTATTTTGGAAAAATCTTGGATGAATCTCCTGTAATAACCAGCTAGCCCAAAAAATTGGCGTATGTGTTTCGGAGTTTTCGGGGTTTCCCACTTTTCAACGGTTTCAATCTTTGCTGGATCCACCTGAATACCTTATTTGTTCACTATATGACCGAGGAATTGAACTTCTTCCAACCAAAATTCACACTTTGAAAACTTAGCGTACAGTTTTTCTTTTCTCAGCAACTCTAGCACTTTTCTCAAATGTTCTTCGTGCTCTTGATCATTCTTCGAGTAAATAAGTATGTCATCGATGAAAACAATGACAAACTTGTCAAGATATAGCCCACACACTCGGTTCATGAGGTCTATGAACACATCTGGTGCGTTAGTCAATCCAAACGGCATAACCATAAACTCGTAATGACCGTAACGCGTCTTAAAAGCAGTCTTTGGAATATCATCCTCCTTCACACGCATTTGATGATATCCAGAACGTAAATCGATCTTCGAATAAATAGACGAGCCTTGTAGTTGATCAAATAAGTCATCGATTCTCATTAATGGGTAACGGTTCTTGATGGTAAGTTTGTTCAACTCTCAGTAGTTGATACACAACCTAAATGTACCATCTTTCTTCTTGATAAACAGAACAGGAGCTCCCCATGGTGATGTACTTGGTCGAATAAAACCACGCTCTAAAAGTTCCTGTAACTGACTTTGTAATTCTTTCATTTCGCTGGGTGCGAGTCTGTATGGAGCACGAGCTATTGGTGCAGCTCCTGGTATAAGGTCTATTTGAAATTCAACGGATCGATGTGGGAGTAATCCCGGTAATTCTTTCAGAAATACATCGGAAAATTCTTTTGCGACGGGAACATCACTGGTGTTCTTTTCTTCAGGTTTAACTTCCTCGATGTGTGCTAGAATGATGTAACAACCTTTTCTTATTAGTTTTTGCGCCTTCAAACTACTAATAAGATTTAACTTCGCGTTGTTCTTTTCTCCGTACACCACTAAAGGTTTTCCTTTTTCACGTACAATGCGAATTGCATTTTTGTAACATACGATTTCCGCTCTCTCCTTTTTCAACCAGTCCATGCCGATTATCACATCAAAACTCCCTAACTCTACTGGTATCAAATCGATCTTAAACGTTTCGCTAACCAGTTTAATTTCTCGATTCCGACATATTTTATCTGCCGAAATTAATTTACCGTTTGCTAATTCGAGTAAAAATTTATTATTCATAGGTGTCAATGGACCACTTAATTTAGCACAAAAATCTCTACTCATATAACTTCTATCCGCACCCGAATCAAATAAAACATAAGCAGGTTTTTCATCGATAAGAAACGTACCCGTAACAAGCTCCGGGTCTTCCTGCGCTTCTTCCGTATTAATGTTAAAAACTCTCCCACGACTTTGCCCATTATTATTTCCCTGGTTTGGACACGCAGTTTTGTAGTGGCCCTTCTTCCCGCATCCAAAATAAATAATGTGGGCATTACTAGTTCCTTTACCCGATGGTCCATAAATTACACACTTCGTTGTATCATGACCCTTTCTATTACATTTAGTACATGTTACTGTACAAAAAGTAGTTGGATGGTACCCTTCACAACTCAGACACGGAATTTTCTGATTTTGATTACCAGTGTTGTTATTGAGATTGTTGTTGGGATTTTTATTGTTGCGGTTGGTATTATTGTTGGGATGATTGTTGTAGTTGTTGTTGTTGGAATGGTTTTTATTGCGTTTGTTGTTGCGAAAAATGGTGCGATTGTAGTTGTGTTTGTGGTGTTGATTGTTGAAATTGTGACTCTTGTCACTAGGTTCTTCCCACTTTCTCTTGACTTGTTTCATTTTGGCCTCCTCGGCCGCCTGCTCTTTAATCCTTCCCTCGATCTGGTTTATAAGTTTGTGAGCCATTCGGCTTGCCTTTTGCGTTGAAGTGGGCGCGCTTGCACTCACATCCTCCTAAATTCTCTCTGGTAACCCCTTTACAAACGCATCGATCTGCTCTTCTTCATCTTCGAACACTCTTGGGCACAATAAACACAACTCGGTGAATCGTCGTTCGTATGTGGTGATATCGAATCCCTTCGTTTGTAATTCTCTAAGCTCTGTCTTGAGCTTATTGACTTCGTTTCTGGGACGGTACTGCTCGTTCATTAAGTGTTTGAATGCTGACCACGGTAGTGCGTAAGCAGCATCTTATCCCACTTGTTCGAGATAGGTATTCCACTATGTTAACGCAGTACATGTGAAGGTATGCGTGGCGTACTTTACCTTATCTTCCTCAGCACATTTGCTTATAGCAAACACAGATTCGACCTTTTCGGTCCATCGTTTCAGTCTGACTGGCCCTTCAGTTCCATCGAATTCCAGAGGTTTACAGGCAGTGAAAGCCTTGTAGGAGCATCCTACATGGTTTCCTGTGGAGTTAACTCCACTGCTAGACCCTGAGTTATTGTTGTTTTGCATTGCAGCCTGTACTGCGGCTATATTTTCTGCAAGAAAAGCACGAAAGTCTTCCTCACTCATGTTCAAGTTCTGACGAGTAGTCGGTGCCATTTCCTTCAAAAATAGCTAAAAGAATTAAGTTAATCATATATAATATTAAGAGTAGTCAATAGTATTCCGTAGCATAATATGAACTCATTTATAAAAGTTTTTTCTTCATATTAGCGTTTTATAAGTTTTAATTAGGGTAATACCTACCCGTTAAGTTCATACTTAGTAGCTAACATACAATTCAACTACTACAATTCTATATGAAAAACTGATTATAATAATATTTCACATTCAAACTTTTATACAATATTTTGCAAACTTACAATACCGCTATTTTACATATAGCATGAAATATAGCACATAAAAACTCTGATACAAAACAGTTGCAAAGACAATTCTAGTTAATACGCAAGTAGTTCAACAAAGGCAATAAAGACACTTAATTCATACATCCAGAAACAAGTAATGCATTCTGGTTTTACTAAGACTACTTCTCATCCTTGGTCTTGTGGAACATAACCGTTGTGACCGTTGACAAGACAGCATGTAGTAATGTCGTCAAAAGGACGAGGGTTTCGTAATGTCCAACAGCCCCGTAATACTCTAAAAACCTTGTTTCTCACCCCAACTACTGAATCCGTCACTTGTGGAAAGGTTTTATTTAAAAGTTGCAATCCGATTTTCTTTTTCTCACTTTGGTAAGAAGCGAACATCACTAACCCGTAAGCTAACATCACTTTGGTAAGAAGCTCTTTCTAATTCACGAAATCCTATGTTGGGATATGTTGAGTCAAAATAGGTTCTTAACCCGTAGCGTAAAACTGCATTTGGGTTCCCCGCATTTAATGCTTTAAAGAAAACACGGCGTAACTTACGATCTCCCCAATGTGATATACCCCACCTATCAAAGGAAAGCCTTTTATAAACTAAGGCATTTCTGGAAAGTCTTTCAAATGTTTGACAAGTTAATTTTGCCATAATTAATTGTGCTGATAAATTCTGACCGACTCTAGACAAGATTTCCTCAATCATATCCTCTGGTAGATCTTCTAAAATATTCGGTTGTCTACCCTTAACCTCCATTTTGTTTTTATACTGTAAAATAGACAAGGATTAGATTCGTAAAGGATAATTAACAAACAATACAAGCAATTTTTACATAGAACATAAAAGTACAAGCACACTACAATACATATAATACACAACATAATTACAACCCTCTAATCTGAATCACTGGTTTCTTCTTCTTTGGACTTGGTTCGTTTTCCTAATTTTCTAGGAATATATGGTGTTCCTCTAATACGAGCCGTCGTTTTCCACAATGGTTTAGAAAAACCTGGTGGTTTAGAGGTTCCCGGGTCATTGTTACATTTTAGGAAATACGGATGTTGCCGATACATATAAAGTTTATCAGGGTTGGAATCGGGTTTCTCTATTTTTATACCTTTTCCCTTATTATTTTCTTTCGCTTTATTAAATTGGGTCGAGGTAATTTCTATAACATCATCGGAATCCTCATCGGGATCCGATTCATCGAAAAATTGGTAATCTTCCCAATATTTTGCTTCCTCGGCGGAAACACCATTGACCATTATTAACTTTGGTCCGTTGGTTGAGGATTTTCTTTTATTTCATCGATTTACTATAGGTATCAATATTTCTTCCTCCGGAACCTCTTCTTCTTCCGGTTCCTCCTCTTCTGGTTCCTCTTCTTCCGGTTCCTCTTCGGGAATTTGTAAATCTTCCCAAAATATATTCGACTCTTCATTATTATTAGGTGAATCGATGGGATTTGTACTAGTGGTAGACATCTATCACACAATATCAAACACATTAAGAGGTTAATATATCACATAATATTTACATGTTAATAATATATAGTTTCCAACAAAAGTGTTAAGCAATCATTTGTAAAGAAAACACGGTCGAAGTCCAGACTCACTAATGTATCCTAACAAAATCGATAAGACACACTAATGCAAATTTCTGGTTCTCTAAGACCAACGCTCGGATACCAACTGAAATGTCCCGTTTATATTGATTATAAACGTTCCATATTAATTGATTTTGTCACGAGGTTTTGACCTCTATATGAGACATTTTTCAAAGACTGCATTCATTTTTAAAACAACCATAACCTTTATTTTATCGATAAAGGTTTAAAAAGCATTACGTAGATTATCAAATAATGATAATCTAAAATATACCGTTTACACACGACCATTACATAATGGTTTACAATAAGAATATATTACATCAAAAATACGTTTCTTGAATGCAGTTTTTTACATAATATCATACAATCATGGACTCCAAATCTTGTCCTTATTTTAGTATGCAACAGCGGAAACTCTTAATAATCACCTGAGAATTAACATGCTTAAAACGTCAACAAAAATGTTGGTGAGTTATAGGTTTAACCTATATATTATCAAATCATAATAATAGACCATAAGATTTCATTTTTATAACACATCTCATATCAGGCATTTCGCAAACTGCATAGAGATAAAAATCATTCATATGTTGAACACCTGGTAACCGACCTTAACAAGATGCATATAGAATATCCCCATCATTCCGGGACTCTCATCGGATATGATAAATCGAAGTACTAAAGCATCCGTAACTCGGATGAGGCTTGTTGGGCCAAATAGATCTATCTTTAGGATTCGCGTCAATTAGGGGCCATTTCCCTAACTCTTAGGCTACCAAGCTAAAAAGGGGCATATTCGGTTCGATAATCCAACATAGAAAGTATTTTCGATTACTTGTGTCTATTTTGTAAAACTTTATAAAACTGCATGTAATCTCATCCCAAAAATAATAGATTTTTAAAAGTGGGACTATAACTCACTTTCACAGATTTTTACTTCGTCGGGAAGTAAGACTTGGCCACTGGTCGATTCACGAACCTATAACAAATATGTACATATATATCAAAGTATGTTCAAAATATATTTACAACATTTTTAATACGTTTTAATGTTTTAAGTTTATTAAGTCAGCTGTCCTCGTTAGTAACCTACAACTAGTTATCCACAGTTAGATGTACAGAAATAAATCGCTATATATTATCTTGAATCAATCCATGACCCAGTGTATACACGTCTCAGGCTAGATCACAACTCAAAGTATATATATTTTTGAAATCAACCTCAACCCTGTATAGCTAACTCCAACATTACTGCATATAGAGTGTCTATGGTTGTTCCAAATAATATATATAGATGGGTCGATATGATATGTCAAAACATTTGCATACGTGTCTATGGTATCCCAAGATTAATAATATATTAGAATACATGTATAATACAACATAAGTTAGCTAGGATATGATTTGAATAGAATTGTTACAATATTCCCGTAGCTACAACAATCAAAAAAATATCCAATCTTGTTTTACCCATAACTTCTTCGTTTTAAATCCGTTTTGAGTGAATCAAATTGCTATGGTTTCATATTGAACTCTATTTTATGAATCTAAATAGAAAAAGTATAGGTTTATAGTCAGAAATATAAGTTACAAGTTGTTTTTGTAAGAGATAGTCATTTCAGTCGAAAGAACGACGTCGTGATGACCATTTTGAAAAACATACTTTCATTTTGAGTTTAACCATGATTTTTGGATATAGTTTCATGTTCATAAGAAAAATCATTTTTCCAGAAGAATAACTTTTAAATCAAATATTATCATAGTTTTTAATTAACTAACCCAAAACAGCCCGCGGTGTTACTACGACGGCGTATATCCGGTTTTACGGTGTTTTTCTTGTTTTCAGGTTTTAAATCATTAAGTTAGCATATCATATAGATATAGAATATGTGTCAAGTTGATTTTAAAAGTCAAGTTAGAAGGATTAACTTTTGTTTGCGAACAAGTTTAGAATTAACTAAACTATGTTCTAGTGATTTCAAGTTTAAACCTTTGAATAAGGTAGTTTTATATATATGAATCGAATGATGTTATGAATATTATTACTACCTCAGGTTTTGTGGATAAATCTACTGGAAATGAGAAAAATAGATCTAGCTTCAAAGGATCCTTGGATGGCTTGAAAGTTCTTGAAGCAGAATCATGACACGAAAACAAGTTCAAGTAAGATTTCCACTCGAAATAAGATTGTTATAGTTATAGAAATTGAATCAAAGTTTGAATATGAGTATTACCTTATATTAGAAAGATATATTACTGTAAATAAGAAAGATTTCTTGAGGTTAGATGATCACTTTATAAGATTGAAAGTAAGCTAGCAAACTTGGAAGTATTCTTGATTTTATGAAACTAGAACTTATAGAATTTATGAAGAACACTTAGAACTTGAAGATAGAACTTGAGAGAGATCAATTAAATGAATAAAATTGAAGAATGAAAGTGTTTATAGGTGTTTTTGGTCATTGTTATATGGATTATATATAAAGGATGTGTAATTTTGTTTACATGTAAATAAGTCATGAATGATTACTAATATTTTTGTAATTTTATGAGATATTTCATGCTAGTTGCCAAATGATGGGTCCCACATGTATTAGGTGACTCACATGGGCTGCTAAGAGTTGATCATTGGAGTGTATATACCAATAGTACATACATCTAAAAGCTGTGTATTGTACGAGTACGAATACGGGTGCATACGAGTAGAATTGTTGATGAAACTGAACGAGAATGTAATTGTAAGTATTTTTGTTAAGTAGAAGTATTTTGATAAGTGTCTTGAATTCTTTCAAAAGTGTATGAATACATATTAAAACACTACATGTATATGCATTTTAACTGAGTTGTTAAGTCATCGTTAGTCGTTAGATGTAAATGTTGTTTTGAAACCTTTAGGTTAACGATCTTGTTAAATGTTGTTAACCCATTGTTTATTATATCTAAAGAGATGTTAAATTATTACATTATCATGATATTATGATATATTAATATATCTTAGTATGATATATATACAGTTAAATGTTGTTACAACGATAATCGTTACATATATTTCTCGTTTCGAAATCATTAAGTTAGTAGTCTTGTTTTTACATATGTAGTTCATTGTTAATACACTTAATGACATGTTTACTTATAATTTATCATGATTAAACATAGTGTATCAATATCTTAATATGATTCATATGTATTTAGTAAGACGTTGTTATAACGATAATCGTTATATATATCGTTTCGAGTTTCTTAATTCAATAAACTCAATTTTATGTATATAACTCATTGTTAAAATATCTAATGAGATACTTACTTATCATAATATCATGTTAACTATATATATATATATAATCATATATATGTCATCATATAGTTTTTACAAGTTTTAATCGTTCGTGAATCACCGGTCAACTTGGGTGGTCAATTGTCTATATGAAACATATTTCAATTAATCAAGTCTTAACAAGTTTGATTGCTTAACATGTTGGAAACACTTAATCATGTAAATAACAATTTCATTTAATATATATAAATATGGAAAAGTTCAGGTCACTACATAAACATGCTTTAAAGTGTCAACCAAAAGGTTGGTGAGTTCATTAGTTTATCAACGATATTCATTTCCATCATTTTTAATAGACCACAAGATTTTCATTTCCATTTTTCACAAATATACATCTCATACATAGAGATACAAATCATTCATATGGTGAACACCTGGTAACCGACATTAACCATAATGCATAGAATATCCCCACAGACATCGTCGTCTGTATAATAATAATCTCGAAGTACTAAAGTCATCCATAGACATGAATGGGGGTTGTTAGGCCCAATATATATATCTTTAGGATTCACGTCAATTAGGGGCCATTTCCCTAATTCTTAGGTTACCAGACTTGAAGGGCGATATTCGATTTCGATAATCCAACCATATAATGTAGTTTTCAATTACTTGTGTCTATTTCGTCAAACATTTATAAAAGTAGCGCATGTATTCTCAGTCCCAAAAATATATATTGCAAAAGCATTTAAAAAGGGAGCAAATGAAACTCACAATACGATATTTTTGTAGTAAAAATATTCATACGACGATACTGAACAATGCAGGGTTGGCCTCGAATTCACGAACCTATATCATTCATATATATATATATATATATATATATATATATATATATATATATATATATATATATATATATATATATATATATATATATATATATATATATATATCATATTTATATTATTAATATGTATATGTTTTATATATTCATTTTGTATATAAAAATATTAATTTTGTTATGTCATATATATTAAGTATCTTTATATACATGTATATATATATATATATATATATATATATATATATATATATATATCATTTATTTGTTAAAAATAGTAATTATAACAATACTAAAATAATAATAATTATAATACTAAGTTTTATTAATAAAGGTAATAATGTTAATAATTCTATTAGTGATAATAATAATGATATTAATGATAATAATATTAATTTTACTGTTAATGATTGTTATGATAATGATTTTAGTAATTACATAATAATATTACTCATGATAATGTAAATAATAATACATATGTTAATATTAACAAATCTATTATTTATAAAAAGATACTAATATTAATATTTACAAAAATAATAATAATTTATATTATTTTCATAATGATAATAATAATAAACCTTTTCATCATAATGATAATAATATTGAAGTTTTAAAATTAATAATAATATCATAAGTAATACTCATAGTAATAATAATAATAGATATAATACTTATATTTATGATAATAATAATAATAACAATTATGATACTTATAATAGTAATTATAATACTAATAATAACAATAACAATAATAATAATCATAATAATAACTAATAATAATAATGATAGAAATAAAAATAAGAGTGTATACCCCTTTAAAAGCTTTTTCTAAAAAGAAATGCCCTGGACCGGGCTCGAACCCGTGACCTCTCATTAACCCGCCACTTTCTCAAAACGTTCCTCTATCTATTATATTCTATTTTAATTCCCGTAATAAATTCTTTTAACCGATATTCATCATCAATCTATCTCGCCACTATCTCTACCTTCAGCCCAATCTCCTTCCAGCCCAACAGTAATTTAATAACCCGGATTTAACAAGCCCATCTAGAGTCCATAATTAAAATGAAGTATAAAATAGAACGTCCAAAAAGAAAAAAAAAATGACCCAATATGCTTATCAACTTTTCGCTATAACCATAGGATTCTAATTTTCTTTCCTTTCTGTTTTGTTTACACGATTCAAAAGGAAATTCCAATCATTAAAACAGCTCACGAAAATAAATCAAGTGGGGTTTGGTTTGTAGAATGTCGGCCACAAAGGGAATTACATGCACCCAAAACTTTAGCCTTCCTTTTCATCATTATTTATATCATTATCGAGTTCCTTGTTTCTTCGTATATCAAAAGTGTGGCAGTAGCAGTCCACTTAGAAACAGAAAAGAAAGAATGGTTCGAAAATTGACACTAAGCAGAGTCGTAGGTTGGCATGTGGTGAAGGTTGTAGGCGGCATTGGATGGTTTGTGAAGGTGGCTAAAGGTTGTTGACCAGGAGTAGTTTAATAGGGTGTCTAATTGGGTATCAAAGTTTTTAAACAGCACACTTGTAGCTTCTGTTAGTAGTCGTGGTGGTGGTGATATACATATGTAAAGCATGCGTATGTATCTATATATATTGAGGTGATGAAGGTGACGATTCAAAGTGGTTTGAAGAAAACAAGAAGTAGTACGGTAATGAGGCAAGATGGGTTTCGTTGGTTGCACCCGTATTGGTGGTTCCTGATGGTTTAAAACAGAAACAATATTACGCGAGTATTAGTCATGGTTATGGGTTGTGTATGGTGATGAAGGTGTAACCGGAGGTGGTTGTTGGGATTACATCCGATGCATATCTATGTATATGTATATGTAATTTAGAGAGAGTTAGAGAGATAGTTCGTGGTGGTTTGTGGTGGGTTATTCGAAGGCGGTTACGATGGTGGTGATTACATAATGGTGTTATTGGTGGGTTTAGGTAATAGTTTGGCTACGGCTAGAGTAAAAACAGAAACATAAAAAGGGCAGTAGTAGCTTACGGTGGTTCAACAGTGGTTGTAGGTTGGTTGGAAGATGGCTCACGATGGAAAAAGGTGATCGAGAAGTATTAGTTTGTGTTGGTGTCAGTTGAATGTATATGCTAATACATATATGGAGATAACTTATATAATAATAATTATGATTACTAATAATAATATAATAATACACCTAATTCACATTCACAGAATCGTGTAAAGAAAAAAAAATAACATGAATAATTCAAGTCACGGGAAATCATAAAGTAATATTAATAATATAATAATAATTATAATAATCAAATGAAATTTAAACGTGTGAATTGTTAGCCGTCGTTTACTATTTCATTTACGGATTTAAATTCATGCTCCGTTGGTAATTAGTAGCGGATAAGAAAGCCCTCTGACAAATCTCATATTTTTTAATAAATTAGTGTTATTTATTTTGGTCATTATGGTATAAAATTCAGTCATTAACTATTAAATAAAATTTACATTAATTATTCACTCTCAACCCCAAGTAAAATATAAAAAGTTTTAAAATTCAACAAATAGTTCCTAAATACATTTTTAATAAGTCTATAATTTGTAAAATTCATTTTCAGATCATTGTTTATTTTAAAATCACATAAGTTCGAATTTAACTTGTTTAATATCAATCGGAACATCAAACGAGTATTAAAATCATTTAATATTTATTTTTTTATATACTTTATTTATATATAGATATGTTTTAAATAATAATTATTGTAATATCCTATTTTTATTTTATTTCACATAATTACTTATAACAACAACATATAATATTTCAAATTACATTTCCAATTATTATATATATATATACACACACACACATATTCATTTGCAAATAATTGTTCGTGAATCGTCGGGAACAGTCAAAAGTCAAATGATTTCATAAAATAGTTCAAAAATCTTGAAATTCAATTTAATAGTCTTTTCTTATCATGTCAAAACCATATAAAGATTAAGTTTAAATGTGGTCAAAAATTTACGGGTCGTCACAGTACCTACCCGTTAAAGAAATTTCGTCCCAAAATTTGATCGAGGTCGTCATGGCTAACAACAAGAATGTTTTATGACGAATATGAGTTGAGAAATAGAGTTTTATCTTTATGAATTATTATAGATAAAACGATTCGATTATGTGAAGCGTACAAATGAAGCTATCACAACAGATTGAAATGAGAAGATAGAGATTCGTCCTAATTTTTGATGTAGTCACGTTTGAATTCCGGAATTCAAGGGATTTTAAAGAAAATCTTCGTAATAAGATTTGATTCTTCGATGATTAAGGAAATTAGGATCCTCTTTGGTTAAATGCGATAGTTTGTCTTGATTGTTCTGTCTGATATTTCACTATAAATCCACCCTCTTTGTTTCCTTTATATTTTAGAGTTCCACACTTTTGTTTTCTCTCCCTGACTTTAAGTCAAGCGAATAATGGTCCAGAATTCATAGATATGAAGTTTCGAATGAACATGACTAATGTTCTAAGAGAGAAATTGTAATAGCACGATCTTGATTGGTTAAATTACCAAAATTCAAGAGAAAAGATAGAACTTATTAGAAAGATATGTTCTTAATATATTTGGAGATTATGTAGAATGTAAGAGTCGTGTAACATGGCACATGATGACGTTATAATTGTGAATCATCACGTTCCATTAGAAACTCAGCATGACTTACTGTAATATAATCACGTTGATCAAGTGTCATTATATTATACTAACTCATGCTTCAGTTCCCAACACTACTTCAAAAACATTCATACTTTAAACTCGAAGGTGTCAGAATTTAGAAACTAAAATTGTTTCTTTTATGATTTAACACAGATAGCGCGGAGAGGTAAATGATTTCATATAAGAATACTTATGAAAATATCTTCAGTAATATCGAGGATATTTATAATGAAAGATACGAAGATATCTTAGATTTCTAATATCGATGGATGATGATGAAGATTTGTCCGTAAAGGTTTAGAGTCAGGAGTAATGTATTTGTTAATGACTTCGGTAGATACTGAATCATTTGAATTCTTTGAAGGTAGATTTAGTCTTTGTGATTTGTTCACAGCCTCCTTCATGGTTAGCTCAATCCGTTTTCCAGTTTCAACTTTTCCGAGCTTTCTTTTCCAACATACTATTCTTTATCATCAAACTATTGGCAGTTAAGGTCATTTACAGTTTTTGTTGCTTCATTCAACTTTTCAAAATTCATAGTATTATTCGCAGACTGGGTGCTTTTCAGAATTTCAGAATGGAAGATCATTATTCTAAGAGATAAAGGTTATATGTATACATATAACTGTTGATGTACAAAAACTGCGAGATTCAAAATACTGATTGCTGATTCCCAGAAATTGGTAGGGCAATTCTCGTTACAAGTTGCAGATGAGTATATGATAGGGTTTTAATGAATATAATGATTTTTCGAAAAAATCAACGATCAATAAAGTTACTGGTAAGTTTACTGCTAATGTGGTGGAATATAAACGGTTCCCCGGTAACAATGATGGAAAGGGTAATTTTATATATTAGGGTTATAATAGAGTTACTCTGGAGGAAAATTCGAAGTTGTCTTGCTGGAGCTGTGACAAAACTGGCTATTTCGAACAGGAGTTGTAAAGTTACTTTCGGTAATAATAACACTAAAGGAATTAGCACGGCTATGTATTAAACGTTTACTCAGTTTCCGAGAGTTTTCAGGTGCATAACTATATGCATAAATCTTTCCTTTCGTAGATGAAGTGCGGTTGGTTCATCCTCTCGATTGAGGTGTTTTCAAGAATCATGAAAGGTTTGAACGCGGATTGTAATCGTCAAGATACAAATGAGGTTTAAGATGAAATCAAGTGGCAAACTTGAAGAAATTTTTAGTTTCGTATGTTATAATCAATATTTTAATTCATTTTAATTGTCCAATGTTGGTAATCCACAGTTTGTAGTCCAATAAATCATATATAGTTTAATATATAATATTCGAATTAATTAATATGTGTCGTGACCCATTGTATACATGTCTCAGACTCGATCACAACTCAAAGTATATATATTATTTAGAATCAACCTCAACCCTGCATAGCTAACTCGAGCATTACCGCATATAGAGTGTCTATGGTTAATCCAAATAATATATATAGAAGACGTCAATATGATATGTCAAAACATTGTATACGTGTCCCGATTTATCTGACGATATTTAAAGTGCGTAAAATAAATAACAGAAATTAAATGACGATAAATAAAATTGTGAGAATTAAAATTGCGATAATTAAATTGCGATAAATAAATTGCGATAAATAAATTGCGATAAATAAAATCTAATAAGGAATTAACAGTTAGCTAGGAACAGTTAGCTAGGATTTTGTTAGCGTGGTTTCTTAACAAAATATCTCATAGTTAATTTGTCTGTTTCTAACAAATTTTATTTTGTCAAATGTTTTCTTTATTATGCCACTTGTTGGATTTTGATAGGTCAAAATCCAAATATGAAATTGAATGAAAATGGTTATTCTGCGGTGAACGGATATGTATATCTGTGGATGTAAGTAGGATAGTAAATGACTGTTGAATCAGATTTGAAGAATGTATAGTGTAACTTATTAATGTGAAATCTAAATATTTTTAGGGTATTACCTACTCGTTAAAATATTTTCACCATTAACAGTTTGTACAAAAGAATTGTTTTTTTTAATTACAATCTTTATGAAAATATACTTTCATATATATTTTCTTCAGATGTAATCATGAATTTAATGAGTTAATATGATATTAATCTCATTTGGATTTTCGGTTAGAACTAGAATAAATAATCTCTAAAACTTTAGAGATTAAATAATCGCCGTCTAATATTTCTCCAATGAAGTTATGAATTAATACTTCATCAGTTATTGTTATTGATACTCCTTAGTATCTATGGTGCGTATGACGTTGATGTTCGTGGGACATTTTGTGATGTCGAATCATGGGATGTGGATGTTGTGGATGGTGGTACTGGTACTGTTGATGTTGATGATGGTGGTACTATTGATGCCGGTGATGTTGCTGAAGCTGGTAAGTTTTGCACCATATTCTCCAAATTGATTACTCGAGCGCGAAGTTCGGTGACTTCTTCTATTATTCCGGGATGATTATTGGTCGGAACGAGCGGATTGAATAAGGTTTAGAATTTTAGATAGAATATAATCGTGGCGAGATATTCGGAAAATGAGGGTGAAAATGGTGTTTCGGACTGGTTTGTCGGTAAGTGCTTCAGGTTCTTCACTAAGAGGGAAATGTGGTGGATGGAAGGGATCACCTTCTTCTTGTCTCCAATGATTAAGTAGGCTACGAACCCATCTCCAATTTATCCAGAATAGATGATGCTAATTGTTTGATTAATTCCGGTGACGCTGCTTTCGGAGCTTAGGTGAATATCCATGTCGGAATTTGAGGAATTTGAACTAGTTGCGTGTTCCATCTTGTACGGTTAGATAAAGGGTTTTCGATATGAAATGATTTTTGGATATCAGATGATATTCTAATTACATAGAATACTTATGTATAGTACAGAAGATCCCGTAAATTACGGAGGAATTTTCGAAATCTGTCAGGCAAAGTTTACAGCAACAGATACGCTGAGATACGAATTTATCTATACACTATCTATGCCATAGAGGCAGTAAGACGTGTCTAGACTTAAGGATGATAATCAAGTAATTTTTCAACCCGAAATGATAAGCAAAACTTTTGACATGCAGACACGGTCGAAGTCCAAACCCACTAATGCATCTAAACAACTGTCAGTTAGACACACAAATGCAAGACCTGGTTTGCTACGACCACCGCTCTGATACCAACTAAAATGCCCCGTTCATATCGATTATAAACGATTCACAATAGTTGATTTCATTGAGAGGTATTTGACCTCTATATGATAAGTTTTACAAACATTGCATTCGTTTTAAAAGACAAACTTTCATTACATCGAAAGTTGACAGGCATGCATACCATTTCATAATATCCAACTATAAATGACCTAATCTGTCATTTACTTAATCATAATCTTTATTGAACTCAACGACTTGAATGCAACGTCTTTTGAAATATACCATGAATGACTCCAAGTAATATCTTTAAAATGAGCAAATGCACAGCGGAAGATTTCTTTCAATCCTGAGAATAAACATGCTTTAAAGTGTCAACCAAAAGGTTGGTGAGTTCATTAGTTTATCAACAATATTCATTTCTATCATGTTTAATAGATCACAAGATTTTCATTTCCATTTCTCACAAATATACATCTCATACATAGAGATAAAAATCATTCATATGGTGAACACCTTGTAACTGACATTAACCATAATGCATAGAATATCCCCACAGACATCGTCGTCTGTATAATAATAATCTCGAAGTACTAAAGCCACATAGACATGAATGGGGGTTGTTAGGTCCAATAGATCTATCTTTAGGATTCGCGTCAATTAGGGACCATTTCCCTAATTCTTTGGTTACCAGACTTGAAGGGCGATATTCGATTTCGATAATCCAACCATATAATGTAGTTTTCGATTACTTGTGTCTATTTCGTCAAACATTTATAAAAGTAGCGCATGTATTCTCAGTCCTAAAAATATATATTGCAAAAGCATTTAAAAAGGGAGCAAATGAAACTCACAATACGATATTTTTGTAGTAAAAATATTCATACGACGATACTGAATAATACAGAGTTGGCCTCGGATTCACGAACCTATATCATTCGTATATATATATTAAACCATGTACTTGTAATTTAACAAATATATATATATATATATATATATATATATATATATATATATATATATATATATATAAATCTATTAGTTATTTCATATTTATATTATTAATATGTATATGATTTATATATTCATTTTGTATATAAAAATATTAATTTTGTTATTTCATATATATTAAGTATCTTTATATACATGTATATATATATATATATATATATATATATATATATATATATATATATATATATATATATATATATATATATATATATATATATATATATATATATATATATATATATATATATATATATATATATATATATCATTTGTTTGTTAAAAATAGTAATTATAACAATACTAAAATAATAATAATTATAATACTAAGTTTTATTAATAAAGGTAATAATGTTAATAATTCTATTAGTGATAATAATAATGATATTAATGATAATAATATTAATTTTACTGTTAATGATTGTTATGATAATGAATTTAGTAATTACATAATAATATTACTCATGATAATGTAAATAATAATACTTATGTTAATATTAACAATTCTATTATTTATAAAAAGATACTAACATTAATATTTACAAAAATAATAATAATTTGTATTATTTTCATAATGATAATAATAATAAACCTTTTCATCGTAATGATAATAATATTAAAGTTTTAAAATTAATAATAATATCATAAGTAATACTCATAGTAATAATAATAATAGATATAATACTTATATTTATGATAATAATAATAATAACAATTATGATACTTATAATAGTAATTATAAATTATAATACTAATAATAACAATAACAACAATAATAATCATAATAATAACTAATAATAATAATGATAGAAATAAAAATAAGAGTGTATACCTCTTTAAAAGCTTTTTCTAAAAAGAAATACCCTGAACCGGGCTCGAACCTGAGACCTCTCATTAACCCGCCATTTTCTCAAAATGTTCCTCTATCTATTATATTCTGTTTTAATTCCCGTAATAAATTCTTTTAACCGATATTCATCATCAATCTATCTCGCCACTATCTCTACCTTCGGCCTAATCTCCTTCCAGCCCAACAGTAATTTAATAACCCGAATTTAACAAGCCCATCTAGAGTCCATAATTAAAATGAAGCATAAAATAGAACGTCCAAAAAGAAAGAAAAAAACGACCCAATATACTTATCAACTTTTCGCTGTAACCATAGGATTCCAATTTTCTTTCCTTTCTGTTTTGTTTAAGTAACGACCCATCAAAATTGCTATTGACGCAGTACATTATTCACTGGGTTCATTGCGAGGTATTGACCTCTATATGATACGTTTTGTAAACATTGCATTCTTTTGAAAATGCACACCATAAATGAATATCTAAATCCAAGGTTTTTGACATCTGATGATTTCTACATATAGACAATCACCGTAAATAATAGTTTACAATAATACATCCGTTGACAATGCAGTCAAAATAAGATACATGGTGATGATTTTGTGAATGCAATGTTTTCTCGAATAAAGCATGTATGACTCAATGCACATAACTTGCATAACGTATAAGCAAACAGCGGAAGACTTCTAGGGACCTAAGAATAAACATGCTAAAAGTGTCAACACAAAGGTTGGTGAGTTCATAGTTTTAATATAACGCATAATCTGTATATAAAGATGGATCACAAGATTTCAGTTGTTTCATCCAGAAACGTTTATCAAAATATTCTACAAGATTGAGCACCCTGGTAACTAAACTTTAACGTCTATATAATAAGTACCCCTGTTTTAACATACATGCAACCAACATGTACAATACACTCAAACCAACGTGTACTAACCTCAAATAGCATACGTCTGTTTTATAGTTCAGGCTAGAGTTTCTATACCTGGAACAGACGGGGATGTCAAGCCCTATGGATCCATATACAACTACTCGCGCCCACCAGTTCTTATAACCGGCAGTTACTAGTTACCAAAGCTAAGGGATTTTCGGTTCAAACTCAGTGTAGAATTAAGTATGTACTTGTATCCATTGCGTTTAAAATAAAGTGCATGTATTCTCAGCCCAAAAATATAGATTGCAAAAGCAATTGAAAAGGGAGCAAATGAAACTCACCTGACAACTTCAGAAATAAATCACAGAGATGTGACCGAAAATCGGAATGCAAGTAACCGTAGACCTCAACCTAGAGAACACATGTTGGTCAATAAGTGTCTAATAAGCTAGGTCGGTCCATAGGGTTCGTATAGTCCTATTGCTCAAGTCCGACTCATAAATTTAGCAAAATTTAGCAAAAGTCAACAAAAGTCAACAAATGTCCAAGTAAGTCAAATGTAAGTCAATCGTAAGTCAAACACAGTCAACATAGTCAACACAAGTCAACAATCTCATAATATTACTCAAGTTGGTCAAATAGTCAAACATTGGTCAAATTTAAGTTATCTATTTTTATATAGCATAATAATATTTTTTTCACATATATGTATTTTTTAGGTATTTTGTAGCTGATTTTGGGTCCCACCAAATTCGATATAATACCTTAGGTCATAACCATTGGAAAATATGTCATTCCATCTTTCTATAGACAGTTTATTTGATAAAAACGAAGTTACGGTTTAAAAGTTATGGCCTCGCGAAAACAGCCTCCCGAAACATAAAATGCTGATAAAATATTGTCAAGTGTTCAAAATCAGCAACGATTGCCCATTTTCATGCTTGTTTTAAACCTGTTTAAACTCAACAAAATCATACATATAATATATCGTTTTAAAGCTTGTCGTGAATACTTTCAATACCAAATACCAGTTTTTATCCAAACTTAATTGATTTCAAATTACGAGTCCGCAAAGTAGGTCCAAGAGTCATTTTGACACTTTACCAAAACTATAAAAATTTTCTATCGACAACTCAAATTCTAAACCATAATACTTGAGCATGTAAAAATCATGTCACAAGTCCAAAATGATATTTTATACGTGTTACATACCTTTGGTTCTCAAAATTCCGCATACGGGTCAAAGTAGGCGCGTATGACCCAAATGGATCATAAATACCCATTTTGACCAAAACATGCCAAAACTCATTTTTAACACATTACAATCTTCAGACTTACTTAAATTAATATATCGGACGTGTCCAAGTTTCCCGTTACCCATTTTGACATTTTTAGGCTCAAACGGGTCAAGTGTCCAAACGGGCGGTTTTTATTACATAGTTTATACTTATACAAAATTACCACTTTAGAACACACCACACTATATGAAATAGTTAATATAAGTGTATTAAGTTCGTTCAAAAAAGTCTCAAGTCTCTAGCATTGGTCATTATTTTTATAACCCGAAACATTTGCAAGAACACAAGTTTAACATCGTATTTACAGCAGCATCTTCTGTGATTTTTAGAAAAATCATCGCAACTCCAAATCAGTCACCGCCAATTGAAGATGAGGCATTTTTAAATGAAGAATCTACACAATTTTTTGTATAGTCTCATTCAACCCAGAACAGCCCCCGAAATAGCAAACGTACCCGCTGGTCGAATCAGTTTTTAACAGCACTTTTAATAAAATGTACAAAACTTTGAACGAGTGTATAGGGTTCAAGAAAAATCGAAATGACCCGATTCTTGAGTCTAAATTCAATAGATTTTCGATGCCTACAATCCTATCAGCCCAGGTTTTTAATTACACCTTGTTAATCGTGTCAAAAATATACTTTTTCAGCCTATCCCAAAACGTACCTTATTTTAATCCTAAATTTTGACCCGTTCGCCCAATTTACGCAATACCCATATGAAAATTTAACTACTTTTCGAGAGTAATTTATCTAACAACTTCTAAGAAGCTCAAGTTCTAAAACAATTACTTCATGTTAGACCAAATCTAATGCATACAAAACAGTTTTAAGCCAAGACGGGTAACCAATATTCGAGCAAACATAACATGAGCAATACATATTCATTTTACATGATATCCTAGCCTAACTTGAGTGATTTCTAATTATATAATAGATGGTAAATAAATCACATTCCAAATCATAAAGTTTTTTACCCAGAAAATTCGGATTTAAGCATAAACAAGTCAGAACTTCAAATAAGCATAACGAGAGCAATTCTTAACGAAATTCGATGATTCTTAAGCCTAAAGTTATTAATTTTTCGAGAGGATTTCATCTTGATACATATAATTTACAGAAAATATGTCTTTCATATCAGTAGCATGCAATATAAAAACGTGATTTCATTAAAACTACTCAAATGATCAATTAAACACAAATTCATTTGTAAACATTCAAGGACTTGAGCACTAGACACTATATCTCCCCTAATATGTAGTAAAAACATGAAAACCCAAAAATTAGAGCTTTTAAAACTTACTCTAATCAAGAAATTGTTGGTATGGATGTGTAGAGCTCTTCGAGAGGAATTCGAATATGTAAACAATTTTATGATCAAACGATTTCTTGAAGGTGTTCTTGAGGATGAAAGATTGATGATGATGATGAATAGTAATGGGTGTTCTTAAGAAGAGAATAAGATAGATACGTATGTGTGTGTGTTTGGTGAAATGAATCTAGATCATAAATATAAGTAGAAAAGGGAAGTCACGGGTTTAAACTGTAGTAGTCACGGGTAGTTATAAGATATCACGAGTGTAATAATTTGGTAAGCACGGATATTATATCTATTTGCAATTATAATTATAGATGTCACGATTATTAACTGTATAGTCACGGGTTCTATTAAATTCTTATCCGTTATCTAAAACCCAATGTATTTTACCTTAATATGATTTACTTAATTGATATATTTTGTATTAAAAAATACATTTATATATTGTTCAAAACCTTTTAGAATCTTGACGTTATACTTAGTTGATGTGTTTCATAAAATACTTATTTATTATATTTTTAAATTAGATACTGAAAACATGAATATTTAAACTAATTTTCTCAGGTTTAATTTAAGAATATCCTAATTAATAAAAATGATTTTTAAAACTCAATTCTTATATAACATAATAATTATTAAAATTAATAATCATACGTTTTATTGTTTTAAAATATATTTTTCTCTTTTTCATTAACTGTAGTGTTTTCAAAAAAAAATCTAACCAATATTAATAATATTATATTTAAAAAAATTACATACAAAATTGTAAACTTTAAGTAACGGTTGTTAAGTTTTCAACGAAAAGTTAACGGAAAAAGTCGGGTTATTACATTACCTACCCCTTAAAGAAAATTTCGTCCCGAAATTTTGGTTGGTGCGATTAAACTGCGTTTAGGAAACAAGTGAGGATAGGAATGTTCATCTCGACGTAGTAAGATTGAGCATCTTGTAGTTCAGTATAAAAGTTGGGTAAAACAAGATCGTATTTATTTGAAGATGAATACATTCGAATAAACTGCTCGGGGTGCAAGTATGATATGACAAAGATGAGAAGGAAATCATGTGTGACCTCAAATGATGTCACATATAGAGTCTCAGTATATTCAGATGTCAGCAGAGAAAATAAAGAAGTCATGTAACATGGTACGTGGTGAAGATAAGGTTGATCAAGCATTACCACCATCACGTTCCATTAGAACTTCCGCATGACTTACCGTAATATAACCACGTTGATCAGGCGTCATTATATTACACTAACTCATGCTTCCATTCCAACATTACTCTAAAATATTTATGGATATAAAACAAGTGTCGTTTTACAGAATTTATAAATCAAAATGATTTCAAAAAGGGGTGTACTAAAAATAGTACGAGAATATAATATTTATTTTAATTAATAATATTTAAAGGGTAATGACGCAAGAATGTCTTTGGAACTATTAAGAATCTTCGTGAGTCGGATAAGACTTCTTCCGATTTTGTGACGACCCGGAAATTTTTGAACAAATCTAAACTTTATTCTTATATGTTTCTGACACGATAAGCAAAGCCTATAATATTGAAGTCACAAAATCTTTAAAACTATTTATATGGATTCAGTTAACCTTTGACTATGCCCGACGATTCACGGACAATTTATTTGTAAATAAATATGTAATTAATATATATATATATATATATATATATATATATATATATATATATATATATATATATATATATATATATATATATATATATATATATATATATATATATATATATGAAATTGATACAATTGATTTATTACATTATTGTTATAACTAATAGTGAAATCTTAATTTTAGTTATTATGATTATTAGATATTATTATATATAAAAATCTAATACTAATTATAATATAATACATATTATATAGTTATATTACATGATCTATAATATGTAAATAATAATATATTAAATATAGTTGCTATAATAATATGGATATTTCTTTTAAAATTAATATCAAAACTAGTGTCACTAATATCATTATTTTAAAAATTATATTATATAAATATGAAACTTGATATTATTATTACTACTAGTACCAATGCTAATAAAATTAGTAATATTATCATCATCATATCATTAATAATATCAGTATTATCAATTTTCTTAAAAATCTTATTATTGTGATTTATTATTATTACTACTTTTATTATTATTATTATTATTATTATTGGAAATTAGAATATTATTAATAAAAATTATAATTATTAATAAATATAAAATCATAAGTATGATTTTGGAAATCTAAATTGGTTACACACATCTTTCAAACTGTATCTAATTTATTTTCTGTCTCAAGATCGTACCAATCAATTCTATTAAGGACAAAACCCATTAGCAATCACTTTCTTCACTACCATACAATCAAGATCAAATTCATAAAACTGTATAATTAATTCATTTACAGCTATAAGGTCACTACTTCAATTAGAGAATTAGAAATAGAAATTAGAGAGACAAACAGAAGTAGATACAAACTCTTACTGCTATTCGGAGTTTAATAAACAAAAATTTAAAAGCATCAAGATTAACTTCTTATTATTCCTAAACTCAAACCTTCACCTGCATATTCACAAATCGATGTTCACTGCTAACCCACTCGATCACCACTTCCAATTTATTTTATGATTTCTCTTTTCCTTCTTTCTGTTCGACAACTGAAACAAACCCCAAGATGGGGCACGACTACAAACCACCACAACTTAACCATCGCCACCACGATGAGTCGTCACCACACCCGTAACACCATCATGAAACTCTCATATATGAATATATACATATTCATATCGATATATTTATATACATACACCATACATGATACATGATACTCACACACACCACCTCAACATGTTTATGTTTATGTTATTGTTTTTTCCTGTTTCTTATACAAACCCAACTCACTTTCTTCACCGAAGCCACCCCTTACCATCAACCGCCACCCTTGAATCACCATGAATCGCCACCCTAGTCCACCGGCGACACCCACCACCTTTGTTAATCGAAACCCACTTACACTTAATGCTTTTCGAAAATCCTTCAATCACCGGTTGCTATTACTCGTTTCAGTGTACTTCGGTTTCTATTTGAGTTGCAACCAAAACTCAAACCATCTTGTCGATCACCACCATGAAAAAAAACTCATTCTCAACCCACTTCACCACCATAAACCAAGAACTCACTTCCTACTTGTTGCTTCGATCACCACTCAAGATTTACCACCATCGAACCTTCAACCATCGTGTTACCACCACTATCTTCATAAAAATTAGTTCTTGTTTGGTTTCATGCACGATCTTTCCTTCTTGCTATTTTTTTTACTATTCTCTACCACCGTCTCATCACAATAACACCACCTCTCATTGTAAACCGCTACCGTTTCTGTTTTTCTGCTTTGGGTCGATGCAACCCACAAAACCATCACCTTCTTCACAACCTCATCATCACCAAACTGCTGCTACCATATTTAGTATTTTCTGTTTACTTTCGAAACACCCAAAAGTAGAGAATTTTGGACGGCTTCAGCTACCATTGGACCACCACTCATCTACCATTTTGTCACTATGCTACTGCAGCTACTATGCCAAACCTTCCACCATCTTAACCACCTCAAAACTCCACGTAAAAACTGCTGTATATTGTTACTATTTTCGCCTCCATGGTAGACCGAAATTATTGCCTTTTTACCTTCTGTTTAGTCGATGCAAAGAATTGAATAAAGGGTGTGTTTATTGAACTTACATGACAAAAGGAGAAAAAGAAAAGAAGAAAAAAAAAGCAATACCACTTGTCTATTGGATTTTGTCGATTTGCAATTGTAAGCAAAGAAGAATCATATTAATTGATTAACTTGTGGGGTCTTGAGGATATGCTTGTCGTTAAATAAAGAATAAAAGGAGGCAACTCTTTTGTCCAACTTTTATTATTTTAATTATATATGGAAATTCGATGTTCATTCAATGTATCGGCTAGTTTAATCATTTGAATGAATTATGTGACTGTGAGAGTAATATTACGATGATGATGAAGTTGTGATTGATGATTGTGATTATGATAATGATATATGGTAATGATGCTTAATGATGTTAGAAGTTTATAATGATGATAGTCTAAGATGTTAATATGATGAAGAAGTAATATGAGGAAGATGATACTAGATGTTGACGACAAAATTAGGATGAAGATGATTAGAAAAATGGGTGATAGATTATAGATACAGCTACCTCAAGATTTAGCTTAACCGAAACCTTTTAGTAAATTGGGTCAAACTCATCTGCTTTTGGATCGAAATACTGTTGGGCCAACTAGCTTATCTTTGGGCCGCCACATAATGTTATGCTTGGGCTGCTGTTTTCTTGTGACATCGAGACCCAACAAGTATTATTAGGTATGATTATTATTATTATTTTTATTATTATTATTATTATTATTATTATTATTATTATTATTATTATTATTATTATTATTATTATTATTATTATTTTTATTATTATTTTTATTATTATTATTATTATTATTATTATTATTAATATTAATATTATTATTATTATTATTATTATTATTATTATTATTATTATTATTATTATTATTATCACTATTATTATTATTGTTATAATTACAAATAAAAATATATATAAAAACACATTACCATTATATTAATATTACTTAATAAGCTATATTAAAATTTAATAAGATAAGTATTAATTATATACAAAGTATGAATTAAATATATTAAGTTTACTTATATAACATAATGTAACAAGTATATTATTATTAATAATAATAATAATAATAATACATAAATTAATTCGATTACAAGTACATGTTTTAATAAATATACAAATGATATAAGTTCGTGAATTCGAGGCCAACCCTACACTTGTTCAATATCGTCATATGTATTTTTACTACAAAATACAGTATGGTGAGTTTCATTTGCCTTTTTACCCTTTATATTTTTGGGCTGAGAATACATGCGCAATTTTTTATAAATGTTTTACGAAATAGACACAAGTAATTGAAACTACATTATATGGGTGAATGATCGAAGCCGAATATGCCCCTTTTGCTTGGTAACCTAAGAATTAGTAAACCGATCTACAAATTGACGCGAATATTAAAGATAGATCTATTGGGTCTAACGAACCCCATCCAAAGTACCGGATGCTTTAGTACTTCGATGTTGTTTTTATCATGTCCGAAGGATTTCCCGGAATGATAGGGGATATTCTTATATGCATCTTGTTAATGTCGGTTACCAGGTGTTCAATCCATATGAATGATTATTTTTGTCTCTATGCATGGGACGTATATTTATGAGAAATGAAAATCTTGTGGTCTATTAAAATGATGGAAATGATTATTTATGTTAAACTAATGAACTCACCAACCTTTTGTTTGACACTTTAAAGCATGTTTATTCTCAGGTATGAAAGAAATCTTCCGCTGTGCATTTGCTCATATTAGATATATTACTTGGAGTCATTCATGACATATTTCAAAAGACGTTGCATTCGAGTCATTGAGTTCATCAAGATTATTACTAAGTCAATTATAGTTGGATATATTATGAAATGGTATGCATGCCGTCAACTTTCAGTGTAAAGAAAGTTTGTCTTTTAAAAACAAATGCAATGTTTGTAAAATGTATCATATAGAGGTCAAGTACCTCGCGATGTAATCAACTATTGTGAATCGTTTGTAATCAATATGGACTTCGTCCAGATGGATTAGGACGGGTCGCTTCAGTTGGCATCAGAGCTGGTATAACGCCGTCCATTTGTGGCGGGTTAGTCGTAAAGGAGGTTCTCACAGTGTTACCTGTGACGAAGCATTGGCTCTTACTCCTTGCGATCCCTTACGAGGGTTGGCAGTAGCCGAGAGGCAGGCCCTAAAATCAGTATCTGAGGTACACTCAGTAGTCACCAGGCGGTTAGCTGGGAAGGCACTGGGTGGGACTGTGGTTGTCCCCAACTGTGCTTCAGATTTACAATTCGAGATATCAGGAGTTTCTGAATCGAAGCACATAAGCACATAATATAACACAAATGATATCTATAAAAATATATAAGTAATAACTCACGTAGGAATGTCGGGAATTTCGAAAGTCCTGAATGACGCTTCCTGATTTTTCAATAACCGGGGTGTTGAAAATGAACTCGCTTAAGCAGGAGAAGGCTTGTAATCAAAAGGAGAAATACTTTCTCACCGATAGTAATAATAATATTATATTAATGTCAGAATATGCACATAATCAGATATAAGTGTAATGACACGGTTGTAGACTAGACCACTAATGTATCCAAACAGTCCAGTTCAGACACACTAATTCACCTAATTGTAGCGACCCGACCAAATCGTCATTGACGTCGCCGACTACTTAGGTCCCGTTACGTGGTCGTAGTCCCTATATGAGACTCGTTTGACCAAAATTATGTCGCGTTCATTTGAAACGTACCATGCTTACAAGGTTTAGTTTACAAAACCGTTCGACGACAAGTTTAAGTTTACAAGAGTATAAGTATAAATGAAATAACTTGCGACATAATTAGTTTAAAAACACAGTTGCTATAAATAGCGTAAGTATGTAAACAAAAGTTTGAATCCAAAGGTGTTATCACTAGCGTATGTATGTATGTATCTTGACTCCAAGCAAGTAATCAGAGTGTATGCATGTATGCTTGACCCCAAGCAAGTATGAGTGTACGCGGAAGCATGTATCAAATAGCCAAGTATGAACCTGAGAAACATATAGAAAACTGTCAACGAAAAACGTTGGTGAAATCATAGGTGTTGTAATAAACGTTGTTTTTGAACCACAAGATTTAGTATTCCCAAAGTTGATTATCAAAATCGTTTGCATTCCAAAAGTATTGTTCGCGAGCACCCAATTATCAAGACTTAACGTTTCCTTCCATAGAACCCCATCACAATAGTGTTAGAACATACACTGTTTCTCGAAAATATATTTCATCCGTAGACGGTAGCGAACCGTCCGTAATGAGGGTTTGTCAAACCCGTATGGCCACACAATATAAGTTCTCGCTTACACCCTGCAAGTGTAACTAATGATAATCGAATTGAGGATTTTTGTTCTAACTCGCTGTGGAATGTTTGTTTCATCGTACTTGTGTTCAAAGTATAAAAGTAAGTAGTACAAAATGTAACATAGTATATGTTTCTCAGCCCACAATTTAAAAGTATAAAAAGTTGTTGAAAAGGTGGGACTATGATCTCACCTCGAGTGCACGAGTATAAAAGTACTTCACAAAGTAAACGTGTGCATGATAGTTGCTTAGCCTTGACCTAAACAAGTAAGTTATATCAATTAACCGGTTACGACACAAGGTCGGGTGAAACGTGTTCAATTAGTCCTATGGCTCGTTACGACTCGATTAAGTATAGCATGTGAATCACGTTGTCAAGTTTCATACAAGAAACAAGTATAAAAGCATGTTAGAATGATTGTATAAAAGTTTGGTTAAGTTTGACTAAAAGTCAAACTTGGTCAAAGTCAACGAAAAATTCAACACGTTCGGGTCGGGTCCCGGACTATTTTTCTATGCTAAATATTCATATACAAGTATATTAAAACAAGTTTCATGTGAATCGGAGGTCGATAGCTAGTCAAACATTTCGCGTGAAATGCGCCAAACAAAACAGAATCTGGCCAGGCCAATCCGCGCGCCGCGCGGGGATGGGGCGCGCCGCGCCACCATCTGGGCAGAGATTTCTGGTCAGTTTTTCAAAGTATGCACGAACCAAACATCAAACATTCACCATTTATGATCCGCAAACAACCAAAACATGTATCTTATATCCTCGGAAAGGTATTTTGACGAGCAATACAACTAACCACATATCATCAAACAAAAACATCATTTACAATAACCGAAAACTCGTCAATTGATCAAGAAAGGTTTATTTTCAAAGTTTCAAGTTCGTAAAACGTATTTTATGATTCGGGAATCCAATTTACACATACGATATGCCGTTTCGAAGGTAATTAAGCATACATTGCATCTAAACACTAACAATTAACATTTCATGGCATTCAAGCATCAAAAGTTCATGTCAAGAACTATCAAACCCTAGTCAAACATCACAAAATCCTTAATCGGGTTTTTGAAGTTTTCTTAATCAACCTACACATCAAATTGAAGCTAATGATGCTAGTAACACATTTAATACATGCACTTTAACAATCTAACAACCTTAACTCATCCAAAATCAAGGATTAAGCAAACCCATTTCAAAAACTCAAACTAGTTACTCCAAACCACAAATCGAGCAAACAAAACATATATTCATGTTACACACGAGCCATAGACACTAACTAACACAATTTCAAGTATATAAAACGAATTTATAGAAATCTAGAGTTTTTAGAAAGTTACCCAAACTTGATGAAATTTGTATCAAAATGTAGAGGATGAAGAGAGGATCACGAAAATGTAGTTTGTTTTGAAGTTTGCTTCCAATCCCGAATTTAGATGATGATTTTATGAAGTTGGGGTTTGTGTGTGTTCTTGCTAGAGAGAAAGAGAGAGAGATGGAGGTGATTGAATGGTGGTGATTGGGGTGGACTAGTTGACCTAGTCAACTAGTTTGCCCCGTGTCAATTTTAGTCCCTCGAGTTTAGAAGCGGGTGCGGGATTTAACCGATCGAATATTTTGAAAACGCTCGAGTAAATGAGTGATGTTATAATTAAATAACGGAAATATTATGAACGTCAGTCAACGGAAATTGGGAATTTAAATAGCGAAAGATATTATAAAAAAAAAAGACGGTGTTAAAAATAAATTTAACGGAAAAACGCGGGATGTTACATTATCCACACCTCAAAAGAAATTTCGTCCCGAAATTTAGTTGGAAGTAGTAGTTGTTGAATCTTATTCGAGATCTTGCGTTGTAAAAAATTTACGAATAAGTGAAGGTACGTCTTTGGGCATTTCAACGAACTTGAAGGTCGGGGTCGTATGTTGTTTGAAGGTTTTTGTTTCACGATTCATGGTTTCAACCGGTTCTCCTAGGAGGTGGAGTTTATCGTTGATAGTAAGTTCATCGAAGAGGATAACAAGTTCTTGTTTCGCAAAACACGTCTTTAAGTTGATTCATCGAATGTAGGATAAACGGAGACTCAAAATGAGTCGGAAAATCTAAACGGCTAGCAACGGGTCCAAAACGCCCCAAGAATTTAAAGGATCGAAATATAGCGGATTTAGCTTCCTACGTTTCCCGAAACGGATTGCACCTTTCCAAGGTGCGACTCTTAAAGTGACGCGGTTACCCACTTGGAATTCGAGAGGTTCACGTCTAACATCGGCATAGTTCTTTTGGCGACTACGAGTCGCGTAGGGTTTTACCTGAATATGAATAAATTTTCTCGGTTGCTCATGAATAAACTCGGCCCCGGTGAATTGATCATCGTTTACTTGTTTCGACAAAAGGAGAATGACGTTTCCGGTCATATAAGGTTTCGAAGGCGTGGCGTCAATACTCGAATGAAAATTTTGTAGTAAGAGAGTTTGATTAAAGGCAAAGACGTTTCTCAAGAAAATTTGAAGTTGGTAATACAAATTCGTATTATGGTTTTCAAGACTTAAATCGTATGTTTGTTCGGTCCGTCGGGTTGTGGATGGTACGCGGTACTCATGTCTAAACGCGGTCCCGAGGCTTTTTGTAAGGTACTCCAAAATCTAGAAGTGAAACGAGGATCTCGATCCGAAACGGGGTACATTTCCCTAAGGCATATTGAACAAGTTTTCTAGGAATTGAAAACGTTAGCTAGGACAAGTTTCTCAAGAAAATTCGCGTCGCGGAAGATTTATCGGTTTCCAAAAACGTTCGTCGGGGCAAGTTCTTATCGGGTTTTGAAAACGATTGTTAGGACTATCCACCCTCGCGGCGAATACTTGTATGACGTGAAGAGTCGCTCTCCATTGAGAATTTAGAATAAGGACCTCCTGAACCGGAAGTACGAGGGTGATGCAAGAGAAGTTTCCGCCCCGATGTGAGCATAGCGAGTAAATTGTAGTTAGTCAATAAGACTGCGCGAGGACGAGCTAGTATACCCGTGCGACATACGGTTGAAGTCGAATGGAATCGGTAATTCATTCGGAAGCATAAATATAATTTGACAATAATTGAAGGTGTGTCCCCGGTATGGTTGTTATAAATATTCTCGGAGTTTTCGGATGTCCAAACCTGAAAAGATGAAGTCATGTACATGGCACATGGTGGTGTTTAGGTTGATCGAGTCTAACCACCATCACGTGTCACTAGAACTTTGGTATGTCTTACCGTAATATAACCACGTTGATCGAGTGTCGTTATATTACGCTAACTCATACTTCCATTCCCACATCACTCTATAGATTCAAGTTCGTGTAATCGTGAAGTTTAAAATAAACAAAGTGTAACGACGTCTCTAACGTGACTCGTATTGAATCGAAAGAATTAGTGCAACTATAAAGAAGCGTTCCCCGTGGGAAGTGTATAAATGATTGTTCACGTCATTACAGTTCAAGTCAAGCGATAATGCCCTTAGGCACGAAAAGAGTAACGAATCATGATAACAAAAAGTACGCAACCGTAGTGATAATTAGCGATGACGATACTCACCTAGAGTAGTGATGGTAGTAACAAGAAGTGGTAGATAGTAAGGAACACCGGTGTGACACCGATAGTAAGTTGAAACGGTGGCAAATCATAATCTGGGAGACAAGGTTCCCGGACAAGTGTGACCAATGAAGTCGTTGTCATCCTTACGCGCATGAATCTTGAATTTACGTGTGTTACCAGAAAGTGGCGGAATACGAGTCCGTATGATGAAGGTTGGGTACCATTAAAAAGTTTGCCTAAGAATGATTCAAGTATAATGCACAAGTAGTCAAGTAAGTGCTATCTATAGCAAATGTATGTCAGAATGCAAATGCTAACTACCCGGTTGTAGTCTAGACTCACTAATGCGTCCTAACGACTCTGTTAGACACACTAATGCACGTCCTAGTTCCCTACAACCAACGCTCTGATACCATCTGTAGCGACCCGACCAAATCGTCATTGACGGCGCTGACTACTTAGGTCCCGTTACGTGGTCGTAGTCCCTATATGAGACTCGTTTGACCAAAATTATGTCGCGTTCATTTGAAACGTACCATGCTTACAAGGTTTAGTTTACAAAACCGTTCGACGACAAGTTTAAGTTTACAAGAGTATAAGTATAAATGAAATAACTTGCGACATAATTAGTTTAAAAACACAGTTGCTATAAATAGCGTAAGTATGTAAACAAAAGTTTGAATCCAAAGGTGTTATCACTAGCGTATGTATGTATGTATCTTGACTCCAAGCAAGTAATCAGAGTGTATGCATGTATGCTTGACCCCAAGCAAGTATGAGTGTACGCGGAAGCATGTATCAAATAGCCAAGTATGAACCTGAGAAACATATAGAAAACTGTCAACGAAAAACGTTGGTGAAATCATAGGTGTTGTAATAAACGTTGTTTTTGAACCACAAGATTTAGTATTCCCAAAGTTGATTATCAAAATCGTTTGCATTCCAAAAGTATTGTTCGCGAGCACCCAATTATCAAGACTTAACGTTTCCTTCCATAGAACCCCATCACAATAGTGTTAGAACATACACTGTTTCTCGAAAATATATTTCATCCGTAGACGGTAGCGAACCGTCCGTAATGAGGGTTTGTCAAACCCGTATGGCCACACAATATAAGTTCTCGCTTACACCCTGCAAGTGTAACTAATGATAATCGAATTGAGGATTTTTGTTCTAACTCGCTGTGGAATGTTTGTTTCATCGTACTTGTGTTCAAAGTATAAAAGTAAGTAGTACAAAATGTAACATAGTATATGTTTCTCAGCCCACAATTTAAAAGTATAAAAAGTTGTTGAAAAGGTGGGACTATGATCTCACCTCGAGTGCACGAGTATAAAAGTACTTCACAAAGTAAACGTGTGCATGATAGTTGCTTAGCCTTGACCTAAACAAGTAAGTTATATCAATTAACCGGTTACGACACAAGGTCGGGTGAAACGTGTTCAATTAGTCCTATGGCTCGTTACGACTCGATTAAGTATAGCATGTGAATCACGTTGTCAAGTTTCATACAAGAAACAAGTATAAAAGCATGTTAGAATGATTGTATAAAAGTTTGGTTAAGTTTGACTAAAAGTCAAACTTGGTCAAAGTCAACGAAAAAGTCAACACGTTCGGGTCGGGTCCCGGACTATTTTTCTATGCTAAATATTCATATACAAGTATATTAAAACAAGTTTCATGTGAATCGGAGGTCGATAGCTAGTCAAACATTTCGCGTGAAATGCGCCAAACAAAACAGAATCTGGCCAGGCCAATCCGCGCGCCGCGCGGAGATGGGGCGCGCCGCGCCACCATCTGGGCAGAGATTTCTGGTCAGTTTTTCAAAGTATGCACGAACCAAACATCAAACATTCACCATTTATGATCCGCAAACAACCAAAACATGTATCTTATATCCTCGGAAAGGTATTTTGACGAGCAATACAACTAACCACATATCATCAAACAAAAACATCATTTACAATAACCGAAAACTCGTCAATTGATCAAGAAAGGTTTATTTTCAAAGTTTCAAGTTCGTAAAACGTATTTTATGATTCGGGAATCCAATTTACACATACGATATGCCGTTTCGAAGGTAATTAAGCATACATTGCATCTAAACACTAACAATTAACATTTCATGGCATTCAAGCATCAAAAGTTCATGTCAAGAACTATCAAACCCTAGTCAAACATCACAAAATCCTTAATCGGGTTTTTGAAGTTTTCTTAATCAACCTACACATCAAATTGAAGCTAATGATGCTAGTAACACATTTAATACATGCACTTTAACAATCTAACAACCTTAACTCATCCAAAATCAAGGATTAAGCAAACCCATTTCAAAAACTCAAACTAGTTACTCCAAACCACAAATCGAGCAAACAAAACATATATTCATGTTACACACGAGCCATAGACACTAACTAACACAATTTCAAGTATATATAACGAATTTATAGAAATCTAGAGTTTTTAGAAAGTTACCCAAACTTGATGAAATTTGTATCAAAATGTAGAGGATGAAGAGAGGATCACGAAAATGTAGTTTGTTTTGAAGTTTGCTTCCAATCCCGAATTTAGATGATGATTTTATGAAGTTGGGGTTTGTGTGTGTTCTTGCTAGAGAGAAAGAGAGAGAGATGGAGGTGATTGAATGGTGGTGATTGGGGTGGACTAGTTGACCTAGTCAACTAGTTTGCCCCGTGTCAATTTTAGTCCCTCGAGTTTAGAAGCGGGTGCGGGATTTAACCGATCGAATATTTTAAAAACGCTCGAGTAAATGAGTGATGTTATAATTAAATAACGGAAATATTATGAACGTCAGTCAACGGAAATTGGGAATTTAAATAGCGAAAGATATTATAAAAAAAAAGACGGTGTTAAAAATAAATTTAACGGAAAAACGCGGGATGTTACACTAATTCCCTACAACCAACACTCTGATACCACCTGTAACGACCCGTCAAAATCACTATTGACGCAGTGCGTTATTCACCGATTTCATTACGAGGTATTGACCTCTATATGATACGTTTTGTAAACATTGCATTCTTTTGAAAATGCACACCACAAATGAATATCTAAATCCAAGGTTTTTGACATCTGATGATTTCTACATATAGACAATCACCGTAAATAATAGTTTACAATAATACATCCGTTGACAATGCAGTCAAAATAAGATACATGGTGATGATTTTGTGAATGCAAAGTTTTCTCGAATAAAGCATGTATGACTCTATGCACATAACTTGTATAACGTATAAGCAAACAGTGGAAGACTTCTAGGGACCTGAGAATAAACATGCTAAAAGTGTCAACACAAAGGTTGGTGAGTTCATAGTTTTAAAATAACGCATAATCTGTATATAAAGGTGGATCACAAGATTTCAGTTGTTTCATCCAGAAACGTTTATCAAAATATTCTACAAGATTGATCACCTTGGTAACTAAACTTTAACGTCTATATAATAAGTACCCCTGTTTTAACATACATGCAACCAACATGTACAATACACTCAAACCAACGTGTACTAACCTCAAATAGCATACGTCTATTTTATAGTTCAGGCTAGGGTTTCTATACCTGGAACAGACGGGGATGTCAAGCCCTATGGATCCATATACAACTACTCGCGCCCACCAGTTCTTATAACCGACAGTTACTAGTTACCAAAGCTAAGGGATTTTCGGTTCAAACTCAGTGTAGAATTAAGTATGTACTTGTATCCATTGCGTTTAAAATAAAGTGCATGTATTCTCAGCCCAAAAATATAGATTGCAAAAGCAATTGAAAAGGGAGCAAATGAAACTCACCTGACAACTTCAGAAATAAATCACAGAGATGTGACCAAAAATCGGAATGCAAGTAACCGTAGACCTCAACCTAGAGAACACATGTTGGTCAATAAGTGTCTAATAAGCTAGGTCGGTCCATAGGGTTCGTATAGTCCTATTGCTCAAGTCCGATTCATAAATTTAGCAAAATTTAGCAAAAGTCAACAAAAGTCAACAAATGTCCAAGTAAGTCAAATGTAAGTCAATCGTAAGTCAAACACAGTCAACACAAGTCAACAATCTCATAATATTACTCAAGTTGGTCAAATAGTCAAACATTGGTCAAATTTAAGTTATCTATTTTTATATAGCAAAATAATATATTTTTTTACATATATGTATTTTTTTAGGTATTTTGCAGCTGATTTCGGGTCACACCAAATTCGATATAATACCTTAGGTCATGACCATTGGAAAATATGTCATTCCACCTTTCTATATACAGTTTATTTGACAAAAACAAAGTTACGGTTTAAAAGTTATGGCCTCGCGAAAACAGCCTCCTGAAACATAAAATGCTGATAAAATATTGTCAAGTGTTCAAAATCAGCAACGATTGCCCATTTTCATGCTTGTTTTAAACCTGTTTAGACTCAACAAAATCATACATATAATATATCGTTTTAAATCTTGTCGTGAATACTTTCAATACCAAATACCAGTTTTTATCCAAACTTAACCGATTTCAAATTACGAGTCCGCAAAGTAGGTCCAAGAGTCATTTTTGACGCTTTACCAAAACTATAAAAATTTTCTATCGACAACTCAAATTCTAAACCATAATACTTGAGCATGTAAAAATCATGTCACAAGTCCAAAATGATATTTTATACGTGTTACATACCTTTGGTTCTCAAAATTTCGCATACGGGTCAAAGTAGGCGCGTATGACCCAAATGGATCATAAATACCCATTTTGACCAAAACATGCCAAAACTCATTTTTAACACATTACAATCTTCAAACTTACTTAAATTAATATATCGGACGTGTCCAAGTTTCCCGTTACCCATTTTGACATTTTTAGGCTCAAACGGGTCAAGTGTCCAAACGGGCGGTTTAAATTACATGGTTTATACTTATACAAAATTACCACTTTAGAACACACCACACTATATGAAATAGTTAATATAAGTGTATTATGTTCGTACAAAAAGTCTCAAGTCTCTAGCATTGGTCATTATTTTTATAACCCGAAACATTTGCAAAAACACAAGTTTAACATCGTATTTACAAGAGCAACTTCTGTGATTTTTAGAAATATCATCGCAACTCCAAATCAGTCACCGCCAATTGAAGATGCGGCGTTTTTAAGTGAAGAATCTACCAATTTTTCGTGTAGTCTCATTCGACCCAGAACAGCCCCAGAAACAGCAAACGTACCCGCTGGTCGAATCAGTTTTTAACAGCACTTTTAATAAAATGTACAAAACTTTGAACGAGTGTATAGGGTTCAAGAAAAATCGAAATGACCCGATTGTTGAGTCTAAATTCAATAGATTTTCGATGCCTACAATCCTATCAGCCCAGGTTTTTAATTACACCTTGTTAATCGTGTCAAAAATGTACTTTTTCAGCCTATCCCAAAACGTACCTTATTTTAATCCTAACTTTTGAACCGTTCGCCCAATTTACGCAATATCCATATGAAAATTTAACTACTTTTCGAGAGTAATTTATCTAACAACTTCTAAGAAGCTCAAGTTCTAAAACAATTACTTCATGTTAGACCAAATCTAATGCATACAAAACAGTTTTAAACCAATACGGGTAACCAATATTCGAGCAAACATAACATGAGCAATACGTATTCATTTTACATGATATCCTAGCCTAACTTGAGTGATTTTTAATTATCTAACAGATGGTAAATAAATCACATTCCAAATCATAAAGTATTTTGCCCATAAAATTCGGATTTAAGCATAAACAAGTCAGAACTTCAAATAAGCATAATGAGAGCAATTCTTAACGAAATTCGATGATTCTTAAGCCTAAAGTTATTAATTTTTTGAGAGGATTTCATCTTGATACATATAATTTACAGAAAATATGTCTTTCATATCAGTAGCATGCAATATAAAAACGTGATTTCATTAAAACTACTCAAATGATCAATTAAAAACAAATTCATTTGTAAACATTCAAGGACTTGAGCACTAGACACTATATCTCCCCTAATATGTAGCAAAAACATGAAAACCCAAAAATTAAAATTTTTAAAACTTACTCTGATCAAGAAATTGTTGGTATGGATGTGTAGAGCTCTTCGAGAGGAATCCGAATATGTAAACAATTTTATGATCAAACGATTTCTTGAAGGTGTTCTTGAGGATGAAAGATTGATGATGATGATGAATAGTAATGGGTGTTCTTAAGAAGAGAATAAGATAGATACGTATGTGTGTGTGTTTGGTGAAATGAATCTAGATCATAAATATAAGTAGAAAAGGGAAGTCACGGGTTTAAATTGTAGTAGTCACGGGTAGTTATAAGATATCACGGGTGTAATAATTTGGTAAGCACGGATATTATATCTATTTGCAATTATAATTATAGATGTCACGATTATTAACTGTATAGTCACGGGTTCTATTAAATTCTTATCCGTTATCTAAAACCCAATGTATTTTACCTTAATATGATTTACTTAATTGATATATTTTGTATTAAAAAATACATTTATATATTGTTCAAAACCTTTTAGAATCTTGACGTTATACTTAGTTGATGTGTTTCATAAAATACTTATTTATTATATTTTTAAATTAGATACTGAAAACATGAATATTTAAACTAATTTTCTCAGGTTTAATTTAAGAATATCCTAATTAATAAAAATGATTTTTAAAACTCAATTCTTATATAACATAATAATTATTAAAATTAATAATCATACGTTTTGTTGTTTTAAAATATATTTTTCTCTTTTTCATTAACTGTAGTGTTTTTTTAAAAAAAAATCTAACCAATATTAATAATAGTATATTTAAAAAAAATTACATACAAAATTGTAAATTTTAAGTAACGGTTGTTAAGTTTTCAACGAAAAGTTAACGGAAAAAGTCGGGTTATTACAGTTTACACGATTCAAAAGGAAATTCCAATCATTAAAACAGCTCACGAAAATAAATCAAGTGGGGTTTGGTTTGTAGAATGTCGGCCACAAAGGGAATTACATGCACCCAAAACTTTAGCCTTCCTTTTCATCATTATTTATATCATTATCGAATTCCTTGTTTCTTCGTATATCAAAAGTGTGGCAGTAGCAGTCCACTTAGAAACAGAAAAGAATGAATGGTTTGAACATTGACACTAATCAGAGTCGTAGGTTGGCATGTGGTGAAGGTTGTAGGCGGCATTGGATGGTTTGTGAAGGTGGCTAAAGGTTGTCTAGCAGGAGTAGTTTAATAGGGTGTCTAATTGGGTATCGAAGTTTTTAAACAGCACACTTGCAGCTTCTGTTAGTAGTCGTGGTGGTGGTGATATACATATGTAAAGCATGCGTATGTATATATATATATATATATTGAGGTGATGAAGGTGACGATTCGAAGTGGTTTGAAGAAAACAAGAAGTAGTACGGTAACCAGGCAAGATGGGTTTCGTTGGTTGCACCTGTAGTGACCCGAACTTTTCCATGTTTATATATATTAATTGAGATTGATATTTACATGATTAAATGTTTCCAATATGTTAAGCAATCAAACTTGTTAAGACTTGATTAATTGAAATATGTTTCATATAGACAATTGACCACCCAAGTTGACCGGTGATTCACGAACGTTAAAACTTGTAAAAACTATATGATGACATATATATGGATATATATATAGTTAACATGATACTATGATAAGTAAACATATCATTAAGTATATTAACAATGAACTACATATGTAAAAACAAGACTACTAACTTAATGATTTTTAAACGAGACATATATGTAACGATTATCGTTGTAAAGACATTTAATGTATATATATCATATTAAGAGATATTCATACATGATAATATCATGATAATATAATAATTTAAAATCTCATTTGATATTATAAACATTGGGTTAACAACATTTAACAAGACCGTTAACCTAAAGGTTTAAAAACAACACTTACATGTAACGACTAACGATGACTTAACGACTCAGTTAAAATGTATATACATTTAGTGTTTTAATATGTATTTATACACTTTTGAAAGACTTCAATACACTTATCAAAATACTTCTACTTAACAAAAATGCTTACAATTACATCCTCGTTCAGTTTCATCAACAATTCTACTCGTATGCACCCGTATTCGTACTCGTACAATACACAGCTTTTAGATGTATGTACTATTGGTATATACACTCCAATGATCAGCTCTTAGCAGCCCATGTGAGTCACCTAACACATGTGGGAACCATCATTTGGCAACTAGCATGAAATATCTCATAAAATTACAAAAATATGAGTAATCATTCATGACTTATTTACATGAAAACAAAATTACATATCCTTTATATCTAATCCATACACCAACGACCAAAAACACCTACAAACACTTTCATTCTTCAATTTTCTTCATCTAATTGATCTCTCTCAAGTTCTATCTTCAAGTTCTAAGTGTTCTTCATATATTCTACAAGTTCTAGTTACATAAAATCAAGAATACTTTCAAGTTTGCTAGCTCACTTCCAATCTTGTAAGGTGATCATCCAACCTCAAGAAATCTTTGTTTCTTACAGTAGGTTATCATTCTAATACAAGGTAATAATCATATTCAAACTTTGGTTCAATTTCTATAACTATAACAATCTTATTTCAAGTGATGATCTTACTTGAACTTGTTTTCGTGTCATGATTCTGCTTCAAGAACTTCGAGCCATTCAAGGATCCATTGAAGCTAGATCCATTTTTCTCTTTTCCAGTAGGTTTATCCAAGGAACTTAAGGTAGTAATGATGTTCATAACATCATTCGATTCATACATATAAAGCTATCTTATTCGAAGGTTTAAACTTGTAATCACTAGAACATAGTTTAGTTAATTCTAAACTTGTTCGCAAACAAAAGTTAATCCTTCTAACTTGACTTTTAAAATCAACTAAACACATGTTCTATATCTATATGATATGCTAACTTAATGATTTAAAACCTGGAAACACGAAAAACACCGTAAAACCGGATTTACGCCGTCGTAGTAACACCGCGGGCTGTTTTGGGTTAGTTAATTAAAAACTATGATAAACTTTGATTTAAAAGTTTTTATTCTGAGAAAATGATTTTTATTATGAACATGAAACTATATCCAAAAATTATGGTTAAACTCAAAGTGGAAGTATGTTTTCTAAAATGGTCATCTAGACGTCGTTCTTTCGACTGAAATGACTACCTTTACAAAAACGACTTGTAACTTATTTTTCCGACTATAAACCTATACTTTTTCTGTTTAGATTCATAAAATAGAGTTCAATATGAAACCATAGCAATTTGATTCACTCAAAACGGATTTAAAATGAAGAAGTTATGGGTAAAACAAGATTGGATAATTTTTCTCATTTTAGCTACGTGAAAATTGGTAACAAATCTATTCCAACCATAACTTAATCAACTTGTATTGTATATTATGTAATCTTGAGATACCATAGAAACATATACAATGTTTCGACCTATCATGTCGACACATCTATATATATTTCGGAACAACCATAGACACTCTATATGTGAATGTTGGAGTTAGCTATACAGGGTTGAGGTTGATTCCAAAATATATATAGTTTGAGTTGTGATCAATACTGAGATACGTATACACTGGGTCGTGGATTGATTCAAGATAATATTTATCGATTTATTTCTGTACATCTAACTGTGGACAACTAGTTGTAGGTTACTAACGAGGACAGCTGACTTAATAAACTTAAAACATCAAAATATATTAAAAGTGTTGTAAATATATTTTGAACATACTTTGATATATATGTATATATTGTTATAGGTTCGTGAATCAACCAGTGGCCAAGTCTTACTTCCCGACGAAGTAAAAATCTGTGAAAGTGAGTTATAGTCCCACTTTTAAAATCTAATATTTTTGGGATGAGAATACATGCAGGTTTTATAAATGATTTACAAAATAGACACAAGTAAGTGAAACTACATTCTATGGTTGAATTATCGAAATCGAATATGCCCCTTTTTATTAAGTCTGGTAATCTAAGAATTAGGGAACAGACACCCTAATTGACGCGAATCCTAAAGATAGATCTATTGGGCTTAACAAACCCCATCCAAAGTACCGGATGCTTTAGTACTTCGAAATTTATATCATATCCGAAGGGTGTCCCGGAATGATGGGGATATTCTTATATATGCATCTTGTTAATGTCGGTTACCAGGTGTTCACCATATGAATGATTTTTATCTCTATGTATGGGATGTGTATTGAAATATGAAATCTTGTGGTCTATTATTATGATTTGATATATATAGGTTAAACCTATAACTCACCAACATTTTTGTTGACGTTTTAAGCATGTTTATTCTCAGGTGATTATTAAGAGCTTCCGCTGTCGCATACTTAAATAAGGACGAGATTTGGAGTCCATGCTTGTATGATATTGTGTAAAAACTGCATTCAAGAAACTTATTTTGTTGTAACATATTTGTATTGTAAACCATTATGTAATGGTCGTGTGTAAACCGGATATTTTAGATTATCATTATTTGATAATCTACGTAAAGCTTTTTAAACCTTTATTGATGAAATAAAGGTTATGGTTTGTTTTAAAATGAATGCAGTCTTTGAAAAACGTCTCATATAGAGGTCAAAACCTCGCAACGAAATCAATTAATATGGAACGTTTTTAATCAATAAGAACGGGACATTTCAGTTGGTATCCGAGCGTTGGTCTTAGAGAACCAGAATTTTGCATTAGTGTGTCTTATCGAGTTTGTTAGGATGCATTAGTGAGTCTGGACTTCGACCGTGTTTACTTGAAAAATGATTGCTTAACAAATTTTGTTGGAAACTATATATTTTTAACATGTGAATATTATGTGATATATTAATCTCTTAACGCGTTTGATATTATGTGATAGATGTCTACCTCTAGAACAAGTCCCATTGACTCACCTAATAATAATGAAGAGTCAAATGTAAATTGGAATGATTCGTGGACTGATTCACAAGTTCCCGAAGAGGAACCGGAAGAAGAGTCGGAACCGGAAGAAGAATCGGAACCGGAAGAAGAATCGGAACCGGATGAAGAAATAGAACCGGTGGGGGAAATAATAAAACGGTTAAGTAAAAGAAAATCCTCAACCAACCGACCAAGGTTAATTATGGTCAATGGTGTTTCCGCCAAGGAAGCAAAATATTGGGAGGATTACCAATTCTCCGATGAATCGGATTCCGACGAGAATTCCGATGATGTTATAGAAATTACCCCAACTGAATTTAAAAAGGCAAAAGAAAATAATAAGGGAAAGGGCATAAAAATAGAGAAATCTAATTCCAACCCCGATGAACTTTATATGTATCGTCAACCCCCGAAGTCCTTAAGTTGTAACAATGACCCGGGAACCTCTAAACCACCAGGTTTTTCTAAACCAATGTGGACAACGACGGCTCGTATTAGGGGAACATCATATATCCCTAGAAACTTGGCAAAACGAACCAAAACCGAAGAAGAAGAAACGAGCGAGTCGGAATAAGATAGTTGTATTCGTGTGGTGTAATATATGGAATATAGTGTTCTTATGCTTTATGATATATGTAAAAATTGCTTGTATTAATAAGTATTTTTTTTATGAATCTAACTCTTGTCTATTTTACAGTTTAAAAACACAAAATGGATAGACAACCCAATATTTTAAGAGACCTACCCGGAGACATGATTGATGAAATCTTGTCTAGAGTCGGCCAGAATTCTTCGGCACAACTATTTAAGGCGAGATCAGTTTGTAAGACATTCGAAGAACGTTCCAAGAATGTCTTGGTTTATAAGAGACTTTCGTTTGAAAGATGGGGGATATCACATTGGGAAACCCATAAGTTACGATGTGTTTACTTTGACGCATATATTGCGGGGAACCCAAATGCTATTTTACGCAACGGGTTAAGAAATTATTTTGACTCAATATATCCGAATATTGGACTTCGTGATTTAGAAAAAGCGGCTAACATGCAACATAAAGAAGCATGTTATGCTTACGGATTAGTAATGTTCGCTTCTCACCAAAGTGAGAACAAGAACATCGGGCTACAACTATTAAACAAAACGTTTCCACAAGTGACGGAGTCGGTAATTGGGGTAAGAAATGAGGTTTTTAGATTATTACGGGACTGTTGGACATTACGTAACCCTCGTCCCTTTGATGACGTTACAACACGCTGTCTTATCAACGGCCATAACGGTTATGTTGCACAAGACCAAGGATGGGAAGTAGTCCTAGTAAAACCAGAATGCATGACTTGTTTCTGGACGTATGAATTACGTGTCTTTATTGCCTTTGCTGAACGACTTGTGTACTAGCTAGAATTGTCTTCACAACTATCTTGTATCAAAGTTATTGTGTGCTATATTTCATGCTTTATGTAAAATAAGCGGTATTGTAAGTTTGTAAAATATTGTATAAAAGTTTGAACGCGAAATATTATTATAATCAGTTTTTCATATAGAATTGTAGTAGTTGAATTGTATATTAGCTACTAAGTATGAACTTAACGGGTAGGTACTACCCGAATTTAAACTTATAAAACGCTAATATGAAGAAAAAGCTTTTATAAATGAGTTCATATTATGGTACGAAATACTATTAACTACTCTTAATATTCTGTATGATTAACTTGTTTCATTTAACTATTTTGAAGGAAATGGCACCGACTACTCGACACACTGTGAATATGAATGAAGAGGAATTCCGTACTTTTCTAGCTTCAAACATAGCCGCAGTACAGGCTGCGCTACATACCAACAATAACCTTGGATCTAGCAGTACAGGAAATCGTGTAGGATGCACCTACAAAGAATTCACTGCCTGCAAACCTTTGGAATTTGATGGAACCGAAGGACCGATCGGATTGAAACGGTGGACCGAGAAGGTTGAATCGGTGTTTGCCATAAGTAAGTGTACTGAAGAGGACAAAGTGAAGTACGCTACGCATACCTTCACAGGTTCTGCGTTAACATGGTGGAATACCTATCTAGAGCAAGTGGGACAAGATGATGCGTACGCACTACCGTGGTCAGCATTCAAGCACTTGATGAACGAGAAGTACCGTCCCAGAACCGAGGTCAATAAGCTCAAGACAGAACTTAGAGGGTTACGAACCCAAGGATTTGATATTACCACGTACGAAAGACGATTCACGGAATTGTGCCTATTGTGTCCGGGAGCATTCGAAGATGAGGAAGAGAAGATCGACGCGTTTGTGAAAGGATTACCGGAAAGAATCCAAGAAGATATAAGTTCACACGAGCCCGCCTCCATACAACAGGCATGTAGAATGGCTCACAAACTAGTGAACCAGATTGAAGAAAGAATTAAAGAACAGACTGCTGAAGAGGCCAATGTGAAGCAAGTCAAAAGAAAGTGGGAGGAAAACGGTGATAAGAATCACCAATACAACAACAACAGCAATTACAACAATAATCGCAACAATTATCCCAACAATCGCAACATCAATCGCAACTACAACAAACGACCCAACAACAACAACAACAACAACAACAGCAACTACAACAATCATCCCAACAACAATAATAACCGCAACAACAACAACAATCAGAAGCAACTATGCCAAAGGTGTGAAAAGAATCACTCGGGGTTCTGCACCAAATTTTGCAACAAGTGTAAAAGAAATGGTCATAGCGCGGCGAAGTGTGAGGTCTACGGACCAGGGGTTAATAGAACGAAAGGAACAAATGGTGTCGGAACGAGTAATGGTGGAGCAAGTAGTGTCGGAGCAAGTTATGCCAATGTAGTTTGTTATAAATGTGGAAAACCAGGCCACATTATTAGAAATTGCCCGAACCAGGAGAACACGAATGGACAAGGCCGTGGAAGAGTTTTCAATATTAATGCGGTAGAGGCACAGGAAGACCCGGAGCTTGTTACGGGTACGTTTCTTATTGACAATAAATCTTCTTACGTTTTATTTGATTCGGGTGCGGATAGAAGCTATATGAGTAGAGATTTTTGTGCTAAATTAAGTTGTCCATTGACGCCTTTGGATAGTAAATTTTTACTCGAATTAGCAAATGGTAAATTAATTTCAGCAGATAATATATGTCGGAATCGAGAAATTAAACTGGTTAGTGAAACATTTAAGATTGATTTGATACCAGTAGAGTTAGGGAGTTTTGATGTGATAATCGGTATGGACTGGTTGAAAGAAGTGAAAGCGGAGATCGTTTGTTACAAAAATGCAATTCGCATTATACGAGAAAAAGGAAAACCCTTAATGGTGTACGGAGAAAAGGGCAACACGAAGCTACATCTTATTAGTAATTTGAAGGCACAAAAACTAATAAGAAAAGGTTGCTATGCTGTTCTAGCACACGTCGAGAAAGTACAAACTGAAGAAAAGAGCATCAATGATGTTCCCATTGCAAAAGAATTTCCCGATGTATTTCCGAAAGAATTACCGGGATTACCCCCACATCGATCCGTTGAATTTCAAATAGATCTTGTACCAGGAGCTGCACCGATAGATCGTGCTCCTTACAGACTCGCACCCAGCGAGATGAAAGAACTGCAAAGCCAATTACAAGAACTTTTAGAGCGTGGTTTCATTCGACCAAGCACATCACCGTGGGGAGCTCCTGTTTTGTTTGTCAAGAAGAAAGATGGTACATTCAGGTTGTGTATCGACTACCGAGAGTTGAACAAACTTACCATCAAGAACCGCTACCCACTACCGAGAATCGACGACTTATTTGATCAACTACAAGGCTCGTCTGTTTATTCAAAGATTGACTTACGTTCCGGGTATCATCAAATGCGGGTGAAAGAAGATGATATTCCAAAGACTGCTTTCAGAACACGTTACGGTCATTACGAGTTTATGGTCATGCCGTTTGGTTTAACTAATGCACCAGCTGTGTTCATGGACCTTATGAACCGAGTGTGTGGACCATACCTTGACAAGTTTGTCATTGTTTTCATTGATGACATACTTATTTACTCAAAGAATGACCAAGAACACGATGAACATTTGAGAAAGGTGTTAGAAGTATTGAGGAAGGAAGAATTGTACGCTAAGTTTTCAAAGTGTGCATTTTGGTTGGAAGAAGTTCAATTCCTCGGTCACATAGTGAACAAAGAAGGTATTAAGGTGGATCCGGCAAAGATAGAAACTGTTGAAAAGTGGGAAACCCCGAAAACTCCGAAACACATACGCCAGTTTTTAGGACTAGCTGGTTACTACAGAAGGTTCATCCAAGACTTTTCCAGAATAGCAAAACCCTTGACTGCATTAACGCATAAAGGGAAGAAATTTGAATGGAATGATGAACAAGAGAAAGCGTTTCAGTTATTGAAGAAAAAGCTAACTACGGCACCTATATTGTCATTGCCTGAAGGGAATGATGATTTTGTGATTTATTGTGACGCATCAAAGCAAGGTCTCGGTTGTGTATTAATGCAACGAACGAAGGTGATTGCTTATGCGTCTAGACAATTGAAGATTCACGAACAAAATTATACGACGCATGATTTGGAATTAGGCGCGGTTGTTTTTGCATTAAAGACTTGGAGGCACTACTTATATGGGGTCAAAAGTATTATATATACCGACCACAAAAGTCTTCAACACATATTTAATCAGAAACAACTGAATATGAGGCAGCGTAGGTGGATTGAATTATTGAATGATTACGATTTTGAGATTCGTTACCACCCGGGGAAGGCAAATGTGGTAGCCGATGCCTTGAGCAGGAAGGATAGAGAACCCATTCGAGTAAAATCTATGAATATAATGATTCATAATAACATTACTACTCAAATAAAGGAGGCGCAACAAGGAGTTTTAAAAGAGGGAAATTTAAAGGATGAAATACCCAAAGGATCGGAGAAGCATCTTAATATTCAGGAAGACGGAACCCGGTATAGGGCTGAAAGGATTTGGGTACCAAAATTTGGAGATATGAGAGAAATGGTACTTAGAGAAGCTCATAAAACCAGATACTCAATACATCCTGGAACGGGGAAGATGTACAAGGATCTCAAGAAACATTTTTGGTGGCCGGGTATGAAAGCCGATGTTGCTAAATACGTAGGAGAATGTTTGACATGTTCTAAGGTCAAAGCTGAGCATCAGAAACCATCAGGTCTACTTCAACAACCCGAAATCCCAGAATGGAAATGGGAAAACATTACCATGGATTTCATCACTAAATTGCCAAGGACTGCAAGTGGTTTTGATACTATTTGGGTAATAGTTGATCGTCTCACCAAATCAGCACACTTCCTGCCAGTAAGAGAAGATGACAAGATGGAGAAATTAGCACGACTGTATTTGAAGGAAGTCGTCTCCAGACATGGAATACCAATCTCTATTATCTCTGATAGGGATGGCAGATTTATTTCAAGATTCTGGCAGACATTACAGCAAGCATTAGGAACTCGTCTAGACATGAGTACTGCCTATCATCCACAAAATGATGGGCAGAGCCAAAGGACGATACAAACGCTTGAAGACATGCTACGAGCATGTGTTATTGATTTCGGAAACAGTTGGGATCGACATCTACCGTTAGCAGAATTTTCCTACAACAACAGCTACCATTCAAGCATTGAGATGGCGCTGTTTGAAGCACTTTATGGTAGAAAGTGCAGGTCTCCGATTTGTTGGAGTGAAGTGGGGGATAGACAGATTACGGGTCCGGAGATTATACAAGAAACTACCGAGAAGATCATCCAAATTCAACAACGGTTGAAAACCGCCCAAAGTCGACAAAAGAGCTACGCTGACATTAAAAGAAAAGATATAGAATTTGAAATTGGAGAGATGGTCATGCTTAAAGTTGCACCTTGGAAAGGCGTTGTTCGATTTGGTAAACGAGGGAAATTAAATCCAAGGTATATTGGACCATTCAAGATTATTGATCGTGTCGGACCAGTAGCTTACCGACTAGAGTTACCTCAACAACTCGCGGCTGTACATAACACTTTCCACGTCTCGAATTTGAAGAAATGTTTTGCTAAAGAAGATCTCACTATTCCGTTAGATGAAATCCAAATCAACGAAAAACTTCAATTCATCGAAGAACCCGTCGAAATAATGGATCGTGAGGTTAAAAGACTTAAGCAAAACAAGATACCAATTGTTAAGGTTCGATGGAATGCTCGTAGAGGACCCGAGTTCACCTGGTAGCGTGAAGATCAGATGAAGAAGAAATACCCACATCTATTTCCAGAAGATTCGTCAACACCTTCAACAGCTTAAAATTTCGGGACGAAATTTATTTAACGGGTAGGTACTGTAGTGACCCGAACTTTTCCATGTTTATATATATTAATTGAGATTGATATTTACATGATTAAATGTTTCCAATATGTTAAGCAATCAAACTTGTTAAGACTTGATTAATTGAAATATGTTTCATATAGACAATTGACCACCCAAGTTGACCGGTGATTCACGAACGTTAAAACTTGTAAAAACTATATGATGACATATATATGGATATATATATAGTTAACATGATACTATGATAAGTAAACATATCATTAAGTATATTAACAATGAACTACATATGTAAAAACAAGACTACTAACTTAATGATTTTTAAACGAGACATATATGTAACGATTATCGTTGTAAAGACATTTAATGTATATATATCATATTAAGAGATATTCATACATGATAATATCATGATAATATAATAATTTAAAATCTCATTTGATATTATAAACATTGGGTTAACAACATTTAACAAGACCGTTAACCTAAAGGTTTAAAAACAACACTTACATGTAACGACTAACGATGACTTAACGACTCAGTTAAAATGTATATACATTTAGTGTTTTAATATGTATTTATACACTTTTGAAAGACTTCAATACACTTATCAAAATACTTCTACTTAACAAAAATGCTTACAATTACATCCTCGTTCAGTTTCATCAACAATTCTACTCGTATGCACCCGTATTCGTACTCGTACAATACACAGCTTTTAGATGTATGTACTATTGGTATATACACTCCAATGATCAGCTCTTAGCAGCCCATGTGAGTCACCTAACACATGTGGGAACCATCATTTGGCAACTAGCATGAAATATCTCATAAAATTACAAAAATATGAGTAATCATTCATGACTTATTTACATGAAAACAAAATTACATATCCTTTATATCTAATCCATACACCAACGACCAAAAACACCTACAAACACTTTCATTCTTCAATTTTCTTCATCTAATTGATCTCTCTCAAGTTCTATCTTCAAGTTCTAAGTGTTCTTCATATATTCTACAAGTTCTAGTTACATAAAATCAAGAATACTTTCAAGTTTGCTAGCTCACTTCCAATCTTGTAAGGTGATCATCCAACCTCAAGAAATCTTTGTTTCTTACAGTAGGTTATCATTCTAATACAAGGTAATAATCATATTCAAACTTTGGTTCAATTTCTATAACTATAACAATCTTATTTCAAGTGATGATCTTACTTGAACTTGTTTTCGTGTCATGATTCTGCTTCAAGAACTTCGAGCCATTCAAGGATCCATTGAAGCTAGATCCATTTTTCTCTTTTCCAGTAGGTTTATCCAAGGAACTTAAGGTAGTAATGATGTTCATAACATCATTCGATTCATACATATAAAGTTATCTTATTCGAAGGTTTAAACTTGTAATCACTAGAACATAGTTTAGTTAATTCTAAACTTGTTCGCAAACAAAAGTTAATCCTTCTAACTTGACTTTTAAAATCAACTAAACACATGTTCTATATCTATATGATATGCTAACTTAATGATTTAAAACCTGGAAACACGAAAAACACCGTAAAACCGGATTTACGCCGTCGTAGTAACACCGCGGGCTATTTTGGGTTAGTTAATTAAAAACTATGATAAACTTTGATTTAAAAGTTGTTATTCTGAGAAAATGATTTTTATTATGAACATGAAACTATATCCAAAAATTATGGTTAAACTCAAAGTGGAAGTATGTTTTCTAAAATGGTCATCTAGACGTCGTTCTTTCGACTGAAATGACTACCTTTACAAAAACGACTTGTAACTTATTTTTCCGACTATAAACCTATACTTTTTCTGTTTAGATTCATAAAATAGAGTTCAATATGAAACCATAGCAATTTGATTCACTCAAAACGGATTTAAAATGAAGAAGTTATGGGTAAAACAAGATTGGATAATTTTTCTCATTTTAGCTACGTGAAAATTGGTAACAAATCTATTCCAACCATAACTTAATCAACTTGTATTGTATATTATGTAATCTTGAGATACCATAGAAACATATACAATGTTTCGACCTATCATGTCGACACATCTATATATATTTCGGAACAACCATAGACACTCTATATGTGAATGTTGGAGTTAGCTATACAGGGTTGAGGTTGATTCCAAAATATATATAGTTTGAGTTGTGATCAATACTGAGATACGTATACACTGGGTCGTGGATTGATTCAAGATAATATTTATCGATTTATTTCTGTACATCTAACTGTGGACAACTAGTTGTAGGTTACTAACGAGGACAGCTGACTTAATAAACTTAAAACATCAAAATATATTAAAAGTGTTGTAAATATATTTTGAACATACTTTGATATATATGTATATATTGTTATAGGTTCGTGAATCAACCAGTGGCCAAGTCTTACTTCCCGACGAAGTAAAAATCTATGAAAGTGAGTTATAGTCCCACTTTTAAAATCTAATATTTTTGGGATGAGAATACATGCAGGTTTTATAAATGATTTACAAAATAGACACAAGTAAGTGAAACTACATTCTATGGTTGAATTATCGAAATCGAATATGCCCCTTTTTATTAAGTCTGGTAATCTAAGAATTAGGGAACAGATACCCTAATTGACGCGAATCCTAAAGATAGATCTATTGGGCTTAACAAACCCCATCCAAAGTACCGGATGCTTTAGTACTTCGAAATTTATATCATATCCGAAGGGTGTCCCGGAATGATGGGGATATTCTTATATATGCATCTTGTTAATGTCGGTTACCAGGTGTTCACCATATGAATGATTTTTATCTCTATGTATGGGATGTGTATTGAAATATGAAATCTTGTGGTCTATTATTATGATTTGATATATATAGGTTAAACCTATAACTCACCAACATTTTTGTTGACGTTTTAAGCATGTTTATTCTCAGGTGATTATTAAGAGCTTCCGCTGTCGCATACTTAAATAAGGACGAGATTTGGAGTCCATGCTTGTATGATATTGTGTAAAAACTGCATTCAAGAAACTTATTTTGTTGTAACATATTTGTATTGTAAACCATTATGTAATGGTCGTGTGTAAACCGGATATTTTAGATTATCATTATTTGATAATCTACGTAAAGCTTTTTAAACCTTTATTGATGAAATAAAGGTTATGGTTTGTTTTAAAATGAATGCAGTCTTTGAAAAACGTCTCATATAGAGGTCAAAACCTCGCAACGAAATCAATTAATATGGAACGTTTTTAATCAATAAGAACGGGACATTTCAGCACCCGTATTGGTGGTTCCTGATGGTTTAAAACAGAAACAATATTACGCGAGTATTAGTCGTGGTTATGGGTTGTGTATGGTGATGAAGGTGTAACCGGAGGTGGTTGTTGGGATTACATCCGATGCATATCTATGTATATGTATATGTAATTTAGAGAGAGTTAGAGAGAGAGTTCATGGTGGTTTGTGGTGGGTTATTCGAAGGCGGTAACGATGGTGGTGATTACATAATGGTGTTATTGGTGGGTTTAGGTAATAGTTTGGCTACGGCTGGAGTAAAAACAGAAACATAAAAAGGGCAGTAGTAGCTTACGGTGGTTCAACAGTGGTTGTAGGTTGGTTGGAAGATGGCTCACGATGGAAAAACTGGATCGAGAAGTATTAGTTTGTGTTGGTGCCAGTTGAATGTATATGCTAATACATATATGGAGATAACTTATATAATAATAATTATGATTACTAATAATAATATAATAATACACCTAATTCACATTCACAGAATCGTGTAAAGAAAAAAAAATAACATGAATAATTCAAGTCACGGGAAATCATAAAGTAATATTAATAATATAATAATAATTATAATAATCAAATGAAATTTAAACGTGTGAATTGTTAGCCGTCGTTTACTATTTCATTTACGGATTTAAATTCGTGCTCCGTTGATAATTAGTAGCGGATAAGAAAGTCCTCTGACAAATCTCATATTTTTTAATTAAATAGTTTTATTTATTTTGGTCATTATGGTATAAAATTCAGTCATTAACTATTAAATAAATTTTACATTAATTATTCACTCCCAACCCCAAGTAAAATATAAAAAGTTTTAAAATTCAACAAATAGTTCCTAAATACATTTTTAATAAGTCTATAATTTGTAAAACTCATTTTCGGATCATTGTTTATTTTAAAATCACATAAGTTCAAATTTAACTTGTTTAATATCAATCGGAGCATCAAACGAGTATTACAATCATTTAATATTTATTTATTTATATACTTTATTTATATATAGATATGTTTTAAATAATAATTATTGTAATATCCTATTTTTATTTTATTTCACATAATTACTTATAACAACAACATATAATATTTCAAATTACATTTTCCAATTATATATATATATATATATATACACACACACACACACACACACACACACACACACACACATATCCATTTACAAATAATTGTTCGTGAATCGTCGAGAACAGTCAAAAGTGAAATGATTTCATAAAATAGTTCAAAAATCTTGAAATTCAATTTAATAGACTTTGCTTATCATGTCAAAACCATATAAAGATTAAGTTTAAATTTGGTCGAAAATTTTCGGGTCGTCACATATTTCGTAAATAAATATAAATAGATATAGATATAGATATAGATATAGATATAGTCATATATAGATAACCATGAAGGTGGTGGTGGCATGGTAAGACCCTGACCTTCCAATGTGAAGGTCAAGGGTTCGATTCCTTGCACCCACAAAGTTATTCTCCCTCATGGCCACGGATGTTCGCCTGCAATGACTCATGGCTGCTCGCAAAGCGGGTAGTTGCTCTGGGATTAGTCAGTTATAATAAATGTTGGATAACCAGGTTACAAATATATATATATATATATATATATATATATATATATATATATATATATATATATATAGTTAATATTAAAATGCTATAGTGATGATGTCATTATTAAGTTAATTTTTTTTTGTTAAGAAAAAATCAAAAAGAAAAATAAAAAAAAATCTAAGCATGGTGGGTAAGCATAGTGGGTGATGTCATTTATCTAAATAATTTTAAATTAAAATTAAATCTTATTAATTAATTATTATTATTAAATCTTATTAATAATTATTTTAATTATTAAAATTAAATAATTTTGAATTATTTTAATCAATTATTTTGAATTGAGTACGAAAAGGTATAAAAGTTAGGCAGAAGAAAACTAATTTTAAATTTATATTTTAATTTACACTTTAAAATAAAATGACAATAAATAAATATTATCTCTTATGATTGAATGTGAATTGTTTAATATGCATTTTAGGTGTTTTATGAAATGTTCAGCTGACGAGTTTCTTAGTCGGACTTTGTGGTTTCACGGGTCATTAAACTAAATAACTTTAGCATTTACGTTTTAATAACTAAAATATATCATTAAACTGTTTCGTTTATACAAACCCGTGGTTCCACGGGTCATTTCACTAGATATACATGTTAATAAATAAATATTAACAGTTTGGGTATCTCGTTCAATAATTCGTTTGTTAAGAAAATTTGCAAAGGGGACAAGGTACAATTTTGGACGGACAAATGGCTAAATAATGAAGCTATTTGCTACAAGTTTCCAAGGCTATTCATGCTAGAGATGGACAAGGAGGTCAAGCTTGAAACTAGAATTATCAAAAACGATCCAAGTAATCTCTTCTGCTGGAAGTGGATACGCCCCCCAACTGGGCGAACACTATCCGAACTTAACAGATTGTGCGACTTGCTAAATGGTTTTTCTTATGAAAATGGTGAAACGGACAAATGGGCATGGAACTTGCATCCTAGCGAGACGTTTTACACCTCTGTTCTAACCAAATTGCTCGACGAAAAGATTCTGCCAAACGCGAATATGTCATTTGAGACAGCAAGGTTGCATCTACTTCCACAAAAAATAGGAATCTTGATTTGGCGGGTCATGCAAGAAAGAATTCCGGTTAGAGTTGAGCTAGACAAACGTGGGGTTGATATGGACTCGGTTAGATGTCCGGTATGCGACGATGATATCGAGACGGCTGAACACACTTTCTTGCATTGTGAGTTCGCAAAGGATATTTGGAGTCGAATCTTTAGATGGTGGGGATCTAATCGGCATATGTACTCGTGTCTGGGGGATATGTTCAAGGGTGATATTGGTGGTTCCAAATCCAAGTTGTGGCAATCTATCGAATGGGTTTGCGGGTATCATATATGGAGAAATCGAAATCTTACCTTATTCCAACGAAAAAGAGGGAATGGTCCGATGGCTTTAAACGAGGTTCAAATAAAATCGTTCGAGTGGATTTCCAAAAGAGTGAGAAAGTGTTCTTTCGAATGGAGTCAATGGCTTATTAACCCGAGTTCTTACGATGATCAAGTTTAATTTATATTGTACTGTTCAAAGTCTTGTGCTCCTGTCATATTTTTTAGTGTGATATGACTTGTAGGTATAGAGGTTGCTATCCTCTGCTTTTCTACTTGTTTCGAATTGTTCCTGATAAGCATGATCTCTAATGCTTATCCCACTGTAATTTTTTATATAATGAAATTTGTTGCTTTTCTAAAAAAAAAAAAAAATAAATAAATATTAAATTTAAATTTAAATAAATAATAATAAGTATATTAAATAGACAACAACAGAGTGATCTTTTTCATCGCAATCCATTTTTGCCCAAAACAAGTACTACTCCGTATAATTTATCTTCTCGTTTAATTGCCTAATACCGGATCAAATTTACCTAATTTTGTGGCTCCGATCAACCCTAATTAGGGTACGCTCTTCATCAATTTGTCCCATTTTCATCCTTATTCGTTAATAATTTGTCAATTTTAAGTATTTAGAGTAGGCACAAATCATAAAGCTGATAGCTCTTCAAGATACTCCCATAATCATTGCTTGAGAGATTAGGGTTTTGTTTAGTTATATAAATGTGTTGATGATGATCTTTTTTGTTAGGGTTCTCTAAATAACGTTCAGTTGGTAACTTAATTCCAGCTCTGGATTCTGTTGATGATACAAAGGTACAAACTTTATGATGATTTATGTTATAATATGATCATAGTAAGTGGGTTTTGTAGGAAATTGTGTTTTTTGCTGACTTGTTTATGGAATTTTTTTATTCTTTTTGTTTGACAGAATTTGTTTGATTTTTGTTTGTTCATATAGGTATGATAATTGAAAGTTGGGAAATAATAAGATTGAAATTGAATTAAGAATAAGTTATACCCATCAAATGCACTTTATTATCTACCTAAATGGGGATTACTAATTAAATTTAAATTTATATAAAATAAATAAAAATACTCCATATTATATTAAGCCCCAAAAAGGCACCTGTTTTACCCAATTTATGGTGGTAAGATTGCTAATTGTGCTTTACTAATGTTGGCTATTCTTAACTAGAATAGTATTAAAAATGGTATGGAAATTAAGGACAATGCTTGATCATTGTTTAATACCTGTAATCCTGTCAATAACTTACGGTAACATATTTTTTTTTAGGGTTTGATCCAATGTGTCTTTTTTCACAGTTAAACAAAGGTGATTCAGGTGGGGTTACAGGTTACTTTTACTTCTTCAATCAAATAAAATCAATTTTATGACACAAATATCTTTAATGAAGAAAGCCTGCAACGTTGCTGACTTAGTTCGTTGGTAATATTATATCTGGAACATAAAATAATGGAGATATCTTTCTTAATTAGAAAGATGGGTGTGTAAGTGCAGTTGTTTTATCGACATATTGTAAACTAGAATGGGTACATACTATTTAGAAGTCTTATATACTTTAGGTTAATAGTTGATCATTATCATTTAAGTGTCATCCCCTCATCGGTAGCGTTTTCTTTCTGTTTGAACTGTATAGCTGCTCGGTTGATTTCCTGCATGTACATAGGCCGTATTAAAATCATATGGACTGCTTCTTATTTTCTTTCTGCCTCATTTCGTGGCTTCCATTTGAATGTCGTGATTATGATATAGTCTCGCATTGAAATAAATTTAGTCACATTAGTTGAAATATTAAGTAATTTAATTTCTTTCTTCGAAGGACCACATAAAAGATAAAATAAGCACAATAAAAACACACAACTAATGGGATTACCTTAAAAATAAACAATAATTATATTAAATAATTTTCATACGCTAAAAGAACTTGAACAACTCTAACATCAGTTTCCACTTGAAACCTTAACCTGATTTACTAAACACCTAAAAACTAATTACTTAGATTATTGCGTTATCAACCTAAATAATCAAATCAACTCGTAATGCCATGATTCAGTAACATTTTTAATTAAAATAATCAAATAGTAATATGGTCATATTAGTGCCGAAAAAGGAAAGTAATATGGATGAATATTTAAGTTATAAGAATTTTTTTATGGTAAACTAGTTTTTAGGTTGATTTGATTTGATTATTTCTGATCAGTTTTAAAAAAACTTTTTACTAATTTCTATGGTAAATTTTTAACTTAAAATTATTAATTCCGTTTTAAAATTATTAGATATTGTTTTCTGTCGTAAATCAGTTTTTAAATTAATATAATAATGATATATTCAAACATAAGCAATAGAATGTTTCAGAATAGTAATTTGCAATATGTTGATAAGCACTAAACTTTTAGTTTAAGTAGATAATGAGCAAATCCAATATTTTGGATTTGCAGGTTGAAATAGCATAGGCAACTCTTCTTTCCTTGATTGAATATTACTGCCGGAAGCAGGAACTCGGAATCTTCACAATAACTCGAGAAAATCTATCGCAAGGTTTCCATACTTCATTCTACTTCAACCCATTGTCGTATTTTCCACAATGGTAAAAACTAAGACGTTGGAATAGTCATATACGGAGTATGAAGTAGGGAAACCTTGCCGCAAATCTTCTCTAGTTGTTGATAAAGATTCCGGGGTCCGGCTTTTCGACAGTGATTTTCTATCAGGGAAAGACATTTCAACATGTAAATCCAAATAGATTGCACTTACTCAATATCCGTCTCACTTAAGTGGAAAATTCAGCATATTACCTTTTGCTATTCTATTGATACTCTGAAATAGGAAATTTTACTGCTTATGTTTAAATCTATCATTAATTCAATAATCTAAAAACTGATTTACCGTAGAATATCAAATAATCTTAAATCTGGTCTAATAAGTTTTAATAAAATTTTCTGTTAAATGTACCATTAAAAATAATTTTGACTTATTTTTTATCAGAATAATCAAATCAACCTACAAGCTTATTTACCATAGAAATTTTTTAATACTCAGAATAGCAAATAATAATTTTTGTAACTTAAATTTCCTTCCTTTGTTACTTTCCTTTTACAATACTAACCTGAAAGAGGAAAAGAGTATATGATTTAGTCACATTTAAGTGAGGATGCCATGTTTGCCATATTAGTTGACGAAACCCTTAATGTTGCTCATCGGTGTCCTTTCTCGTGTTATTGAACTTAAGTTATCCGTGAGCCGAAAGCTGCATTTTGGAAAACTACGTGAATAATGTGGTTTTAGCTTTAGATTATAACTTACACGATTTAGTGTGTATATGTTTCACCCTTAAAAGGATTCACTGTGAGAATGTTGAAGTGATGTATATATATAGCTACTAACTAATCGAAACAATGTTAGTGTTTGGTGGACGGCTTCAAGTTGCTTTACCTATTGGATGCCCTATCTTGATTTATGCCCCCTTTTGGAGTGTTTCAGATTAAGCATGACTTAGTAAACGGTGACATAAAAACAACTATTGTATCATGTGTAAAGGTTTTTTGATTTTGTCATGAAGTTTTGCAAAACATAATATCTGACTTTCTTATGTTATCAGTCTTAATATTTATCCATGTATGAGAAAAAGTCATATTAAATGTAATTCTATATAATCTTGATGCTTGTTTGGTATTTAATCATTATAATAATTAGTAGATCCCCTCTCTATTAATGCTAAATGTTTCATGATTAATCAGGATCTTATTGCAACTCATCATCCAGTAATACTATGGGTCAACGAAATCTGCTGTATGGGGGGCCAATGATTGAAACTGAACAGGGCCATCTTCAACCCGAGCCGTGTATCGTACCTTATGGTGGGATACCAAATTTCCCTCAACCTACCAATAGTCACATGATATTACCACCCCCCACAACTCGAACTATTTTCAACCCTCAACACCTACCCGAAAATCACGGACCTTTGCCACATGGCATCGCGCAATACAACGGTCTTGATCGTCATCCTTCTAACAACTTATTTATGACACCTTCTCCAAACACCCGAGTTTATCCCGTTACCTTTAACCATGAAATGCAAAATCAGTTGCCATTTTCTAACATCTGTGGTGGCTTTGAAAATGGCCAGTTTTTGGACGGATATAAGAGAAAGAATAATATTCAGTACTTTTACCCGGCACCTGGCTCAAGTTCTTCAGTTGCAATAGACGGAACAATGATGGATGGCCCACCATTGGTTATGGATCCTGCAGCAGCCCATATAAGTTTGAGAAACAGAGGTTCGAGTGCTATTGGAGTTGAGCCAGTTTTGGCTCATAGTAATAGCCAATTGATGCCTGGAAACTATGATGGTCAGCCATTTCAAGCGGCATCTAACCCTTGGTTGGATCATCGATTTTGTGGTAATGGTGGTGATACCGCTGCATTTTCATGGAATCATGGTCCCGGTTTACCTCATATCCAAGGTGAATAAATTAATGTTAATGATAATTAATTAATCACTTAACTCACCCTTTTTGAACAATATAAACTTGCACATAGTTGTGGATTTAGTGGTTTCCAATGATATGTATACCTTATATCTAATCTTGATAGTAATTTTAATTGTGTTGCTATTAAGGGACTTTATTCTTTTTTGTGAAACGATTAATGCAACTGGAAGAATCATAATTTAGGTGAGGAGATAGGGTTCTTAAGATGTAGTATTTGTAAGTGATTATCTGAGATGTATATTGTAATCAAATAATCAGCTGTTATAAAACGGGTGGTATAGTGTGTGGATGTGCTTCATCTGTTTGTAGTGTTAATAATACGGTGTTAAGTTGTTTGAATATCTTGTATCTTGTAAGTTTAAAATATATAATGAATTGATTGATAACACAATCAAAGTAACATTCTTAATATGTGAAACAAAATATAATTGTCTCTATACCGGATAAATATGTACAGAACAGATAACCTACATGATTAGTTAAATATTTCAAACTTATATGTTTGATCTACGTATTGTGTTATTGCAGGACCGAGTGGTGTGGACGTCGGGTTACATGGATATCAAGTTCACCCGCCTGATATCACACCTTATCAGGGTGGTCCCCACAATCTTCACCACCCTCCACCGCCACCTATGCCACCAATGCATGGTCACAATATGGACTTTCATTCTCAATTGCTGTCTACTTCACGAAGACCTTCAACTAATACTTATCAGAATGGGATAGAGCTAGGACCTAGATTCGTGGGTCCCGTGCCGCCAACCGGTTTAAGGGTTTTGCGGCCTCATCGACGTGACGTGATTGTTGATGCAACTTCAAGGCATAGGAGCTTTTCCCACTTGAGAATTCTCCCTGAAGATGTATAATATAACTCTTTATCTCATGCAAATCCACCAAGTGTTTTTACGGTTTCCGTTAAGTAACTATTTAGCGTGTTATTGAATTGTAGGAGGTTGCGATCCTTGATATTTCTGGTTATCATGAAGTAGGACATTCGGTTGATCATCACAGAGATATGCGTTTGGACATAGATCACATGTCTTACGAGGCAAGTTTTAAACAACACTTTAGCACGTAAGATATGTAGTGATTGTTTTAACGTACTTTATTCTATGCAGGAGCTTCTTGCACTTGGTGAACAGATCGGCAGTGTGGGCTCAGGCTTGTCGTCTGATTTCGTTCTAGAACATTTAAAAACAAGAGTATTTGCTATATCTAAATCTTCTCATGCACCTGAAGATGCATCTTCTGCTGATCAAGAAACTAACTCTTGTGTAATTTGCCAGGTATCTGATGATGTGACTTCTGTTTAGCGTTTAATATACTACCTTTTGCAATGTTAATTCCTATGTTGTTATTTGTACACAATATTGTCTCTGTGTTAGAAATTACATTATCAGCAACCCTTGCACTAAACCTGGAAATCAGTTAGCTGCTCTTAACTTATAAAATATGACTCTACGTTTATCAGTTATGATCCATTTATACTGTTGTTCACTGATGATTTTTGTTGTATAGACCAACTATGATGATGAAGAACAAATCGGGGTGCTAGATTGTGGGCATGAGTATCACGTTGAATGTATAAAAAAGTGGTTGATCGTGAAGAACACCTGCCCAATATGCAAATCCACAGGACTTGCTGCTGCACAAGCAAACGAGTTGTAAGAACCAGAGAAGAAATATATGAACATAATCATGAAGCTTTTAAATAATTTAAGCTCTTGCTTCTCTTCTGATATATATAAATATAAGTAACTATGTAAATCTCTTATAAATTATGGTAAATATGGGGACTTGTTTTTTGTTTCTTGTAAGATGCGACAGGCAACAACTGTTAAAATCTCATCCGTTGAACCTATTGTACAGACCTTTTTTCTCCTGTTGGTTCACTCAAGGTGGTATGTACTTATGAATGTTAATATCAGGTTGAACATTCATTGCATTTTTTATTTATTTTTATTATTATTATTATTATATTATTTTTTTGCTTCATATGGTGTTATGATGTTTTCGAATGTATATAAAGCGAATGTATATAAGGTTCGTTCTATTTCCCAATCTTAAACCTTTTTTGGCAATTTTAATCATTTTTCCAGTTAGATGTGGTAATCAAAGACTTGTTAAATTTCAACCTTGTTTGAATTTCTTAACAATGTTTTAGTGTATAGCCAATTTAGGCCGTTGATTTCTGTTTTCCAGCCATTTGTTTTGTTTTAAAACCTATTTTTCCATGAATCTAACACTTCAGTTGCCAATTTTGGGTCGGTTTTTTTGGGTTCTTTTTCGGAATCGGTTTTTTTCGGACTCAAAACTTTATTGGATTCGATTTTTACCAGTTACATTTTACAGGTTCAATTTTTATAACGTCTGAACGACAATAATATAAATAATATAATTGTAAATTATAACGCTTAAACAACTATAAATAATATAATTATAAGTTACAACGCTTACCACTATAAATAATATAAATAACCAACACTTTTATTTAAACAATACACTTATAATTTATACAAACCTTATATAATCTAACCGAAGCTACCTTGTATAATCTAACCGAAGCTTCAGGATCGTATACGAATCGCACCACCACGATCAAGAAAGGGTATTGTTGGATCTTCTAGTTGCGGTCCTTTATATCTTCCTTGAGCATGTTTTTCGGGGTAGCGTTACCCGTAGTTGAAAAAAACTCCATACATATCTTGCAACGAGCTTTTTCCTCATTCTCTCTCATAACACAAAAGTCGTAATTAGCCCAAATATCTTGGTTTTGGGTAGTAGGTTTAACCAGAACTACAACATTGTTGGTGTAACGTGTTTGTGGTGTTCTAACGAATCGGAACCAGAAGCGGAAGCTTGTGATTGTGTGATATCCATTATAGGATTAGTAAGTAGTAAGAAAAGAAAAAGAGTAAATAGAGACTAATTAGAGAGATAGTTGAGAGTACTTGTTAGTGTGTGTTCAACCACAAGCAATATCAACTATCATCTATTTACTATATTACACTTGTGGGGTAAAATGGTCAAATTGCACTCACGATACTCCAATAAAACCTTAAAAGAACTAAAAACGGCTATTCTTTGGAAAATTTCAATCAACTCTTTGATCCGGATCTGATCGGTTCCTTTTTACCTGTCCAGATACGGTTTTGAACCGGTTGTAACGGAAGCATAGATCCAGGGGATTATAGCCAAAATGCCCATTCCCATGTAGTTTCTTGCGCTGGAGCCCCAAAAAAAAAAATTTGCCAGATTGCCCTCGCAAGACGCAAGGAGGCTTGCGAGTTGCCCTCGCAAGGCGCAAGTTTGCGTCCTTGCGTCTTGCGAGCTTGCGACCTTATCCAATCAGATGTTGGATTTTCAGATAAGATTTATTAAGATTTCTTAGATTTTTGTCGGATAAGATTTTACCCTATTTATAGTATGACCCTGGAACTTGTCTTTCACAGTCTCATAAAAATTCCATCCTTGTGCAATTCATTGATTAAAGGTACTTTAAGGTACTAATTTAAGCATTTTTCTTCACTAATTATTGTATTTATTATTTGTTTGTATGATGATTATTTTTAATTAGTTTGTTATTTACAGTTAATATCCATGGACAGAAGAGCTAGAGCTTTACACCGACCATCACAAGGAGAGTCATCACAACAAGTTGCTGAAAGACGACGACTATTAGCCGACCGTCCCATTCTTCCTGGGGTTAGGGTTGTTGCTCTAGGTGCTTTTTCCGCGTACTGGCGGGGAATAGATGCTGGAGCTTTTCTATATCGTCAAGTTAATGAGTACTATCCCAGACTTGTTAGGGAATTCTATGCTAACTATGTCTTTGATCCACGTAAACTGAAATGTGTTCACGTGAACATGTTTGGTTATTCCTACGATTGGACGTTGGAGGAGTTTGGTGAGATGCTGGATATTCCAGATGGAGATTTCAAGTTTTTCAGTCTTAGCAAGGATGTGAAAAAGGCCCCGAGGAGGTCAGCTACAGGAAATTCATTCTCAGCTTCTGGGTTTGTTTCGGGACTATGTAAACCTGGTTTTTACATGCCAAACAGTGGTCCTGTCATTATCAGGGAGGAAGATATCCAGGACCAGTATCAACAGATGATGAATGTCATCAAGAAGAATGTCATGTTTCGAGATGATGCTGATGTGGAGCTATCTGTAACTGAAGTTTTGATTTTGATGTGTTTGCTCGAACAAATCCCAATTAATCTGGCATATGTGGTTGCTAATCGGATGGCAGGATTGGCTGCAGCTGGTGGGAGTGGATTGCCGTATGGCATGTTGTTGAACAACTTCTTTGCTGATGAAGACGAGTTGGTGCATCCTTCTGATCGAGAAGTGTTGAATGCTCAGATTATGTATGCTGCTGCATTTTAATTAATCTTGGTTGATCATGTAATAAAGTAGGTTGTAGGGCCTTTTGTACTACTGGTTAATGAAATGGTATTTTAATTTTAGCCTATCTGTTTTATTGGTCATTTTAATTTTCAGTACAAGTTCAAGGACGACTGGAGTAATTTGGTCAATAACAACTTACACTTAAGCACTAGATAAATATGTGTAAACATAGATGGACATATACATTAACAGTAGTTAAATAAATAAATAAAAACTCAAATAGCAGCAACATAAAATAGTAATCATAAAACACGCAAAGACGCAAAACATGCCTTGCGAGACGCAAGACGCAAGACGCAAATTTTGTAGATCTTGCGTGCTTGCGTCTTTGCGTCTTGTGTTTTTTATTATTAGGTTATAAACCTAATAATAACATTCACTTGACACACACAAACTTCGCAAATACGCACAGACGCAGAGAAGCAAATTACGAAAAACCTAGCCAAATGCAAATACGCAAAGATCCATCATCTTCTCTCTCGTTCAAACAGTAGATCGAACCCACCATCACCACCTGCACTACCACCAGTTCATCCATCGTATTCACCACCACCACCACGTACCAGCGTCTACGTCACCAACTACGTCACTATCGTCTTCGTCTGCTCCATTTTAACTACGAAATAAATCAAGATATCAACCTAATAACAATGGCAAATCCGCAGGTTAGTTATTCCTTCACTATATATGTTAGTTATTTGGGAGGTGTATATCAATTTCATATGTTCATATATAAATCTGAAAATGTGCACACCAACTGTTCGATGAAATGTCTCTGTGATAATCATCATTATTAAAAGATAATTCTTGCTTTTTTTTTTTAATAATGGGGTATATTATGTCTTGTTTTGTATAGTGTTTTGGTGAAACAACAATTTGTTGCCGGTCAAATTAATTTGACTGTCCAGGCAAAATGGTCTTTTTGCGTCCTTGCGTTCCGGACACAATCAAGTCGCAAGACCATACTTGCGACCTTGCGTACCGGTAGTAAAGGACGCAAGACCAATTTTGCATATTTGCGTATCATATGCTGATGTTCTTATTGCTAATTTTACAGGGATGGGTTGAAGGTAAACTGACGATGAAGAATAAAATAAGTATTATAGGTGATGTGAAGAAAGTAATGACCGAAAATCAAATAAAAATATTTAAACAAACGTGTTTTGGTGTATGGTTAGATCTTGAATACATGGGAAACGATCCCGGACTTGTACATGCAATGCTCCAATGTAAAACTGAACGGCCGGAAGGTATTGATGATGATAAGTACCCCGAGGAGCAAGATGACATATGGTTTAGATTTAAGCCTAATTTTTCTATTAGATTTGGTCGCCGTGAATTTTGTCTAGTAACGGGGTTTTTGTTTGGTACCCGTACGAATATGGCACATTACATCCCTAAAAATTATGAAAATGAGACGGCTCCAATTAGACAACGTTTATTTCCGTCCATTAAAGAGAGCACAAACATTTTGATTGGTGATATTGAAAAGAAGCTTCTAAAAAGTAGTCGAGTTGGTGTTTCGGACGATGATGTGGTTCGAATAGCAATCATATTAGTTGTAGAGAGAGCTTTTATGGGTAAAAAAGCTGCCCATGTGGTGAACAAGAAGTTCTTATATTTAGTTGAAGATTTTTCAAGTGTTAATAAGTACCCATGGGGGTCTCGTATTGAAATGTCCCGTTCTTATTGATTAAAAACGTTCCATATTAATTGATTTCGTTGCGAGGTTTTGACCTCTATATGAGACGTTTTTCAAAGACTGCATTCATTTTTAAACAAACCATAACCTTTATTTCATCAATAAAGGTTTAAAAAGCTTTACGTAGATTATCAAATAATGATAATCTAAAATATCCTGTTTACACACGACCATTACATAATGGTTTACAATACAAATATGTTACAACAAAATAAGTTTCTTGAATGCAGTTTTTACACAATATCATACAAGCATGGACTCCAAATCTTGTCCTTATTTAAGTATGCGACAGCGGAAGCTCTTAATAATCACCTGAGAATAAACATGCTTAAAACGTCAACAAAAATGTTGGTGAGTTATAGGTTTAACCTATATATATCAAATCATAATAATAGACCACAAGATTTCATATTTCAATACACATCCCATACATAGAGATAAAAATCATTCATATGGTGAACACCTGGTAACCGACATTAACAAGATGCATATATAAGAATATCCCCATCATTCCGGGACACCCTTCGGATATGATATAAATTTCGAAGTACTAAAGCATCCGGTACTTTGGATGGGGTTTGTTAGGCCCAATAGATCTATCTTTAGGATTCGCGTCAATTAGGGTGTCTGTTCCCTAATTCTTAGATTACCAGACTTAATAAAAAGGGGCATATTCGATTTCGATAATTCAACCATAGAATGTAGTTTCACATACTTGTGTCTATTTTGTAAATCATTTATAAAACCTGCATGTATTCTCATCCCAAAAATATTAGATTTTAAAAGTGGGACTATAACTCACTTTCACAGATTTTTACTTCGTCGGGAAGTAAGACTTGGCCACTGGTTGATTCACGAACCTATAACAATATATACATATATATCAAAGTATGTTCAAAATATATTTACAACACTTTTAATATATTTTGATGTTTTAAGTTTATTAAGTCAGCTGTCCTCGTTAGTAACCTACAACTAGTTGTCCACAGTTAGATGTACAGAAATAAATCGATAAATATTATCTTGAATCAATCCACGACCCAGTGTATACGTATCTCAGTATTGATCACAACTCAAACTATATATATTTTGGAATCAACCTCAACCCTGTATAGCTAACTCCAACATTCACATATAGAGTGTCTATGGTTGTTCCGAAATATATATAGATGTGTCGACATGATAGGTCGAAACATTGTATACGTGTCTATGGTATCTCAAGATTACATAATATATAATACAAGTTGATTAAGTTATGGTTGGAATAGATTTGTTACCAATTTTCACGTAGCTAAAATGAGAAAAATTATCCAATCTTGTTTTACCCATAACTTCTTCATTTTAAATCCGTTTTGAGTGAATCAAATTGCTATGGTTTCATATTGAACTCTATTTTATGAATCTAAACCAAAAAAGTATAGGTTTCTAGTCGGAAAAATAAGTTACAAGTCGTTTTTGTAAAGGTAGTCATTTCAGTCGAAAGAACGACGTCTAGATGACCATTTTAGAAAACATACTTCCACTTTGAGTTTAACCATAATTTTTGGATATAGTTTCATGTTCATAATAAAAATCATTTTCTCAGAATAACAACTTTTAAATCAAAGTTTATCATAGTTTTTAATTAACTAACCCAAAACAGCCCGCGGTGTTACTACGACGGCGTAAATCCGGTTTTACGGTGTTTTTCGTGTTTCCAGGTTTTAAATCATTAAGTTAGCATATCATATAGATATAGAACATGTGTTTAGTTGATTTTAAAAGTCAAGTTAGAAGGATTAACTTTTGTTTGCGAACAAGTTTAGAATTAACTAAACTATGTTCTAGTGATTACAAGTTTAAACCTTCGAATAAGATAGCTTTATATGTATGAATCGAATGATGTTATGAACATCATTACTACCTTAAGTTCCTTGGATGAACCTACTGGAAAAGAGAAAAATGGATCTAGCTTCAATGGATCCTTGGATGGCTCAAAGTTCTTGAAGCAAAATCATGACACGAAAACAAGTTCAAGTAAGATCATCACTTGAAATAAGATTGTTATAGTTATAGAAATTGAACCAAAGTTTGAATATGATTATTACCTTGTATTAGAATGATAACCTACTGTAAGAAACAAAGATTTCTTGAGGTTGGATGATCACCTTACAAGATTGGAAGTGAGCTAGCAAACTTGAAAGTATTCTTGATTTTATGAAACTAGAACTTTTGGAATTTATGAAGAACACTTAGAACTTGAAGATAGAACTTGAGAGAGTTCAATTAGATGAAGAAAATTGAAGAATGAAAGTGTTTGTAGGTGTTTTTGGTCGTTGGTGTATGGATTAGATATAAAGGATATGTAATTTTGTTTTCATGTAAATAAGTCATGAATGATTACTCATATTTTTGTAATCTTATGAGATATTTCATGCTAGTTGCCAAATGATGGTTCCCACATGTGTTAGGTGACTCACATGGGCTGCTAAGAGCTGATCATTGGAGTGTATATACCAATAGTACATACATCTAAAAGCTGTGTATTGTACGAGTACGAATACGGGTGCATACGAGTAGAATTGTTGATGAAACTGAACGAGAATGTAATTGTAAGCATTTTTGTTAAGTAGAAGTATTTTGATAAGTGTATTGAAGTCTTTCAAAAGTGTATAAATACATATTAAAACACTACATGTATATACATTTTAACTGAGTCGTTAAGTCATCGTTAGTCGTTACATGTAAGTGTTGTTTTGAAACCTTTAGGTTAACGATCTTGTTAAATGTTGTTAACCCAATGTTTATAATATCAAAAGAGATTTTAAATTATTATATTATCATGATATTATGATGTACGAATATCTCTTAATATGATATATATACATTAAATGTCGTTACAACGATAAACGTTACATATATGTCTCGTTTCAAAATCATTAAGTTAGTAGTCTTGTTTTTACATATGTAGTTCATTGTTAATATAATTAATGATATGTTTACTTATCATAATATCATGTTAACTATATATATAACCATATATATGTCATCATATAGTTTTTTTTTACAAGTTTTAACGTTCGTGAATCACCGGTCAACTTGGGTGGTCAATTGTCTATATGAAACCTATTTCAATTAATCAAGTCTTAACAAGTTTGATTGCTTAACATGTTGGAAACATTTAATCATGTAAACATCAATCTCAATTAATATATATAAACATGGAAAAGTTCGGGTCACTACAGTACCTACCCGTTAAATAAATTTCGTCCCGAAATTTTAAGCTGTTGAAGGTGTTGACGAATCTTCTGGAAATAGATGCGGGTATTTCTTCTTCATCTGATCTTCACACTCCCAGGTGAACTCGGGTCCTCTACGAGCATTCCATCGAACCTTAACAATTGGTATCTTGTTTTGCTTAAGTCTTTTAACCTCACGATCCATTATTTCGACGGGTTCTTCGATGAATTGGAGTTTTTCGTTGATTTGGATTTCATCTAACGGAATAGTGAGATCTTCTTTAGCAAAACATTTCTTCAAATTCGAGACGTGGAAAGTGTTATGTACAGCCGCGAGTTGTTGAGGTAACTCAAGTCGGTAAGCTACTGGTCCGACACGATCAATAATCTTGAATGGTCCAATATACCTTGGATTTAATTTCCCTCGTTTACCAAATCGAACAACGCCTTTCCAAGGTGAAACTTTAAGCATGACCATCTCTCCAATTTCAAATTCTATATCTTTTCTTTTAATGTCAGCGTAGCTCTTTTGTCGACTTTGGGCGGTTTTCAACCGTTGTTGAATTTGGATGATCTTCTCGGTAGTTTCTTGTATAATCTCCGGACCCGTAATCTGTCTATCCCCCACCTCACTCCAACAAATCGGAGACCTGCACTTTCTACCATAAAGTGCTTCAAACGGCGCCATCTCAATGCTTGAATGGTAGCTGTTGTTGTAGGAAAATTCTGCTAACGGTAGATGTCGATCCCAACTGTTTCCGAAATCAATAACACATGCTCGTAGCATGTCTTCAAGCGTTTGTATCGTCCTTTTGCTCTGCCCATCAGTTTGTGGATGATAGGCAGTACTCATGTCTAGACGATTTCCTAATGCTTGCTGTAATGTCTGCCAGAATCTTGAAATAAATCTGCCATCCCTATCAGAGATAATAGAGATTGGTATTCCATGTCTGGAGACGACTTCCTTCAAATACAGTCGTGCTAACTTCTCCATCTTGTCATCTTCTCTTATTGGTAGGAAGTGTGCTGATTTGGTGAGATGATCAACTATTACCCAAATAGTATCAAAACCACTTGCAGTCCTTGGCAATTTAGTGATGAAATCCATGGTAATGTTTTCCCATTTCCATTCCGGGATTTCGGGTTGTTGAAGTAGACCTGATGGTTTCTGATGCTCAGCTTTGACCTTAGAACACGTCAAACATTCTCCTACGTATTTAGCAACATCGGCTTTCATACCCGGCCACCAAAAATGTTTCTTGAGATCCTTGTACATCTTCCCCGTTCCAGGATGTATTGAGTATCTGGTTTTATGAGCTTCTCTAAGTACCATTTCTCTCATATCTCCAAATTTTGGTACCCAAATCCTTTCAGCCCTATACCGGGTTCCGTCTTCCCGAATATTAAGATGCTTCTCCGATCCTTTGGGTATTTCATCCTTTAAATTTCCCTCTTTTAAAACTCCTTGTTGCGCCTCCTTTATTTGAGTAGTAATGTTATTATGAATCATTATATTCATAGATTTTACTCGAATGGGTTCTCTATCCTTCCTGCTCAAGGCATCGGCTACCACATTTGCCTTCCCCGGGTGGTAACGAATCTCAAAATCGTAATCATTCAATAATTCAATCCACCTACGCTGCCTCATATTCAGTTGTTTCTGATTAAATATGTGTTGAAGACTTTTGTGGTCGGTATATATAATAATTTTGACCCCATATAAGTAGTGCCTCCAAGTCTTTAATGCAAAAACAACCGCGCCTAATTCCAAATCATGCGTCGTATAATTTTGTTCGTGAATCTTCAATTGTCTAGACGCATAAGCAATCACCTTCGTTCGTTGCATTAATACACAACCGAGACCTTGCTTTGATGCGTCACAATAAATCACAAAATCATCATTCCCTTCAGGCAATGACAATATAGGTGCCGTAGTTAGCTTTTTCTTCAATAACTGAAACGCTTTCTCTTGTTCATCATTCCATTCAAATTTCTTCCCTTTATGCGTTAATGCAGTCAAGGGTTTTGCTATTCTGGAAAAGTCTTGGATGAACCTTCTGTAGTAACCAGCTAGTCCTAAAAACTGGCGTATGTGTTTCGGAGTTTTCGGGGTTTCCCACTTTTCAACAGTTTCTATCTTTGCCGGATCCACCTTAATACCTTCTTTGTTCACTATGTGATCGAGGAATTGAACTTCTTCCAACCAAAATGCACACTTTGAAAACTTAGCGTACAATTCTTCCTTCCTCAATACTTCTAACACCTTTCTCAAATGTTCACCGTGTTCTTGGTCATTCTTTGAGTAAATAAGTATGTCATCAATGAAAACAATGACAAACTTGTCAAGGTATGGTCCACACACTCGGTTCATAAGGTCCATGAACACAGCTGGTGCATTAGTTAAACCAAACGGCATGACCATAAACTCGTAATGACCGTAACGTGTTCTGAAAGCAGTCTTTGGAATATCATCTTCTTTCACCCGCATTTGATGATACCCGGAACGTAAGTCAATCTTTGAATAAACAGACGAGCCTTGTAGTTGATCAAATAAGTCGTCGATTCTCGGTAGTGGGTAGCGGTTCTTGATGGTAAGTTTGTTCAACTCTCGATAGTCGATACACAACCTGAATGTACCATCTTTCTTCTTGACAAACAAAACAGGAGCTCCCCACGGTGATGTGCTTGGTCGAATGAAACCACGCTCTAAAAGTTCTTGTAATTGGCTTTGCAGTTCTTTCATCTCGCTGGGTGCGAGTCTGTAAGGAGCACGAGCTATTGGTGCAGCTCCTGGTACAAGATCTATTTGAAATTCAACGGATCGATGTGGGGGTAATCCCGGTAATTCTTTCGGAAATACATCGGGAAATTCTTTTGCAATGGGAACATCATTGATGCTCTTTTCTTCAGTTTGTACTTTCTCGACGTGTGCTAGAACAGCATAGCAACCTTTTCTTATTAGTTTTTGTGCCTTCAAATTACTAATAAGATGTAGCTTCGTGTTGCCCTTTTCTCCGTACACCATTAAGGGTTTTCCTTTTTCTCGTATAATGCGAATTGCATTTTTGTAACAAACGATCTCTGCTTTCACTTCTTTCAACCAGTCCATACCGATTATCACATCAAAACTCCCTAACTCTACTGGTATCAAATCAATCTTAAATGTTTCGCTAACCAGTTTAATTTCTCGATTCCGACATATATTATCTGCTGAAATTAATTTACCATTTGCTAATTCGAGTAAAAATTTACTATCCAAAGGCGTCAATGGACAACTTAATTTAGCACAAAAATCTCTACTCATATAGCTTCTATCCGCACCCGAATCAAATAAAACGTAAGCAGATTTATTGTCAATAAGAAACGTACCCGTAACAAGCTCCGGGTCTTCCTGTGCCTCTACCGCATTAATATTGAAAACTCTTCCACGGCCTTGTCCATTCGTGTTCTCCTGGTTCGGGCAATTTCTAATAATGTGGCCTGGTTTTCCACATTTATAACAAACTACATTGGCATAACTTGCTCCGACACTACTTGCTCCGCCATTACTCGTTCCGACACCATTTGTTCCTTTCGTTCTATTAACCCCTGGTCCGTAGACCTCACACTTCGCCGCGCTATGACCATTTCTTTTACACTTGTTGCAAAATTTGGTGCAGAACCCCGAGTGATTCTTTTCACACCTTTGGCATAGTTGCTTCTGATTGTTGTTGTTGTTGCGGTTATTATTGTTGTTGGGATGATTGTTGTAGTTGCTGTTGTTGTTGTTGTTGTTGTTGTTGTTGGGCCGTTTGTTGTAGTTGCGATTGATGTTGCGATTGTTGGGATAATTGTTGCGATTATTGTTGTAATTGCTGTTGTTGTTGTATTGGTGATTCTTATCACCGTTTTCCTCCCACTTTCTTTTGACTTGCTTCACATTGGCCTCTTCAGCAGTCTGTTCTTTAATTCTTTCTTCAATCTGGTTCACTAGTTTGTGAGCCATTCTACATGCCTGTTGTATGGAGGCGGGCTCGTGTGAACTTATATCTTCTTGGATTCTTTCCGGTAATCCTTTCACAAACGCGTCGATCTTCTCTTCCTCATCTTCGAATGCTCCCGGACACAATAGGCACAATTCTGTGAATCGTCTTTCGTACGTGGTAATATCAAATCCTTGGGTTCGTAACCCTCTAAGTTCTGTCTTGAGCTTATTGACCTCGGTTCTGGGACGGTACTTCTCGTTCATCAAGTGCTTGAATGCTGACCACGGTAGTGCGTACGCATCATCTTGTCCCACTTGCTCTAGATAGGTATTCCACCATGTTAACGCAGAACCTGTGAAGGTATGCGTAGCGTACTTCACTTTGTCCTCTTCAGTACACTTACTTATGGCAAACACCGATTCAACCTTCTCGGTCCACCGTTTCAATCCGATCGGTCCTTCGGTTCCATCAAATTCCAAAGGTTTGCAGGCAGTGAATTCTTTGTAGGTGCATCCTACACGATTTCCTGTACTGCTAGATCCAAGGTTATTGTTGGTATGTAGCGCAGCCTGTACTGCGGCTATGTTTGAAGCTAGAAAAGTACGGAATTCCTCTTCATTCATATTCACGGTGTGTCGAGTAGTCGGTGCCATTTCCTTCAAAATAGTTAAATGGAACAAGTTAATCATACAGAATATTAAGAGTAGTTAATAGTATTTCGTAGCATAATATGAACTCATTTATAAAAGCTTTTTCTTCATATTAGCGTTTTATAAGTTTAAATTCGGGTAGTACCTACCAGTTAAGTTCATACTTAGTAGCTAATATACAATTCAACTACTACAATTCTATATGAAAAACTGATTATAATAATATTTCGCGTTCAAACTTTTATACAATATTTTACAAACTTACAATACCGCTTATTTTACATAAAGCATGAAATATAGCACACAATAACTTTGATACAAGATAGTTGTGAAGACAATTCTAGCTAGTACACAAGTCGTTCAGCAAAGGCAATAAAGACACGTAATTCATACGTCCAGAAACAAGTCATGCATTCTGGTTTTACTAGGACTACTTCCCATCCTTGGTCTTGTGCAACATAACCGTTATGGCCGTTGATAAGACAGCGTGTTGTAACGTCATCAAAGGGACGAGGGTTACGTAATGTCCAACAGTCCCGTAATAATCTAAAAACCTCATTTCTTACCCCAATTACCGACTCCGTCACTTGTGGAAACGTTTTGTTTAATAGTTGTAGCCCGATGTTCTTGTTCTCACTTTGGTGAGAAGCGAACATTACTAATCCGTAAGCATAACATGCTTCTTTATGTTGCATGTTAGCCGCTTTTTCTAAATCACGAAGTCCAATATTCGGATATATTGAGTCAAAATAATTTCTTAACCCGTTGCGTAAAATAGCATTTGGGTTCCCCGCAATATATGCGTCAAAGTAAACACATCGTAACTTATGGGTTTCCCAATGTGATATCCCCCATCTTTCAAACGAAAGTCTCTTATAAACCAAGACATTCTTGGAACGTTCTTCGAATGTCTTACAAACTGATCTCGCCTTAAATAGTTGTGCCGAAGAATTCTGGCCGACTCTAGACAAGATTTCATCAATCATGTCTCTGGGTAGGTCTCTTAAAATATTGGGTTGTCTATCCATTTTGTGTTTTTAAACTGTAAAATAGACAAGAGTTAGATTCATAAAAAAAAATACTTATTAATACAAGCAATTTTTACATATATCATAAAGCATAAGAACACTATATTCCATATATTACACCACACGAATACAACTATCTTATTCCGACTCGCTCGTTTCTTCTTCTTCGGTTTTGGTTCGTTTTGCCAAGTTTCTAGGGATATATGATGTTCCCCTAATACGAGCCGTCGTTGTCCACATTGGTTTAGAAAAACCTGGTGGTTTAGAGGTTCCCGGGTCATTGTTACAACTTAAGGACTTCGGGGGTTGACGATACATATAAAGTTCATCGGGGTTGGAATTAGATTTCTCTATTTTTATGCCCTTTCCCTTATTATTTTCTTTTGCCTTTTTAAATTCAGTTGGGGTAATTTCTATAACATCATCGGAATTCTCGTCGGAATCCGATTCATCGGAGAATTGGTAATCCTCCCAATATTTTGCTTCCTTGGCGGAAACACCATTGACCATAATTAACCTTGGTCGGTTGGTTGAGGATTTTCTTTTACTTAACCGTTTTATTATTTCCCCCACCGGTTCTATTTCTTCATCCGGTTCCGATTCTTCTTCCGGTTCCGATTCTTCTTCCGGTTCCGACTCTTCTTCCGGTTCCTCTTCGGGAACTTGTGAATCAGTCCACGAATCATTCCAATTTACATTTGACTCTTCATTATTATTAGGTGAGTCAATGGGACTTGTTCTAGAGGTAGACATCTATCACATAATATCAAACGCGTTAAGAGATTAATATATCACATAATATTCACATGTTAAAAATATATAGTTTCCAACAAAATTTGTTAAGCAATCATTTTTCAAGTAAACACGGTCGAAGTCCAGACTCACTAATGCATCCTAACAAACTAGATAAGACACACTAATGCAAAATTCTGGTTCTCTAAGACCATCGCTCTGATACCAACTGAAATGTCCCGTTCTTATTGATTAAAAACGTTCCATATTAATTGATTTTGTTGCGAGGTTTTGACCTCTATATGAGACGTTTTTCAAAGACTGCATTCATTTTTAAACAAACCATAACCTTTATTTCATCAATAAAGGTTTAAAAAGCTTTACGTAGATTATCAAATAATGATAATCTAAAATATCCTGTTTACACACGACCATTACATAATGGTTTACAATACAAATATGTTACAACAAAATAAGTTTCTTGAATGCAGTTTTTACACAATATCATACAAGCATGGACTCCAAATCTTGTCCTTATTTAAGTATGCGACAGCGGAAGCTCTTAATAATCACCTGAGAATAAACATGCTTAAAACGTCAACAAAAATGTTGGTGAGTTATAGGTTTAACCTATATATATCAAATCATAATAATAGACCACAAGATTTCATATTTCAATACACATCCCATACATAGAGATAAAAATCATTCATATGGTGAACACCTGGTAACCGACATTAACAAGATGCATATATAAGAATATCCCCATCATTCCGGGACACCCTTCGGATATGATATAAATTTCGAAGTACTAAAGCATCCGGTACTTTGGATGGGGTTTGTTAGGCCCAATAGATCTATCTTTAGGATTCGCGTCAATTAGGGTGTCTGTTCCCTAATTCTTAGATTACCAGACTTAATAAAAAGGGGCATATTCGATTTCGATAATTCAACCATAGAATGTAGTTTCACATACTTGTGTCTATTTTGTAAATCATTTATAAAACCTGCATGTATTCTCATCCCAAAAATATTAGATTTTAAAAGTGGGACTATAACTCACTTTCACAGATTTTTACTTCGTCGGGAAGTAAGACTTGGCCACTGGTTGATTCACGAACCTATAACAATATATACATATATATCAAAGTATGTTCAAAATATATTTACAACACTTTTAATATATTTTGATGTTTTAAGTTTATTAAGTCAGCTGTCCTCGTTAGTAACCTACAACTAGTTGTCCACAGTTAGATGTACAGAAATAAATCGATAAATATTATCTTGAATCAATCCACGACCCAGTGTATACGTATCTCAGTATTGATCACAACTCAAACTATATATATTTTGGAATCAACCTCAACCCTGTATAGCTAACTCCAACATTCACATATAGAGTGTCTATGGTTGTTCCGAAATATATATAGATGTGTCGACATGATAGGTCGAAACATTGTATACGTGTCTATGGTATCTCAAGATTACATAATATATAATACAAGTTGATTAAGTTATGGTTGGAATAGATTTGTTACCAATTTTCACGTAGCTAAAATGAGAAAAATTATCCAATCTTGTTTTACCCATAACTTCTTCATTTTAAATCCGTTTTGAGTGAATCAAATTGCTATGGTTTCATATTGAACTCTATTTTATGAATCTAAACCAAAAAAGTATAGGTTTCTAGTCGGAAAAATAAGTTACAAGTCGTTTTTGTAAAGGTAGTCATTTCAGTCGAAAGAACGACGTCTAGATGACCATTTTAGAAAACATACTTCCACTTTGAGTTTAACCATAATTTTTGGATATAGTTTCATGTTCATAATAAAAATCATTTTCTCAGAATAACAACTTTTAAATCAAAGTTTATCATAGTTTTTAATTAACTAACCCAAAACAGCCCGCGGTGTTACTACGACGGCGTAAATCCGGTTTTACGGTGTTTTTCGTGTTTCCAGGTTTTAAATCATTAAGTTAGCATATCATATAGATATAGAACATGTGTTTAGTTGATTTTAAAAGTCAAGTTAGAAGGATTAACTTTTGTTTGCGAACAAGTTTAGAATTAACTAAACTATGTTCTAGTGATTACAAGTTTAAACCTTCGAATAAGATAGCTTTATATGTATGAATCGAATGATGTTATGAACATCATTACTACCTTAAGTTCCTTGGATGAACCTACTGGAAAAGAGAAAAATGGATCTAGCTTCAATGGATCCTTGGATGGCTCAAAGTTCTTGAAGCAAAATCATGACACGAAAACAAGTTCAAGTAAGATCATCACTTGAAATAAGATTGTTATAGTTATAGAAATTGAACCAAAGTTTGAATATGATTATTACCTTGTATTAGAATGATAACCTACTGTAAGAAACAAAGATTTCTTGAGGTTGGATGATCACCTTACAAGATTGGAAGTGAGCTAGCAAACTTGAAAGTATTCTTGATTTTATGAAACTAGAACTTTTGGAATTTATGAAGAACACTTAGAACTTGAAGATAGAACTTGAGAGAGTTCAATTAGATGAAGAAAATTGAAGAATGAAAGTGTTTGTAGGTGTTTTTGGTCGTTGGTGTATGGATTAGATATAAAGGATATGTAATTTTGTTTTCATGTAAATAAGTCATGAATGATTACTCATATTTTTGTAATCTTATGAGATATTTCATGCTAGTTGCCAAATGATGGTTCCCACATGTGTTAGGTGACTCACATGGGCTGCTAAGAGCTGATCATTGGAGTGTATATACCAATAGTACATACATCTAAAAGCTGTGTATTGTACGAGTACGAATACGGGTGCATACGAGTAGAATTGTTGATGAAACTGAACGAGAATGTAATTGTAAGCATTTTTGTTAAGTAGAAGTATTTTGATAAGTGTATTGAAGTCTTTCAAAAGTGTATAAATACATATTAAAACACTACATGTATATACATTTTAACTGAGTCGTTAAGTCATCGTTAGTCGTTACATGTAAGTGTTGTTTTGAAACCTTTAGGTTAACGATCTTGTTAAATGTTGTTAACCCAATGTTTATAATATCAAAAGAGATTTTAAATTATTATATTATCATGATATTATGATGTACGAATATCTCTTAATATGATATATATACATTAAATGTCGTTACAACGATAAACGTTACATATATGTCTCGTTTCAAAATCATTAAGTTAGTAGTCTTGTTTTTACATATGTAGTTCATTGTTAATATAATTAATGATATGTTTACTTATCATAATATCATGTTAACTATATATATAACCATATATATGTCATCATATAGTTTTTTTTTTACAAGTTTTAACGTTCGTGAATCACCGGTCAACTTGGGTGGTCAATTGTCTATATGAAACCTATTTCAATTAATCAAGTCTTAACAAGTTTGATTGCTTAACATGTTGGAAACATTTAATCATGTAAACATCAATCTCAATTAATATATATAAACATGGAAAAGTTCGGGTCACTACACGTATATGGGAACCGACTTACGAAGCGGTTAGTGAAGGGTTTGTTGTTCGGGAAAGCCAATTAGAGAGCGGCAAGGCGTACACTTTGGCGGGATTTATGTGGGCATTTAAGGTAACGACATGTTTGATTTCAAATAGTTTTATTATTTAAAGATAATATATATATTGATATTGTTTAAACAAAAATGATTTGTAGATTTGGATCCTCGAGGCTTACCGTCGTACCATTAAATCCTTTGCTACAAAAACGGACAAGAATGGAGTACCGAGGGCTCTTTTTTGGAAGCGTACAACAGCGGAGACTTTTGGAATCTCAGATTACATTAAACTCTTAGATATTCAGGTCAGTGGGCTTTAATATTTGGAATTACCATTGACTGGTAAATGTCTGTTAAAACATAGAGGAAATGGCAAGGACGCAAGACCCTTCCTGCGTCCTTGCGTCTTTGGTAAGCGTGGTCGCAAGGTTGTACTTGCGTCTTTGCGTACGTGCTACTATGGAGACGCAAAGAGTTGTTTGCGTCCTTGCGTCTGTTTGACCAGAAAAGTTCCAAGTATTTTTTGTTATCTTGTGTATAAAGTCGTGTTTGATTATGCAGGATGATTGTCCCAAGAACAAGAGACCTATACGTGGTCTCTTCCCCACTGATACAGAGAAGGAGTGTCAATGGTGGATTGATAGTGACGCGTTATTTCTTGGAACTTTAGTTGAACAGGAGATCCAGCAAGAAGAAACCCCAATAATTCCAGAAACTGTAGAGGAGACACAGACACAGACACAGACACCAACACATCAAAATACCGAGGTACAAGAATTACATCGTGTGGTAGCGTTGTTGACCGAGCGGGTATCCAAAACTGAAAAAGAATTTAAAGAGCGGTTGGACAAAGTTGAAAATGAATTAAGTGAATGTAAAAGGAAATTGTCGGAATACGAAGAAAACCCTTTTCCAGAGCAAGAGTATCCGGTATATTAAAATTTATTAATTATTTTTATTTTTTGCATTTGAATATTTGTTCTCAATGAATTTATATAATTTTTGTTTTTTATTTGTTATTTGCTTAGGACGATACGTATTATGAGAAATCTTTCTCTGACAATGAGATTGTCAACCCTTCTCCGATGCAAATACGACGTGGAATAAGAGAAAGACGACCCACGCGTGCATTAAGGTCCCCGTTTACTTCACCTGGATATAGAAAACCAATTGAGAAGGTAAATTGCTGCATTATAATATTTTAGTTGTGTTTTTTTTTTATAAAAAAATGCATAAATATTTGGTGTTCTTGACTCACTGATGTGGACGCAAGGTTATGCTTGCGTCCTTGCGCTTCGTGGACGCAAAGTTTGTCTTGCGTCCTTGCGCTTTGTGGACGCAAAGTTAGTATTGCGTCCTTGCGTCTGCTGTTTTTATTAACCAGATTTCCTGTTTTGCACAGCTGTCCAGACATGTCATTGAGAAGGTGGAAAACATGAATGCGATCAACCTAGATACAGAATAGCAATGTGTGGATGAGCAAATGGTTGATCAGAAAGCTGTTGATGGACAACCTGATGCTATGGTAGTTGATAATGTTGCCCCTGGTGAAACAGAAGGACCAAAGAATGTAAGTGGTAAGGATGTGAAGGTGACTTTTAAGAGAAAAAGGAAGGAAAAGGACTGGGCTAGTGAAGAAGAAATCTTTGCCATGATCGACAGACTTATCAATGATCAAGGTTGTCTTAAACCACCACCCACTGGAGCATGGAGAGATCAGAGAAAGCACGCACCCCCTGCAAAAGATCCCACGACAATTATACAGAGCAAGCAAGAGACCCGTTGCATGTTCATCTTTCAAAGTGATCAGTTCATTTACCTTGGTCCGGAGTTTTGGATTTGCTTGCTGGGGTTAGGAGAGGCAGGATTTTTAGAGAACTTGGTGAGTGATCCTCTTAATGTTTTGTTTATGACATGAATTATTGTGTTAATATCTTAACCTGTCTTCTTAATTTGTAGCACATTGATGGCTGGGCTACATTTCTTTTAAGATATCGTCAGATATTTCTCCCCAGAGCAAGCCAGATGTTTAACACTCCTGAGTTACCACATGAGGTGGTTAAAGCAAGTTCTCGATGGACAATTATGCCATCTGGATTCCTGGCTCAGCTTGCAAACTTTAAAGAATTTTGGGGATTAAGTCAGAAGGAGAAGGAGGAGAGGTTGAAGCAAAAGGAGGAGAAGTTGAAGCAGGCCAAGGCCAAAGATCCTAATTTCAAAGAGAATGAAGGGTTCACTACCTTTAGGGTACCAAATTACACTTATATAATTGCTCTTGGGGATGGTAGTGATGAAATGTATCCAGCTTGGTCTTCATGTGATCAGGTAAGCATTTTAATTATCAATCTGGTGTTGATTAAAATTAGTGATCAGTTGATGTTTTTTGTAAACTGGAACAGGCGCAAGGTATATCTTGCGACCTTGCGTCTCGTTATTTACTTGGACGCAAGGTTAGTCTTGCGACCTTGCGTCTTTTATTTTGCTAAGACGCAAGGTTAGTCTTGCGACCTTGCGTCTTCGTGTTATTTGGACGCAAGGTGAATTTTGCGTCCTTGCGTATGTGTTGTTTTCTGACTAAACGTTCTTTCTGTTTCAGATCTTGATCCCAGTACACTTTAGAGTCCCAGAACATTTCTTGCTGCTATCATTAAAGTTAGAAGAAATGAAATTTTATGTGTACGACAGTTTACCCGGTCTTGCTAGTGAACAGCTACAACATGTTGTCACAATGATGTGTGAAAACTTGCCCGTCTACTTGCACGCAATTGACTACTATAACAAGACGCCAGAATCATAGCTTGAAGATTACTACCAAAACAATGAGAGTATGGAGTTGATGATTGAATCTGGGCGTAATGTGCCAGTGCAGGCAGGTGAAACCGGTGACTGCGGTGTTTGGGTGTGCATCCATATGGAGAGACTGGTGTTTGCACAGGAGGGCCTTGATGACATTGGAGATCTAAAAAAGGCTGCACAGGAATATAGGAACAGAATGGCAAGGACGTTCTTCCGTGCACGTTTTGATACACTACCACCACCACCAGACGAAAATGATGCGACAAGGGATGCTAAAAAGGCTGTACAGGTTGTTTGATTGTACCCTTGTTGATATGTATATGTGTTGTTTGAACTTGTTGTTTGTATATGATTACAAGTACTTACTAGTAGGTCTATATAAATGTGACTCTGATGGGAAAGAATAGACTGTAAGAGTAGCAGTATGCAGAAAGATGGACAATCTTGTGATTTGACCAGGGTTTGGAAGAAAGATGGACTATATTGCGACCTTGCGTCTGTGTTAATGAGGTCGCAAGGTCTAACTTGCGACCTTGCGTATGTGCAAAAGGTCGCAAGGTGAACCTTGCGACCTTGCGTATGTGCAAAAGGTCGCAAGGGATATCTTGCGACCTTGCGTATGTGCAAAAGGTCGCAATTGCTATGATTGGACTCAAGGTTTAATGATAGCATACATAAACCAAAATATAGATTATTATTACACATAACATAGATAAACTTCTAGAATTTATTACAACGAGAAGATATGACATAAAAAACATACAATAGGAAAATAAACCGAAACTTGGAGATTGGTTTACTAATTATCGCTCCCTAGATTGCACGTTGCATAAAACTGAGACTGATAAGCATGAAACGCTTCTTTGTCAGTGAGTTTCTCCTTACCCTTCTTCGACTTTGAAGTTGAGGCCGATGTTTTTACTACCCTTTTCGTGGTTGGTTCACTAGTTCGATCAACTGAAGATTTGCATGTATCCCTACCATGACCTGGTTCTTTGCAACGAGTACATGTTCTTACTATTTTTTCAGTGTCTTCACCCGTTGACGGATGACATTTTGTTAATTTTGGGCGTCCGGGAGCTCTTTTCGGCTTAATGGGAGGGTTTACAATTGGTAGGACGTTGGGCCCCGGATCCGACCATTCAGACCGATGGGACAAAGGAAGGATGTGTTCCATATACGTACTTATATAAGTTTCTGTCGTGAACCAATGAGATACAAATTGAGTAACATCAGCTACTCCAAACAGTCGTGCTACTGTAATAACATGTCCGCAAGGTATGCCTGATCCCTGCCACTGCCCACATGAACAAACTTTATCTGCTAGATTAACGAGGCCATTTTTTCGTCCATCGCGCACTTCTACTAGATTGTTTGTCGATGGAATTGCTTGCCATCTTCTTGACTTTTTCGTCCTCTTGCTAGTTTATGTTCAGCATATGGAGTAACAGTTGAAGTAAGACTAACCGATTGGTTGCGATGTTTGAAATACCAATCTTGTACCGAAGCGCGAAAAAATTCCAATAACATGCAAACAGGTAGTTTTCGAGCATGTACGGATAGTGCATTAACAGACTCTACACTGTTGCTAGTAAGGTATGAATACCTAACATGTTTCGCTCTACTTCTAGACCATTTGTGGAACCCGACATCACTTAAAATTTTGTAAGACGCTTTCAATCTTCTTCGAAATACATCAAGATGATCCTCAAAATCCGACGTACGATAAGCTTTGACCATTTTCCAATAATGCCATTCAAAATATTTGAATTTGTTCGATTTACTTTTAATGCTTGCAAACAAATGACGAGCGCAGAAACAGTGAAACGCTTCGGGGAACACGGTTGAAACACCATGTGCTATTGGCAAACCTCAATCCGAAATAAAAGTAAGCTCTGACATACGATCACCCATTCCCCAAGTCATCAAATGGTCTCGTAGGTTGCCCAAAAACCAATCCAAAGACTCGTTTGTCTCACCGCCAGCAATTCCATAAGCCAATGGCAAAATTCCATTATTGCCATCCATCGCAACAACAACTAAATTTGTACCCAAATATCCTGCCTTCAAATGCGCTCCATCGACGATGATTATCGGGCGACAATGTTGAACAAATGATTGAATCTGCAGGAATGAACAATGTTAAAACAAATATGTTTTTAATTTTTTAATCGATACGCAAGGAACGCAAAATTTAAAATATACATATTAAATGGTAATAGTGATACTTACAACTACGCCAAGGGAATAATAACACATCAGAAATCTATTTTCTTTGTCTGTGATCAAATTCGTTACGCTTCCGGGGTTGTGAATCTTAATGTTATGTAGGTAAATTGGAAGCATTTGGTACGACTCTTCACTACTCCCACGAAGCATCTGTAATGTATTACATTTGGCCCTCCATGCTTGATTGTAAGATATGCTGACACCAAATCGGCTGCCTATATCCGCACGTATATCGTTTGCTTTATATTCCCGGTTTGCAGATTTGAATGAATCCACAAGCATACTACCCAACACTTTTTGGTTGCATGTTTATTATTTCCCATAATTAGTGTGCGTGAGCATGTGTGTACGTCATGCAGTTTCTTTACCATAAAGTTTTCAGCGAATCGTATTCTGTAAGCACTACATTTCCACTCACAGTTTGGCAACACACATTTAGCGGTGTATCGAGATTTGTCTGACTTTACAGGCTTTATTTGGAAGTTTTCTTCAAGACATTTTGTAAATAGGGTGTTTATAAACTCTTCTTTGTTCAAGAAAGTTTGACGGACTTTAATTAAATCTGACACCCTATACGTGGTTGGTATTTCAGTCGTCTGTTCGCGCTCTTCCTCATGCTGACTCAAAAGAGTTGGCATATTCCAGAACGGATCTTGCTTTTCTTCTTCATATTGGAATTCTGTGTCTCCGTTTTTTCCTCCATCTGAATCACTATCTTCGGCAAGAGGTACCTCAAACGGGTGGTCTATGTGACAACCCGGAAATTTCCAATCAAATTTAAACTTTAATCTTTATATGTTTTCGACACGATAAACAATATTTGTTAAGTTAAATTGCAAGAATTTTAAACTATGTTTATACATTCATTCAACCTCGACCAAGTTCTAACGATTCACGAACCATCAAACGAATATGATTATATATGTATATGTGTATATATATTATAACTTGAAACGTAAACAAAATATTAGATTAAATACTTTATATGATTGTATCTGTTTCAAAATATTTATCAATGGAATTATAAGATAAGATCAAATTATTGAATTATCAGATATATTGAATTATGATTACAAGTCTCTGTTGAAAGGCCCACGTTGATTTGAGAAATCTTTCCATTTTAACAATATTCGAAAAATGGTAAAGTGATTTATAAATAAGAACAAATTGTCAATCATTGAGAACTAGACAAAAGATAGTGGAAGATTGAATCTCATAATGACTCGATTGATCTATTTAGTTTCAAACGTACAAAAACGTTTTCAGTTTAAAAAGAACTTTATTATTAAAACGTATATAACTTTTATAAATATCTAGAACCACTTTTGACAACTCATTACTTAACTAGTATGATAAAGATAACGATATTTATATTTTATTTTATTAAATATATATAACGATTTAAATTAATATTATATATATTTATACGCGTATTATACGTACATAGTTTTATACTTTTACTATACTTAAACTTTACCTTTACTTTATTTTTACTTTACTTTAACTTTAATAATTCATACTTTAATAATTCACTTTAATAATTCATACTTTAATAATTCACTTTAATAATTCATACTTCAATAATTCACTTTAATAATTCATACTTTAATAATTCATACTTTAATAATTCACTTTAATAATTCAAAAATCTATTATAAATAGAATTCAATAGGTTTCATTATTTCATAGAAACTTGAAAATATTTTTCTCTAAACTCTCTCAATCGATTTACATATATATATTTACTCCGTATTTCAAGATATTATTAGTATACATAAAATATTACGACGGAGTGCTGTCTGAGTGATTTCGAAATTGTTTTTCGAGTAGAATAGGATTAAGGAAATTATGGGTTATAGCTATGGAGGTGATTGAGTATGGTTCATGGGTATGCTCGTGAGGTCAATATAGTGTTTATCATTTCTGTTGCGTCTACGTACCTTTCCTACAATATTGAATCTCAATATTGATACGTGAGTACTCATAATTTAACTTTTACATACTAATAGTGTATCCCTGACTAGTGCTCGAGTATTTAGGATTATGCATGCTTGTACTTTTGATATTGCCCTTAGACAGGTTAGGTTGAATATTGAATTAGTTACACTTACGGTTGAGATGAGGTATAAGATATGCATGTCCTTGGAAAGCTAGCGAAAAATTAAGGACTTTTCCTTTAGATATCGAATGGTTTCGATGAACGGATTAGAAGTTATAATCAATTGAATTTTCGATATTTTTATTAAAAATGATTATTATTATCGTCGTTTTTATCGTCGTTCTAGTTTTATCTTATTATTATCATTATTATTATCTTTATCAATAAAAGGGATTTATCATTAAAAATTGTTATTTTTTTTATTATTACTATCGTTATTATCGTTAAAGTTATAATTAGTATTATTATTATCCAATTATTATTATTATTATTATTATTATTATTATTATTATTATTATTATTATTATTATTATTATTATTATTTTTATTTTTATTATTATTAGTATTATTATTATTATTATTATCATTATTAATATATATATATCATTATTTAAAAATGGTTATTGTTATTGTTATTATTATTATTATTACTATATTATCATTAAGATAATTATTAGTATTATCGTTAATAATGTTATAGTAACTATCATTATTAATATTAGTGTAATTAAAACAAATATTTGTAACACCTAATTATTTTGATTACTATTATTATAATTATTATGAACACGATATAAAAGACGATTAAAAGCTATTAAACGAAACGATTAGGAAATAATTAGTAAGAGTATCATGATGAAATTAAAATATTATATGATATTGATTTAGATAAAATTATCGTTCTTATTATTTTTATCATTACTATTATTATTAAAAGTATCGTTAGTATTAAAACTATCATTTTAACAAAAATTATCATTTTAATAGAAATGTCATTGTTACTATAAAATATTATTATTATTATTATTTTAAATAGAATTATTATTTTAAAGTTAATATTAAAAATTATCGTAAATATTAAAGTTATCATAATTAGAATTATCGTTTTATCATAATGTCATCTTAGTAATTATAAATATTGATATTTTTATAATAATTATTATTATTACAAAATAATACAACTTTTACTTACTATCATTATAGATATTATTTTATCAAATAAATATGTGATACAAACATATTTTACTACGTATAATAACTTACTTTAATAATACCTATCATATTATCTTTATGATATTAAATGAACCCTATAAATTTTATTACTTAATATATATAAAAGTATATTATATTATATAAATTTAATATAAAATTTTATTTATTAATAAATAAATTATATTATTTACTCTAATAAATTTTTTAAAAATATTTAAAAATATAAAACGACGATATTTAAACTATATATTAATCATGTATAGATTTTTAGAAATTATTTTGAGTCAAATTTACTTTTGTTGACTTTTGCTTATTAGTCTCGAGCATTAGGATTGTGGTACACTATGACTTGACCTAATTTGTTAGACAAATATTAACCAACACATAATTATATGTAATTAATTTAGGTTCGTGAATCCGAGGCCAACCTTGCACTTGTTCAATGACGTTATATGTATTTTTACTACGAAATACAGTATGGTGAGTTTCATTTGCCTTTTTACCCTTTATATTTTTGGGCTGAGAATACATGCGCAATTTTTATAAATGATTTACAAAATAGACACAAGTACGTGAAACTACATTCTATGGTTGAATTATCGAAATCGAATATGCCCCTTTTTATTTAGTCTGGTAATCTAAGAATTAGGGAACAGACATCCTAATTGACGCGAATCCTAAAGATAGATCTATTGGGCCTAACAAACCCCATCCAAAGTACCGGATGCTTTAGTACTTCGAAATTTATATCATGTCCGAAGGAGGATCCCGGAATGATAGGGGATATTCTTATATGTATCTAGTTAATGTCGGTTACCAGGTGTTCACCATATGAATGATTATTTTTGTCTCTATGCATGGGACGTATATTTATGAGAACTGGAAATGAAATTCTTGTGGTCTATTAAAATGATGGAAATAAATGATTATGATAAACTAATGAACTCACCAACCTTTTGGTTGACACTTTAAAGCATGTTTATTCTCAGGTGTTAAAGAAATCTTCCGCTGTGCATTTGCTCATTTTAAAGATATTACTTGGAGTCTTTCATAGCATATTTCGAAGAACGTTGCATTCGAGTCATTGAGTTCATCAAAGATTATTATTAAATCAATTTATAGTTGGATAGTGGATATTATGAAATGGTATGCATGCCTGTCAATTTTCGATGTAAAGAAAGATTGTCTTTTAAAAACGAATGCGATGTTTGTAAAATGTATCATATAGAGGTCAAATACCTCGCAATGTAATCAACTATTGTGAATCGTTTATAATGTATATGAACGGGTCCTTTCAGTTGGTATCAGAGCGGTGGTCTTAGCGAACCAGGTCTGCATTAGTGTGTCTAACTGATAAGTCGATAGGATGCATTAGTGAGTCTGGACTTCGACCGTGTCTGCATGTCAAAAGTTTTGCTTATCATTTTGTGTCGAAAATTAACTACTTATCATCCTCAGGAAATTATCTGCTTATCATTTTTAGTCTAAGACACGTCTTACTGCATTGATTGCATGAATAGTGTATAGACAAAAATTCATATCTTAGCATATCTGCTAAATCATATCTTATCGTATCTGTTACTTTAAACTTTGCCTGACATATCTCGCAAAGTCCTCCGTAATCTACGAAATCTTTTGATCTATATATATATATATATATATATATATATATATATATATATATATATATATATATATATATATATATATATATATATATATATATATATATATATATATATATATATATATATATATATATATATTCTATCTAATTAGAATACCATCCGTTAGCCAAAATCATTTCATATCGGAAAAAAAAATCCTTTATCCAATCGTACGAAATGGAATTCGTCATCAGTTCAAGTCACTCAGATTCCGAAATGGAATCCCATTCAAGCTCCGAAAGCAGTGTGACCGGAATAGATCAACCAATCAGTCATCACCTATTCTGGATGAATTGGGGATGGGTTCGTAGCCTCCTCAATCATTGAAGACAAGAAGAAGGTGATCCCTTCCATCCACCACATTGCCCTCTTGACGAAGAACCTGAAGCACTTACCGGCGAACCTGTCCGAAACACCATGTTCTCGCTCATTTCCAGAGTATCTCGTCACGATTATATATTACATCAAATTTTAGATTTTATTTATCCGCTCGTCCGAACCGACAATCACCCCGGTGTAATAGAAGAAGTCAACGAGCTTCGCGCTCGGGTAGTGGCTTTGGAGAATATGGTGCAGAGATTACAAACACCAGCAGCAGCATCAGCAGCATAACCAGTACCACCATCATCAACGCCAACAGTACCATTACCACCTCCAACCACAACCGCGTCGTAAACCTCAACTTCACAATCTGTCCCACGAGCATCAACGTCATACGCACCATAGATACCAAGGAGTACCAACAACAATAACTGATGAAGTATTAATTCATAACTTCATTGGAGAAACATTCCGCGACGTTTATGTAATCTCTAAAGTCTTAGAGATTATCTAATCTAGCCCTAACCATAAATCAGTTAAGCGAACCAAAAATGATAGAAGGAAGAGTAGAAACCCTGACAAAAATGGTGTGTGATTAACAAGCTAAACTTGCTTTACCAACAGCATCAGCAGTACCGTCAGAGTTACCAGCATCGTCAGTACAGTCAACATCCAAATCAACAACACCGATAACATCACAAACTCCGTCAGTTCAAGAATCACTGTGGACATTATTACAAATCAATAACGTGTATATTGTATCAACGAGTTATGAAGAATTAACTCATTCCCTCTGAAGAAATTATATGTATATTATATATATATATATATTTTGAAATAAATCTTTCCGTGCTAAACTATTGTGTGTGAATCTTAACTACTCGGTTAATTCATATTACAAATATGCAATAATGTACGTCCTTCGGCCGCAACTTAACCAGCGTTAACTACAATCTCTGTCGCAATTCAACAAATTCCAATTCATAATAAATCAAGTATATATTTGATTTTACACTTTCATCATCGATGTACCCGAAACTTTTCAGATAACATCATTCGTACTTTGCGAAATTCACAAGAATTCCACGAACCGAACATCATACATCAACAAATAACGAAGTATTGATTCATAATTTCAATGTCATTAAAGAAATACTGCGTAAAAGTTATGTACTTTTTAAAGCCTTTAGGGATTATTAAATTCTAGTTTCAACCGTAAATCAAATGAGTTTAATTTAACATTAACTCATTAAATCTATGTTACATCTGAAGAAAATATACATATATATATTTTCATAAAGACTGTAATAAAATTCTTTTGTACAAAATATTAATTGTGAAATTTTTTTTAACGGGTAGGTAATACCCGAGAGATATATAAATTCACAAATAATATATTACATTCTTCGAATCTGATTCAGCAAATCATCCATTATACTCCCTACTTTCACAACAATATACATTCTTTTATAGAAATCAAAACAACCATACTCATTCAAAATTTAATTACATATTCTGATTTTGAAATCTCAAAATTCAACTTGAGATATGACCAAAATCATCACTCTTAGATCCTTACATCTTTCACAAGCTATATTTTGACTTCAAATCTGTGTTAGAATATCAAATGTATGTTAACGATTACAATCTGTGTTCAAACCCTTCGTAAATTTCTGAAGACACTTCGAATGATGAGCAATCGAGATGATGATCCAACCACATGTTACCCACAGTTATGTACCCGAAAAACTCTTGAAACCAAAGTAAAAGTTTAAACAACGTATCCGCGTCAGATTCTTTGGCATTTATTAGCAAAAATAACTTTGCGACTCCTATTCAAAGTAGCCAGTTTTGTCACAGCTCCAGCAAGTCAACTTCAACTTTTCAGTCAGACTAACCTTATTATAACCTTGAGATATACACCATCGTTATCAGGGAACCTTTTACATTTCACCACATTATTAGCAGATGTACCAACAACTTCACTACCCTTTGACTTTAGCCTCTCCAAAAAGTCATTATAATTATTTATTGAAACCCCATCATTTACTCATTCGCATCTTGTATTGAGAATTGCCATACGAATCATTGGGAATTAGCAATCAGTAATTTGAAATCTCGCAGCATGTCTACGCCAACAGTTATATGTGTATATATAACGTCTATCTTCTGGACTTAATTTGAATGTGAAGTTTCTGAAAAACACTCCGAACTAAGAATTGGTTCTCCGAAAATAGAAAAAATGCTGATGAAGCAGCAAAAAAACTAAAAACGATTTTAAACGGTAAAAGCTGGATGATAATGATGAAGTGTGCTGGCAAAGCGCAGAAAAAGAGAAGTTTTGAAACTGGAAAACGGATTGAGCAAAGTAGGAAGGAGGCTTTGGACAAATTACAAAGACTGAACCTGACTTCAAAGGATCCAAATGATTCAGTACCTGCTGAAGTCATTAACGAATACCTTGCTCCTGACTCTAAACCCCTGCGGACAATATTCTTCATCATCCTCTGATATTAGAAATTCTAAAATATCATCATATCTTTCATTATAAATATCCTCCATATTTCTGAAGATATTTTCTTAATTTTTCTTATTTGAAATCATTTACCTCTTCGCACTATCTGTATTACATCATAAAAGAAACTATTTTAGTTTCTAAATTCTGAAACATTCAAGTTTAAAATAGGAATATTTTGAAGTAGTGTTGGGAACTGAAGCATGAATTAGTATAATATAATGACACTTGATCAACGTGATTATATTACAGTAAGTCATGCTGAGTTTCTAAATGGAACGTGATGATTCACAGATCATAATATCATCATATGCCATGTTATACGACTCTTGTATTCTATTTAACCTCTAAAATATCAAGAAAATATTTCTTGATGATTCGGCCTTTTTCAAGGTATTCTAGTAATTTGACAAGTCAAGATCGTGCCATCACAATTTCCTTCCTAGAACATTAACAATGTTCATTCCGAAATTCATATCTGTGAATTCTGGACCATTACAAGCGGTGCTTAATCGCAAGAAGAAGAAACGAAAGGACAAAACTCCGAAATAGAAATTGGGGTATAAATTGCATAAAATAAAAGAGAGCATTAACTGTGAATGATAATGATTATAGAAGACAGAAGCAGAGACTTTGAAATATAAGGGAACATATAAATCCTAACGACAAACCAGAAATTATAAACCATATATATCGATGCATATAGCAATATAAAGACACGGGAGAACTAGAAACACTATAAACCCAAGAGTATAGTAGAAGTAAATAGATTCTTCTGGCGGTAGATGAAAAAGAAGAATGACCGATATGAAAGTTAGAAGTATATCGAGAATCAGAACTGGATGGAGCATATTGATGAATACTTTAAAATATGAGTTGAGGGGGCAAGAATAGAAGGTGATGAAACATGACTAGGAACTTAGAAATCAACAGATTTAACTCACACAATGGCGGAATAAGTGAATCAAACCCTCTAGTGAATAGGTTAAGTTTTTTTTTTTTGATTAATTTAGTCAAACCACAACTAAATCAAGTGTGATTAGATCAATACCTAGAGCTATTATTCACCACCTGGGTGATTTGGACTGAGAGAAAATCGGAGGAGCTCACTAGATCTGAGTGTGTGTAACAAATGAGAGGCTTAACCTAAAATGAAGAACATAAGACTTTATATACCCCTGATGTTAACTCACCCATACGATTCATTCATCACACGTATGAGTTGGCTTCATCAGCCGTACTGGTGATCACTCACTCGTGTCTTCTCATTTAGGTTGTAATTGTGACTTAGCTCAGCATCAACCGTGCGTATGAGCCTGTCAGCCGTACTAGTGAGGCTTCACTCGTACGTCTGACTAAGTCTAACATAGTTAAACATCTAAATCTCATTCCTGCAGTTCCTGTAACCACATACAAACACGGATAGGATAATAACGAGCAATCATGGTGGCCTGTAAACTGTTGTACCTGCAATGGACGTGGGTAGATGTCTAGGGACTTGCATAAAATGCATCAACAGAAGGTGTGAGTTGTAAGGAAACGAAGGAGGTGAATTTATAAGAAAATCTTTGACAGAACAATTAAAATGGACGATCGCATTTAAAGCGGATCCTAATTCCCTTGATTACCGGAGAGTCAAATCTTATTAAGAAGATTTTCTTCAAATCCCTTGAAATCTGGGAATCAATCATATCTACGTCAAATGATAAGATGAATCTACACTTACTCATTTCACTCTTCTATGTTAGCTTCATTCGTACTCTTCATATAAATGGATTATTTATCCAAATTATTCGCTGATGATAAAACTCTAATTTTCAGCCCGTATGCATCATGAAAACATACTTATTATCATTCACGACCTTTCCACTCAAATTTCGGAACGAAATTTCTTTAACGGGTAGGTACTGTGACAACCCGGAAATTTCCAACCAAATTTAAACTTTAATCTTTATATGTTTTCGACACGATAAACAATATTTGTTAAGTTAAATTGCAAGAATTTTAAACTATGTTTATACATTCATTCAACCTCGACCAAGTTCCAACGATTCACGAACCATCAAACGAATATGATTATATATGTATATGTGTATATATATTATAACTTGAAACGTAAACAAAATATTATATTAAATACTTTATATGATTGTATCTGTTTCAAAATATTTATCAATGGAATTAGAAGATAAGATCAAATGATTGAATTATCAGATATATTGAATTATGATTACAAGTCTCTGTTGAAAGGCCCACGTTGATTTGAGAAATCTTTCCATTTTAACAATATTCGAAAAATGGTAAAGTGATTTATAAATAAGAACAAATTGTCAATCATTGAGAACTAGACAAAGGATAGTGGAAGATTGAATCTCATAAAGACTCGATTGATCTATTTAGTTTCAAACGTACAAAAACGTTTTCAGTTTAAAAAGAACTTTATTATTAAAACGTATATAACTTTTATAAATATCTAGAACCACTTTTGACAACTCATTACTTAACTAGTATGATAAAGATAACGATATTTATATTTTATTTTATTAAATATATATAACGATTTAAATTAATATTATATATATTTATACGCGTATTATACATACATAGTTTTATACTTTTACTATACTTAAACTTTACCTTTACTTTATTTTTACTTTACTTTAACTTTAATAATTCATACTTTAATAATTCACTTTAATAATTCATACTTTAATAATTCACTTTAATAATTCATACTTTAATAATTCACTTTAATAATTCATACTTTAATAATTCACTTTAATAATTCAAAAATCTATTATAAATAGAATTCAATAGGTTTCATTATTTCATAGAAACTTGAAAATATTTTTCTCTAAGCTCTCTCAATCGATTTACATATATATATTTACTCCGTATTTCAAGATATTATTAGTATACATAAAATATTACGACGGAGTGCTGTCCGAGTGATTTCGAAATTGTTTTTCGAGTAGGATAGGATTAAGGAAATTATGGGTTATAGCTATGGAGGTGATTGAGTATGGTTCATGGGTATGCTCGTGAGGTCAATATAGTGTTTATCATTTCTGTTGCGCCTACGTACCTTTCCTACAATATTGAATCTCAATATTGATACGTGAGTACTCATAATTTAACTTTTACATACTAATAGTGTATCCCTGACTAGTGCTCGAGTATTTAGGATTATGCATGCTTGTACTTTTGATATTGCCCTTAGACAGGTTAGGTTGAATATTGAATTAGTTACACTTACGGTTGAGATGAGGTATAAGATATGCATGTCCTTGGAAAGCTAGCGAAAAATTAAGGACTTTTCCTTTAGATATCGAATGGTTTCGATGAACGGATTAGAAGTTATAATCAATTGAATTTTCGATATTTTTATTAAAAATGATTATTATTATCGTCATTTTTATCGTCGTTCTAGTTTTATCTTATTATTATCATTATTATTATCTTTATCAATAAAAGGGATTTATCATTAAAAATTGTTATTTTTTTTATTATTACTATCGTTATTATCGTTAACGTTATAATTAGTATTATTATTATCCAATTATTATTATTATTATTATTATTATTATTATTATTATTATTATTATTATTATTATTATTATTAGTATTATTATTATTATTATTATCATTATTAATATATATATCATTATTTAAAAATGGTTATTGTTATTGTTATTATTATTATTATTATTATTACTATATTATCATTAAGATAATTATTAGTATTATCGTTAATAATGTTATAGTAACTATCATTATTAATATTAGTGTAATTAAAACAAATATTTGTAACACCTAATTATTTTGATTACTATTATTATCATTATTATGAACACGATATAAAAGACGATTAAAAGCTATTAAACGAAACGATTAGGAAATAATGAGTAAGAGTATCATGATGAAATTAAAATATTATATGATATTGATTTAGATAAAATTATCGTTCTTATTATTTTTATCATTACTATTATTATTAAAAGTATCGTTAGTATTAAAACTATCATTTTAACAAAAATTATCATTTTAATAGAAATGTCATTGTTACTATAAAATATTATTATTATTATTATTTTAAATAGAATTATTATTTTAAAGTTAATATTAAAAATTATCGTAAATATTAAAGTTATCATAATTAGAATTATCGTTTTATCATAATGTCATCTTAGTAATTATAAATATTGATATTTTTATAATAATTATTATTATTACAAAATAATACAACTTTTACTTACTATCATTATAGATATTATTTTATCAAATAAATATGTGATACAAACATATTTTACTACGTGTAATAACTTACTTTAATAATACCTATCATATTATCTTTATGATATTAAATTAACCCTATAAATTTTATTACTTAATATATATAAAAGTATATTATATTATATAAATTTAATATAAAATTTTATTTATTAATAAATAAATTATATTATTTACTCTAATAAATCTTTTAAAAATATTTAAAAATATAAAACGACGATATTTAAACTATATATTAATCATGTATAGATTTTTAGAAATTATTTTGAGTCAAATTTACTTTTGTTGACTTTTGCATATTAGTCTCGAGCATTAGGATTGTGGTACACTATGACTTGACCTAATTTGTTAGACAAATATTGACCAACACATAATTATATGTAATTAATTTAGGTTCGTGAATCCGAGGCCAACCTTGCACTTGTTCAATGACGTTATATGTATTTTTACTACGAAATACAGTATGGTGAGTTTCATTTGCCTTTTTACCCTTTATATTTTTGGGCTGAGAATACATGCGCAATTTTTATAAATGATTTACAAAATAGACACAAGTACGTGAAACTACATTCTATGGTTGAATTATCGAAATCGAATATGCCCCTTTTTATTTAGTCTGGTAATCTAAGAATTAGGGAACAGACACCCTAATTGACGCGAATCCTAAAGATAGATCTATTGGGCCTAACAAACCCCATCCAAAGTACCGGATGCTTTAGTACTTCGAAATTTATATCATGTCCGAAGGAGGATCCCGGAATGATAGGGGATATTCTTATATGTATCTAGTTAATGTCGGTTACCAGGTGTTCACCATATGAATGATTATTTTTGTCTCTATGCATGGGACGTATATTTATGAGAACTGGAAATGAAATTCTTGTGGTCTATTAAAATGATAGAAATAAATGATTATGATAAACTAATGAACTCACCAACCTTTTGGTTGACACTTTAAAGCATGTTTATTCTCAGGTGTTAAAGAAATCTTCCGCTGTGCATTTGCTCATTTTAAAGATATTACTTGGAGTCTTTCATAGCATATTTCGAAGAACGTTGCATTCGAGTCATTGAGTTCATCAAAGATTATTATTAAATCAATTTATAGTTGGATAGTGGATATTATGAAATGGTATGCATGCCTGTCAATTTTCGATGTAAAGAAAGATTGTCTTTTAAAAACGAATGCAATGTTTGTAAAATGTATCATATAGAGGTCAAATACCTCGCAATGTAATCAACTATTGTGAATCGTTTATAATGTATATGAACGGGTCCTTTCAGTCTAATTCTTTAATTTTACATACGTTTTCAAGACCATAGTTATGCAAATCAAACTCTTCTGTGTTAGGAAGTGGCAATTCAGGTTCTTCCGCTTCCAAATTGTTGCTTGCAAGGTTTTCTTCAGTATCATTTTGTAGTAATAATTGTTGTGGTTGGTGTTTTGGTGGTTTTGGTGGTTTTGGTGATTTTGGTTTTTTTGGTGTGGGTGTTTCTTGGTTTTGTTGTAGTAGTGGCTGGTTTGTCAAGAATTTTGTTTCTGGAATCCGTTGTGGCTGATGCATTATTACTCTATCGACAATATAAATATCAATAGGAGCATTTACAATTGCATATTGTAAAAACTCTAGAAAGTCTTCATCATCATCAGTAATATCAAAAACTTGATTATTAAAAACGTATCTCATTGAAACAGCTGCATTCGGTGGGAATTGAATCTTTTTAAGAACATTTTTTAACAATATTCTCCGATTCATTGGTTTTACGGGCGCAATTGGGAGTCTTAACCGAATTCTAAAACAATCTCGTGGCATATATATGGGTATGTTGTTAATGTACTCAAAAGAACCCCCACAACATATATTAACAACAAATTTATCATCATTAACACAATTCATAATGACAAAATTAGTGAAAAAGTGGTTAAAATAGTACCTTAACGTGGGTATAAGCTCTGCATTGAAAAATTTTGAAATATTTATGAGACTGTGATTTCAAAGTCTCAGGGTCAATCTATATATAGGGACATAATATTATCCGTAAAAATCTAGGATATCTGACGAAATCTTATCCACAAAATCGTATTTCTGATCAGATAAGGTCGCAAGCTCGCAAGACGCAAGGACGCAAACTCGCGCCTTGCGAGGACAACTCGCAAGCCTCCTTGCGTCTTGCGAGGGCAATCTGGCAATTTTTTTTTTTTTTTTGGGCTCCGGCGCAAGAAACTACATGGAAATGGGCATTTTGGCTATAATCCCTAGATCCAGCAGTTTTTTAATCCGTTTCGAATTGGATTCGGTTTTTCGGATTGGATCCGATCTTTTGCCCATATATACTTCTAAGAATACGGTAAAGGAGAAAGCTTATTAAACACCAAAAGTCAAATTTATAGAATGAATCTCATGAACTACCAAGCTTGAGATTATAGATCGATTTTGCTGGTAAATTTTAATGTTTGGAAGCATGATTAAAAACTAACATCTCAATTGCTTTGAATCCTAAAATAAAAAGCATCCAGATATATAATATATAATATATAATATATAATACTACATAATAACAAGAATAATAATAATCTACTGCAGTTAACAAATCAAATAATACATAATGACCAGGTATATTTTGTTCTTGTTAAGAGAGTTCCACATCTACTCCAAGCCCTAGAAACATCCGAAACTTCAAAATTCTCGACCTCTAGTATTGTTAAGTCGAACAGCAACCATTTTTCTTCATGGCAGAAACATCATCTTTAGACCCGACATTAATAGTCTGCCCGTTAGGCAACGCTCCAGGATCGTTCCCAATGTCAAGTGCTTTCCGACTTACCACATGGTATATTTGGGTAAGAACCTCAGTAAAAGCATCCTCGACATTCAAGGACTCGAGAGCCGATGTCTCCATAAAATAAGTGTTTTCCTTTTCTGCGTAAGCTTTCGCATCCTCTACAGAAACTGCACGTAAGTGGCGCAAATCTGCCTTGTTTCCGACAAGCATTATCACAATGTTTGAGTCACTGTGGTCTCGGAGCTCTTTTAACCATCTCTCAACGTTCTCAAATGTGACGTGGCGTGTGGTGTCGTATACGAGTAAAGCACCCACGGCTCCTCTATAGTATGCACTTGTGATTGCACGGTACCTGTCGCCAAAGATTAGTACATTTACAAAATCAGGTCAATATAATTCGTAACTAACCACTTTGATTAAAAAAAAACACACAACATATAACAATAATTTTTAAATAATTGTTTAACTTTAAGCTTTTGCAACCTTGTGCATCCCAATTGAGCTGTCATAATTCACTTCATAGTGTCAACATGATGTTCCTGAATAGCCTCAAACGATGAATTTGACAACTAATCATACAAAACTATAAGCTACTACTAACTACTCCACAAGTTTCTATATATAAAAAGATATGTATAGACTACTGCAGTCAAATATGATAAATACAGCATCTAAAACAATGAGGAACTATTAGCAATAAACTACAATAGACAAGAACAAAATCCGTTCTTTTAAAACTAAAAAAACCAACGATTTATAGAATAAGAAGTACAAAATATATAATGCAAACATCTCACATTGATGAGCAAAATGTAGCAACCCTATCAAATGGCTATTGAGTGACCTAGCGGTTTTGGAGTAACCCATCTACAAAGACGCTCAGGTTGTAAGTCTCATAAGAGAACTTAAATAGCGTAAATAAAGTCGTATTTTTTTTTTTTAGCTTTTAAATAAGAGAACTTAGAATAATAAGTACGGAGTATATATTTTCAAAGGAATGAAAAAAGATCCCTTTTTGGTGGTGAAGAAACTTAAATTCCTTAACTTGATCAACAATCACATTCAAAATGAGGGATTTGGTAAAATTGGGTACATCTATTATCTATGCCATTTACTGCTAAAGCATAAATTGCTACCTAAGATTCAAATTCTAATAGATCCATTTTGATCAAATACTAGTATAATCAATATCAATATTACTATAAACCCTAGACTAGAAAAAACATATATTATATAGAGCCAAAAAAAATAAAATGATATTATCAAACTAAAAAACAGAAAGCAGATAGAACATTCCATCATTTAACTGAAATTAAATTAAAATAATTAAATTACAGAAATCAAGATGAAAAAGAACCTTTCTTGACCAGCAGTATCCCAAATCTGAGCTTTGATGACTTTCTCATCAACACGAATACTTCTGGTAGCGAATTCAACACCAATTGTTGACTTTGATTCAAGACTAAATTCGTTTCTAGTGAATCTGGAAAGCAGATTTGATTTACCAACACCTGAATCACCGATCAGAACCACTTTGAATAGATAATCGTAGTCATCGTCACCTCTATACGCCGCCATCAGATCAAATGCAATTTTACTGAAATCAATTAATAATCAAGTTTTTTATTTTAATTAGTGAATGCGATCAGGAGGAGGAGGAGGAGTTGCGTGATTCACGTAAAAAGAAATTAACGCCGCCGCGTATCGAGGTTGGAGACGCAAATTTAAAATATTTACATTTTTTTACCTTTTAATATTTGCTTCTTTGCTTTACATTTTATATTTTTATATTTTTAAAAATTAAAATAACAAGATAATTTCTCCACACGATACTAGGGTGACATGTTTGTCCTAAACTTGATTTCAAAGGTCAGATCTAATTGGTACTGCTAACAATTAGTTTCTCGAAGTGAATTTTTCCAACCTTCATTTGTACTGTCAGGATTATTGCGATTTGAGTTTCTCCTAATGCGTGTGTGGGTGACATATGATCACGAATGTGGTTAAGTCCATTTGAATGATACTAAAAAACAATTAAGTGTAATTCCCCCAAAACAATAAAATATGTTTACAAGCACATAAGCAATAAATTGATTTTATTTTTCAGGAACATGCTCGATTTCATAGCATCGTCCTTTGTAACGACCAAGACTCGTAAATTCATCGGTTCACACAGTTGTCCATGTACCAGTAGAAGATTCGGCAGCTACTGCGCCCCTGCTTCTTCAGGCGGAACTCCAGGTTGAGGAGTTACTCGAAATGCTGCCAAGATATCAGTTTCTTCACTTTGCATCGAATTAAACCACATGCTCCACCGCTTGTGCGGGGCCCCGTCAATTCTTTTGAGTTTCATTCTTACAAACGTACTTCCCAGCCCAGGCACAACAACACAATCATCGCACAACAACACAATCATCAGGGGCGCGCTCTACCCACCAAGCTAATAGTCCGTCGTTAAAACCATATCAACAAATCTTCCGTCTTGCAAATAAGGCATATCCTGCTAGGCATATTTTTTGAAATGATACCCTTATTTCCATCCATCCCTTGGATAGATAGAGAGGGAGGGCGGAGCTTTTGATTGCAACCGAATCCATTCATTTATAGAAAAGATTTAACATTTTTTTTTTTCATCAACAAACAAAACCATATTTTACTTGCGATATTCAGTTTTTAACAAATCAATATCAAGCAACTCTTATTAAGATTTTTATTGAACTGAAAAAACCTTTCATATTAGACGTGTAATTCATCTTAAGCTTTTCTGCTTTTGTCATTACACGACCACTCGCATAAATAAACCCATCAAACAGCAAAACTGACGGATCTAAGCAAAGTAGTAAAAGGGTCATACCCGATATTAAACCGCTAAACTTAACAAAAAATATAAATAGATGAACCAGCTATTAGAAGGCACCGCAGTTGCAGCCAAAAGAATGATGGAGACAAGGCCGGCGTATTCAAATTCGGCCAAGAAAACCTCCAATTCTATTATCTATTACTATCAATTATAATTATATATTTTGTCTTTTAATCCAATAGCGTTCTCCATGTGCATTTTCAAGATTGGCCTGAATTGATTTTTTTCTTCCTTCAAGTATGCATAAGCCTTCACAACGTACGTGAATTCCGGACCATAAAGATGGCAGGCCGAGGCCGCTTTGTAACCCACAAGCTCCATATTCCCTGTCAACAATGTACCATGAAGTATGAGCCACTAAAAACTAATCAAATATTGGTCGATCAATTGGCCAAGTAAACACTACAGCCAAAATAAAAACGGGTCAACCCAATTACCTAAAATGAATAGTAAGCACTCGTATCTATATTTTTGTTCCTGCACATACATTGTTCTGGGTCAACCCAAGTACCTTGAACAATTACCCAACCTGCCCATCTCACAACTAACTTTATTGTTCAGAAATATCATTCAATAAATGCAAAATGTGAGTCAAAACACTACCTGACGCAATTTCTGATGTAAGCCTTGTTTGGGTAAAATGACGTGTCTGCCACCATCGACAACGTAATCTCCAGTTATCACTTACTTCATCATCTTTAAACATGTCAGGAACATTAGCAGAACGCTTTGTGCAGCTATCACCAACACAACTCGACATTCTATCTTCATCACAGTGAGAAAGCTTTATAAAGCAAGAAGCAAATTCTTTCCATATATGACAGTCCGGATATGAAGCCTCCAAATGCTTAGCAATCATTTCTACCAGTTTTTCTATGCTGTAACGCCCTGTTAAAAAAGACAAGTAAACACATAGTAATAAACAACAAACCGCAAATTTAACACTAAGAGAGGACTTGCCAGGTTAAACAATTGACGTATAACTAATATTGTGTCATTTGTAAAAAATAAATTGTTTAAACACACATGATTATTAACACAGTACAAACTATAAAAAAAATGTGGTATGCACATTCAAATGATGATGAAGGTTCAAGCAAATAACATACCATCATAGTGCAAGTTGATTAGCTTTAACAGTGAGTGTCTACAAGTTGGATCCTTATTTAAAGTGTCTTCAAAGCAGGCGCACATTTTGCTTACATCCTCGTTTGAAAAATGTTCCAGAAGACTAGCTCTTAATCTTCAACAATAAAATAGTTCAAACAAAAAAAAGTTAATACAAAATAAATTTGAATTTTTTTTTTATAAATAAATCAAGGTCTCTGCATTAACAAAGAGATAATAAGGATAACCTAAAAGGAAGTGAGGCGTGAGAGTTTTGTACAACACTTTCCACTTCTTCTATAGCTTCCTTAACTTGATCCCCAACCAAAAGCATCTATTAAAATTAAAAAAATGTAAAGTTAACAGTATTACAAAGCTTAAATCGCAAATGGCTTTTGACAAGAAATAGAAAGAACAAAAAAATGTTGCTTGCCTGAATTAGAGGTAGTAAAGCTTCAAAAGCTTCTAGATGAAGAGCAGCCCGTAAATGCTTCACTGCAGCCTTATAATGATCGTTCTGTATTCTCTTTTGAAAAGAGATGAAATCCTCAAACGTATTTGTGCCAGGAAATCTTATAGGCATCAACAATGTTTCTAGATCTGTAACAAAAACAATCAACTTCAGTCAACAGCTAATGTAATACATGACCGATAGGTAACCTGGCAAAAGTTTAAGGTTGGGTCAGTTTAGGTAACGGGCCAAAACGGTTTTGGGTTAAAATGGGTCATGGGTCAAACGGGTCATATTTTTAAACGGGTCCAAATGAGTCAGGATGAGTAACATGCCCATTGTAAAACATCGACAGATTTTGTATTTTATATTACTTTTATTGGCAATATGTACATAGTAAAACATAAACATCAAAACTAACCACGAGCATAAAATATAGAACCATATCGTTTGCTGCCAGTATGAGGAAACTGGGACGGGTTGCCACTTTGATCACTCTCAACGGATTCGTCATATTCAAGTACTTCTTTCTTCATAACACGGTCAACCGCCATTGGAACTACTCGATCTCGATCAAAAACTTCTTCAGGATCAAACGGTTTACCAATTCTAACAGAGGTGTTTGAATCGGGTTGAGAAGAATTGGAAACTTGAACTTCAACAGCACTTTGTCGAATAGAGAGATCAACGGATATGATCGGTTCAGGCGGCGCCGACATACCTGACACTGACTGAAACGATGTACTTGACTCGGATGAATCGTCTAAATGCATTTCTTTTTGTATAGCATTGTACCATAGATGAGAAAAAGAGAGCCCCACCAATAAATTTGCGATAGGGTCACTCGCAAAGTCACTTTCTTGCTGAAGGCTGATAAAAAAACAAATTAAAAGTTGTTGTATTTAAGCACACCAGATGATAAATAACCATATGTTATAAAGTAGAATACTAGAATATTAGTGCTATCTATATCGGCAAAGGCATATATGCAGATCAGTTGTATGTAACACGTCGCAAAACCAGGTAAAAAAACATATGGTGCAAATATGCAAACCTGATCATAGCCTGGTATGCACCATCATTGTCACCTTGTGCAATACAGAAAAGAAGGTATTCTAACTGCACATCAAACCTACCCTGCAAGAAATTTATACTTCAATAGAGATTCAACTAAGATAATACAATTGGACCTATTAAGATAAATACCTTTGCCAACCGCTTATTTTTTGTAATCGCGTAACTTTTTTTCATCCATATTTCATAAACCTGTTGCATTTTTCTTGGTTTAACTTTGTCAGCAGCCATATGATTCAGAATCTCCAATGCAGCCTACAAAGCAATTACATAACCACATTATTAATTAAACCTCTATAGTCGACTTCCAATCATCAAATAAACTATATATGCACTGCAATTTTTTATATTATTCTCCACTTTATATCAAATATATTAACTCTAAACAATATCATCATATATTCACTGATAAAGAATGGATAAATTACAACCGTGACGGATGTTGCACATAATTTAAATCCAAAATCAAGCATTATCAACTTCTCATTCCTTCTATTAATTACAATATACAAACCCAAAATAAAGCACTAACATAAACATAAATATAAATTATAAATTATGATTATAATCAATAATCAATTAGATGTTATATTGAAAGTAAACATACCCAATATTTACTCCGATTGGTTGAAAACCCGTTATCTCTATGCGTTCCTTTCAACAACACGCTCAACACGCCGGAAGCTTCACTCCAATTCTGTCGACGGACAAGTTGCCGGAGAAGGTACCGGAGTCTATTCCGGTGCTCACACCGTATACTACGTAAATCGCTACCTATACCCCCTTTTAAAGTATAAGAAGGCTTCGTAACAGATAATATAATTCCTCTAGTGTTTTGCTTATTCAATGACTCATCTTCGTTATCGTCAATTTTATTTCGGTTTGATTTTGTAGTTTTAGGTTTGTTGTTGATGTCTTCTTGTTCGTTTTCATCGAATTCCATTTATTTTGATGGTTATTGTTAATCGTTGTTTGCAGGGTTCGCCGGTGTCCGGAGATGCAACGGCGACGGAGAAACGCGACCACAACGGGCATGTACCGGCGATGGTTTAAGGGTTTTATAAGACCACCCCCGTATGGTAGCCCAGCCCATTAATTAACCATATACACTACTTAGTTACCCGCATTAGTTACCCGCTTTCACCATAGATTTAACGGAAGAGTTATAGAAATTGCGGGTCCCAGTATTTTTTATTGTTGGACTTAATGCTTTATTGCTTGTACGTTATATATTAAGAAGAGTATTGTTTTAGCCATGATAGGAAGTGTTTAGTTATGAGTTAGTTATAGGATATTGGTGTTGATGTGACGCTGATGTGGAAGATTAAGAGGATGAATAGTTTAGTTACGATAGGGAGTGGCCTAAGTTTCTTGAAATACCAGTCGGTTATTTATAAAGTAGGCCGCCTACCTATTTACGGCAATGATTTACTACCGGAATAATTGCTAATTACCACACTTTTACTTCGTAGTATCAGTAAATTGGTAAGTAGTAATTAATATTAATTATTAATTAATATTATTAATATTAATATTAATTAATATTAATATTAATACAACAACAACAATACTCAATCCCACGAATGTAGGGTATGGGGGAGGTGGTGTGTAGACAATCATTCCTCGTACCCTAAATTAGAAGGAAGTCACTACTCCACCCTTGGGTATAGAACCCGCGACTAGATAAGATCGTCCCTCCCTCTACTCGAGAGCCAAGAGATTGCTTCCAAAAGGACCTCCGACCAGAAATGCTCATCGAAAACGAAATAGTGCGGACATACGTACCTGAAGATTTATGTGCGCATAGAAAAATGCAATCATACAAAGTAGCCATAAAAGAAGACACATATAGGCATATAGCAGTGATGCACAAAAGTAAGAAAGATAACATAGATAATATAATGCGCAGAGATATGTAATATCAAGTAGACATACAAACAAGCAAAATACAGCAAAATACCCAGCCACACACACGTACACACCCACATACAGATATGTATATGTATATATATATATATATATATATATATATATATATATATATATATATATATATATATATACCCCTACACACATAAGCCTGTATAAATACGTATACCTAAACATGTATACCTGCAGATACATAGGTATATATACATAGGTAAAGATACAGACATACGTAGATACACTTAGATACATGTACCTAGATACATACATACATATAAAGATACAAACATATACACGGCTACCCATATATAACCTAAGAAAAAAACATACACATAGATACAGAGGAATATACACGTATACATATAAACATAGGTACAAAGCGATGGGAAAATATGGAAACAATAATGCAATATACACGTATACATATAGGCAAAGTCAGATACCATGTAAAGGGATATATATATATATATATATATATATATATATATATATATATATATATATATATATATATATATATATATATATATATAGGTTGTAGAATAAATATATACAACACTTTGAAAAAAAAAAAAGTCTTACTCAATTATTCTAATTCTACTCCTCCACAAGCTCCTATCAGAAGTCATGTCCTCCGTAAGTAGCAGCTCTTTCATGTCAAACTTCAATCTATCATCCAACCTACGTTTGGGTTTACCCATTCTCCTTACGCCCCCACAACTAGGGTCTCTCCTAACCGGGGCTAATAGTGGGCACCTCATAACATGCCCAAACCATCTAAGTCGTCCTTCCCTCAGCTTGTTGGTTATGTTCCCAACTTCCATGTTCTCCCTAAAAACTCCATTTGGTATCATATCTAGCATGGTCTTACCACACGTCCACCTAAGCATTCTCATTTCGGCCACCTCCATCCTCCTCTCCTGGGCTTTCGTCATTGGCCAACACTCCGATCCGTACAACATGGCTGGTCTGATTGCCACCTTGAAGAATTTCCCTTTCAATTTTAAGGGTACCTTCTTGTCGCACAACACCCCTTTCGCTGCCCTCCACTTCAACCATCCTACACGTATACGATGCGTCACGTCCTCATCTATCCTTCCCGATTTGTGAAGCATCGAGCCTAAATATCTAAAAGACTCTTGTGGAGGTAAAATCTGATCCCCAATTCGGACATCCACTATATCCTCTTGTTCCTCTTCGCTCGCCTTGAAATCGCATTTAAGGTACTCCGATTTAAGTCTGCTAATCCGTAGGCCATTTGATTCTAGGGTGATCCTCCATTGCTCTAGTCGTCTGTTAAGCTCATCTTGGGAATCCGAAACTAATACAATATCGTCGACGAATATTAGGCACCATGGAATGTTATCCGAAACTAATACAATTGGAATATTAATATTAATATTAATATTAATATTAATTATTAATATTAATTAATATTAATATTAATATTATTATTAATATTAATTAATATTAATATTAATATTAATTAATATTAATATTAATATTAATATTAATTAATATTAATACTTATACACTAAATGTGATGGGAAAGTGTGTAGTTTCAATTATATTGGATTGTAGTTTTGAGTTTGCGTTCACATTACAATCGGTCCCTCAACTTCGGCTATTTTTATACAACGACCCCTCAAGTTCACACTTTTTTCAGGGGTTCTAAATGTGATGGGAAAGTGTGTAGTTTCAATTATATTGGATTGTAGTTTTGAGTTTGCGTTCACATTACAATCGGTCCCTCAACTTCGACTATTTTTATACAACGACCCCTCAAGTTCACACTTTTTTCAGGGGTTAAAAGTGTAAATATATAATTTTATTAAAATAAAAGAAACTAATTCCACCCAAATTTTTAATGGGCCATATCTTTTCACTCGGTGCGAGTTAAATTTTTTCGAGAGCACCGTTCAATTCGGAAAAAACTTACGAACCCAACGGGACTAACTATACGCGAAACGGACAATTATTAAAAAAACACTAAACACAACGACAACCCGTATCTTCCCTCTCGCCGCGAGTTAAATTTCTTCGACGGCAGCGTCAGACTCGAAATAATTTTATGAACAAAAAGAACTAACCACGTTCGAAACGGACACTTTTTAAAAAAACGCTAAACACAACGACAACCTGTATCTTTCTGCTCGCCACAAGTTAAATTTTTCCGACAGCACCGTTACACTCGAAAAAAATTATTGAACAAAACAAAACTAACTAGGTTCGAAACGGATACTTTTTAAAAACGCTTAACACAACGATATTTAAAACGGCGCTTAACACATGGGCCGTGTTCCTCTCTGTAAATACACACTACGTTAAATATGAATACGCAGCCCGAAAGCCCCCGCCGCAACGCGCGGGCCGGTCCGGACTAGTTAGTGATTTAAATGAGAAAATGAGTAGCGATGGTAATGTATAGAAAAAAAGGAGGTGAATCAACGATATATCCACTTTCAAATTTGATAATTCCACTTATGTGTAACAACCCAACATTGATTTACCAAAAACACGACACAAAAAAAAAAATTTGTCAGACAGCGTATCTGGACGGCGTCCCATAATCTGGACGGCGTCCAGAGATAAAGACCAGGACGGCGTCCCATGATTCTGGACGGCGTCCAAATGAACTAAAGTGGACTGATCAGTTTTTATTTACACGCGAGCGAAAAACTCGCTCCCCGACACTTTTCAACGAAACCATTTTCACAATATGACATATTAAGTAAAACTAAGATATTGCCACCATAAAAACAAGTTTTACAACCCCGGGCTCACAATGACCCGTTTTACAAATAAAGTAGCAGTTTCGACCCATTTATCTCTTTAGACGGATTAGAACTCTACAACCCAACCCGATACCAAGAGCATAATCCCGGGGACTACCAAAACCCCCATCCGCGTCCAATTATCTGAAAGCTACCCCATCAAGCCCAACCGCTCCTGCACGTCTAGTCTTACAACTAGCTAGCATCAATAACACAATACCTGTAAAAAGGTAAACAACGAGAGGGGTAAGCCGAGGCTTAGTGAATGCAATAATTATACACATACATATATAATTATTCCACTCACCTCGAATTGCCCGCACAAGTCATAAACGTAAATTGCCTCCAAAAGCAACCGAGCAAACCTTTTACCTATAATACGCATATAGATATACAAACAATCAACATACATTCTCTACGAGAGAATTCGACTTCAACACCCTTAACCAAGGGTTTACACCTATCACCACAAACCGCCCATTTAGACACATAAAGTGGACTTCACCAATTACCACTACGGGTGGTAATTCCGACCCATCCAACAAGTACAATTTAACCAAAATTGCTTATCATCCAATTACAAGTGTATTAATGACCAATCAACACAATTTAACACTTACAACTTCAATTCACATGGCCAAACCCTAGATCATAGCTATTAGGGTTTTCCTTATCTCAACATAATCCAAATTCACCCATTTTACCCCCAAATGGGTCTTACAAGTTCCAACACTCCTAAAATCACTAATACTAGTGATTATACCCCACTTACAAACCTTAAACATGCTTAAATCATTAACCAACCCAAAACCCTCAAAATATCAAAATAGTGGGTTTCCATAAACCCTCTTCATCATCTAAAAGGGTTTTACAAATAACAAGCTCAAACCCTAAATGTACACAAGAATCTTAACAATGAAATTCGGAGTTGAGACTTACCAATACTACCAAAATGTAGCCGTGAACGAAAGGAACAACTTTAACTCTCGAGCTTTGACCCGAAACGCTCATCTTCTTCACCAAACCAAGCTTTCTCACTCTAAATTAACCCTCACTCTCTAAAATCAGATGAGAGTGTTTTGTGTGGGTGAGAATGAGCTCCAAATGGAGTTCTAGATCATTTTTGATGATCCCAAACCGACCCCAAGTGAAAAGACCCAAATACCCCTTTTAATTTGAGTAAAATAGAGCTGCTGGCCCGTCAGGCCTTCTGGACGGCATCCAAAAAGCTTGGACGGCGTCCTAACCTTCATTGTTGGATGGCGTCCTAAAGTCTGGACGGAGTCCCAATGAACTGAGTCTGAAACTGAACTTGTTTTGGTCGTAACTTTCAAACCGTAACTCCGTTTTCGACGAATCAAATATCGTTGGAAACGTAATGAGATTTACTATCCAATGGTAAGGTTTTAGAACATCAACTCCAACTTTATTTGGGATCCAAATATACAATTACATGCCTCGTATTTCGAATGACGCTCGAAATAACGTGTAACTGAAAAACGGGTGTTACAACTCTCTCCCACTTAAATTGAATCACGTCCTCGTGATCCGCACAAACACTAGAAGTTAAGCACTTCTCCCACGAACATTTCCGCTTCCAACGCGGAGTCACACAAGTAGTAAACTCATCCGAATCCTCGCTTCGTGCACTAACGCATCATAATACCACAATATTGGGTAATCAACCCACGAGTCAAAACAACCGTAACCGTTGCTCCTACGCCGAGTATCCAAACTCATACCATACACTTCACAATTGTCCTAAGAGTAGAACAATTTGCCGACAAACATCATCGTCACGCCTCACGATCTTACGAAACACAACCAAGCCCGTCATCCATAACATCATCCGTGAATTCTAAGATCCCACCACACGCTAATGATCACTAGCGTGCACTACCGCAATAAACGATATCTCATACACTCAACGTCCAGAATTTCCATTTAGGAAATACGAAAAATACCACATTTTCCTTCAAGTTCTCACGGCTGCAACACGCAACAAGCGTCATCCATAACTATATCGCCCTATGCGATCTTCTAAATTCACTACGCCGCGAACCAAGTCTTACATTAATCCAAATCGAGAAGGATTCATGCTTCCTTAAAATTTCGTACTCATTCGGTTCATAACCGTACTACTCGACCGATCATTCCTGAATATTCTTTAGGCCAAGAACTAAACTCCCTCCGGCTCTACACCGGATCATTCCTTCAACGAAAAAATTTTAATAACCCCACAATAACACTTAAGAAGCACCACTTTCCCGCCGATCGATCCACACACGACTATACGTCACTGGATTAATCCAGGACGACAATAATACACCATGAATTAGACGAAACATCAACACATCGTCATAGGGTTTCTCCTCTGAACCATACAATACGGCTTCCTAGTACTAGCATAGAAGCTATTCGTATACCAAAATCCCGTCAACGGCGAATCATTATCACAAAATTTCCGCAATTCGCCACACGACTCACAAAAATATTCACCACGCCGGGTGAACTTTCCTACCTAGACCGTCCGTTAAGGATGGTCTCAACATTTCAATGCAACTAACAGTCGCATCACTAAGGAGCACACTCTCGCAAACAAACAACATCTGCGTGTCTCGATGTGAGACAGTCAAAATCGACACTCTCCACCTCACATTCGTCCATAAAGTGGAATAATCCACTGACAATCTTCACGATTGCGTTTCCCGACAGGGAAAATACGATATTCGCCACGATATCGAACTCGTTCTCATTCAATTATACTGTCCGGGTTTCATGACAACCCAGATTTTTCACTACGGGAGCACTCGCAACGACACTTCATTCTCTCACTCCGGGATCTCAAACTTCACATTTGGTCTCATACCGCACATTGGTACTACACGACCACCTTACATAGGAAGTCTTACACTTCCTTCGATCCCATCATCACAATCTTCACGCATAACATTTTCGAGTTGTAACTCACAATCGTAAAGCACAATCTCGAGTCGACATTAGCAACCCGTTACCCTTCCTCGTTAGGAGCTCCGAATACCCATTGAGGCTTAGCACGGTACGCTCCAACATTTCACTATACATAACACCACTGGAGTTTTCCTCGGGAGGCAGTAAAAACTCCCCCACTTAGGATTTATCTCCCTATTCTCACCGCCAAGATGATAACATCTCGCGGAATTGTAATTCCACGTCACACCTGACCATTCTCACCGTTGGTCATAAACATCAATTCACCGCAAATTCGGTTTAGGCTATCAGAGCCGACATGCACAATCACTTGAGACGTCGTACATGCGATGAAATCGCACCTTCATACCACAATTCACAACTAACTACCTTAATCGTTCAAAAAGCAAACTCCACCAAAGTCTTACATATGCCTCTAAGCCTAGGCATATGTCACGCCGCTTACTTAGTCGTGATTCTCAGTCGAGATCACCCGACCTTCCACTTGACGAATCGTTATCAATAATTGCTCACTCTCATGGAGAAGAGTGACCAATTCTGACACCATAATTGCGTCCACCACAATATCAACACTTCATCAAAACCCTTCGGACTAACCGACCATTAAGTCCGTCACCGGCTCACCGGTCATCTTTACCCGTCTATCACTTAAGAGCAACAAGATTTGCTCACCCGTCACTTCATAAGAAGTATTCATCACAATGCTCTCAAAATTCAACTTTCGCAACCGTCGAATTACTATCACCCTTCGATCACTATTATTATCTCCGATGCTTCCAAGGGTATCTCACGGGCACCCTAAGCACAAAGTGATCACACCACTACCGGAGTTGAACATTACCCTAGCAGGTATAAAAAGGCACCTGACGCAGTGTCATGCAGACTCCCACCACAATCAAATGAATTTTAGAAAATCAATCTTTAGGTTCCATACACCCGATGTCACCCATCTCTCTATAATAATGACCCGAAGTCATACCTACCCGATAACCTTACGGTTTATTGTCTTATCGAAAGTTCCTAGCGATCACACGCTACCCGCAGTTTCCACAAGGCCAAACGATATAGCCTAATGAGGCCCTTCATCTAACACAAGGAGATGCTCAGGGATACCAAGTCTTACACCCTTCTACATCTCGATAAAACCACTACTACAAGGGATATTCCATTAGGAATGTTGCCCTATAATCTACAACACACTAACGCAATCAACATTACACGGGTCCCACTCCCATGAGTTTAACGACCCGAAGACTCCTCGATTCGCCAATTCCAAGGCGACTCACAACAAGAATCCTAACACGATTCTCTAACCACACACTCTACCAAGTGTAACTCAAAACTACAATCATTAGACTTATCGCATTCCATTACAGAATTCAAGTCCTCGTCGCACACACGCAAACGTAAATCGATCTTCCTAGTTACGATGGGTAACTAAAACCAATAACAATCTCAATAATGCACCCACTACTTAGGGTGGCTAAGCACGCACCAAACTTGTGAGTTGGCTCACTCACTTAACTAACCGAATCCATCGTAACACTTCACAACTCGCAACGAACCCGATGCGACTACAAGCACATCACCCGAGACAACTATCACTTAGGAACCAATAAAGATTCCTCATTTATCCCGAATCTACCCCAACCATGCACGTTTCCTCCGTTCGGTACTCGTCATGTCATGCTTGATGTCAAGATACACTTTTGTAATAATGGTGATCGATCACTATTACAAATGCGTACCTTACCATTTCCACATGGTCACACAAAGTACTTTACCCGGACTGACGCAACATTCACACAAATAACACGCGATAACTCCTAGTACCCGAATGACCAAAGTCCTTACCGTGAACTTGATCACTCAAAACCGCCAAACCTTTGAATCTCTCCAATAGATTCATCTCTAAGACAATGCACCAATTAGATACCTGTATATATATATATACACTAATATACAATAGTAATAAACGTACACAAGTACACCACAACGACAAGTCAACCTACAACCTAGGTGACTATCACTAAAACAACGTCCAAGTTCGCCTACTTACCTTAGGCACTAGCAATCTAAGGCACTAATTTACACGCGAAATAAGGCCCCACATCATCACACTTTGGACAAAAACTAAGGCACTAACAAATCTCAATCTGACCCGTACTCCTACAAGCCCCGCAAATAACGCACAACCGTCAATAAGTCTAAGACTAGGCACCTATTCCAAGGTCACCTAATTCCCTTAGACTATGCTCTGATACCACTTGTAACAACCCAACATTGATTTACCAAAAACACGACACACAAAAAAAAAATTGTCAGACAGCGTATCTGGACGGCGTCCCATAATCTGGACGGCGTCCAGAGATAAAGACCAGGACGGCGTCCCATGATTCTGGACGGCGTCCAAATGAACTAAAGTGGACTGATCAGTTTTTATTTACACGCGAGTGAAAAACTCGCTCCCCGACACTTTTCAACGAAACCATTTTCACAATATGACATATTAAGTAAAACTAAGATATTGCCACCATAAAAACAAGTTTTACAACCCAGGGCTCACAATGACCCGTTTTACAAATAAAGTAGCAGTTTCGACCCATTTATCTCTTTAGACGGATTAGAACTCTACAACCCAACCCGATACCAAGAGCATAATCCCGGGGACTACCAAAACCCCCATCCGCGTGCAATTATCCGAAAGCTACCCCATCAAGCCCAACCGCTCCTGCACGTCTAGTCTAACAACTAGCTAGCATCAATAACACAATACCTGTAAAAAGGTAAACAACGAGAGGGGTAAGCCGAGGCTTAGTGAATGCAATAATTATACACATACATATATAATTATTCCACTCACCTCGAATTGCCCGCACAAGTCATAAACGTAAATCGCCTCCAAAAGCAACCGAGCAAACCTTTTACCTATAATACGCATATAGATATACAAACAATCAACATACATTCTCTACGAGAGAATTCGACTTCAACACCCTTAACCAAGGGTTTACACCTATCACCACAAACCGACCATTTAGACACATAAAGTGGACTTCACCAATTACCACTACGGGTGGTAATTCCGACCCATCCAACAAGTACAATTTAACCAAAATTGCTTATCATCCAATTACAAGTGTATTAATGACCAATCAACACAATTTAACACTTACAACTTCAATTCACATGGCCAAACCCTAGATCATAGCTATTAGGGTTTGCCTTATCTCAACATAACCCAAATTCACCCATTTTACCCCCAAATGGGTCTTACAAGTTCCAACACTCCTAAAATCACTAATACTAGTGATTATACCCCACTTACAAACCTTAAACATGCTTAAATCATTAACCAACCCAAAACCCGTAAAATATCAAAATAGTGGGTTTCCATAAACCCTCTTCATCATCTAAAAGGGTTTTACAAATAACAAGCTCAAACCCTAAATGTACACAAGAATCTTAACAATGAAATTCGGAGTTGAGACTTACCAATACTACCAAAATGTAGCCGTGAACGAAAGGAACAACTTTAACTCTCGAGCTTTGACCCGAAACGCTCATCTTCTTCACCAAACCAAGCTTTCTCACTCTAAATTAACCCTCTCTCTCTCTAAAATAAGATGAGAGTGTTTTGTGTGGGTGAGAATGAGCTCCAAATGGAGTTCTAGATCATTTTTGATGATCCCAAACCGACCCCAAGTGAAAAGACCCAAATACCCCTTTTAATTTGAGTAAAATAGACTGCTGGCCCGTCAGGCCTTCTGGACGGCGTCCAAAAAGCTTGGATGGCATCCTAACCTTCATTGTTGGATGGCGTCCTAAAGTCTGGACGGAGTCCCAATGAACTGAGTCTGAAACTGAACTTGTTTTGGTCGTAACTTTCAAACCGTAACTCCGTTTTCGACGAATCAAATATCGTTGGAAACGTAATGAGATTTATTATCCAATGGTAAGGTTTTAGAACATCAACTCCAACTTTATTTGGGATCCAAATATACACTTACATGCCTCGTATTTCGAATGACGCTCGAAATAACGTGTAACTGAAAAACGGGTGTTACATTATGTATTACTTCCTTTGTCTCATTTTACTAGTTCAAGTTTGACTTTTTAAGTATTTATTTACCAACTTTGACTTAAATAATTTTTGATTGTGTTATGTATGATTTGATGAAAATTATTTGAATGTATTGGGTTTTAAATGTGATTTTATTTATATAAATTTTATTAAATAATACATAACAAAAAAAAATATATTTTAAGTCAAAATTGATAAAGAAATACTTGAAAAGTCAAACGGAGACTATTGGAATAAGACATATGGAGTATGTAGTTGTAACGTACATACTCATATAGCATAATAAAATGAGATCCGTCGATATATGCATCTGCAATAGACGGGTAATTATGAAAATGTCCACTCGTGGTTACAGAATGGGAAAAAATTTGTACCCGTTGACTAATCATGTATTACGTCCGTTGTCGGTTCGAATCGAGAATCCAATACACCCGTGTGAAGAATCCATGGTTATAACCGTTTAAAAATCTGTTAACCAACATGTACATACGTGTAGTAATGAACTAAATTAAAAATTTATTATGCTTATATTATCAATACCATTAATAATTCCGTTGTCGGTCCAACCCGAGAATTCGATACATCTGCGTGAAGATTCATGATTATACCTTGTATAAAATACGTGACCCAACGTGTAAATGCGTGTAAGAATGAATTGAATTTAAAATTTATTATTCTTATATTATCAATACCATTAATAATTTCGTTGTCAGTCCGGCCCAAGAATTCGATACACCCGTGTGAAGAATTCATGGTTATACATGTGAGACCGTCGATTTTTTTTTTAAAACACAGCAGAAAGCAAACCAACACTTTTTATTATAAAACGTATTAATAATATACAACCCACGCTTATATCAGTGTTACTTAAAACATACATCGAGTATTACTATTCCAAAACATCAGAGTTCAAACGTGTCAAACATAACTAGATCAAAATACGACTTCTCCTGTCCCGAGCATAAAAGCACCAAACCTACAGGGGAGAAGATGTGAAGAATTAGCACGAAGCTACGTGAATGAAACAATCCTAACAGATATCAGCATATAGCATCGAGCTATAATACAATTGCATAAACATAGCAATTCACATAATCCAAGGAGACCGACGGCCTGGTGATGTGTGAAGCGGAGGTGTACGAAATACTATTATATTTTTACTACAAAATACAACACAAATTACACAAGTTTTATTTAATTTATTTACAGATGAGATATACCTAAATCTTGCTACAACACTATAGGCAGTGTACCTAATCGTAGAGTAGTATAGTTTTTAGTAAGTTCGGTTCGTTTCACAGGGAGACGACTTATTTTACACTATATTTTTATATAACTATATTTGTACAAAATATAAATATGTATATTACAATTATTATTACTTATAAAAGGGGGGTTTTATCGTTTTATGACTGGTTTATCGATTTTATATTTTAAGCGAAGCGTAAAGTAAATGACGATATTTAACTAACGATAAAATAAATAACAATAATTAAAATAACAATAAATAAAAGTACGAGGAAATATAAAATAAAATATATTATGCTTATTTAAACTTCCGTACTCATGATGTTTGACGTTTTGATTTTAATTTATTGTGATGACCCAGAAATTTCGACTAAATTTAAACTTAATCTTTGTATGATTAACATTTCCGACACGATAAGCAAAGTCTGTAAAACTGAATCTCAAAATTTTTGAATTACTTTTATATATTTAAATACCTTCGGTTGTTTTCGACGATTCGCGAACAATTATATGTAAAAAGATACATATATACTATAACATGAAAAGGTAACAATGTATTAATTGTTTGATACCGTACATTAAACTTATTGGTTTAAATATCTATTTGAATGTATATGATAAGTTGAAATATGTATTATTAAAATTTATTTATAAATAACGTCCAATGTGTATTTAAAAACTGATTTATGTATATTAAAAAGATATATACATATATATAATAAACGATAGTAACATTCGTTTATTGATTCAATTGATATTTAGATAAGTTAACTAAAGCGTTTAAGATGAACCAGTTAAACACTAATATGCTACAGTGTTTTCAAATTGCCACATTACTCAAAATGCTACAGTGTTTTCGAAAATCACTATTTGCTACAGTGAAATTGACTTTGCTACAGTGAATTGCTACAGTAAAATTGACTTCGCTACAGTAACTTTGCTACAGTAAAACACTATTTTAAAATGTATTTTTAACAAATAACGAGACGATGATTTATAGAAGTAAATGACCAAAATACTCGAAAGTTTAAGATATACTATGAGTGGTATAGTTTATGGATAACTTAAGGCTATATCTTGACAAAGGTACGTGTCACGAAACGTAAAATGCAAGTTTTCTCAGCGTACGAAAGGACATTCGAAAAACCAGAACCGGGACATAAGTCGAGTGATGACGTACGACTTATCGGAACAAAAATTACAAGTCAACTATGCACGTGAATTTAATATAATATATAATTAATTATTTAAATTATATATATTATATTAATATTTAATTATGTCGACAAGCTAGGAGCCAAAACAATGTGAGCTGTCCCTGGTCCTCATGCGAGTCGCATGGCCAGAAGGCCATTTCCATGCGAGTCGCATGACTCCAGATTTCAGGCCACATCTATAAATTTCAGTGTTTTCGCTCGATTTAAATCACACACATACACAAATATATATATACTCCGTAATATTATTTATTATTTATTATTATTATTATTATTATTATTATTAATAAGATTATTATTAATCTTATTATTTTTTTATTATTATTAGTGTTATTATTTTTGCGATACAAAAATAATAATGTACAAAAAATATTACGACGGAGTGCTGTCCAAGTAATTTTCAAAATATGTTTTCGAGCGGGAAAGAGCTAAGGAAAATATGAGTTATTGCCAAGGAAATTATGGGTAATGTTCGGGGGTATTTTTTTGTGAATCAAACCTCGTGTTTATCATCTCCAATGCGTCTACGTGCTTTCCTACAATATTGTATATCAATATTTAACTGTGAGTTTCATAAGATCCCTTTTACTCTCTACATTTTTGGGCTGAGAATACATGCAAATGTTTTATTAACCGATATACAATATTTATATGTGTGAGTTTCATATGCTTCCTTTTTAATTGCTTTTGCAATCTATATTTTTGGGCTGAGAATACATGCACTTTATTTTAAACGCAATGGATACAAGTACATACTAAATTCTACACCGAGTTTGAACCGAAAATCCCTTAGCTTTGGTAACTAGTAACTGCCGGTTATAAGAACTGGTGGGCGCGAGTAGTAGTATATGGATCCATAGGGCTTGATATCCCCGTCCGAGCTAGAGCGCTAGCCTTTTAACGGACGTATGCTATTTGAGAAGCGTACACGTTGGTTTGCGTGTATTATTAAGATGATTATACAAAGGGTACAAATAATATAAGCATTAAAGTTTAGTTACCAGGGTGCTCAATTTTGTAGAACCGATTGATAAACGTTTCGGATGAAACAACTGAAATCTTGTGATCCACCTTTTATGTAAAACCTATTGATAACGTTTTAAATAAAACAACTGAACTTTTGTAATCCACATTGATATACGGATTATGTGTAATATTAAAACTATGAACTCACCAACCTTTGTGTTGACACTTGAAGCATGTTTATTCTCAGGATTCTAGAAGTCTTCCGCTGTTTGCTTATACGTGATACAAGATATGTGCTTGGAGTCATACATGCTATATACAAGAAACTTGCATTCACCAAACCATTACCATGTATCTTATTTTGACTGTATTGTCAACAGATGTATTATTGTAAACCATTAAATGGTGATTGTCTATACGTAGAAATCATCAGATGTTAAAAACCTGAAATTTATATATTCATTTATGAAATACCTTTTCAAACGAATACAATGTTACAAAATGTATCACATAGAGGTCAAATACCTCGTAATGAAATCAATGAATGACGTGTTCGTCCATATAGATTTGGAGCGATCGTCACAGTTGGTATCAGAGCGTTGGTCTTAGCGAACCAGAATTTGCATTAGTGTGTCTAACCGGTTATTGTTAGGATACATTAGTGAGTCTGGACTTCGACCATGTATGCATGATAAAAGTTGTTGCTTATAATTTTCTTTGTTAGAAATTACCTGCTTATCATTCCTTGTGTGGAAAATTACCTGCTTATCATTTGTAGTCTAGACACACCTTATTGCATGGATTGCATGACTAGTGTATAGACAAAATGAATATCTTAGCGTATCTGTTACTGTTACCTTTACTTGACAGTTTCTGAAAGTTTCTCCGTAATTTGCGGATCCTTTGTACTATATAAAGGTATTCTATGTAATTAAAATATCATCCGATATCCGAAAATCATTTCACATCGAAAATTATTTATCTAACCGTGTAAGATGAATTCTGTAAGTAATTTGAGTTCTTCGGATTCCGATATGAATTTCCACCTGAGTTCCGAAAGCAGTGTAACCGGAATGAATCAACCAATCAGTCATCACCAATTCTGGATGAATTGGGGATGGGTTCGTAATCAACTTAATCAATGGAGACAAGAGGAAGGCGATCCTTTCCACCAACCGAATTCACCTCTTGGTGAGGAACCTGAGGCACTTACCGGCGAACCCATTCGAAACACTATCTTTACCCTAATTTCCAGGATATTTCGCAACGATTATATGATAACTAGAATTTTAAACTTTATTCATCCTCTCGTACCAACCGCCAATCATCCCGGAATAATAGAAGAAGTTAACGAGCTTCGCGCTCGAGTTGTGGCTTTGGAGAATATGATGCACAATTTGCAGGCATCACAGGCAGCACCGGTAGCACCACCAGAACCAGCAGCACAACCAACAACAGTACCAGTACCACCAACAACAACATCCGCACCGTAAACCTTAACCTCACAATCTGTCCCACGAGTATCAACCTCATACGCACCGTAGGCACCGAAGAATACTAATAACCATAAACGATGAAGTATTAATTCATAACTTCATTGGAGAAATATCCTGCGACGATTATGTAATCTTTAATATAGAAGAGATTATTCGTTTCTAGTTCTAACCGAAAACCAAATGAGTTTAATAACTCATTAAATCTATATTACATCTGAAGGAAATATACATACATATATTTTCATAAAGATTGTAATTGAAAATCCTTTTGTACAAACTGTTAATGATGAGAATATTTTAACGGGTAGGTAATACCCTAGAAATATATAAATTCCACATTAATATGTTACACTATACATTCTTCAATTTTGATTCAGCAATCATTAACTATACTGCTCAAACCTATAGATATACGTATCTGTTCATCGCAGAATAACCATTTTCATTCATTTTCATATTCTGATTTCGATTGATCAGAATCCAAGTCAAGATTAAACGAAAAACATCACTCTTAGATTCCTACATCTTTCAAAACCATGCTTCGAAAACCATGCTTTGAATTCAGAACAGTACTAGAACATCATATGATTACATTTTGCGTTCAAACCCATCGAAATTCTTGGAAACACTTCAACTAATGAACAAACGAGAAGACAAACCAACTACACGATATCTACGAGAAGAAAGATTTGTAATTATAATCATATATCTGGAAAACTCTCAAAACCTAAGTAAAACTTTAACACGTATCTGTGATAAATCCTTCGGCATTATCATTACTGAAAATAACCTTGCAATTCCTTTTTAAAAGTATCCAGTATTATCACCCATTCAACTAGTCAACGACGACCTTTCAGACTTATAACTTTGGCATATACGTTTTTGTTACTGGGGAACCTTTTATGTTCCACCATATTAGCAGTAAATGTACCAGCGACTCCGTCACTCTGCTATTTGAAACTCTCCGGAAATCACTATATATACATTGAAACCCTATCATGTACTCATCTACATCTTGTAACAATAGTTGCCATTCCAACTATCGGGAATTTGCAATCAGTATTTTGAAATCTTGCAGCACGTCTACGCCAACAGTTATATGTGTACATATAACGTCTACCTCCTCGAATTACATACTTCGAATGTGAAGTTTTTGAAAAACACCCCAAACTATGAAACTAGTTCTCTGAAATTAGAACAATGCTGATGAAGCAGCAAAAACTGTAAACGACCTTAACAGTCAAAAGTTTGATGATAAAGAATAATATGATGGTAAAGCTGAGAAAAAAAAAAGGTTTGAAACTGGAAAACGGATTGAGCAAAGTATGAAGGAGGGCTGTGGATAAATCACAAAGACTAAACCTGCCTTCAAAGAATACAAATGATTCAGTATCTGCTGAAGTCATTAACAAATACCTTGCTACTAACTCAGAATCCGTTACGAACAAATCTTCTTCATCATTCTTCGATATTAGAAATTCTAAGATATCATCGTATCTTTTAAATATCCTCGATATTTCTGAAGATATTTTCATAAGCATTCTTATCTGAAATCATTCATCTCTTCGCGCTATCTGTATTACATCATAAAAGAAACTATTTTAGTTTCTAAATTCTGAAACCTTCAAGTTTAAAATTTGAATGTTTTGAAGTAGTGTTGGGAACTGAAGCATGAATTAGTATAATATAATGACACTTGATCAACGTGATTATATTACAGTAAGTCATGCTGAGTTTCTAATGGAACGTGATAAAGGTTCACAGATCATACCCTCATCATGAACCATGTTACATAACTCTTTCATTCTATTTAACCTCTAAACATATCAAGAAAATATTTTTCTTGATGATTAAGGTCTTTTTCGAGGTATTCTGGTAATTTGACAAGTCAGATTGTGCCATTACCGTTTCTTTCTTAGAATATTAATTATGTTCATTTCAAAATCCATACCTACGAATTTTGGACCATTATTCGCTTGATTTAAAGTCGGGAAGATAAAACAAAAGCATGAAGCTTCAAAATATCAATGAGAGTATATATAAGTAAATTGGAGAGAGTATTGACTGTGGATGTCAATAATTATGGAAAGACAGAAGCAGAGACATCGAAATATAAGGGAAGATATAAAACCCAACAACTACCCAGAAATTACAAACCGTGTATATCAATGCGTATAGCAATATAAAGACACGGGAGAATGAAAAATACTATAACCCCAAGGTAATGGTAGAAGAAAATAACTTCCTCCGGTGGTAGATGAAAAAGAAGAATGACAGATATGAAAGTTAGGAGTATATCAAGAATCAGAACTGGATGAAGCATTTTTTTACAATCTTTTGAAAATAGGAAATGAGGAAGAAGATGTAAGAGTGATGAAAATAATGAAACGGAAGAGGTCAATTTATAGCGAAATATCAAACATAGCAATCGAAGCAAATTACGCAATTAATCAAAAGAAATCTTAATTTCCTTAAATTCCGAAGAATCAAATCTTATTTAGATTATGAAGATTTTCTATTCCTTAAATTATGGAAATCAATCGTTAATACGTCAAGAGTTAAGACGAATCTCTATTCTCCATTTCACTCTATTACGATAACTTCTCTTATACGCTTCGAGTAATTGGATTGTTTTATCCATATTACTCAACGGTAATAAAATTCTATTTATCAACTCATATTCGTCATGAAAACATTTTTATTGTTAGCCATGACGACCTCACTCAAATTTCGGGACGAAATTTCTTTAACGGGTAGGTACTGTGATGACCCAGAAATTTCGACTAAATTTAAACTTAATCTTTGTATGATTAACATTTCCGACACGATAAGCAAAGTCTGTAAAACTGAATCTCAAAATTTTTGAATTACTTTTATATATTTAAATACCTTCGGTTGTTTTCGACGATTCGCGAACAATTATATGTAAAAAGATACATATATACTATAACATGAAAAGGTAACAATGTATTAATTGTTTGATACCGTACATTAAACTTATTGGTTTAAATATCTATTTGAATGTATATGATAAGTTGAAATATGTATTATTAAAATTTATTTATAAATAACGTCCAATGTGTATTTAAAAACTGATTTATGTATATTAAAAAGATATATACATATATATAATAAACGATAGTAACATTCGTTTATTGATTCAATTGATATTTAGATAAGTTAACTAAAGCGTTTAAGATGAACCAGTTAAACACTAATTTGCTACAGTGTTTTCAAATTGCCACATTACTCAAAATGCTACAGTGTTTTCGAAAATCACTATTTGCTACAGTGAAATTGACTTTGCTACAGTGAATTGCTACAGTAAAATTGACTTCGCTACAGTAACTTTGCTACAGTAAAACACTATTTTAAAATGTATTTTTAACAAATAACGAGACGATGATTTATAGAAGTAAATGACCAAAATACTCGAAAGTTTAAGATATACTATGAGTGGTATAGTTTATGGATAACTTAAGGCTATATCTTGACAAAGGTACGTGTCACGAAACGTAAAATGCAAGTTTTCTCAGCGTACGAAAGGACATTCGAAAAACCAGAACCGGGACATAAGTCGAGTGATGACGTACGACTTATCGGAACAAAAATTACAAGTCAACTATGCACGTGAATTTAATATAATATATAATTAATTATTTAAATTATATATATTATATTAATATTTAATTATGTCGACAAGCTAGGAGCCAAAACAATGTGAGCTGTCCCTGGTCCTCATGAGAGTCGCATGGCCAGAAGGCCATTTCCATGCGAGTCGCATGACTCCAGATTTCAGGCCACATCTATAAATTTCAGTGTTTTCGCTCGATTTAAATCACACACATACACAAATATATATATACTCCGTAATATTATTTATTATTTATTATTATTATTATTATTATTATTAATAAGATTATTATTAATCTTATTATTTTTTTATTATTATTAGTGTTATTATTTTTGCGATACAAAAATAATAATGTACAAAAAATATTACGACGGAGTGCTGTCCAAGTAATTTTCAAAATATGTTTTCGAGCGGGAAAGAGCTAAGGAAAATATGAGTTATTGCCAAGGAAATTATGGGTAATGTTCGGGGGTATTTTTTTGTGAATCAAACCTCGTGTTTATCATCTCCAATGCGTCTACGTGCTTTCCTACAATATTGTATATCAATATTTAACTGTGAGTTTCATAAGATCCCTTTTACTCTCTACATTTTTGGGCTGAGAATACATGCAAATGTTTTATTAACCGATATACAATATTTATATGTGTGAGTTTCATATGCTTCCTTTTTAATTGCTTTTGCAATCTATATTTTTGGGCTGAGAATACATGCACTTTATTTTAAACGCAATGGATACAAGTACATACTAAATTCTACACCGAGTTTGAACCGAAAATCCCTTAGCTTTGGTAACTAGTAACTGCCGGTTATAAGAACTGGTGGGCGCGAGTAGTAGTATATGGATCCATAGGGCTTGATATCCCCGTCCGAGCTAGAGCGCTAGCCTTTTAACGGACGTATGCTATTTGAGAAGCGTACACGTTGGTTTGCGTGTATTATTAAGATGATTATACAAAGGGTACAAATAATATAAGCATTAAAGTTTAGTTACCAGGGTGCTCAATTTTGTAGAACCGATTGATAAACGTTTCGGATGAAACAACTGAAATCTTGTGATCCACCTTTTATGTAAAACCTATTGATAACGTTTTAAATAAAACAACTGAACTTTTGTAATCCACATTGATATACGGATTATGTGTAATATTAAAACTATGAACTCACCAACCTTTGTGTTGACACTTGAAGCATGTTTATTCTCAGGATTCTAGAAGTCTTCCGCTGTTTGCTTATACGTGATACAAGATATGTGCTTGGAGTCATACATGCTATATACAAGAAACTTGCATTCACCAAACCATTACCATGTATCTTATTTTGACTGTATTGTCAACAGATGTATTATTGTAAACCATTAAATGGTGATTGTCTATACGTAGAAATCATCAGATGTTAAAAACCTGGAATTTATATATTCATTTATGAAATACCTTTTCAAACGAATACAATGTTACAAAATGTATCACATAGAGGTCAAATACCTCGCAATGAAATCAATGAATGACGTGTTCGTCCATATGGATTTGGAGCGATCGTCACATTTATTACCCTGGGTTAATTGTTTTTATCCTGGATTATTTGATAAGTCAATCTGGTTTTGTCCATAATAGTCCATCGGTCATAATTATAAAGTGCGAGGGTCTTTGCCAAATTAACCTTATACTCGAAGTCAAATATTCCAACTAATTGGGGACTTAAAATGTAATAAGTTTTTAATACATTGTTAATGATTACACCAGGTTATCGACTGCGTGTAATCCAAGGTTTTAATACTTTATTAACAATTACACCAATTTCCCTTGAATGTAATCCACCCCTGTTTTAATGAGTCCATTGACTATTAATCCATCCCCGTGTCCGGTCAAATGAACAATTATTAGTATTTATAGATATCCCGCCTACCGTACCCCATCAAGCGTATGTGGTTATATATAAATACGTCAAGTTATAAATCTCTATATTAAATTAACAAGATATCATTTAGTTAACCAAATATAAAGTCCATTAATAACCCATAGTCCAATTTCTACAAGTGTCGGTCTTTTGTCCAAACCTCAATTATGGTCCAAAGTCCAATAACCCCGTCTTAATATTTAGCTCAACATCACGATTACTTCGGCTCAAATAAACATAATAATAATTTAAGTACAATACATAATTAAAAAGGGAGAATTTAGCTTACAATGATTATTAATCGCGTAGTGTTACAGGGACAGAGTTCCGACTTTAAAACCCGTAAAATACCTTTACATTACCCAAACTAACTAATATAAAACTAAACTATTTTATATTATATATATATATATATATATAATATATATATAAAAAATATATATATCATTGAGGGAGAGAAAGATGGATATATATTATAAAATTCGTCGAGCAAACTGGACAATTTATAGCAAAATGCGAGTTCCTGTAGCCCATGCGATTGCATGGGCTTTGTGTGTAAATGCCATGCGATCGCATGGCTTCGTTGGCCAGCTCACAATGCCTTGTCTTCTTGTTTGTCGACGTTATATTTAAATATATATAATATATATAATTTATATTAATTATATATATATATATTATATTATATTCTTATGCATAGTTGACTTGTAATTTTTGGTTCGTTGACTCGCGCGTTGATGCTCGGCTTATGTCTCGATTCTGGATTTTCGAACGTCCTTTCGTACGCGTAGATATTTTGTACTTTGAGTTCCGTGGCTTGTACTTTTGTAAATTTTAGACGGTTCTCATCAATAAATGGAACCACTTTGATTGTATCTTGTATATTTGAGCTTTTTGGTCATTTGCGTCTTCAAATCGTCATTTTCTTCTTTTGTCTTCGCACTTATTTATTTAAACAAATATTACATAAAAATAGAACAATAGTAACTAAAAGCTTTACATATTGGAAGGATGTTGTGCCTAAATATATGTTCATTTGGAGCACTATCAAATATCCCCACACTTGAGCGTTGCTTGTCCTCAAGCAATACAGAACTTGAAATTAAATCACACTTCACTCGAATCACTTTTTTATTCTCACACTTTATACATCAGTGATTTTGATACAGTGGTATAAACAATGATAGTAACGATGTGGTTTACAGTCCCACATGACTATGAAAATTTAGATCCTTTAAGGAAATTGGATCTTTATGAAAATATTTGATCTTTTGAAAATTCATTCTAGCTTTTACCCTAGATAAGTTTTCCGGAATAACCCTTCACCGGTGTTTGCAAAATGTTTGTGGGTTTTGTGGGTTTCAGATTTGACAATTTTAGCTCAAAACTTGCGATTTTGTGTCACCCACTTGCTAACCTTGTATTAGGAAAGCAACACGTCCAGTATACTTACTCCGTATATTACCTTTCGGTAAACTACTGTCCGGTTGTAAAGGAAAGCGTTGAACAAGCAACTGTTAAGGCAATGTCTAATGACATGCAGATGTTCATGGTCCACAACGTGTCGGATGCAATTACTATCCTTTGTAGGAGAAATAGTAAAGATCACCCTATAATTTGTCGGTCTGGCACAAGGTCCTATCTTCGACCATGCTATACAATCACCGTTCTTACGGTTGACACCCAATTTGGTTCAGGTGACCTAATGAATTTCAGTGAATTCTCAGAATTTTACGTTCAATGGTAATGAACGCATTGAAAATAGGGTTTTCAGAAAACAAATCGGTTTTAATTTGATCAAATTATTTTCTCGTTCAAGCTCGAGTTTAGATATCATTGAATTCCATGAGTTTGTAATTCTCAATCTTTAAGGTCAATCTCAAGGATTGAGTAATATCAGGCTTAAATGCCGATTTTTAATCTTTAAGGAGATTATCCTTTCTGGGGATCTGATTCATTAGTCTTATCAAGCTAATTTGCACGGCGCCATCCCCATTTTACGAGACAGATCCTCTCATGGATAGGATAAGTCTGACCACTTGGCGACCCTGTTTGATGCTGAGGTCCGTGGATTTTCTGCTAATTTTAGAGATGACTTTTCTAGATTTTTCGTCAACCTACAGCTGGTCTGGATGACAACTTCCTGACCAAAATCAAGAAACGCGTGTCTTTTTCGAAAGACTTTACTTCCTTTTAATGATGGAATTGATTCATCGTGTAGTTCCATCTTTCTTTCATCATTATTACAATAAACCGAGTAAAATAGTTGATTTAGTCCAAAACAAAAGCACCTGCAATAACTTTACAGAAACATGTGATAGATAGTTTTTAATTGAATAACTTGGTACATTCTCCCTACACTTGGCTTTTTCTTTGCCTTTTTGTTCTCCTTTATTCCATGAATTCAAGCGTTTTAGGTTGTTTCTCAATTTATGTCCTTTCCGAGGTAACAATAATTTCGGTATTATTACCTAGTTTTATCGTTCATAAAAATGTATAAACATGATTTTGAATTCATTTAGTTGAATTTTTTTTCAAATTTTCACAAAATTTGGAAATAAACTAAGTGTAAACCCGAGAGAATTTATAACCCTTCCCCACACTTGAGATCATGCAATGCCCTCATTTGCATGAAATCAGACTTATAATTATAAATTCATGAGGGTGATTAGTGTAGAAAAATGATTAAAAATACCCCGTTTGTAATTTTAAAGCTCGTCGAATGATAGATGGTGCGCCTCATCGTTCATTACTTTTTTTATTTTATCACACATGTTTTTCTTCAAAAATGGTTGCTTTTCTGAACTGTTTGCTAATCTTTGAAAATGCGTCTTTTACCCTAACTTATCATGCATTTTTATTAACGAGTTATGCACTAACCCGAACCCCTAATTTGACGTTAAGTGGGGTTAGACTTCCCCACACTTAGCTGACGACATGTGAAGTCGGTAGAATAAGTTCCACTAATTAAAATAGTGAGCCAGTTATTTACATCTCGGGTGGTGTATAATATATCAATGAGTTTAAGATTTAGACCCACCCGATCGTCACTACTTAATTCTTTTTTAAGTGTAGCTTTTAGTAAATGGATATGTCTCTTTTCTGGTTCTTGGTCAAATGGATCGATATACATCGACATACATACTTCTATAGGGTGGACAATTCCTAACATTTCCTTTCGTTCATTCTCGAGATCAAAGTTTTCACCTCTATTACCCAATTGGGTGAAATCTGAGGTGTCATTATCTATTACAGCTCGTAGTTCATCTTCGGTAGATGACTCGTCTATTGAGAATATTGGGTTGGAAGGTTGTAGAATGGTGAATTTCGGGATCGAAGCAAATTCTTCTTCTTTATCGTTCCTTATCGGTCCCACTACTTTGGTCTCGGGGGTAAAATTTTCAACGTTATCGTTTTTCCAAGAGTACCAATTTGTCACCCTTACTTCTTCTTCATCCATTGATGGATCAATGATTTCGTCGGTAGAGGCTAATGTGTCGATATGTTGTGAAATTGGTAAAACTGAATAAAAAGTATCATCGGGATAATTGGTGATTTCGGAGCTCTCGAATTCATCAAAATTCGATGATATGAGATTTTCTTGCACCCGACTCCTCAGATCAACAGGTGTGTAGTCTGATAGAGTTTCAGCTTGCCAATTTGCAAATTCTCTCATTTGTTCATTTTGAGTGTCAAATTCTTCGAGTTTGATTTTCATATAATCTAATAAATTTTCAGACACATAATTTTCCTCGTCCTCTAGTTGTTGAGTTTGGATATATTCTTGGGAATAATCCCAATTTGAATTATATTCCTCATAATCATTCCATTCAGGTTCTATGGGTGCATAATTTTTCATAGGAACGTAATAATAACATTCCCATGTTGAGTGATAATCTCCACATATTTCACAACCAGTTATTGTTTCGTCATTCATGATCCAAGATTGACCGAACGAATTGCCATCAATACCCGTTTGAGAGTATTGATGAAATTGATTTTGTATGTCAGAGAATGTTTCCAAAATATTTTCGAAATTTTCCATAATGCGCTTATTACCAAATTTTAGCTACAATGTGGCGCATTTACTAATTATTCTATTAGTTAAAAAAATAAAAATTATATAAGTTATCAAATTAATAGACTTTTCTGCTTTTGCCTGTAGTGACCCGAACTTTTCCATGTTTATATATATTAAATGAAATTGTTATTTACAAAGTGTTTCCAACATGTTAAGTAATCAAACTTGTTAAGACTTGATTAATTGAAATAAGTTTCATATAGACAATTGACAACCCAAGTTGACCGGTGATTCACGAACGTTAAAACTTATAAAAACTATACGATGTCATATATATATGGATATATATATAGTTAACATGGTATTATGATAAGTAAACATATCATTAAGTATATTAACAATGAGTTATATACATAAAAACAAGACTACTAACTTAAGGATTTCGAAACGAGACATATATGTAACGATTATCGTTGTAACGGCATTTAAATGTATATATATCATATTAAGATATATTAATATATCATAATATCATGATAATATAATAATTTAACATCTCATTAGATATAATAAACAATGGGTTAACAACATTAAATGAGATCGTTAACTTAAAGGTTTCAAAACAACACTTACATGTAATGACTAACGATGACTTAACGACTCAGTTAAAATGTATATACATGTAGTGTATTTAGATGTATTAATATACTTTTGGAAGACTTCAAGACATATATCAAAACACTCATACTTAATGAAAATGGTTACAGCTACATTCCCATTCTTTTTTCATCAAGAATTCTAGTCGTATTCATACCCGTATTATACACAGCTTCTAAATGTACTTACTATGGGTATATACCAATAGGAACTAGCATGGGATTCCACTCTTGATTATGTCATGCATGACTAATCAATTTTAACTTCTACCATGAACTAGTCAACTAACTAGAACTCCTTTTAACCCCACTCACCACTCACCACTTACCACTCATCATTCACTCCATTTCACTTCCAATTCTCTTTCTAATTCTCTCTCAACACACACACACACACACACATACACACATACACACACTTATGAATGAATTTTTCCAGTAGCTAATCATCATCTTCATCAAAAATTACTTCAAGAATCAAGCTATAATCATCTTAGGAAGAACACTTCAAGAACACTTCGAAAATCCTTTCAAGTTTACTAGTTTACTTCCAAGCTTTCTAATCCATTCCAAGTAATCATCTAAGATCAAGAAACCTTTGTTATTTATAGTAGGTTATCTTTCTTATTCAAGGTAATATTCATATTCAAACTTTGATTCAATTTCTATAACTATAAACTATCTTAATTCGAGTAAAAATCTTACTTGAACTTGTTTTTGTGTCATGATCCTACTTCAAGAACTTTCAAGCCATCCAAGATCCTTTGAAGCTAGATCATTTATTGTCACTTCCAGTAGGTTTACCTCCTAAACTTGTGGTAGTAATGATGTTCATAACATCAGTCGATTCATATATATAAAACTATCTTATTCGAAGGTTTAAACTCGTAATCACTAGAACATAGTTTAGTTAATTCTAAACTTGTTCGCAAACAAAAGTTAATCCTTCTAACTTGACTTTTAAAATCAACTAAACACATGTTCTATATCTATATTATATGCTAACTTAATGATTTAAAATCGGAAAACACGAAAAACACCGTAAAACCGGATATACGCCGTCGTAGTAACACCGCGGGCTGTTTTGGGTTAGTTAATTAAAAACTATGATAAACTTTGATATAAAATTTGTTCTTCTGGGAAAATGATTTTTCTTATGAACATGAAACTATATCCAAAAATCATGGTTAAACTCAAAGTGGAAGTATGTTTTCCAAAATGGTCATCTAGACGTCGTTCTTTCGACTGAAATGGCTACCTTTACAAAAACGACTTGTAACCTGTATTTCCGACTATAAACTTATACTTTTTCTGTTTAGATTCATAAACTTAAGTTCAATATGAAACCATAGCAACTTGAAACACTCAAAACGGATTTAAAACGAAGAAGTTATGGGTAAAACAAGATTGGATAATTTTTCTTGTTGTAGCTACGTGAAAATTGGTAACAAATCTATATTAATCATATCCTAGCTAACTTATATTGTATTATACATATATTCTAATATATTATGTAATCTTGGGATACCATAGACACGTATGCAAATGTTTTGACATATCATATCGACCCATCTATATATATTATTTGGAACAACCATAGATACTCTATATGCAGTAATGTTGGAGTTAGCTATACAGGGTTGAGGTTGATTCCAAAAATATATATACTTTGAGTTGTGATCTAGCCTGAGACGTATATACACTGGGTCGTGGATTGATTAAAGATAATATATATCGATTTATTTCTGTACATCTAACTGTGGAAAACTAGTTGTAGGTTACTAACGAGGACATCTGACTTAATAAACTTAAAACATTAAAACGTATTAAAAATGTTGTAAATATATTTTGAACATACTTTGATATATATGTACATATTTGTTATAGGTTCGTGAATCGACCAGTGGCCAAGTCTTACTTCCCGACGAAGTAAAAATATGTGAAAGTGAGTTATAGTCCCACTTTTAAAATCTAATATTTTGGGATGAGAATACATGCAATTTTATAAATGTTTTACGAAATAGTCACAAGTAATTGAAACTACATTATATGGGTGAATGATCGAAGCCGAATATGCCCCTTTTTAGCTTGGTAGCCTAAGAATTTGGGAACATACTCCCAAATTGACGCGAATCCTAAAGATAGATCTATCGGGCCCAACAAGCCCCATTCTGGAACTTAGAATGCTTTAGTACTTCGAAATTATCATGTCCGATGGGTGTCCCGGAATGATGGGGATATTCTATATGCATCTTGTTAATGTCGGTTACCAGGTGTTCACCATATGAATGAATTTTATCTCTATGTATGTGATGTATATTGAAATATGAAATCTTGTGGTCTATTATTATGATTTGATAATATATAGGTTAAACCTATAACTCACCAACATTTTTGTTGACGTTTTAAGCATGTTTATTCTCAGGTGATTATTAAGAGCTTCCGCTGTTGCATACTAAAATAAGGACAAGATTTGAAGTCCATGCTTGTATGATATTGTGTAAAAACTGCATTCAAGAAACTTATTTTTGATGTAATATATTCTTATTGTAAACTATTATGTAATGGTCGTGTGTAAATGGTATATTTTAGATTATTATTATTTGATAATCTACGTATTGTTTTTTTTAAAACCTTTATCGATAAAATAAAGGTTATGGTTTTTTTTTAAAATGAATGCAGTCTTTGAAAAACGTCTCATATAGAGGTCAAAACCTCGCGACAAAATCAATTAATATGGAACGTTTATAATCAATATGAACGGGACATTTCAATTGGTATCCGAGCGTTGGTCTTAGAGAATCAGAAATTTGCATTAGTGTGTCTTATCGAGTTTGTTAGGATACATTAGTGAGTCTGGACTTCGACCGTATTTTCTTTAAAAACGATTGCTTAACACTTCTATTGGAAACTATATATTATTAACATATAAATATTATGTGATATATTAACCTCTTAATGTGTTTAATATTGTGTGATAGATATCTACCTCTAGTACAAATCCCATCGACTCACCTAATAATAATGAAGAGTCGAATATACTTTGGGAAGATTCACAAATTCCCGAAGAGGAACCGGAAGAGGAGGAACCAGAAGAAGAGGAACCGGAAGAAGAGGAACCAGAAGAGGAGGAATCGGAAGAGGAGGAACCGGAATAAGAAAAGGTTCTGGAGGAAAAAATATTGATACCTACAGTAAATCGTTTAAATAAAAGAAAATCCTCAACCAACGGACCAAAGTTAAAAATGGTCAATGGTGTTTCCGCCGAGGAAGCAAAATATTGGGAAGATTACCAATTTTCCGGTGAATCGGATCCCGATGAGGATTTCGATGATGTTATAGAAATTACCTCGACCCAATTTAATATAGCAAAAGAAAATAATAAGGGAAAAGGTATAAAAATAGAGAAACCTGATTCCAACCCCGATGAGCTTTATATGTATCGGCAACATCCGTATTTCTAAAGTGTAACAATAACCCGGGAACCTCTAAACCACCAGGTTTTTCTAAACCATTGTGGAAAACGATGGCTCGTATTAGAGGAACACCATATATCCCTAGAAAATTAGGAAAGCGAACCAAGTCCGAAGAAGAAGAAACCAGTGATTCAGATTAGGGAGTTGTAACCATGTTGTGTATTATATGTATTGTAGTGTAACACCGGCCATTTTTTTTATAACACAGCAGAAGTCTTAGTTAATAAAACACCACATTAATTACATTAGTACAAAAGCTTAAGTTTAACTTTCACAAACGGTGTTACGTTATTACAAACACGGTTACAAATGTCCATATCAGAGTTGCTAGTCAAACATGTCTTCTACATCAAGTTTCGATCCCATCAACAGTACCTAAACCTACAGGGGGAGGAATGTGGGGGATTAGCGCACCGCTAAGTGAATGGAATCTATCTACATATTAAGCTTAAGCAATCCCTCATACAACAGTCAACTAACATGCTTACAACCATCAAGCATACAAAAACGACAATATGAGGCTCAGCGGCTTGTACGGGCACACGACTCCTAGCCGATCGAACTAGAGTCTACCGATAGTCCCTCCTACCAAGTCTCTGCATAACTATCCAAATGCAACACATGCGTTCTTCTATGCTATACTAATAGACTTTAGGACTTGGACTCAACCTCCCTTGGAATGGTTGACCTCACACAAACTTCAACCGCCCTAGGCATGGTTGAAAGCCCCCAACCACCCTAGGCATGGCTGGTGTCAAACACAGTGCACATATACAATATATATAGATCACATAGCATGCAACTATCTATCTAGCATGGAAATCACTACACTACACAAGGTAATCAGAGTAATCCACAGTAGCATGATTTACTACTTAAACTCTATCCGAAGATAGACCCACTCACCAATTATCAGCAACGGCTCAGATTCTAACTATTGAGCTTTCTCTTTATCCTTTCCACCTGAGAATAAACATAACCAAGTCAGTAATCCTTGATATAATCCCAGCAACAAGATAATAGCATCAATATATAAATACTTGAACACTTAACCACCTGACCAGTCAACCATACGAGTGACACTCACCCGCACGTTTGAGGAACCTCAACTTTGCGGTTGACACCTCACTCGTACATTTAGTCCTTGGCCAAATATCTAATTAGACAACAGTAGATCCGTACGGGTTACTACACGAGTGACATATGACTCGTACGAGTCACATCTCAACCGTACGATCCAACTTTCAAATATACTAGTTCAAGTAGTCACTCACTCTTGCGGTTCACCATGCGGTTGACCGGCTCAACCGTACGAGTGAAAGCTCACTCGTGCGAGTGAAGGCTCACTTATGCGAGTGACAAGAAACATCAATAACAACATGTAATAACATTTTCCAACCTATATTCGTCATATATTCAATTATTCATAAGCCTATATCAAGAATTCAACCCATAATAACATATTAACGCATGCACACTAGACACACACGCTAATATCTCTATTTCTGACCCAAATACATTATGATATAGTTTCTAAAAAGTTTACCGTTGGAAAGTATTTTTCATTACGATTCCAATGATACTTGATTCATCGAAAACGGAGTTACGGTTTGAAAGTTATGACCAAAACAAGTTTCCACAAATCTGACCCTGTGCTCACACGTGTGACTGAGGCCTCACTCGTGCGAGTGAGTCCTCACACGTGTGGTTGACCCTCAAAAGTATGGTCACTCGTACGAGTGACCTGTCAAAAGTGTGGGTGCTGAAGAACAGCTCCTGCACGCTGATTTTCGCGTTTTTGGCCCAAAAACTCGATTTTTGCAAGTTCTAACCTCAAAACCACTTGAAAAACATCATATAAACCTTATAACAACTATTTCTAACATCAAATAAGCATAACAAACACAAAACATAAAGATCCAAGCTCATATTTATCAAAAACCCACTTTACACTCAAAACCCAATTCTCAAGAATTAAAGCACGAATTCAATCAATCAAACCTGGATAAATGATCACAAAGATGATATGAATCAGTTCCTAAAGCTCCATAAACCAATTTCAAGCTTGGATCAAGTTAGGGTTTCAAGGGAGTAAGAGTTTAGGTACGGAGTATAATTTCTAATTTGGGGAAAATGCAAGAAAAGTCTGGAAGCAGGCTTATAAATGGGTTAAAAACCCATACCCCATAACACACGGGTATTTACCAGTTATCTAATATCTTTCGTACCTTGTTAGGAGGCTCTAACGGAGTACAAATTAAACAAACAAACCATTTCTGTGACCATTGTCACAAACTGGTCTTAACCACATAATCAATTAATAATAAACATATTATTAAAATAAAAGCATATTTTAAACAAAAACATAAACCTAAGGGTAATTAAGTAATATTACTTCTAACCCCGGTTTCAGTCTGTTACAAATCCACCCCCCTTAAAGAGATTCCGTCCTCGAAATCTGGTCTTGGTCAAACAGATGAGGGTAATGGGTCTTCATCAACTCTTCTGTCTCCCACGTCAAGTTAGACCCTAAGCTGTGTTTCCATTCTATTAAAACCATCAGGATCTCTTTCTTTCTTAACTTAGTAACCTTTCTGTCGGCCACTCGAATTGGTTCCTCAACCAACTTGTTACTCAAATAAACTTTCAAATCTACTAGCGGTACGATCTGTGTCTCGTCATCGACTTTACACTTACACAAATAACACACATTGAAGGTATTATGAATACCAGCTAACTCTGGCAGAAGATCCAGTACCACTGTTTGATCATTCAGAATCTCACTAATTGGAAACGGTCCAATATACCTTGGTGTAAGCTTACCACGTTTGCCAAATTTGATAACCCCTTTTCATGGTGAAACCTTAAGATACACACAATCACCCACATTAAAAGTTATCGGACGTCTACGCGGATCTGCATACATCTTTTGTCTATCTCTGGCAGCTTTCAACTTTTCTCGTGCAATTGCAACTTTTTTGGCTGTCATTTGAACAATTTCGGGACCAGCAAACTGTTTCTCTCCAGCTTCTAACCAACAAGTTGGAGTTCTGCAATGACGACCGTACAACATTTCGTAAGGCGGCATTCTTATGCCCAGAATGATAAGAATTGTTATACGCGAATTCAACTAACGGCAAATGTGTATCCCACGAACCACCATATTCTAATACACATGCTCTCAACATATCCTCTAGTATCTGTATCGTTCGTTCACTCTGACCATCTGTCCGAGGATGATAAGCTGTACTCAGATTCACACGTGTACCCAGATTCTGTTGTAGACTGTTCCAGAAGTTCGATACAAATCTAGAATCCCTGTCTGACACAATCGATAATGGCACACCATGACGACTAATTATCTCTTTCACATATAAATCAGCAAGTTCACTTAATGACGCTGTCTCACGAGTAGCAAGAAAATGAGCACTCTTGGTCAAACGATCAACTATTACCCAAATCATATCGTGTTTTCTCTGAGTTCTAGGTAATTTTGTCACAAAATCCATCGTGATATGCTCCCATTTCCACTCTGGAATCTGTAACTGATGCAACGAACCATACGGTTTCTGGTGTTCTGCCTTCACTTGCGCGCAAACATGGCACTTTTCAACAAAATGAGCGATATCTGTTTTCATAGTCGGCCACCAATACACTGATTTCAAATCATGATACATCTTATTACTGCCTGGATGTACTGTCAATCTGGATTTGTGAGCTTCAGTCATGATCATATCCCTCAAGTCTCCAAGCATAGGCACCCAAATACAGTTATTTAAAGTCTTAAGTCCACGAGAATCATCAATTAGGTCAAATTTTCGTTTAGTCATAAGTTCAAATTTAATATGTTCATCCTCCAAAGCACAGGCTTGAACAGTTCGTAATTGATCGATCAAATCTGAAGTTATACTCAAACGCAGAAATTTCACATTCTCATCAGACTTTTTACGACTTAGTGCATCTGCTACGACATTTGCTTTACCCGGATGGTACCTGATTTCATAATCGTAGTCTTTAATCAGCTCTTGCCACTGTCTCTGACGCATATTCAGTTCTTTTTGAGAGAAAATATATTGCAGACTTTTGTGATCTGTACATATTACACAATGTGTCCCATACAAATAATGTCTCCATAGCTTCAGGGCAAACACTACGGCAGCCATTTCTAAATCATGTACAGGGTAATTTCTTTCATGAACTTTCAACTGTCTGGAGGCGTACGCGATTACTTTATCTCTCTGCATCAATACACAACCCAACCCGACGAAAGACGCATCACAATAGACCACGAAGTCATCTAAACCTTCTGGTAATGCTAACACTGGAGACTGGCACAATAACTATTTTAAAGTCTGAAAAGCCTTTTCTTGATCATCACCCCATCGAAAGGCTATGTCTTTTCGAGTCAACTTAGTCATGGGCCCGCTATTTTCGAGAAATCTTTTATGAACCTTCGATAGTAACCAGCTAATCCCAGAAAACTCTTAATTTCTGTCGGATTTCTTGGCGATTTCCAATTCATAACCGCATCAATCTTTGATGGATCAACTTTTATACCCTCGGCACAAATTACATGACCCAAAAACTGCACTTCTCTTAACCAGAATTCACACTTAGAAAATTTTGCAAATAACTGCTCATGTTTCAACACATTCAACACCTGTCTTAAATGTTCAACATGCTCGGCCTCTGTCTTTGAATACACTAATATGTCGTCTATAAACACAATCACGAATTTATCTAGAAACGGACGACACACTCTATTCATCAGATCTATGAAGACTGCTGGCGCGTTTGTTAACCCAAACGGCATGACCAAGAACTCATAATGACCATACCTAGTTCTAAACGCTGTCTTCGGGATGTCAGATTCTGCAACTCTAACCTGATGATACCCAGATCGTAAATCTATCTTGGAGAAGTATGAAGCACCCTGTAACTGATCGAATAAATCATCTATTATAGGCAGCGGGTACTTATTCTTTACAGTTCTCTTATTCAACTCTCGATAATCTATACACATACGCATGGTACCGTCTTTCTTTTTAACAAATAATACCGGTGCACCCCAAGGAGAAGAACTCGGTCTAATAAACCCACGATCCAATAGCTCCTGAATTTGTGACATCATCTCACAAATTTCTGACGGCGCTAAACGATACGGGGCTTTGGCAACTGGAGTGGCTCCCGGCACCAATTCAATCTTATACTCTACTTCTCTTACCGGCGGTAACCCTGGTAACTCGTCTGGAAACACTTCCGGAAATTCTGATACTACCAGTATATCGGCCATCGCTTTCTTTTCTTTCTTACCATCTACTACATAAGCTAGGAACGACTCACACCCTTTTGATAAGGATTTCTTGGCTTTCATGATTGATATCAACGGAAAATTATACCCACCCCGTTCCCCTCGGGCTATAACACAGGTTCCATTAGCTAAACGAAAGGAAATCATTTTCCTATCGCACTTAATACTAGCTCTAAGTGGGCTCAGCCAATCCATTCCTAACACTACGTCAAAACTAGGAATGGGTAATACTAAACAAGTCATAGGAAATGACTTTCCTTCAATATCAATACTAACCCCAGTCACAAACGTTGTGATGGGTGTAATCTTTCCATCAACTACCTCTACTCTAACTGGTTCAGGCAACACAGTAGCAGGTAAATTCAACTTAGCACAAAAGTCTAATGACATAAAAGACTTATTCGCACCAAAATCAAACAATACACGAGCAGGTATTGAGTTGATCAAAAATATACTTGTAATAACATCGTCAGTTTCAGTAGCCTTCTCAACTGACATCTGAAAAGCTCTGGCCTCTACTGTGGGAGGGTTCTTCCTCTTATTCCCACTCGAGGCAGTAGACCCTCCAACTGATGCCGAACGCGCACCTGATGTAGTGACCCGAACTTTTCCACGTTTATATATATTAATTGAGATTGATATTTACATGATTAAATGTTTCCAACATGTTAAGCAATCAAACTTGTTAAGACTTGATTAATTGAAATATGTTTCATATAGACAATTGACCACCCAAGTTGACCGGTGATTCACGAACGTTAAAACTTGTAAAAACTATACAATGACATATATATGGTTATATATATAGTTAACATGTTTTTATTATAAGTATGTATCTCATTAGGTATTTTAACAATGAGTTATATACATAAAAATGAGACTATTAATTTAAGAAACTCGAAAACGATATATATAACGATTATCGTTATAACAACGTCTTACTAGGTACATATGAATCATATTAAGATATTGATACACTTGGTTAATTATGTTAAATGATAAGTAAATATATTATTAAGTGTATTAACAATGAAATACATATGTAAAAATAAGACTACTAACTTAATGATTTCGAAACGAGACATATATGTAACGATTATCGTTGTAACGACATTTAACTGTATAAACATCATACTAAGATATATTATATATCATAATATCATGATAATATAATAATTTAACATCTAATTTATTATAATAAACAATGGGTTAACAACATTCAACAAGATCGTTAACCTAAAGGTTTCAAAACAACATTTACATGTAACGACTAACGATGACTTAACGACTCAGTTAAAATGTATATACATGTAGTGTTTTAATATGTATTCATACACTTTTGAAAGACTTCAAGAAACTTATCAAAATACTTCTACTTAACAAAAATGCTTACAATTACATCCTCGTTCAGTTTCATCAACAATTCTACTCGTATGCACCCGTATTCGTACTCGTACAATACACAGCTTTTAGATGTATGTACTATTGGTATATACACTCCAATGATCAGCTCTTAGCAGCCCATGTGAGTCACCTAACACATGTGGGAACCATCATTTGGCAACTAGCATGAAATATCTCATAAAATTACAAAAATATGGGTAATCATTCATGACTTATTTACATGAAAACAAAATTACATATCCTTTATATCTAATCCATACACCAACGACCAAAAACACCTACAAACACTTTCATTCTTCAATTTTCTTCATCTAATTGATCTTTCTCAAGTTCTATCTTCAAGTTCTAAGTGTTCTTCATATATTTTACAAGTTCTAGTTACATAAAATCAAGAATACTTTCAAGTTTGCTAGCTCACTTCCAATCTTGTAAGGTGATCATCCAACCTCAAGAAATCTTTGTTTCTTACAGTAGGTTATCATTCTAATACAAGTTAATAATCATATTCAAACTTTGGCTCAATTTCTATAACTATAACAATCTTATTTCAAGTGATGATCTTACTTGAACTTGTTTTCGTGTCATGATTCTGCTTCAAGAACTTCGAGCCATCCAAGGATCCGTTGAAGCTAGATCCATTTTTCTCTTTTCCAGTCGGTTTATCCAAGGAACTTAAGATATTAATGATGTTCATAACATCATTCGATTCATACATATAAAGCTATCTTATTCGAAGGTTTAAACTTGTAATCACTAGAACATAGTTTAGTTAATTCTAAACTTGTTCGCAAACAAAAGTTAATCCTTCTAACTTGAATTTTAAAATCAACTAAACACATGTTCTATATCTATATGATATGCTAACTTAATGATTTAAAACCTGGAAACACGAAAAACACCGTAAAACCGGATTTACGCCGTCGTAGTAACACCGCGGGCTGTTTTGGGTTAGTTAATTAAAAACTATGATAAACTTTGATTTAAAAGTTGTTATTCTGAGAAAATGATTTTTATTATGAACATGAAACTATATCCAAAAATTATGGTTAAACTCAAAGTGGAAGTATGTTTTCTAAAATGGTCATCTAGACGTCGTTCTTTCGACTGAAATGACTACCTTTACAAAAACGACTTGTAACTTATTTTTCCGACTATAAACCTATACTTTTTCTGTTTAGATTCATAAAATAGAGTTCAATATGAAACCATAGCAATTTGATTCACTCAAAACGGATTTAAAATGAAGAAGTTATGGGTAAAACAAGATTGGATAATTTTTCTCATTTTAGCTACGTGAAAATTGGTAACAAATCTATTCCAACCATAACTTAATCAACTTGTATTGTATATTATGTAATCTTGAGATACCATAGACACGTATACAATGTTTCGACCTATCATGTCGACACATCTATATATATTTCGGAACAACCATAGGCACTCTATATGTGAATGTTGGAGTTAGCTATACAGGGTTGAGGTTGATTCCAAAATATATATAGTTTGAGTTGTGATCAATACTGAGATACGTATACACTGGGTCGTGGATTGATTCAAGATAATATTTATCAATTTATTTCTGTACATCTAACTGTGGACAACTAGTTGTAGGTTACTAACGAGGACAGCTGACTTAATAAACTTAAAACATCAAAATATATTAAAAGTGTTGTAAATATATTTTGAACATACTTTGATATATATGTATATATTGTTATAGGTTCGTGAATCAACCAGTGGCCAAGTCTTACTTCCCGACGAAGTAAAAATCTGTGAAAGTGAGTTATAGTCCCACTTTTAAAATCTAATATTTTTGGGATGAGAATACATGCAGGTTTTATAAATGATTTACAAAGTAGACACAAGTACGTGAAACTACATTCTATGGTTGAATTATCAAAATCGAATATGCCCCTTTTTATTAAGTCTGGTAATCTAAGAATTAGGGAACAGACACCCTAATTGACGCGAATCCTAAAGATAGATCTATTGGGCCTAACAAACCCCATCCAAAGTACCGGATGCTTTAGTACTTCGAAATTTATATCATATCCGAAGGGTGTCCCGGAATGATGGGGATATTCTTATATATGCATCTTGTTAATGTTGGTTACCAGGTGTTCACCATATGAATGATTTTTATCTCTATGTATGGGATGTGTATTGAAATATGAAATCTTGTGGTCTATTGTTACGATTTGATATATATAGGTTAAACCTATAACTCACCAACATTTTTGTTGACGTTTAAAGCATGTTTATTCTCAGGTGAATATTAAGAGCTTCTGCTGTTGCATACTAAAATAAGGATAAGATTTGGAGTCCATGTTTATACGATATTGTGTAAATACTACATTCAAGAAACTGATTTCGATGTAACATATTTGTATTGTAAACCATTATGTAATGGTCGTGTGTAAACAGGATATTTTAGATTATCATTATTTGATAATCTACGTAAAACTTTTTAAACCTTTATTTATGAAATAAAGGTTATGGTTTGTTTTAAAAATGAATGCAGTATTTGAAAAACGTCTCATATATAGGTCAAAACCTCGCAACGAAATCAATTAATATGGAACGTTTTTAATCAATAAGAACGGGACATTTTAGTTGGTATCAGAGCGTTGGTCTTAGAGAACCAGAATTTTGCATTAGTGTGTCTTATCGAGTTTGTTAGGATGCATTAGTGAGTCTGGACTTCGACCGTGTTTACTTGAAAAATGATTGCTTAACAAATTTTGTTGGAAACTATATATTTTTAACATGTGAATATTATGTGATATATTAATCTCTTAACGCGTTTGATATTATGTGATAGATGTCTACTGTAAGAATCCAAAACTAATCATCCGGACGGCGTCCATATTGATTACAAACGTATTACAACAGTTGATAACATCGCGAGGTTCTTGACCTCTATATGATACATTTTACAAACGTTGCATTTATTCTTAAAAGGCAATCTATCATTACATCAAAAATTAACATGTTTTCCTAACATTTTATATCATCCAAGTGACCTAATCTGCCATATACTTAATAATAGTCTCTAATGATCTTCAATGACTCGAATGCAACGTTCTCGTATCATGGCTAAATGGTCCCAAATATTGTCCGTAATATGAGCTAATGCACAGCGGAAGACTTAATTCGTACCTGAGAATAACATGCTTTAAAATATCAACATAAAGTTGGTGAGATATATAGGTTTGATGCTAGCAGCGATATAACTATGGACCACAAGATTTCATGTTTATACATAATACACTCCTCGTGTATGAAAAGTCGTTGAGCACTTGGTAACCATACTTAACATTTAAATCACAGCAGCATATTCTTAAATAAACCCTACACCGTACCAAGTGTAGTAACGAAATGAAGTACTGTGCAACCGTTTAAAACTGGTCGTCCAGCCCGGTTGGGGTTGTCAGGCCCGATAGATCTATCAACAGGATTCGCGTTTACGCTCCTCACGTAAATATTAGCTACCAAGTATAAAGAAATATTCCATGGTACAACTCAACGTAGAATTTATTTTTGATCACTTGTGTCCATAACGTAAATCATTTATAAAAACAGCGCATGTATTCTCAGCCCAAAATATTTAGAGTTTAAAAAGGGACTATATACTCACCTAATGTATTTTGTAGTAAAAATACATATAACACCATTGATAACTTATAAGGTTGGCCTTCGATTCACGAACCTAATTAATTATATATATTTGTATATAGATTAATATCTAATTAATAAATAAGTCAATTTACAGTGTACCACAATCCTAATGCTCGAGACTAATATGCAAAAGTTATTAAAATTTGTTTGACTCAGAAGGACTTCCAAAAATCTTTACAAAATTATAACCGTTTACGTATATTTGAATATAACAAATTTTATAGTTTAAAATATGTTTACAAAAGTTTATAATGATTTCGTAATTCATTTATTAACATATTATGTATTTATAAATATTCTAAATGTTAAAAATAATACTTTTATGTTAACAATAATATTTCCATAATATTTTAATAAATATATTAATTTTTATAAAAATACTTTAAAATGTTAAATGATAGTTTTTAATAATAGTATTTTTAAAAATAATTCTTTTACTCAAACTAATAATTTTAATGTTAATAATGTTAGCCAAAAATTATAAATTGATAGTTTTATTAATTATAATGATCAAAATAATAGTTTTATAGTTTTTGACCAAAAATATTATTTATTTTTGATTAACATAATAATAATAATAATAATAATAATAATTATCTTGATAATAATAATAATATTAATAATGATAATAATAATTATTTTCATAATAATAATGATACTAATGATAATAACAATGATTTTGACAACGTCGTAATAAGGATAATCATTTTTAATAATTTGTACAAAAGTTCAATTGACTATAACTTTAAATCCGTCCGTCGAATCCGTTCGACATCTAAATGAAAAGTTTATAGTTTTTCACCACCTTTCCAAAAACATATATATCATATATCTTATTTCAACCGCAAGAGTAACTAATTCAGATTCTATCCTAAAATATATTTTGACAAAAATATATACACGCACATGCACAATCCTAAATTCTCGAGCATTAGTCAGGGATACACTAAAAATAAATAAAAGTCAAGTTTTGAGTGCTCACGTATCAATATTGAGATTCAATATTGCAGGAAGATATATAAACACAACGGAGATGATAAACACTAGTTTGTCTCGCGAGCAAAACCCCCGATCCATACCCATAGCTCTCATAAATTTGACCCATAATCTCCTTAATCTTATCCCACTCATAAAACCAGTTTTGAAACATTTGGGCAGAACTCCGTCATAAAATTTTGTGTATATTTAGCAATGATACTCCTAACTCGAGATTAAAGATAATATTATTCTTAATCTAAATAATAATAATAATAATAGTTTTAATAATAAAAAATAAGAGTTTGATCATAATAAAATAATTATTGTTAAGATCATACGGAGTAAAAATATTAGATGTAAGTGAAATGGGTGCGTGCTATTTTAAAAGTAAAGAATCAGATAAGCAAAGTTCGGATATTTAAAGACAGATTTCGGGTCCCACCCTTCCCCGCAAGTCACGGGACTACAAGGAGAATACCGCTGCGAGTCGCGGCTATTGCCTTCCAACTGTCCCCTTTTGTCTTTTTTTTTGGCCGACATAAATATTAAATATATTTTATATTTTTTTTAATTAATTTAAATAATTAATTATATATTATATATTTTTAGGGTAAAAATATATTTTTACAAAAATTACTTTTACCTTGTCATTTGACAAAGGTCCCGGTTCCAGTTTTCCAAAATAAGTCTTGTACGTCAAGAAAACTAACCCTTTATGTTTAGTGACTCGTACCTTTGTCAAAATAATGAGCTTTTATTTAATAAAATAATCCCATAAAAATATAACTTAACCTTTTGAATATTGTGGTCATTTACTCGTATAAATCAAAGTTTAATTATTTGTCAAATTATATTTTTAAATTGAAAACGTTTAATATTGTTTTGTAAAATATATATATATATATATATATATATATATATATATATATATATATATATATATATATATATATATATATATATATATATATATATAATGAACACGCTTTATTAAATATTTGTTTTTATAAAATCACGGACCGTTACATTTATTGTTTAACAAAAGGTTTCTAGAAAAGTTCTGACTTTTAAGAAAACGTTAAATCCTTCACTCTTATATTAACTCGTTAATAATTTGACAGATACAGTTTCAGATATTTATATATTTAAATTATCTTTTACTCTCGTTGATAAACATAATAATCTTATATCGGAACCTAGTGTTCATATCTAATACTTTATTAACATTATCAAATAATAAGTATATATCGTATACGCACATAAACGTTCGTGAATCGTCACGCTTGGTCAAAAAGGATAACTAGTCATTCAAATATAGATTTCAGACTTTCTAGACTTAACATTAGGGTTTTTGCTTATCGTGTCGGAAATATATAGAGTTTAGGGTTTAAATTTGGTCGAAAATTTCCGGGTCGTTACAGTACCCACCCGTTAAAGAAATTTCGTCCCCGAAATTTGGTAGAGGTTGTCATAAATAACAATAGAAATGTTTTCATGACGAATATGAGGTAATAACGGAGTTTTATCATTATTTATAGATATAGATAAAACATTTCGATCATGTGAAGCGTACGAGCGATGCTATCACAAAAGAGAGTGAAATGAGTAACATGGTATCATTTTAACTGATGACGTGGTTATGATTGATTTCCAGAATTCACGAAATTTAAGAAAATCTTTTGTAATAAGATTTGATTCTTTGGCGATTTAAGAAACAGGATCTCCTTCGAGTCAATGCGGCAAATCTGTTGTGATTTCTTTGTCGGATATTTCACTTATAAAACTACCCCCTTCGTTCTTTTATTTCCATATCCCATATCTTCTACTCTTTCTCCTATTTACTGCGATTTATACTCTAGTTTCTATTTTGAAGTTTCCTTCTTTCATTTCCTCTTCCCGTCCTCAAGCCAAGCGAGCAATGGTTCGGAATTTCGTAGGTATAAGATTTGTAATGAACATGACTAATGTTCTCAGAAATGAATGGTAATGGTATGATTTTAATTTGTCAAATTACCAGAATATTTCGGAAAATTAGAACTATCAGGGTGATACGTTCTAATATGTTTGGAGATTGGATAGAATGTAAGAGCCGTGTAACATGACACATCATGATGGTACTGTGAATCATCATGCTTCATTAGAAACTTAACATGTATTACTGTAATATAATGAAGTTGATCAAGTTTCATTATATTATACTAATTCATGCATCAGTTCCCAACACTGCTTCAAAACATTCATATTTTTAAACTTAGAGATATCAGAATTTAGAAACTAATACAGTTTCTTTTATATTGTAACGCAGATGTTACGGAGAGTTAAATGATCGCAGATAGGAATAGTTGTGAAAATATCTCCAGAAATATGGAGAATATGTATAACGAAAGATATGAAGATATCTTATAATATCTAAGATAAAATGATGGTGAAGAATATCATCTTGAAAAGTTTAGAATAAGGAGTAGAGTTCTTACTAACGGTTTCAGCAGGCACTGGATCATTTGGATCTTTTGAAGACAGGTTCTGTTTTCATGATTTGTTCACGACCTCCTTCATACTTTGCTCAATCCGTTTTCCAGTTCCAAACCTTTTTTTTTTCAGCTTTACCACCTTACTATTCTTTGTCATCAAACTTTTGACTGTTAAAGTCGTTTATGATTTTTGATGCTTCATCAGCATTCCAAGAACTACTTCATAGTTCAGGGTGTTTTTCAAAAACTTCATATTCGAAGTATGAAATTCTTAGGGATAAACGTGTTTGGTATAACTGGAAGAATTTCTACGAGATTTTCAAAATACTGATTGCGGATTTCGCCAAAAAAAATAAAAAAATAACGAGTTGCTGGTACATCTGCTGATATGTTGTGAAATATAAAAGGTTCTCCGGTAACGACGGCGAAAGGACAAGGTATAAATTTCGAGATTTTAAGAAAAGTAGTCTTTCTAGGGAGTCGAAGTGGAGCTGTGACAAAATTAGCTTCTTGGAAAGGAGTTGTAAGGGTGTTTTTACTAATAAAGGATAAGGAATTCGACGCGAATCTGTTTTAACTATATCTTTGGTTTCGAATGTTTTTCAGGTGCATAACTGTATGCATAAATCTTTCTTTCGTAGACGAGGTGCGGCTGGTTCAACTTCTTGATCGAGGTGTTTTCAAAAATCACGAAAAGATTTTGAATGCGAATTGTAATTGCTAAGATACGAATGAGGTTTAGGATAAAATCAAGTGGCAAACTTGAAGATTAGTTTAGTTTCATATATTATAATCAACATTTTAATTCATTTTACTTGTCCAAAGTTAACAGTCCAATAGTCCAATTGTCCAATGGTTCATATATAAGTTAGATATATAATATTTAAATTACTTAATACGTATCGTGACCCGTGTACCGGTCTCGGTGTCGATCACAACTCAAAGTATATATATACTTTGGAATCAACTCCGACCCTGTATAGCCAACTCCCACCTTCACATATAGAGTGTCTACGGTTGTTCCGAAATATATATATATAGATGGGTCAATATGATAAGTCGAAACCTTGTATACGTGTCCCGTTATTTAAAGTGCGAAAAATAAATAAATATATATCATGACCCATTATACAACGTGTTGTCTCAGAATTAATCCGACGTATTGTTGTACGTGTGTCCCGACAGTATGTACAGTGCGGAAAATAACGATAAATAAAATTGCGAGAATGTAAATTGCGATAAATTAAATGTTAATCAGTTAGCTGGGAACAGTTAGCCGGAACACTTAGCGTGAAATCCTTAATAGATTTTCAATTAGTTAATTCGTGTGTTTCTAACAATTTTTAATTTGTCCAATGTTTCTTCTTTATGCCACTTGTTGGATTCGGATAGGTAAAAATCCAAATATGAAATTTGAATGAGAATGGTTATTCCAGGGTGAACGAATACGAATATCGGTGGTTGTAAGTAGGATGGCAAATGATCGTTGATTCAGAATCGAAAAATGTACAGTGTATCTTATTAATGTGAAATCTAAATATTCCTCGGGTACTACCCACCCGTTAAAATATTTTCATTATTAATAGTTTGTACGGAGGAATTTTTAATTACAATCTTTATGAAAATATACTTGCATATATATTTTCATTGAATGTAATCATGGATTTAATGAGTCAATAAAATATTAAACTCATTTGATTTATCATTAATTCTAGATTACATAATCTCTAAAACTTTAGAAATTACATATTCGTCATACGATACGTAAAACGAAGATAATCGATATAGAACGATATATAGAACGAAAATCATATTCGAAGTACAGATATTAAGTCGTGTGATGTTGATATTCAAGATACAGATTGTGATGTTGCGATTTAAGGCGCGGTTATGTTTGGGGAATAAAGGTACTATCGACGTTGACGATGGTAGTACGAATTATGCCGCTGGTGCTGCTGCTGGTGTTTGTAACCTTCGCACCATGTTCTCCAAAGCCGACACACGAGCGCGTAGTTCATTAACTTCTGCTAGTACACCAGGATGATTGGAGGTTGGAACGAGCGAATGAACAAGATTCGTGATATGGGATATTATATAATCGTGACGAGATACTCTAGAAATGAGCGAGAAAATGGTGTTTCGAATAGGTTCGCCGGTAAGTGCTTCAGGTTCATTGTTAAGAGGACAATTTGGTGGATGGAATGGATCACCTTCTTCTTGTCTCCAGTGATTTAGTATACTACGAACCCATCCCCAATTCATCCAGAATAGATGATGGGAAATTGGTTGATCCATTCCGGTAATACTGTCGTCGGAGTTCGAATGGAAATCCATATCGGCGTAGCTATTGAAGTCGGAGGAATTCGAACTGGATGAAGAATCCATCTTGTATGGTCGGAGAAATTTGTTTTTGGTTTAGAATAGATTATAGGAGTTGGGTTTGGTACTCTTCAATACATAATTTACATATGTATATATAATACCAAAATCCCGTGAATTACGGAGAGTCTTTGGAATACGTCAGGCAATGTCTATAGTAGCAGATACGCTAAAATATGAATTTTGTCTATACACTATCGATGCACTTAAATGCAGTATGACGTGTCTAGACTTAGGAAGGATAAGCAGGTAATTTCCTAGGGGTGATAAGCAGATAGTTTCCGACTAGAATGATAAGCAAAACTTTTTAACAGGCAGACACGGTCAAAGTCCAGACTCACTAATGCATCCTAACAACTACCAGTTAGACACACTAGTGGGAGACCTGGTTCGCTAAGACCAACGCTCTGATACCAACTGTAAGAATCCGAAACTAATCATCCGGACGGCGTCCATATTGATTACAAACGTATTACAACAGTTGATAACATCGCGAGGTTCTTGACCTCTATATGATACATTTTACAAACGTTGCATTTATTCTTAAAAGGCAATCTATCATTACATCAAAAATTAACATGTTTTCCTAACATTTTATATCATCCAAGTGACCTAATCTGCCATATACTTAATAATAGTCTCTAATGATCTTCAATGACTCGAATGCAACGTTCTCGTATCATGGCTAAATGGTCCCAAATATTGTCCGTAATATGAGCTAATGCACAGCGGAAGACTTAATTCGTACCTGAGAATAACATGCTTTAAAATATCAACATAAAGTTGGTGAGATATATAGGTTTGATGCTAGCAGCGATATAACTATGGACCACAAGATTTCATGTTTATACATAATACACTCCTCGTGTATGAAAAGTCGTTGAGCACTTGGTAACCATACTTAACATTTAAATCACAGCAGCATATTCTTAAATAAACCCTACACCGTACCAAGTGTAGTAACGAAATGAAGTACTGTGCAACCGTTTAAAACTGGTCGTCCAGCCCGGTTGGGGTTGTCAGGCCCGATAGATCTATCAACAGGATTCGCGTTTACGCTCCTCACGTAAATATTAGCTACCAAGTATAAAGAAATATTCCATGGTACAACTCAACGTAGAATTTATTTTTGATCACTTGTGTCCATAACGTAAATCATTTATAAAAACAGCGCATGTATTCTCAGCCCAAAATATTTAGAGTTTAAAAAGGGACTATATACTCACCTAATGTATTTTGTAGTAAAAATACATATAACACCATTGATAACTTATAAGGTTGGCCTTCGATTCACGAACCTAATTAATTATATATATTTGTATATAGATTAATATCTAATTAATAAATAAGTCAATTTACAGTGTACCACAATCCTAATGCTCGAGACTAATATGCAAAAGTTATTAAAATTTGTTTGACTCAGAAGGACTTCCAAAAATCTTTACAAAATTATAACCGTTTACGTATATTTGAATATAACAAATTTTATAGTTTAAAATATGTTTACAAAAGTTTATAATGATTTCGTAATTCATTTATTAACATATTATGTATTTATAAATATTCTAAATGTTAAAAATAATACTTTTATGTTAACAATAATATTTCCATAATATTTTAATAAATATATTAATTTTTATAAAAATACTTTAAAATGTTAAATGATAGTTTTTAATAATAGTATTTTTAAAAATAATTCTTTTACTCAAACTAATAATTTTAATGTTAATAATGTTAGCCAAAAATTATAAATTGATAGTTTTATTAATTATAATGATCAAAATAATAGTTTTATAGTTTTTGACCAAAAATATTATTTATTTTTGATTAACATAATAATCATAATAATAATAATAATAATTATCTTGATAATAATAATAATATTAATAATGATAATAATAATTATTTTCATAATAATAATGATACTAATGATAATAACAATGATTTTGACAACGTCGTAATAAGGATAATCATTTTTAATAATTTGTACAAAAGTTCAATTGATTATAACTTTAAATCCGTCCGTCGAATCCGTTCGACATCTAAATGAAAAGTTTATAGTTTTTCGCCACCTTTCCAAAAACATATATATCATATATCTTATTTCAACCGCAAGAGTAACTAATTCAGATTCTATCCTAAAATATATTTTGACAAAAATATATACACGCACATGCACAATCCTAAATTCTCGAGCATTAGTCAGGGATACACTAAAAATAAATAAAAGTCAAGTTTTGAGTGCTCACGTATCAATATTGAGATTCAATATTGCAGGAAGATATATAAACACAACGGAGATGATAAACACTAGTTTGTCTCGCGAGCAAAACCCCCGATCCATACCCATAGCTCTCATAAATTTGACCCATAATCTCCTTAAACTTATCCCACTCATAAAACCAGTTTTGAAACATTTGGGCAGAACTCCGTCATAAAATTTTGTGTATATTTAGCAATGATACTCCTAACTCGAGATTAAAGATAATATTATTCTTAATCTAAATAATAATAATAATAATAGTTTTAATAATAAAAAATAAGAGTTTGATCATAATAAAATAATTATTGTTAAGATCATACGGAGTAAAAATATTAGATGTAAGTGAAATGGGTGCGTGCTATTTTAAAAGTAAAGAATCAGATAAGCAAAGTTCGGATATTTAAAGACAGATTTCGGGTCCCACCCTTCCCCGCAAGTCACGGGACTACAAGGAGAATACCGCTGCGAGTCGCGGCTATTGCCTTCCAACTGTCCCCTTTTGTCTTTTTTTTTGGCCGACATAAATATTAAATATATTTTATATTTTTTTTAATTAATTTAAATAATTAATTATATATTATATATTTTTAGGGTAAAAATATATTTTTACAAAAATTACTTTTACCTTGTCATTTGACAAAGGTCCCGGTTCCAGTTTTCCAAAATAAGTCTTGTACGTCAAGAAAACTAACCCTTTATGTTTAGTGACTCGTACCTTTGTCAAAATAATGAGCTTTTATTTAATAAAATAATCCCATAAAAATATAACTTAACCTTTTGAATATTGTGGTCATTTACTCGTATAAATCAAAGTTTAATTATTTGTCAAATTATATTTTTAAATTGAAAACGTTTAATATTGTTTTGTAATATATATATATATATATATATATATATATATATATATATATATATATATATATATATATATATATATATATATATATATATATATATATATATATTTAATGAACACGCTTTATTAAATATTTGTTTTTATAAAATCACGGACCGTTACATTTATTGTTTAACAAAAGGTTTCTAGAAAAGTTCTGACTTTTAAGAAAACGTTAAATCCTTCACTCTTATATTAACTCGTTAATAATTTGACAGATACAGTTTCAGATATTTATATATTTAAATTATCTTTTACTCTCGTTGATAAACATAATAATCTTATATCGGAACCTAGTGTTCATATCTAATACTTTATTAACATTATCAAATAATAAGTATATATCGTATACGCACATAAACGTTCGTGAATCGTCACGCTTGGTCAAAAAGGATAACTAGTCATTCAAATATAGATTTCAGACTTTCTAGACTTAACATTAGGGTTTTTGCTTATCGTGTCGGAAATATATAGAGTTTAGGGTTTAAATTTGGTCGAAAATTTCCGGGTCGTTACATCTACCTCTAGAACAAGTCCCATTGACTCACCTAATAATAATGAAGAGTCAAATGTAAATTGGAATGATTCGTGGACTGATTCACAAGTTCCCGAAGAGGAACCGGAAGAAGAGTCAGAACCGGAAGAAGAATCGGAACCGGAAGAAGAATCGGAACCGGATGAAGAAATAGAACCGGTGGGGGAAATAATAAAACGGTTAAGTAAAAGAAAATCCTCAACCAACCGACCAAGGTTAATTATGGTCAATGGTGTTTCCGCCAAGGAAGCAAAATATTGGGAGGATTACCAATTCTTCGATGAATCGAATTCCGATGAGAATTCCGATGATGTTATAGAAATTACCCCAACTGAATTTAAAAAGGCAAAAGAAAATAATAAGGGAAAGGGCATAAAAATAGAGAAATCTAATTCCAACCCCGATGAACTTTATATGCATCGTCAACCCCCGAAGTCCTTAAGTTGTAACAATGACCCGGGAACCTCTAAACCACCAGGTTTTTCTAAACCAATGTGGATCACGATGGCTCGTATTAGGGGAACATCATATATCCCTAGAAACTTGGTAAAACGAACCAAAACCGAAGAAGAAGAAACAAGCGAGTCGGAATAAGATAGTTGTATTCGTGTGGTGTAATATATGTAATATAGTGTGCTTATGCTTTATGATATATGTAAAAATTGCTTGTATTAATAAGCATTTTTTTTATGAATCTAACTCTTGTCTATTTTACAGTATAAAAACACAAAATGGATAGACAACCCAATATTTTAAGAGACCTACCCGGAGACATGATTGATGAAATCTTGTCTAGAGTCGGTCAGAATTCTTCGGCACAACTATTTAAGGCGAGATCAGTTTGTAAGACATTCGAAGAACGTTCCAAGAATGCCTTGGTTTATAAAAGGCTTTCGTTCGGAAGATGGGGGATATCACATTGGGAAATCCATAAGTTACGATGTGTTTACTTTGACGCATATATTGCGGGGAACCCAAATGCTATTTTACGCAACGGGTTAAGAAATTATTTTGACTCAGTATATCCGAATATAGGACTTCGTGATTTAGAAAAAGCGGCTAACATGCAACATAAAGAAGCATGTTATGCTTACGGATTAGTAATGTTCGCTTCTCACCAAAGTGAGAACAAGAACATCGGGCTACAACTATTAAACAAAACGTTCCCACAAGTGACGGAGTCGGTAATTGGGGTAAGAAATGAGGTTTTTAGATTGTTACGGGACTGTTGGACATTACGTAACCCTCGTCCCTTTGACGACGTTACAACACGCTGTCTTATCAACGGCCATAACGGTTATGTTGCACAAGACCAAGGATGGGAAGTAGTCCTAGTAAAACCAGAATGCATGACTTGTTTCTGGACGTATGAATTACGTGTCTTTATTGCCTTTGCTGAACGACTTGTGTACTAGCTAGAATTATCTTCACAACTATCTTGTATCAAAGTTATTGTGTGCTATATTTCATGCTTTATGTAAAATAAGCTGTATTGTAAGTTTGTAAAATATTGTATAAAAGTTTGAACGTGAAATATTATTACAATCAGTTTTTCATATAGAATTATAGTAGTTGAATTGTATATTAGCTACTAAGTATGAACTTAACGGGTAGGTACTACCCGAATTTAAACTTATAAAATGCTAATATGAAGAAAAAGCTTTTATAAATGAGTTCATATTATGCTACGAAATACTATTAACTACTCTTAATATTCTGTATGATTAACTTGTTACATTTGACTATTTTGAAGGAAATGGCACCGACTACTCGACACACCGTGAATATGAATGAAGAGGAATTCCGTACTTTTCTAGCTTCAAACATAGCCGCGGTACAGGCTGCGCTACATACCAACAATAACCTTGGATCTGGCAGTACAGGAAATCGTGTAGGATGCACCTACAAAGAATTCACTGCCTGCAAACCTTTGGAATTTGATGGAACCGAAGGACCGATCGGATTGAAACGGTGGACCGAGAAGGTCGAATCGGTGTTTGCCATAAGTAAGTGTACTGAAGAGGACAAAGTGAAGTACGCTACGCATACCTTCACAGGTTCTGCGTTAACATGGTGGAATACCTATCTAGAGCAAGTGGGACAAGATGATGCGTACGCACTACCGTGGTCAGCATTCAAGCACTTGATGAACGAGAAGTACCGTCCCAGAACCGAGGTCAATAAGCTCAAGACAGAACTTAGAGGGTTACGAACCCAAGGATTTGATATTACCACGTATGAAAGACGATTCACAGAATTGTGCCTATTGTGTCCGGGAGCATTCGAAGATGAGGAAGAGAAGATCGACGCGTTTGTGAAAGGATTACCGGAAAGAATCCAAGAAGATATAAGTTCACACGAGCCCGCCTCCATATAACAGGCATGTAGAATGGCTCACAAACTCGTGAACCAGATTGAAGAAAGAATTAAAGAACAGACTGCTGAAGAGGCCAATGTGAAGCAAGTCAAAAGAAAGTGGGAGGAAAACGGTGATAAGAATCACCAATACAACAACAACAGCAATTACAACAATAATCGCAACAATTATCCCAACAATCGCAACATCAATCGCAACTACAACAAACGGCCCAACAACAACAACAACAACAACAACAACAACAACTATAACAATCATCCCAACAACAATAATAACTGTAACAACAACAACAATCAGAAGCAGCTATGCCAAAGGTGTGAAAAGAATCACTCGGGATTCTGCACCAAATTTTGCAACAAGTGTAAAAGAAATGGTCATAGCGCGGCGAAGTGTGAGGTCTACGGACCAGGGGTTAATAGAACGAAAGGAACAAATGGTGTCCGAACGAGTAATGGCGGAGCAAGTAGTGTCGGAGCAAGTTATGCCAATGTAGTTTGTTATAAATGTGGAAAACCGGGCCACATTATTAGAAATTGCCCGAACCAGGAGAACATGAATGGACAAGGCCGCGGAAGAGTTTTCAATATTAATGCGGCAGAGGCACAGGAAGACCCGGAGCTTGTTACGGGTACGTTTCTTATTGACAATAAATCTGCTTACGTTTTATTTGATTCGGGTGCGGATAGAAGCTATATGAGTAGAGATTTTTGTGCTAAATTAAGTTGTCCATTGACGCCTTTGGATAGTAAATTTTTACTCGAATTAGCAAATGGTAAATTAATTTCAGCAGATAATATATGTCGGAATCGAGAAATTAAACTGGTTAGCGAAACATTTAAGATTGATTTGATACCAGTAGAGTTAGGGAGTTTTGATGTGATAATCGGTATGGACTGGTTGAAAGAAGTGAAAGCAGAGATCGTTTGTTACAAAAATGCAATTCGCATTATACGAGAAAAAGGAAAACCCTTAATGGTGTACGGAGAAAAGGGCAACACGAAGCTACATCTTATTAGTAATTTGAAGGCACAAAAACTAATAAGAAAAGGTTGCTATGCTGTTCTAGCACACGTCGAGAAAGTACAAACTGAAGAAAAGAGCATCAATGATGTTCCCATCGCAAAAGAATTTCCCGATGTATTTCCGAAAGAATTACCGGGATTACCCCCACATCGATCCGTTGAATTTCAAATAGATCTTGTACCAGGAGCTGCACCAATAGCTCGTGCTCCTTACAGACTCGCACCCAGCGAGATGAAAGAACTACAAAGCCAATTACAAGAACTTTTAGAGCGTGGTTTCATTCGACCAAGCACATCACCGTGGGGAGCTCCTGTTTTGTTTGTCAAGAAGAAAGATGGTACATTCAGGTTGTGTATCGACTACCGAGAGTTGAACAAACTTACCATCAAGAACCGCTACCCACTACCGAGAATCGATGAATTATTTGATCAACTACAAGGCTCGTCTGTTTATTCAAAGATTGACTTACGTTCTGGGTATCATCAAATGCGGGTGAAAGAAGATGATATTCCAAAGACTGCTTTCAGAACACGTTACGGTCATTACGAGTTTATGGTCATGCCGTTTGGTTTAACTAATGCACCAGCTGTGTTCATGGACCTTATGAACCGAGTGTGTGGACCATACCTTGACAAGTTTGTCATTGTTTTCATTGATGACATACTTATTTACTCAAAGAATGACCAAGAACACGGTGAACATTTGAGAAAGGTGTTAGAAGTATTGAGGAAGGAAGAATTGTACGCTAAGTTTTCAAAGTGTGCATTTTGGTTGGAAGAAGTTCAATTCCTCGGTCACATAGTGAACAAAGAAGGTATTAAGGTGGATCCGGCAAAGATAGAAACTGTTGAAAAGTGGGAAACCCCGAAAACTCCGAAAAACATACGCCAGTTTTTAGGACTAGCTGGTTACTACAGAAGGTTCATCCAAGATTTTTCCAGAATAGCAAAACCCTTGACTGCATTAACGCATAAAGGGAAGAAATTTGAATGGAATGATGAATAAGAGAAAGCGTTTCAGTTATTGAAGAAAAAGCTAACTACGGCACCTATATTGTCATTGCCTGACGGGAATGATGATTTTGTGATTTATTGTGACGCATCAAAGCAAGGTCTCGGTTGTGTATTAATGCAACGAACGAAGGTGATTGCTTATGCGTCTAGACAATTGAAGATTCATGAACAAAATTATACGACGCATGATTTGGAATTAGGAGCGGTTGTTTTTGCATTAAAGACTTGGAGGCACTACTTATATGGGGTCAAAAGTATTATATATACCGACCACAAAAGTCTTCAACACATATTTAATCAAAAAAAAACTGAATATGAGGCAGCGTAGGTGGATTGAATTGTTGAATGATTACGACTTTGAGATTCGTTACCACCCGGGGAAGGCAAATGTGGTAGCCGATGCCTTGAGCAGGAAGGACAGAGAACCCATTCGAGTAAAATCTATGAATATAATGATTCATAATAACCTTACTACTCAAATAAAGGAGGCGCAACAAGGAGTTTTAAAAGAGGGAAATTTAAAGGATGAAATACCCAAAGGATCGGAGAAGCATCTTAATATTCGGGAAGACGGAACCCGGTATAGGGCTGAAAGGATTTGGGTACCAAAATTTGGAGATATGAGAGAAATGGTACTTAGAGAAGCTCATAAAACCAGATACTCAATACATCCTGGAACGGGGAAGATGTACAAGGATCTCAAGAAACATTTTTGGTGGCCGGGTATGAAAGCCGATATTGCTAAATACGTAGGAGAATGTTTGACGTGTTCTAAGGTCAAAGCTGAGCATCAGAAACTATCAGGTCTACTTCAACAACCCGAAATCCCGGAATGGAAATGGGAAAACATTACCATGGATTTCATCACTAAATTGCCAAGGACTGCAAGTGGTTTTGATACTATTTGGGTAATAGTTGATCGTCTCACCAAATCAGCACACTTCTTGCCAATAAGAGAAGATGACAAGATGGAGAAGTTAGCACGACTGTATTTGAAGGAAGTCATCTCCAGACATGGAATACCAATCTCTATTATCTCTGATAGGGATGGCAGATTTATTTCAAGATTCTGGCAGACATTACAGCAAGCATTAGGAACTCGTCTAGACATGAGTACTGCCTATCATCCACAAACTGATGGGCAGAGCGAAAGGACGATACAAACGCTTGAAGACATGCTACGAGCATGTGTTATTGATTTCGGAAACAGTTGGGATCGACATCTACCATTAGCAGAATTTTCCTACAACAACAGCTACCATTCAAGCATTGAGATGGCGCCGTTTGAAGCACTTTATGGTAGAAAGTGCAGGTCTCCGATTTGTTGGAGTGAAGTGGGGGATAGACAGATTACGGGTCCGGAGATTATACAAGAAACTACCGAGAAGATCATCCAAATTCAACAACGGTTGAAAACCGCCCAAAGTCGACAAAAGAGCTACGCTGACATTAAAAGAAAAGATATAGAATTTGAAATTGGAGAGATGGTCATGCTTAAAGTTGCACCTTGGAAAGGCGTTGTTCGATTTGGTAAACGAGGGATATTAAATCCAAGGTATATTGGACCATTCAAGATTATTGATCGTGTCGGACCAGTAGCTTACCGACTTGAGTTACCTCAACAACTCGCGGCTGTACATAACACTTTCCACGTCTCGAATTTGAAGAAATGTTTTGCTAAAGAAGATCTCACTATTCCGTTAGATGAAATCCAAATCAACGAAAAACTTCAATTCATCGAAGAACCCGTCGAAATAATGGATCGTGAGGTTAAAAGACTTAAGCAAAACAAGATACCTATTGTTAAGGTTCGATGGAATGCTCGTAGAGGACCCGAGTTCACCTGGGAGCGTGAAGATCAGATGAAGAAGAAATACCCGCATCTATTTCTAGAATATTCGTCAACACCTTCAACAGCTTAAAATTTCGGGACGAAATTTATTTAACGGGTATGTACTGTAGTGACCCGAACTTTTCCATGTTTATATATATTAATTGAGATTGATATTTACATGATTAAATGTTTCCAACATGTTAAGCAATCAAACTTGTTCAGACTTGATTAATTGAAATATGTTTCATATAGACAATTGACCACCCAAGTTGACCGGTGATTCACGAACGTTAAAACTTGTAAAAACTATACAATGACATATATATGGTTATATATATAGTTAACATGTTTTTATTATAAGTATGTATCTCATTAGGTATTTTAACAATGAGTTATATACATAAAAATGAGACTATTAATTTAAGAAACTCGAAAACGATATATATAACGATTATCGTTATAACAACGTCTTACTAGGTACATATGAATCATATTAAGATATTGATACACTTGGTTAATTATGTTAAATGATAAGTAAATATATTATTAAGTGTATTAACAATGAAATACATATGTAAAAATAAGACTACTAACTTAATGATTTCGAAACGAGACATATATGTAACGATTATCGTTGTAACGACATTTAACTGTATATACATCATACTAAGATATATTATATATCATAATATCATGATAATATAATAATTTAACATCTCATTTATTATAATAAACAATGGGTTAACAACATTCAACAAGATCGTTAACCTAAAGGTTTCAAAACAACATTTACATGTAACGACTAACGATGACTTAACGACTCAGTTAAAATGTATATACATGTAGTGTTTTAATATGTATTCATACACTTTTGAAAGACTTCAAGACACTTATCAAAATACTTCTACTTAACAAAAATGCTTACAATTACATCCTCGTTCAGTTTCATCAACAATTCTACTCGTATGCACCCGTATTCGTACTCGTACAATACACAGCTTTTAGATGTATGTACTATTGGTATATACACTCCAATGATCAGCTCTTAGCAGCCCATGTGAGTCACCTAACACATGTGGGAACCATCATTTGGCAACTAGCATGAAATATCTCATAAAATTACAAAAATATGAGTAATCATTCATGACTTATTTACATGAAAACAAAATTACATATCCTTTATATCTAATCCATACACCAACGACCAAAAACACCTACAAACACTTTAATTCTTCAATTTTCTTCATCTAATTGATCTCTCTCAAGTTCTATCTTCAAGTTCTAAGTGTTCTTCATATATTTTACAAGTTCTAGTTACATAAAATCAAGAATACTTTCAAGTTTGCTAGCTCACTTCCAATCTTGTAAGGTGATCATCCAACCTCAAGAAATCTTTGTTTCTTACAGTAGGTTATCATTCTAATACAAGGTAATAATCATATTCAAACTTTGGTTCAATTTCTATAACTATAACAATCTTATTTCAAGTGATGATCTTACTTGAACTTGTTTTCGTGTCATGATTCTGCTTCAAGAACTTCGAGCCATCCAAGGATCCGTTGAAGCTAGATCCATTTTTCTCTTTTCCAGTCGGTTTATCCAAGGAACTTAAGGTATTAATGATGTTCATAACATCATTCGATTCATACATATAAAGCTATCTTATTCGAAGGTTTAAACTTGTAATCACTAGAACATAGTTTAGTTAATTCTAAACTTGTTCGCAAACAAAAGTTAATCCTTCTAACTTGACTTTTAAAATCAACTAAACACATGTTCTATATCTATATGATATGCTAACTTAATGATTTAAAACCTGGAAACACAAAAAACACCGTAAAACCGGATTTACGCCGTCGTAGTAACACCGCGGGCTGTTTTGGGTTAGTTAATTAAAAACTATGATAAACTTTGATTTAAAAGTTGTTATTCTGAGAAAATGATTTTTATTATGAACATGAAACTATATCCAAAAATTATGGTTAAACTCAAAGTGGAAGTATGTTTTCTAAAATGGTCATCTAGACGTCGTTCTTTCGACTGAAATGACTACCTTTACAAAAACGACTTGTAACTTATTTTTCCGACTATAAACCTATACTTTTTCTGTTTAGATTCATAAAATAGAGTTCAATATGAAACCATAGCAATTTGATTCACTCAAAACGGATTTAAAATGAAGAAGTTATGGGTAAAACAAGATTGGATAATTTTTCTCATTTTAGCTACGTGAAAATTGGTAACAAATCTATTCCAACCATAACTTAATCAACTTGTATTGTATATTATGTAATCTTGAGATACCATAGACACGTATACAATGTTTCGACCTATCATGTCGACACATCTATATATATTTCGGAACAACCATAGGCACTCTATATGTGAATGTTGGAGTTAGCTATACAGGGTTGAGGTTGATTCCAAAATATATATAGTTTGAGTTGTGATCAATACTGAGATACGTATACACTGGGTCGTGGATTGATTCAAGATAATATTTATCAATTTATTTCTGTACATCTAACTGTGGACAACTAGTTGTAGGTTACTAACGAGGACAGCTGACTTAATAAACTTAAAACATCAAAATATATTAAAAGTGTTGTAAATATATTTTGAACATACTTTGATATATATGTATATATTGTTATAGGTTCGTGAATCAACCAGTGGCCAAGTCTTACTTCCCGACGAAGTAAAAATCTGTGAAAGTGAGTTATAGTCCCACTTTTAAAATCTAATATTTTTGGGATGAGAATACATGCAGGTTTTATAAATGATTTACAAAGTAGACACAAGTACGTGAAACTACATTCTATGGTTGAATTATCAAAATCGAATATGCCCCTTTTTATTAAGTCTGGTAATCTAAGAATTAGGGAACAGACACCCTAATTGACGCGAATCCTAAAGATAGATCTATTGGGCCTAACAAACCCCATCCAAAGTACCGGATGCTTTAGTACTTCAAAATTTATATCATATCCGAAGGGTGTCCCGGAATGATGGGGATATTCTTATATATGCATCTTGTTAATGTTGGTTACCAGGTGTTCACCATATGAATGATTTTTATCTCTATGTATGGGATGTGTATTGAAATATGAAATCTTGTGGTCTATTGTTACGATTTGATATATATAGGTTAAACCTATAACTCACCAACATTTTAGTTGACGTTTAAAGCATGTTTATTCTCAGGTGAATATTAAGAGCTTCCGCTGTTGCATACTAAAATAAGGACAAGATTTGGAGTCCATGTTTATACGATATTGTGTAAATACTACATTCAAGAAACTGATTTCGATGTAACATATTTGTATTGTAAACCATTATGTAATGGTCGTGTGTAAACAGGATATTTTAGATTATCATTATTTGATAATCTACGTAAAACTTTTTAAACCTTTATTTATGAAATAAAGGTTATGGTTTGTTTTAAAAATGAATGCAGTATTTGAAAAACGTCTCATATAGAGGTCAAAACCTCGCAACGAAATCAATTAATATGGAACGTTTTTAATCAATAAGAACGGGACATTTCACCTGACCCTGCCCCGGAACTCATACTCTTGGACGAACAACTTACAGCATGATGCCCTGGTTGATGACAATTCCAACACACATTTCCTGGAAACGAACACCTTTGGGACTCATGTCCTACTGCACCACATCTCAGACATCTTCTGGTAGCCTCTGAGCACTGACCACTGTGTGTAGACTTACAAGTGTGGCACTAATTCCCTCTACCTGATCCAGACCCTGAACCGCTCTGTCGACTCTTACCTTTCTGTCTAAACCCAAACGATTTCTTTGACTTGCCATTGGATTGACCACCCGTTTGACCACTCGAAGTCATCATACTCCCTGTCATCATTCCTCTTGCCACTTTCAAATCACTTTCCACCATTCTGGCTATAACAAAGGCCTGAGACAAACTAGCTGCCATTCTCACTGACATTCTGTATTCTGGCATGATCACATTAACAAAATGTTGAATCCTTGATGCTTCATCTGGTACCTACTGAGATACAAATATCAACTTATCCATAAACTGACCAATCACTTCATCAATTGACATCTGAGGCGTTATTCTCATTTCTAAAAACTCAGTCTTCATTCGGTTAAGATCAAACGAAGAACAATATTGTTCACAAACTTTCCCTTGGAACTGTTCCCAAGTAATCTGATTAACATACTCCTTCAGGATACTGGACATCAATGCATTCCACCAAACCATTGCTCTACCCTTTAACAATCTACAAGCATACATGACCCACAACTCCGGTTCACATTGACAGGCTTCCAAAGCCCTTTCAACCTCCATCAACCAATTCATAGTTTCTATCGGGTCAGAACTTCCCGAATACTCTGGGGGTTTGCAATCTAAGAACTGTTTATAAGTACATTTCTTATGGGGCTGAACAAAGGGTTGTTGGAACATCTATGTTTGGTACGGGTTCATTAACATTCGATTTTGAAATGGGAAAGTATTTTGTGGTGGCATGTAGTACTGTTGAGGTGGTTGATTTTGCAATGGGTATTGGAATTGAGTCTGGTTCATGTTGGGTACAGTTTGAGATTGTGCTGTCGGAAATCCAGGTGGCGTATCATCATTTCTCGCAGGATTTACCAACTCAAGCTCAATAATCTTATCCTGAGCTTCTTTCAGTTTACTTTCTAACTCGTGAATATAACTCTGTTGATCATCATCATCGGTCTCAACACCCTCGTCTGGTGCTCTGTATGTTCCGGGGATTGTCGGGCCGGTAGCGTTTGCATCTCTGTTAGCCATATTTGTGCTACAAAACAACTCACACAAAAGCTTAGTGGATAACGGGTTAGCTCAACACAACTAACGTACACGTATCCCTGCATTCACTTAACTCCACCCATGGATTTGTTTGACTCCACTCAAGGTTTGAGAACAAGATACACGCATGTACTTACTGTCAAACCTATGCTCTGATACCAACTTGTAACACCGGCCATTTTTTTTTATAACACAGCGGAAGTCTTAGTTAATAAAACACCACATTAATTACATTAGTACAAAAGCTTAAGTTTAACTTTCACAAACGGTGTTACGTTATTACAAACACGGTTACAAATGTCCATATCAGAGTTGCTAGTCAAACATGTCTTCTACATCAAGTTCCGATCCCATCAACAGTACCTAAACCTGCAGGAATGTGGGGGATTAGCGCACCGCTAAGTGAATGGAATCTATCTACAGATTAAGCTTAAGCAATCCCTCATACAACAGTCAACTAACATGCTTACAACCATCAAGCATACAACAACGACAATATGAGGCTCGGCGACTTGTACGGGCATACGACTCTTAGCCGATCGAACTAGAGTCTACCGATAGTCCCTCCTACCAAGTCTCTGCATAACTATCCAAACACAACACATGCGTTCTTCTATGCTATACTAATAGACTGTAGGACTTGGACTCAACCTCCCTTGGAATGGTTGACCTCACACGAACTTCAACCACCCTAGGCATGGTTGAAAGCCCCCAACCGCCCTAGGCATGGCTGGTGTCAAACACAGTGCACATATACAATATATATAGATCACATAGCATGCAACTATCTATCTAGCATGACAATCACTACACTACACAAGGTAATCAGAGTAATCCACAGTAGCATGATTTGCTACTTAAAATCTATCCGAAGATAGGCCCACTCACCAATTACCATCAACGGCTCAGATTCTAACTATTGAGCTTTCTCTTTATCCTTTCCACCTGAGAATAAACATAACCAAGTCAGTAATCATGTCTTGATATAATCCCAGCAACAAGACAATAGCATCAATATATAAACACTTGAACACTTAACCACCTGACCAGTCAACCATATGAGTGACACTCACCTGCACGTTTGAGGAACCTCAACCGTGCGGTTGACACCTCACTCGTACGTTTAGTTCTTAGCCAAATATCTAATTAGACAACAGTAGATCCGTACAGTTGACTACACGAGTGACATATGACTCGTACGAGTCACATCTCAACTGTACGATCTAACTTTCAATATACTAGTTCAAGTAGTTACTCACTCGTGCGGTTCACCATGCGGTTGACCGGCTCAACCGTACGAGTGAAAGCTCACTCGTGCGAATGAATGCTCACTTATGCGAGTGACAAGGAACATCAATAAAAACATGTAATAACATTTTCTAACCTATATTCTTCATATATTCAATCATTCATAAGCCTATATCAAGAATTCAACCCATAATAACATATTAACGCATGCACACTAGACACACACGCTAATATCTCTATTTCTGACCCAAATACATTCTTATATAGCTTCTAAAAAGTTTACCATTGGAAAGGATTTTTCATTATGATTCCAACGATACTTGATTCATCGAAAACAGAGTTACGGTTTGAAAGTTATGACCAAAACAAGTTTCCACAAATCTGACCCCGTGCTCACTCGTGTGACTGAGGCCTCACTCGTGTGAGTGAGTCCTCACACATGTGGTTGACCCTCAAAAGTGTGGTCACTCGTACGAGTGACCTGTCAAAAGTGTGGGTACTGAAGAACAGCTCCTGCACGCTGATTTTCGCGTTTTTGGCCCAAAAACTCGATTTTTGCAAGTTCTAACCTCAAAACCACTTGAAAAACATCATATAAACCTTATAAAAGCTATTTCTAACATCAAATAAGCATAACAAACATAAAACACAAAGATCCAAGCTCATATTTATCAAAAACCCACTTTACACCCAAAACCCAATTCTCAAGAATTAAAGCACGAATTCAATCAATCAAACCTGGATAAATGATCACAAAGATGATATGAATCAGTTCCTAAAGCTCCACAAACCAATTTCAAGCTTCGATCAAGTTAGGGTTTCAAGGGAGTAAGAGTTTAGGTACGGAGTATAATTTCTAATTTGGGGAAAATGCAAGAAAAGTCTGGAAGCAGGCTTATAAATGGGTTAAAAACCCATACCCCATAACACACGGGTATTTACCAGTTATCTAATATCTTTCGTACCTCGTTAGGAGGCTCTAAGGGAGTCTAAATTAAACAAACAAACCATTTCTGTGGCCATTGTCACAAACTGGTCTTAACCACATAATCAATTAATAATAAACATATTATTAAAATAAAAGCATATTTTAAACAAAAACATAAACCTAAGGGCAATTAAGTAATCTTACTTCTAATCCCGATTTCAGTCTGTTACATGTAGTGTGCTTGTACTTTTATGTTCTATGTAAAAATTGCTTGTATTGTTTGTTAATTATCTTTTATGAATCTAATCCTTGTCTATTTTACAGTATAAAAACAAAATGGACGTTAAGGGTAGACAACCGAATATTTTAGAAGACCTACTAGAGGATATGATTGAGGAAATCTTGTCTAGAGTCGGTCAGAATTCATCGGCACATTTAGTTATGGCGAAATTAACTTGTCAAACATTTGAAAGACTTTCCAGAAATGCCTTAGTTTATAAAAGGCTTTCCTTTGATAGGTATGGTATATCATATTGGGGAGACCGTAAGTTACGCCGTGTTTTCATTAAAGCGTTAAATACGGGGAACCCAAATGCAATTTTACGCTACGGGTTAAGAACCTATTTTGACTAAACATATCCCAACATAGGATTTCGCGAGTTAGAAAGAGCTTCTAACATGCAACATAAAGAAGCATGTTATGCTTACGGGTTAGTGATGTTCGCTTCTTACCAAAGTGAGAAAAAGAATATCGGATTACAACTTTTAAATAGAACCTTTCCACAAGTGACGGATTCAGTAGTTGAGGTGAGAAACAAGGTTTTTAGATTATTACGGGGCTGTTGGACATTACGAAACCCTCGTCCTTTTGACGACATTACAACATGCTGCCTAGCCAATGGTCATAATTGTTACTTTCCACAAGACCAAGGATGGGAAGTCGTCTTAGTAAAACCAGAATGCATGACTTGTTTCTGGACTTATGAATTACGTGTCTTTATTTTTTTTGCTGAACGACTTGCGTATTAACTAGAATTGCCTTTATAGCTGCCGAGTAGCAAGTTATTATCGTGCTACATTTCATCCTATATGTATAATAGCGGTATTGTAAATTTATAAAATATTGTATAAATTTGAACACGATATATTATTATAATCAGTTTATTCATATAGAATTATAGTAGTTGAATTATATATTAGCTACTAAGTATGACCTTAACGGGTAGGTACTACTCGAATTAAAATTATAAAATGCTAATATGAAGAAAAAGCTTTTATAAATGAGTTCATACTATGCTACGAAATACTATTGACTACTCTTAAAATTCTATATGATTAACTTAATTCTTTTGGGCTATTTTTGAAGGAAATGGCACCGGCAACTCGTCAGAATTTGAACATGAGTGAGGAAGACTTCCGTGTTTTCTTAGCAGCAAACATAGCCGCAGTACAGGCTGCGATGCAAAATAACAATAACTCTGGATCTAGCAGTGGAAGTTATTCCACAAGAAATCGTTTAGGATGCTCCTACAAAGAATTCACTGCCTGCAAATCTTTGGAATTTGATGGAACCGAAGGACCAATTGGATTGAAACGGTGGACCGAGAAGGTCGAATCGGTGTTTGCCATAAGTAAGTGTACTGAAGAGGACAAAGTTAAGTACGCTACACATATCTTCACAGGTACTGCGTTAACGTGGTGGAACACCTATCTTTAATAGGTAGGACAAAATGCTGCTTACGCACTACCATGGTCGGCATTCAAGTAATTGATGAACGAGCAGTACCGTCCTAGAAACGAAGTCAATAAGCTCAAGGTAGAGCTTAGAGAGTTACAAACACAAGGGTTCGACATTACCACATATGAACGACGATTCACAAATTTGTGCCTATTATGTCCAGGAACGTTCGAAGATGAAGAAGAGAAGATCGACGCGTTTATAAAAGGGTTACCAGTAAGGATTCAAGAAGATGTGAGTTTAAACGAGCCCGCTTCCATACAAAAGGCAAGTCGAATGGCTCATAAACTCATAAATCAGATTGAGGGAAGAATTAAAGAGCAGGCGGCCGAAGAAGCCAACACGAAACAACTCAAGAGGAAGTGGGAGGAAAACGGTGACAAGAATCACTAGTACAACAACAATAACAATTACAACCACAATCGCAACAACTATCCCAACAACCGCAACAACAATCGCAACAATAACCGCAATCCTAGCAATAACTACAACAAACCTCCCAACAACAACAACAACAACTACAACAACCGTTCCAACAACTATAATAATCCCAACAACAACCTCAATAACAACAACGGCAGCAAAAATTAAAAATGCCAAAGGGGTGAAGAGTACCACCAGAATGGGTTCTGCACGACATTTTGCACCAAGTGTAAAAGAACTGGCCATGGTGCGAAAAAGTGTGAGGTCTACGGACCAAAGTTTAACAGAACTAAAGGGACAAATAGTGGCGAAACAAGTAATGCCGCCTTTGTTTGTTATGGATGTGGAAAATTGGGCCACATTAGAAGTAATTGCCCGATTCAGGGGAATACTAATGGGCAGGGCCACGGAAGAGTTTTCAATATTAATACGGCAGAAGCGCAGGAAGACCCGGAGCTTGTTACGGGTACGTTTCTTATTGACAATAAATCTGCTTATGTTTTATTTGATTCGGGTGCGGATAGAAGCTATATAAGTAGAGATTTTTATGCTAAATTAAGTTGCCCATTGACGCATTTGGATAGTAAATTTTTACTCGAATTAGCAAATCGTGAATTAATTTCAGCAGATAATATATGTCGGGAGAGAGAAATTAAACTGGGGGATGAAACGTTTAAAATTGATTTAATACCAGTCGAGTTAGGGAGTTTTGATGTAATAATTGGCATGGACTGGTTGAAAAGGGTGAGAGCAGAGGTCGTTTATTACAAAAATGCGATTCGCATTATGCGTGAAAAAGGAAAACATTTAATGGTGTACGGGGAAAAGAGAAACGCGAAATTAAATCTTATTAGTAGTTTGAAGGCGCAAAAACTAATAATAAAAGGTTGTTACGTCATTCTAGCACACATCGAGGAAGTTAAACCTGAAGAAAAGAACATCAGTGATGTTCCCGTTGCAAAAGAATTTCCCGATGTATTTCTGAAAGAATTACCGGGATTACCCCCACATCGATCCGTTGAATTTCAAATAGACCTTGTACCAGGAGCTACACCAATAGCTCGTGCTCCATACAGACTTGCACCCAGCGAAATGAAAGAATTACAAAGTCAGTTACAGGAACTTTTAGAGCGTGGTTTCATTCGACCAAGCACATCACCGTGGGGAGCTCCTATTTTGTTTGTCAAGAAGAAGGATGGTACATTTAGGCTTTGTATCGACTACCGAGAGTTGAACAAACTTACCATCAAGAACCGCTACCCACTACCGAGAATCAACGACTTATTTGATCAACTACAAGGCTCGTCAGTTTATTCGAAGATTGATTTACGTTCTGGATATCATCAAATGCGGGTGAAGGAGGATGATATTCTGAAGACTGCTTTTAGGACGCGTTACGGTCATTACGAGTTTATGGTTATGCCGTTTGGATTGACTAACGCACCAGCTGTGTTCATGGACCTCATGAACCGAGTGTGTGGACCATACCTTGACAAGTTTGTCATTGTTTTCATTGATGACATACTTATTTACTCAAAGAATGACCAAGAGCACGAAGAACATTTGAGAAAAGTGCTAGAGTTGTTGAGGAAAGAAAAACTGTACGCTAAGTTTTCAAAGTATGCATTTTGGTTGGAAGAAGTTCAATTCCTCGGTCACATAGTGAACAAAGAAGGTATTCAAGTGGATCCGGCAAAGACTGAAACCGTTAAAAAGTGGGAAACCCTGAAAACTCCGAAGCATATACGCCAATTTTTAGGACTGGCTGGTTACTACAGATGGTTCATCCAAGATTTTTCCAAAATAGCAAAACCCTTGACTGCATTAACGCATAAAGGGAAGAAATTTGAATGCAAGGATGAGCAGGAGAAAGCGTTTCAATTGTTGAAGAAAAAGTTAACTACGACACCTATATTGTCATTACCTGAAGGGAACGATGATTTTGTGATATATTGTGACGCCTCAAAGCAAGGTCTCGGTTGTGTATTAATGCAACGAACGAAAGTAATTGCTTATGCGTCTAGACAATTAAAAATTCACGAGCAGATTTATACGACGCATGATTTGGAATTAGGCGCGGTTGTTTTCGCATTAAAGACTTGGAGGCACTATTTATATGGGGTCAAAAGTATTATATATACCGACCACAAAAGTCTTCAACACATATTTAATAAGAAACAACTGAACATGAGGCATCGCAGATGGATTGAATTGTTGAATGATTACGACTTTGAAATTCGTTACCACCCGGGGAAGGCAAATGTGGTAGCCGACGCCTTGAGCAGAAAGGACAGAGAACCTATTCGAGTAAAAGCTATGAATGTAATGATTCACACTAACCTTACTACTTAAATAAAGGAGGCGCACCAAGGAGTTATAAAAGAGGGAAACTTAAAGGATGAAATACCCAAAGGATCGGAGAAGCACCTTAATATTCGGGAAGACGGAACCCGGTATAGGGCTGAAAGAATTTGGGTACCAAAATTTGGAGATATGAGAGAAATGGTACTTAGAGAAGCTCATAAAACCAGATACTCAATACATCCTGGAACGGGTAAGATGTACAAAGATCTCAAGAAACATTTTTAGTGGCCAGGTATGAAAGCCGATGTTACTAAATATGTAGGGGAATGTTTGACGTGTTCTAAGGTCAAAGTAGAGTATCAGAAGCCATCAGGTCTACTTCAATAACCCGAAATCCTGGAATGGAAATGGGAAAACATTACCATGGATTTCATCACTAAATTGTCAAGGACTGCAAGTGGTTTTGATACTATTTGGGTAATAGTTGATTGTCTCACTAAATCAGCACACTTCCTGCCAATAAGAGAAGATGACAAGATGGAGAAGTTAGCACGAATGTATTTGAAGGAAGTCGTCTCCAGACATGGAATACCAATCTCTATTATCTCTGATAGGGATGGCAGATTTATTTCAAGATTATGGCAGACATTACAGCATGCATTAGGAACTCGTCTAGACATGAGTACTGCTTATCATCCACAAAATGATGGGCAGAGCGAAAGGACGATACAAACGCTTGAAGACATGCTACGAGCATGTGTTATTGATTTCGGAAACAGTTGGGATCGACACCTTCCATTAGCAGAATTTTCCTACAACAACAGCTACCATTCAAGCATTGAGATGGCGCCATTTGAAGCACTTTATGGTCGAAAGTGCAGGTCTCTGATTTGTTGGAGTGAAGTGGGGGATAGACAGATTACGGGTCCGGAGATAATACAAGAAACTACCGAGAAGATCATCCAAATTCAACAACGTTTGAAAACCGCCCAAAGTCGACAAAAGAGCTACGCTGACATTAAAAGAAAAGATATAGAATTTGAAATTGGAGAGATGGTCGTGCTTAAAGTTGCACCTTGGAAAGGCGTTGTTCGATTTGGTAAACGGTGGAAATTAAATCCAAGGTATATTGGACCATTCAAGATTATTGATCGTGTCGGACCAGTTGCTTACCGACTTGAATTACCTCAACAACTCGCGGCTGTACATAACACTTTCCACGTCTCGAATTTGAAGAAATGTTTTGCTAAAGAAGATCTCACTATTTCGTTAGACGAAATCCAAATCAACGAGAAAACTTCAATTCATCGAAGAACCCGTCGAAATAATGGATCGTGAGGTTAAAAGACTTAAGCAAAACAAGATACCAATTGTTAAGGTTCGATGGAATGCTCGTAGAGGACCCGAGTTCACCTGGGAATGAGAAGATCAGATGAAGAAGAAATACCCGCACTTATTTCCAGAAGATACGTCAACACCTCCAACTGCTTAAAATTTCGGGACGAAATTTATTTAACGGATAGGTACTGTAGTGACCCGAACTTTTCCATGTTTATATATATTAAATAAAATTGTTATTTACATGATTAAGTGTTTCCAACATGTTAAGTAATCAAACTTGTTAAGACTTGATTAATTGAAATAGGTTTCATATAGACAATTGACCACCCAAGTTGACCGGTGATTCACGAACGTTAAAACTTGTAAAAACTATATGATGTCATATATATGATGTCATATATATATATATATATATAGTTAACATGGTATTATGATAAGTAAACATATCATTAAGTATATTAACAATGAGTTATATACATAAAAACAAGACTACTAACTTAAGGATTTCGAAACGAGACGTATATGTAACGATTATCGTTGTAACGACATTTAAATGTATATATATCATATTAAGATATATTAATATATCATAATATCATGATAATATAATAATTTAACATCTCATTAGATATAATAAACAATGGGTTAACAACATTAAATGAGATCGTTAACTTAAAGGTTTCAAAACAACACTTACATGTAACGACTAACGATGACTTAACAACTCAGTTAAAATGTATATACATGTAGTGTATTTAGATGTATTAATATACTTTCGGAAGACTTCAAGACATATAGCAAAACACTCATACTTAATGAAAATGGTTACAGCTAATTCTTTTTTCATCAAGAATTCTAGTCGTATTCATACCCGTATTATACACAGCTTCTAGATGTACTTACTATGGGTATATACCAATAGGAACTAGCATGGGATTCCACTCTTGATTATGTCAAGCATGACTAATCAATTTTAACTTATACCATGAACTAGTCAACCAACTAGAACTCCTTTTAACCCCACTCACCACTCACCACTTACCACTCATCATTCACTCCATTTCACTTCCAATTCTCTTTCTAATTCTCTCTCAACACACACACACACACACACACACACACACTCTTATGAACGAATTTTTCCAGTAGCTAATCATCATCTTCATCAAAAATTATTTCAAGAATCAAGCTATAATCATCTTAGGAAGAACACTTCAAGAACACTTCGAAAATCCTTTCAAGTTTACTAGTTTACTTCCAAGCTTTCTAATCCATTCCAAGTAATCATCTAAGATCAAGAAACCTTTGTTATTTACAGTAGGTTATCTTTCTTATTCAAGGTAATATTCATATTTAAACTTTGATTCAATTTTTATAACTATAAACTATCTTAATTCGAGTAAAAATCTTACTTGAACTTGTTTTTGTGTCATGATCCTACTTCAAGAACTTTCAAGCCATCCAAGATCTTTTGAAGCTAGATCATTTCTTATCACTTCCAGTAGGTTTACCTACTAAACTTGAGGTAGTAATGATGTTCATAACATCATTCGATTCATATATATAAAACTATCTTATTCGAAGGTTTAAACTCGTAATCACTAGAACATAGTTTAGTTAATTCTAAACTTGTTCGCAAACAAAAGTTAATCCTTCTAACTTGAATTTTAAAATCAACTAAACACATGTTCTATATCTATATGATATGCTAACTTAATGATTTAAAACCGGAAAACACGAAAAACACCGTAAAACCGGATATACGCCGTCGTAGTAACACCGCGGAATGTTTTGGGTTAGTTAATTAAAAACTATGATAAACTTTGATTTAAAAGTTGTTCTTCTGGGAAAATGATTTTTCTTATGAACATGAAACTATATCCAAAAATCATGGTTAAACTCAAAGTGAAAGTATGTTTTCCAAAATGGTCATCTAGACGTCGTTCTTTCGACTGAAATGGATACCTTTACAAAAACAACTTGTAACCTGTATTTCCGACTATAAACTTATACTTTTTCTGTTTAGATTCATAAACTTAAGTTCAATATGAAACCATAGCAACTTGAAACACTCAAAACGGATTTAAAACGAAGAAGTTATGGGTAAAACAAGATTGGATAATTTTTCTTGTTGTAGCTACGTGAAAATTGGTAACAAATCTATATTAATCATATCCTAGCTAACTTATATTGTATTATACATATATTCTAATATATTATATAATCTTGGGATACCATAGACACGTATACAAATGTTTTGACATATCATATCGACCCATCTATATATATTATTTGGAACAACCATAGACACTCTATATGCAGTAATGTTGGAGTTAGCTATACAGGGTTGAGGTTGATTCCAAAAATATATATATACTTTGAGTTGTGATCTAGCCTGAAACGTGTATACACTGGGTCGTGGATTGATTAAAGATAATATATATCGATTTATTTCTGTACATCTAACTGTGGAAAACTAGTTGTAGGTTACTAACGAGGACAGCTGACTTAATAAACTTAAAACATTAAAACGTATTAAAAATATTGTAAATACATTTTGAACATACTTTGATATATATGTACATATTTGTTATAGGTTCGTGAATCGACCAGTGGCCAAGTCTTACTTCCCGACGAAGTAAAAATCTGTGAAAGTGAGTTATAGTCCCACTTTTAAAATCTAATATTTTGGGATGAGAATACATACAATTTTATAAATGTTTTACGAAATAGACACAAGTAATTGAAACTACATTATATGGGTGAATGATCGAAGCCGAATATGCCCCTTTTTAGCTTGGTAGCCTAAGAATTTGGGAACAGACCCCCAAATTGACGCGAATCCTAAAGATAGATCTATCGGGCCCAACAAGTCCCATTCTGGAACTTGGAATGCTTTAGTACTTCGAAATTATCATGTCCGATGGGTGTCCCGGAATGATGGGGATATTCTATATGCATCTTGTTAATGTCGGTTACCAGGTGTTCACCATATGAATGAATTTTATCTCTATGTATGGGATGTATATTGAAATATGAAATCTTGTGGTCTATTATTATGATTTGATAATATATAGGTTAAACCTATAACTCACCAACATTTTTGTTGACGTTTTAAGCATGTTTATTCTCAGGTGATTATTGAGAGCTTCCGCTGTTGCATACTAAAATAAGGACAAGATTTGAAGTCCATGCTTGTATGATATTGTGTAAAAACTGCATTCAAGAAACTTATTTTTGATGTAATATATTCTTATTGTAAACTATTATGTAATGGTCGTGTGTAAACACTATATTTTAGATTATCATTATTTGATAATCTACGTATTGTTTTTTTAAAACCTTAATCAATAAAATAAAAGTTATGGTTGTTTTTAAAAATGAATGCAGTCTTTGAAAAACATCTCATATAGAGGTCAAAACCTCGCGACGAAATCAATTAATATAGAACGTATATAATCAATATGAACGGGACATTTCATTGCCCACATTTCGAATAGTCAATAGATGCAGCAGGTAGTCAGGACCCTTTAAATCGGAAGCCCACAACTCGCCACTAACAAATCCAACTATTACTACAAACCAGAAAATTGGATGTCTATTGATTTAACCGCTTAAAATAATTTTTCATCGAAATTTAAAGAAGATAAAAAGGGAAATTCTATGTCCTAAAAACTAGAGCGTAGAAATGAAAAAGAAAAAGCGCGTCGAAAAATAAGAGTCGAAAAACAAACGTCGAAAAACAAAAAGTCAAAAAATAATAATAAGAAAGTAAGGCGTCGAAACTTAAAAGTCTAAAAACTAAAAATTGCGTCTAAAGGTATTAAAACTTAAAAGGAATTCTATGGCAATAACTTAATTAGGCACTAAAATATAAACGGCGTCGCAAAATTCTAAAGCGCCTAAATCTTAATTCTAAAGAAAAAGCACTTAAGGGATTTTACGGAAAAGTCTAAAAATCTAGAAGTATAAAATAACTACGGCAAAAACTAAGCTTAAAACTAATTACGAAAGACAAAAAAAAATTACGAATAAACGATTAAAAGATATAAATTATAAAAAGAAATATTTAAAAAGATAAAAATAAGATTTTATAAAAAAAATATTATTTTTATATTATTAATATTAATCTATATATTTAATAATAATATTAAAACTTAATATTACAATTTATATATTAAAACTAAAAATATAAATTAATTAATTAAACTAAACCCTAATTGATTTAATTAATTATAATTATTATATAAACCGAACCCTAACTCGATCAGACTGATGATCAGGACCTGTCAAATCAAGTCATGCGATCGCATGAATTTTAATGCTTCCGTCCATGCGATCTCATGGTCTAGTAGTCCAGGAAACAATTGGGCTTCGGCTCGGCCCAAATCTTTTCTATTTTTTTTTTGATTTTAAATTATAGAAAATATTTATAGAATATTTATATAAAATATAATAAACTTATATTTTAAAATATTAAAAATAAAAGTAGTTTTTAATTTTATTAATAAAGTTCTTAAATATATATATATATATATATATATATATATATATATATATATATATATATATATATATATATATATATATATTATTTTTAACACTTAAACAAAATATTTTTACGAAATAAGAAATAAAATATTTTTTTTTACAAAAATATAGTTTTAATAAATATAGTGTTTTTCACCGAGTCCCCGGCAGCGGCGCCAAAAACTTGATGTGTGAAGCTGAGGTGTACGAAATACTATTATATTTTTACTACGAAATACGATACAAATTACACAAGTTTTATTTAATTTATTTACAGATGTGATATACCTAAACCTTGCTACAACACTATAGGCAGTGTACCTAATCGTAGAGTAGTATAGTTTTTAGTAAGTTCGGTTAGTTCCACAGGGAGACGGCTTATTTTACACTATATTTTTATATAACTATATTTGTACAAAATATAAATATATATATTACAATTATTATTATTATTATAAAAGGGGGGTTTTACCGTTTTATGACTGGTTTGTCGATTTTATATTTTAAGTGAAGCGTAAAGTAAATGACGATATTTAACTAACGATAAAATAAATAACAATAATTAAAATAACAATAAATAAAAGTACGAGGAAATATTAAATAAAATATATTATGCTTATTTAAACTTCCGTACTCATGACGTTTGACGTTTTGATTTTAATTTATTACCCTGGGTTAATTGTTCTTTGTCTTGGATTATTTGATAAGTCCATCTAGTTTTGTCCCTAATAGTCCATCGGTCATAATTATAAAGTGCGAGGGTCTTCGCCAAATTAACCTTATACCCGAAATCAAATATTCCAACTAATTGGGGACTTAAAATGTAATAAGGTTTTAATACATTGTTAATGATTACACCAGGTTATCGACTGCGTGTAATCTAAGGTTTTAATACTTTATTAACAATTACACCAATTTCCCTTGAATGTAATCCACCCCTGTTTTAATGAGTCCATTGACTATTAATCCATCCCCGTGTCCGGTCAAATGAACAATTATTAGTATTTATAGATATCCCGCCTACCGTACCCGATCAAGCGTATGTGGTTATATATAAATACGTCAAGTTGTAAATCTCTATATTAAATTAACAAGATATCATTTAGTTAACCAAATATAAAGCCCATTAATAACCCATAGTCCAATTTCCACAAGTGTCGGTCTTTTGTCCAAACCCCAATTATGGTCCAAAGCCCAATAACCCCGTCTTAATATTTAGCCCAACATCACGATTACTTCAGCTCAAATAAGCATAATAATAATTTAAGTACAATACATAATTAAAAAGGGAGAATTTAGCTTACAGTGATTATTAATCGCGTAGTGTTACAGGGACAGAGTTCCGACTTTAAAACTCGTAAAATACCTTTACATTACCCAAACTAACTAATATAAAACTAAACTATATTATATATTATATATATATATATATATATATATATATATATATATATATACATTGTGTTGAGGGAGAGAAAGATGGATATATGTTGTAAAATTCGTCGAGCAAACTGGACAATTTATAGCAAAATTCGAGTTCCTGTAGCCTATGCGATCACATGGGCTTTGTGTGTAAATGCCATGCGATCGCATGGCTTCGCTGGCCAGCTCACAATGCCTTGTCTTCTTGTTTGTCGACGTTATATTTAAATATATATAATATATATAATTTATATTAACTATATATATATATATATATATATATATATATATATATATATATATTATATTATATTCTTGTGCATAGTTGACTTGTAATTTTTGGTCCGTTGACTCGAGCGTTGATGCTCGGCTTATGTCTCGGTTTCGGATTTTCGAACGTCCTTTCGTACTCGTAGATATTTTGTACTTTGCGTTCTGCGGCTTGTACTTTTGTAAATTGTAGACGTTTCTCATCAATAAATGGAACCACTTGGATTGTATCTTGTACATTTGAGCTTTTTGGTCATTTGCGTCTTCAAATCGTCATTTTCTTCTTTTGTCTTCGCACTTATTTATTTAAACATATATTACATAAAAATAGAACAATAGTAACTAAAAGCTTTAAATATTGGAAGGATATTATGCCTAAATATATGTTCATTTGGAGCACTATCACCTGGCCTGACCATTAACTACTAGCTGATCGGGCTAGAGTTTACCGATAGTTCTTTGTTACTGAATACTTAGTATAGAAAGACAGACGTAACGAACACGTCCTCTAAATTATACTACCCAGACAATAACATTGAACCCAACCTAACTAATCAAGGTTGACTCCTTCAGCCTAACTAATCAAGGCTGTTAATCATAATGTGCACATAATCATAAATATACAACATAGTATATTCAAAAATAATATAATCAGGTCGGGCCGAACATGGCAATAGTAGCATAACCCGCTACTCTATACAAATATCCAAAAGGATAGTTCCACTCACCTGATATCACAAGGCAAGAACTCAGAGATCTTATATTACTGAGTCTTCTCCTTCTCTTTGTCACCTGGAAAAATGATACTTCCAAGTCAGACACAATCTGTGACGACCCAGAAATTTTCGACCAAATTTAAACTTGATCTTTATATGTTTCCGACACGATAAGCAAAGTCTATAATGTTGAGTCTCGAAAACTTTCAAACTATGTTCATGCATTCAATTACCCTTTGACTATTCTCGACGATTCACGAACAATTGTTTATAATTAAATGTGTGTGTGTATATATATATATATATATATATATATATATATATATATATATATATATGAATATATAAATCAATAAAATATTAATCATTAGAATTGAATATGTAAAATATTATAATATAATAAAGTTGCGATTAAAATAAATCTATATATGATTTTTATACATAATCATTATTATATGTATGTTATTGATGTTATGCGAGGTGTATATGAAATAGCTTATATTTTACTAGGAAAAACTATTAAATACGATACAATTTTACACAAGATATTTATTTATTTATAGAATGGATATACCTAAACCTTGCTACAACACGTATAGGCAGTGTACCTAATCGTACAGTAGTGTAGTTTTTAGTAAGTTCGGTTCGTTCTACAGGGATACACTTAAACAAGCTTAACGCTATATTAGTTTTAATTTATAAAAATACAAATATATATAAGTAATATTATTATTATAAAAAGGGGGTTTTTATCGTTTAATGACCGGTTTGTCGATTTTTAAAACTTTAGTCATAGTTAAAACCTAATGTAAAATATTAAATAAATAAAAGACTTAATTTAAAGCGTAAAGTAAATAACGATAATGAAATTGCGATAAATAAAAGTGCGATAAAATAAAATTACGATAATTAAAGAGTACAAAAATTAAAAGTGCAATTAAATACAATGACAATAAATAAAAGTGCAATAATTAGAAGTGCAATTAAATATGAAAATAAAGGAATTATGCTTATTTAAACTTCCATAATCATGATGTTTGACGTGTTGATTTTAGTTTATTCCCTTGGGTTAATTGTCCTTTGTCCTGGATTATTTAATATGTCCGTCTGGTTTTTGTCCATAACAGTCCATCGGTCATAAATATAAAGTGCGAGTGTCCTCGTCAAATTATTCTTATATCCGAAGTCAAATATTCCAACTAATTGGGGACTTAAACTGTAACAAGGTCTTAATACTTTGTTTAATAATTACACCAGGATATCGACTGCGTGTAATCCAAGGTTTTAATACTTTGTTAAAAATTACGCCAAGTGTCCTTGTACATAATTTCACCCCTGTTTTAATAATTCTATAGACTATTAATCCATTCCCGTGTCTGGTTAAATGAACGATTATTCGTACATATAAATACCCCGCCCATCGTGTCTGATCGAGTGTATATGGTTATTTATAGGTATGTCCAATTGTAAATCTTTATATTAAAATTAACAAACTATCATTTAGTTAAACAAATATAAAGCCCATTAATAGCCCATAGTCTAATTTCCACAAGTGTCGTTCTTTTGTCCAAACCCCAATTATGGTACAAAGCCCAATTATCCAATTTTAATATTTTTAGCCCAACATCATGATTACTTCGGTATTAAATAAGCATAATAATAACTTAGCTACGAGACATTAATGTAAAAAGGTTGAATATAACTTACAATGATTAAAAATAGCGTAGCGTTACACGGACAGAATTTCGACTTATACCCTTACAACATTCGCTAACATACCCTTATTATTAGAAATTAAAATTAAAATTAAAATTAAAATATAAATATATATACATATACGTTGATGAATGAGGAGAAAAAGATTGATGATTATGATGAACCAAAGCTCGAAATTTATAGGCATGTGAGCTGAAAAAGGGGCTCATGCGATCGCATGAGCTTTGCTCTTCAAGGCCATGCGATCGCATGGCCAGCTGGGGAGGCTCACATGTTGTTGTTTTCTTCTGCCGACGGTTTTAATTAAATATATATAATATATAAATAATTTTAAGAATTATTTATATATTATATTATATTTATGTGCATAGTTGACTTGTAATTTTTAGTCTGTTGCGTCGAGCGTTGAGAGTTGACTCTGGTCCCGGTTCCGGATTTTTGAACGTCCTTGCGTACAATTTAATATCTTGTACTTTGCGTTTTGCTTCTTGTACTCTTGTAATTTTGAGACGTTTCTTATCAATAATTGGAACCACTTTGATTGTATTTTGTACTTTTGAGCTTTTTGGTCTTTTGCGTCCTCAATTCGTCGAATCTGTCTTTTGTCTTCACCTTTTATTATTTAAACGAATATCACTTGTAAATAGAACAATTGCAACTAAAAGCTTGTCTTTCTTGAGGGATAATGCTATGAAATATATGTTCGTTTTTAGAATTATCAAATATTCTCACACTTGAGCGTTGCTTGTCCTCAAGCAATATAGTTTTGAAATACTAGAATTATTTCTTTATTCTTCACACTTTGTACATCAGTGATTTCTATATGGCGGTATAAACAATGGTAGTAACGATGTGGTTTACAGTCCCACATGACTATAAAAATTTAGATCCATTAAGGAAATTGGATCTTTATGAAAACATTTGATCTTTTGAAAATTAAATCTATCTTTTACCCTAGATAAGTTTTCCGGAATAACCCTTCTCCGGTGTTTGCAAATTGTTTTTGTGGGTTTGGTGGGTTTCAGATTTGAAAACTTTAGCTCAAAACTTGTGGTTTTGTGTCACCCACTTGCTAACCTTGTATTGGGAAAGCAACACATCCAGTATACTTGCTCCGTATATTACCTTTCGATAAACTGCCGTCCGGTTGTAAAGGAAAGCGTTGAATAAGCAACTGTTAAGGCAATGTCCCCTGACATGCTTTTAATTATGGTCTATAACGTATCGGATGCAATTACTATCCTTGGTAGGAGCAATAGTAAAGCTCACCCTTATAGTTTTTCGGTCTGGCACAAGGTCCTATCTTTGACCATGCTATGCAACCACCGTTCTTAAGGTTGACACCCGATTTGGTTCAGGTGACCTAATGAATTCCAGGTGAATTCCTAGGATTTTACGTTCAATGGTAATGAACGCATTGAAAATGGGTTTTCAGAAAACAAATCAGTTTGTAATTTTGATCAAAATATTTTCTCGTTCAAGCTCGAGTTTAGATATCTTTGAATTCCATGAGTTTGTAATTCTCAATCTTTAAGGTCAATCTCTAGGATTGAGTAATATCAGGCTTAAAAGCTGATTTTTGATCTTTTAAGGAGATTATCCTTTCTGGGGATCTGATTCATTAGTCTTATCCAGCTAATTTGCACAGCGTCCTCCCCATTTTACGAGACAGATCCTCTCATGGTTAGGATAAGTCTGACCACTTGGCGACCCTGTTTGATGCTGAGGTCCGTAGATTTCCTGCTGATTTTAGAGAAGACATTTCTAGATTTTTCTTCAACCTACAGCTGGTCTGGACGACAACTTCATGACCTAAATCAAGAAGCGCGTTTCTTTTCGGAAGACTTTACTTCCTTTTAATGATGGAATTGATTCATCGTGTAGATCCATCTTTCTTTCAAATATATTACAGTAAATCGGGTAAAACTGATTAAAATCGTCCAAAACAAAAGTATCTTCAGTTATTTGTTACAAAAATATGTGTGATATATGTTTTAAATAACTTGGTAAATTTTCCCACACTTGGCTTTTACTTTCCTTTTTATTGTCCTATATTCCATTTTAAATGAATTCTAACATTTTGGGTTGTTTCTCAATTTATGTCCTTTTCGAGGTAACAATAATTTCGGTGTTAACACCTAGTTTTATCGTTCATAAATATGTATAAACATGATTTTGAATTCATTTAATTGAAAATTTTGAAAATTTTTACTAGAATTGGGTAGTCAGTATATAAGACTAGGGTTGTTCTTTATTATCAGAGAGCACTAGATTCTAATACAACTACTGCGTTACTAGTATTTCTAATGGTAACCAAGTGTACAAGTCAAAATTTTTTAAAATTCTTAAAGAATTTAACCCCTTCCCACACTTAAGATCTTGCAATACCCTCATTTGCAAGAAATCAGTAACATTTTAAATTATTGAGGGTGATTAGCGTAGAAAAATGATTAAATTTTACCAAAATTTCCAAACATATTGGCGTTTGTTTGCTGAATGATAAATGGTGCATATCATTTGTTCATTCCATCTTGTTGTTACATCACATTTATTTTTCGTTTTGTCGTCTAAAGTACTAGCTTTTGCTGAACTTAATGCCAGTCTTTGAAAATGCGCTGTTTTACCCTGTTTTGTACAATTGACAATATACATACAATACAAATATAAACATGCATGGCAATTTGAAATGGGACTTAAAATCCCACTTTCATACTTTCAAATCCTAAATGGGAAATATTAGCACACAATATTAATAAAAATGATAAAAATTACACAAATATATCCAATAACATAAGTTTAAACATGAATAAGTAAAAAGATAAAAACATAAAAATCATAAAAATAACCAATGGAACCAAATCAGTCTGGATAGGGGTTCTAGTTCATCTCGTCAGGTGGGTTCCATTGTTGGTTATAGGTGTTCTGATAGGCTTGGTTATAGTCATACCGGTTAAAGGGTGGTCGGATGTCGGGGCTGTGTGGTGGAAAATGAGCAGGTTGAGTAGGCACGTAATTATTTGGTACCTGATATGATAGCTGGCTCATGATTTGGTGCTGATGAACTAACCAGCTATCGTGTTGGCGTCGCCTATAATCCTCGTATACTCGCTCGGAGTTCCACTGCTCATACATACTATGTCTGGCCGCGTTCGTCATTGCTTCCTCATCTATACGAACATGGACATCAAGAATAGCATCTCAAAAGACATCCTTAATGTCTTCCACTTCCTCCATTTCCTCATCTGAGCCTCTCTCTACCTGAGGATGATTACCTTCATAGGGAACTTCCTGGTTGCGTCTACTCTTCAATACCTTAGCACCCGCATAAACCCGCAATCCTATGGTCTCATCCTGTTCTCTACAAACCTGTAATGGACCCCCTTGATTCCTATCAACACCTAAATACTCTCCAATGAGAGTAACAAAAATACCTCCTCCTATTATACTCCCATCCTGCATTCCTTCTACCATTTTAGATAAATAAAAACCAACACAGTAAGGGATATTAACAAAGCTTCTCGGGTCTCGAATACACTTTAGGTAAAATAAATCATGTAAGGTCATTTTCTCCTTATTGTGACCTCTCTGTGTAATCGAGTTAGCCAAAAATCTATGAATTACACGAAGCTCGGCTTTGTTAATATGTAAGTAGGAGTGTTTTCCTCCCAGTGTAAAAACATTATAGTTTGACATACGCCTCCAAACGGCGTTCACGTCAAAGTTCCTATCTACCCTTTCACCACGATAAATCAAACTCATAAAATCGGGTAGTAGCAATTCACTAGGAGTGTAAATCTGTAATGCCCTGGCCATGTCCATCATGGACATCCTGTACATCCTACCGCCAAGGATAAATCTAAGAAAACTTCTATCATCTAACCTATCTACATCTACATTTAACGCTATAGTACTCATCAACTCAACACACCATTCCTTATATACAGGTCTACGAATGGTGAAAAGACGTTCCCAATCTGTAAAAGAAGAACTGCCATACCTTTGAATCAAATGCTGTGTAACACGGTCAGCTAGATGGACCATTTCCAAAGGATTCCAATCAATTACCCTCGGCACCTCTACCTCTATTGTTACCAATTTAAATTTATTACTTTGATATGCTGGGTAATCTCTCCATCGTCTATCGAATCTCAGATTAGGATGCAACGTGTGTTCAGGAATCGTTGGGTATTCTATAGGCGGATGCATCGAAAATACTATGAATTCATTAGGTAACTGTAGTGGATCATAATAAGGTACATGTTGATCAGGCTGATGTTGTTGTTCCTGTTGTGGTACTTGTTCGGGTTCTGGCTCGTATTGCATTTCTGGTTCTGGTTCTGGTGCTGGAGCAGGTCGTCTAGATGATGACGATCCTGAACCTCCAGTATCGGCTCTCTGCAAAACACATTAAACACAAAATTTGTGCATCCAAATATGCATTAGTGTTAGCAAAATAACAACTTAAATTAACCACAATAACATGTTAAATCAAACTTAAACTTATACGCATTTTCACAATTTTTACAATTCAACACTTTTTCAAATAAGCACATATGAAAATGTAGACAAAGTTCATAAGCTTTTAACTCAAATAACATATCAAAATAGTCATTACTAGCAATTAAACAAGTCTCAAATGGCAATTATATCAAATTAATCAAGTTCATGAATTTTAGACTTAAAAAGTCTACTTTAATCTCCAAAAATCATGTTTAGGATCAAAGTTTGGATCATTTAACTACCTAAACATGTTACACTACTTAATTTAGCAACAATTCATGACAAAAATCGACCATAACCTGTTTATATCAAAAAGCCCCAAATTGCTCAAGAACACAAACCCTAGATTTCTAAAAATTTTGAAGTTTTTGGCTTCAAATCATGTTAAATAGCATCAATCTAGGTTATACATGCATAAAATACTAACAATTTAACACTAATTACACTAAAAATTAACAAAATTGCATTAGGTAAAATATTGGTAATTATCACAAAAAACTAGAAAATGTATGAGTTTAGGGGTGTAATTTTTACCTTTTTGCTAAAGAATGCGAATCTAGGCATGATTAGAGCAAGAAAATTGACGAATTACGGTGAAAATTTTTGAATTTTAGAGAGTATTTTGGGGTATTTTCGTATGTATGTGTGAGTTTTTTGTGAAGAACAACTCGCTGAGCTATTTGTTTCTGGCCTGGAATTTCTCCCCATGCGATCGCATGGCACCAAAGGCCAAACTCCATGCGATCGTATGGAGTCCCGGGTATAGTGTTTTTTTTTTTTTTTTATTTTATAAAACCTTATAACTTTTTTAAAACATTTAATTAATTAAATTCTAAAAATTTTGTTTTCCTTTAGGAGCGAGGGTGTTTCGGATCGTTGTCCTAGTCCGTCCCTCGACAAAATTTTAAAATTTGTCAATTCAAAGCGCGGTTTTAAAAGTAAAGATTTTTGGGTTTTTTAAATGTTTTTGGCATACTTTAATTCAATAAGATTAAAAATAATGATAATAAAAGTTCTCGTCCCTCCCTTGAGTAGAGCAATTTCGGTTCAACGACCTAGTCTTCAACTCACGACGAATTTTAAAAATCATATTTTTAACTTAGCGAAATAAAGTAAATTTTTGTTTTTAAATTCACACCAAACTTAAATTTAAAATGCATAAAATTAAAAATTCATATTAAAAATTCACACCAAACTTAAATTATATTTTTGTTTTTATACATACAAACTTATATTAAAAATATTAATTTTTCAAATATTTACAATATTATTTTAATATTAATTTTAAAAACATGGTAAAAATAAAATAAAAATCTTTTTGGTCTTTTATCCCACTTTAATCAATCAAATATTATCAAAAATATACGCCTCTCTTTTCGGTAAAGTAATTTCGGTTCAACGACCTAATTTAACTCATGATGAATTTTTGAAATATTTTGGTTGAATGATTAAAGATATTTATACCTTAAGAATAAACGGTAAATTTCGCAGTGATGTAATAAATTTTTGTATGATATCAATAATTTCGGTCGCAAGACCTAATTTTATTGAATACCAATTTAATACTTTATAGCGAACAATTTAGCGTTTATTATCAAAAGGTTAAAAATAAAAATAAAAATAAAAACTGTACATACTTACCCGTGAAATAGATTTCTTAGTTATATGCTCTAGGCCACTCATAAGATAGTCGGACTAATTGGTTTTCCATAGCTACATAGGCGTAACCTCGAGCATTCAGTGTTTTTTCTTCTAAACATATGAACGGTCCATCTCTGCATAGCGTAACAAATTCGGTATTGGAATATGTCTGATTCGTCGAGCATTTTCCTTCGTGTGACCATTTTCCGCATTTGTGACATCTTTCAAGGTGTCGTGCTCTTCTTTTCGCTGCGGATTTTGATTTTCCTTTACCAAATTGTAACTTATTATTTTCGCATCTGGATTCTTTTCTTACTCCGTCCAATTTACCTCTGATTAATGATACTATTTCACTTGGAAGGGTGTCATTATTACATTTAGTGATCAAAGCGTGTAGCATTAGACCATGGTTTAATTCACAGGAAGTCTTCATCTCGCAAAACCTAAAAAAATAAAAATTCAGAATGGGGGGAGAAGACTAGTTCTTTAGGGTCTGCTAGGGAAAGACCATTCGGGTTCCATTCTCGAGAACTACACGAAAACAGAAAATTTAACTCTAACAGAAATACATATTATCCTTTAAAGACTTGATTCTCCCCACACTTAGTTAGCTGTGGTATCGAAATTGTGATTAACTTCGTTGTCGACTTCCATTGGACTATCTATGTAATGTTTAACTCTGTGACCATTAACCTTAAATTCAATCCCATTTGAATTTATTAATTCTACTGTTCCGTATGGGAAAACTCTTTTGACTATAAATGGTCCAGACCATCTTGATTTCAATTTTCCAGGAAATAGCTTGAATCGTGAATTGAAAAGAAGAACTCTGTCTCCTTCTTTAAATTCTTTGGAACTTCTGATTCTTTTATCATGCCATTTCTTCTTTCTTTCCTTATAGATCAACGAATTTTTGTATGCTTCATGTCTTAATTCTTTTAATTCATTTAATTGACTTAATCGTAGACGTCCAGCTTCATGTAAATTAAGATTACATGTCTTCAAAGCCCAAAATGCTTTGTGTTCAATTTCTACTGGAAGATGATATGCTTTTCCGTAAATGAGTCTAAAAGGTGTGGTTCCAATTAGAGTTTTGTAGGCTGTTCTAAAAGCCCAGAGTGCATCCTCCAATTTCATGGACCATTCCTTCGGATTTGATCCTACGGTTTTCTCTAGAATGCGTTTTAAAGCTCGGTTGGTATTTTCAACTTGTCCACTTGTTTGTGGATGATATGCGGTGGAGATTTTATGAGTTACTCCATATCTTTTAAGAACTTTCTCAAGTTGATTGTTACAAAAATGAGTACCCCGATCACTTATTAAAGCTTTCGGTGTTCCAAACCTTGCAAAAAGACGTTTTAAAAAGTTGACTACAACTCGTGCATCATTAGTTGGGAGAGCTTGTGCTTCCGCCCATTTAGATACATAATCAATGGCTACGAGAATGTAGAGATTATTATGAGATTTTGGAAATGGACCCATAAAGTCAATACCCCAAATGTCAAATACTTCACATACTTGAATGACATTTTGTGGCATTTCATCACGTTGACTTATTTTTCCGGCCCTTTGACAAGCATCACAGGATTTGCAAAGAAGGTGTGCGTCTTTGAAAATTGTAGGCCAATAGAAACCAGCATCGTAAACTTTTCTTGCTGTTAGTTGAGGCCCATAATGCCCTCCTGTTGGTCTTGTGTGACAATGGTTTAAGATTTTACTAGCTTCATGTAACGACCCGACCAAAACCGTTATTGACGGCGCCGTTAACTTAGGTCCCGTTGCGTGGTCGTAGTCCCTATATGAGACTCGTTTGACCAAAATTATGTCGCATTCATTTGAAAGGTACAAGACTTGCAAGTTTAGTTTACAAAACCGTTCGACAACAAGTCTAAGTTTACAAAAGTCATAAAGTATAAATGAAATAACTTGCGACATAATATAAGTTGAAAAACACAGTTGCTATAAATAGCGTAAGTATGTAAACAAAAGTTTGAATCCAAAAGTGCTATCCCTAGCGTATGTATGTATGTATGCTTGACCCCAAGCAAGAAATCAGAGTGTATGCATGTATGCTCGACTCCAAGCAAGTATGAGTGTACGCGGAAGCATGTATCAAATAGCCAAGTATGAACCTGAGAAAACATGTAGAAAACTGTCAACGAAAAACGTTGGTGAGATCATAAATGTATTTGTAAAAGTATACTTTGAACCACAATAGTTTGTATAGCTGATTATCCAAATCGTATTTATTCCGAAGAATGTAGTTTGTATTGCGAGCACCCAATTACCAAAGCTTAACTGAATCTTCCCTCTGAATTTTGAATATAGTGTTAGAACATACACTATGCACGTTGAAATTATATTTCATCCACTAACGGTAGCGAACCGTCTGAATGAGGGTTCGTTAAACCCGTATGGCCACACAACATAATCACTCGCTTACACTTACACCCTGCAAGTGGAACTAATGATAATTGGATTGAGGACTTTTGTTCTAACTCGTCTGTATCCTTGTATTCGTATTTGTGTTCAAAGTATAAAAGTATGAAAAGTATATATACATGTGAAATGTATATAAGTATGTAATGTATATGTTTCTCAGCCCACGATTTAAAAGAATAAAAGTTGTTGAAAAGGTGGGACTATGATCTCACCTCGAGTGCACGAGTATAAAAGTACTTCACAAAGTAACGTATGCATGAAAGTTGCTTAGCCTTGACCTAAACAAATAAGTTGTGTCAATTAACTGGTTACGATACAAGGTCGGGTGAAATGTGTTCAATTAGTCCTATGGCTCGTTACGACTCGATTAAGTATAGCATGTGAATCACGTTGTCAAGTTTCATACATGAAACAAGTATAAAAGCATGTTAGAACGATTGCATAAAAGTTTGGTTAAGTTTGACTAAAAGTCAAACTTGGTCAAAGTCAACGAAAAAGTCAACATGTTCGGGTCGGGTCCCGGACAAATTTTCTATGCTAATTATTCATATACAAGTATATTAAAACAAGTTTCATGTGAATCGGAGGTCGGTAACTAGTCAAACATTTCGCGTGAATTGGGACCAAGAGGTCAGAATCTGTCCAGCATAATCTGCGCGCCGCGCGGGTAAGGGGCGCGCCGCGCCACCCCCTGTACAGACATTTCTGGTCAGTTTTTCAAAGTATGCACGAACCAAACATCAAACATTCACCATTTATGATCCGCAAACAACCAAAACATATATCTTATATCCTCGGAAAGGTATTTTGACGAGCAATACAACTAACCACATATCATCAAACAAAAACATTATTTACAATAACCGAAAACTCGTCAATTGATCAAGAAAGGTTTATTTTCAAAGTTTCAAGTTCGTAAAACGTATTTTATGATTCGGGAATCCAATTTACACATACGATATGCCGTTTTGAAGGTAATGAAGCATACATTACTACTAAACACTAACAATTAACATTTAATGGCATTCAAGCATCAAAAGTTCATGTCAAGAACTATCAAACCCTAGTCAACATCACAAAATCATTAATCGGGTTTTTGAAGTTTTCTTAATCAACCTACGCATCAAAACGAAGCTAGTGATACTAGTAACACAATTAAAACATGAACTTTAACAATCAAACAACATTTAATCTTCCAAAATGCAAGATTAAGCAAACCCATTTCAAAGTTCATATTAGTTACTCCAAATCGACAAATCGAGCAAACAAAACATATATTCATGTTACACACGAGCCATAGACACTAACTAACACCATTTCAAGTCAAAAACACGAATTTAAAGAAAATTAGTGATTTTAGAAAGTTACCCAAATGAGATGAAATTGGTATCAAAATGTAGAGCATGAAGAGAGGATCACGAAAATGTAATTTGTTTTGATGTTTGCTCCATGATTCGGTTTTAGATGATGAATTTGTGTTTGAGGGTTTTGTGTTCATAAAAGGGAAGTAGAGAGAAAAAGGGAGGAAGAAGGTGAAAGTGTTGGTGAAAATGAATGGATGAGATGGGGTTTGACTAGTTGACCTAGTCACTAGTTTGGCCCCTTTGCAACTTCGGTCCCTCAGGTTTCAAAGCGGGTGCGGAAATTAGCCAAACGAATATTTTGAAAACGCTCGAGTAAACGAGTGATGTTATAATTAAATAACGAGAATATTATGAACGTTTGTTAATGGAATCTACGAATATAAATAACGAAAGATATTATTTTAAAAAAAAGACGGTGTTAAAAATAAATTTAACGGAAAAAGGCGGGATGTTACATTACCTACACCTTAAGAGAAATTTCGTCCCGAAATTTAGTTGGAAGTAGTAGTTGTTGAATCTTACTCGAGATCTTGCGTTGTAAATTCTACGAATAAGTGAAGGTACGTCCTTGAGTATTTCCACGAATTTTGACGGTCGGAATCATATGTTGTTTTAAGGTTTGGCTTCCATGATTCATGGTTTCAACCGGTCCTCCTAGGAAGTGAGGTTTATTGTCGATAGTGAGTTCATCAAAGGAGATAACAAGTTCTCGTTTCGCAAAACACGTCTTTGAGTTGATACATCGAATGTAGGATAAACGGAGACTCAAAATGGGTCGGAAAATCTAAACGGCTAGCGACGGGTCCAAAACACCCCAAGAATTTAAAGGGTCAAAATATCGCGGATTTAGCTTCCTACGTTTTCCCGAAACGGATTGCACCTTTCCAAGGTGCGACTCTTAACGTGACGCGGTTTCCCACGTGGAATTTGAAATGTTTACGTCTAACATTGGCGTAGCTCTTGGTGATTACGAGTCGCGTAGGGTTTTGCCTGAATATGAATAAATTTTCTCGGTTGCTCATGAATAATCCCGGTCCCGGTGAATTGGTCATCGTTTACTTGGTTCGACAAAAGGAGAATGACGTTTCCGGTCATATAAGGTTTCGAAGGCGTGGCGTCAATACTCGAATGAAAATTTTTGTAGTAAGAGAGTTTGATTAAAGGCAAAGACGTTTCTCAAGAAAATTTGAAGTTGGTAATACAAATTCGTATTATGGTTTTCAAGACTTAAATCGTATGTTTGTTCGGTCCGTCGGGTTGTGGATGGTACGCGGTACTCATGTCTAAACGCGGTCCCGAGGCTTTTTGTAAGGTACTCCAAAATCTAGAAGTGAAACGAGGATCTCGATCCGAAACGGGGTACATCTCTTTAAAGTATATTGAACAAGTTTGCTAGGAATTGAAAACGTTAGCTAGGACAAGTTTCTCAAGAAAATTCGCGTCGCGGAAGATTTATCGGTTTCCAAAAACGTTCGTCGGGGCAAGTTCTCCTCGGTTTCTGAATGAAAAACGTTCGTCGGAACTATTCACCCACGAGGTGAATACTAGTATAACGTGGAGAGTCTCCCTCCATTGAGAATTTAAAATGAAAGATTTCCTGAACCAGAATTACGAGTGTAAGGCGAGAGAAGTTTCCGCCTCGATGCGAGCATAACGAGTAAATTGTAGTTAGTCAACAAGACTGCGCGAGGACGAGCTAGTATACCCGTGTGACATACGGTTGAAGTCGAATGGAATCGGTAATTCATTCGGAAGCATAAATATAATTTGACAATAATTGAAGGTGTGTCCCCGGTATGGTTGTTATAAATATTCTCGGAGTTTTCAGATGTCCAACATGAATAGATGAAGTCATGTACATGGCTCATGGTGGTGTTTAGGTTGATCGAGTCTAACCACCATCGCGCGTCACTAGAACTTTGGTATATCTTACCGTAATATAACCACGTTGATCGAGTGTCGTTATATTACGCTAACTCATACCTCCATTCCCACATCACTCCATAGATTCAAGTTCGTGTCATCGTGAAGACCTAAAATGAACAAAATGTAACGACGTCTCAAACGTGACTCGTATTGAATCTAAAGAATTAGTGCAACTATAAAGAAGCGTTCCCCGAGGGAAGTGTATAAATGATTGTTCACGTCAATGTGGTTCGAGTCAGACAATAAGGTATTCAGATATGAAAAAAAAGTAACGAGTCATGATAACGAGTAGCACGCAACCGTAGTGATAAAAGTTGATGACGATACTCACCTAGAGTAGTGATGGTAGTAACACCAAAAAGTAGATAGTAAGAAACACCAGTGGGAAACCGATAGTAAGTTGAAACGGTGGCAAATAACAATCCGGGAGACAGAGTTCCCGAACAAGTGTGACTAATGAAGTCGTCGTCATCCATACGTGTATGAATCATGAATTTACGTGTGTTACCAAAAAGTGGCGGAATACGAGTTCGTATGATGAAGGTTGGGTACCATTAATAAGTTTGCCTAAGAATGATTCAAGTATAATGCACAAGTAGTCAAGTAAGTGCTATCTATAGCAAATGTATGTCAGAATGCAATGGCTAACTATCCGGTTGTAGTCTAGACTCACTAATGCGTCCTAACGACTCTGTTAGACACACTAATGCACGTCCTAGTTCCCTACAACCAACGCTCTGATACCACTTGTAACGACCCGACCAAAACCGTTATTGACGGCGCCGTTAACTTAGGTCCCGTTGCGTGGTCGTAGTCCCTATATGAGACTCGTTTGACCAAAATTATGTCGCATTCATTTGAAAGGTACAAGACTTGCAAGTTTAGTTTACAAAACCGTTCGACAACAAGTCTAAGTTTACAAAAGTCATAAAGTATAAATGAAATAACTTGCGACATAATATAAGTTGAAAAACACAGTTGCTATAAATAGCGTAAGTATGTAAACAAAAGTTTGAATCCAAAAGTGCTATCCCTAGCGTATGTATGTATGTATGCTTGACCCCAAGCAAGAAATCAGAGTGTATGCATGTATGCTCGACTCCAAGCAAGTATGAGTGTACGCGGAAGCATGTATCAAATAGCCAAGTATGAACCTGAGAAAACATGTAGAAAACTGTCAACGAAAAACGTTGGTGAGATCATAAATGTATTTGTAAAAGTATACTTTGAACCACAATAGTTTGTATAGCTGATTATCCAAATCGTATTTATTCCGAAGAATGTAGTTTGTATTGCGAGCACCCAATTACCAAAGCTTAACTGAATCTTCCCTCTGAATTTTGAATATAGTGTTAGAACATACACTATGCACGTTGAAATTATATTTCATCCACTAACGGTAGCGAACCGTCTGAATGAGGGTTCGTTAAACCCGTATGGCCACACAACATAATCACTCGCTTACACTTACACCCTGCAAGTGGAACTAATGATAATTGGATTGAGGACTTTTGTTCTAACTCGTCTGTATCCTTGTATTCGTATTTGTGTTCAAAGTATAAAAGTATGAAAAGTATATATACATGTGAAATGTATATAAGTATGTAATGTATATGTTTCTCAGCCCACGATTTAAAAGAATAAAAGTTGTTGAAAAGGTGGGACTATGATCTCACCTCGAGTGCACGAGTATAAAAGTACTTCACAAAGTAACGTATGCATGAAAGTTTCTTAGCCTTGACCTAAACAAGTAAGTTGTGTCAATTAACTGGTTACGATACAAGGTCGGGTGAAATGTGTTCAATTAGTCCTATGGCTCGTTACGACTCGATTAAGTATAGCATGTGAATCACGTTGTCAAGTTTCATACATGAAACAAGTATAAAAGCATGTTAGAACGATTGCATAAAAGTTTGGTTAAGTTTGACTAAAAGTCAAACTTGGTCAAAGTCAACGAAAAAGTCAACATGTTCGGGTCGGGTCCCGGACAAATTTTCTATGCTAATTATTCATATACAAGTATATTAAAACAAGTTTCATGTGAATCGGAGGTCGGTAACTAGTCAAACATTTCGCGTGAATTGGGACCAAGAGGTCAGAATCTGTCCAGCATAATCTGCGCGCCGCGCGGGTAAGGGGCGCGCCGCGCCACCCCCTGTACAGACATTTCTGGTCAGTTTTTCAAAGTATGCACGAACCAAACATCAAACATTCACCATTTATGATCCGCAAACAACCAAAACATATATCTTATATCCTCGGAAAGGTATTTTGACGAGCAATACAACTAACCACATATCATCAAACAAAAACATTATTTACAATAACCGAAAACTCGTCAATTGATCAAGAAAGGTTTATTTTCAAAGTTTCAAGTTCGTAAAACGTATTTTATGATTCGGGAATCCAATTTACACATACGATATGCCGTTTTGAAGGTAATGAAGCATACATTACTACTAAACACTAACAATTAACATTTAATGGCATTCAAGCATCAAAAGTTCATGTCAAGAACTATCAAACCCTAGTCAACATCACAAAATCATTAATCGGGTTTTTGAAGTTTTCTTAATCAACCTACGCATCAAAACGAAGCTAGTGATACTAGTAACACAATTAAAACATGAACTTTAACAATCAAACAACATTTAATCTTCCAAAATGCAAGATTAAGCAAACCCATTTCAAAGTTCATATTAGTTACTCCAAATCGACAAATCGAGCAAACAAAACATATATTCATGTTACACACGAGCCATAGACACTAACTAACACCATTTCAAGTCAAAAACACGAATTTAAAGAAAATTAGTGATTTTAGAAAGTTACCCAAATGAGATGAAATTGGTATCAAAATGTAGAGGATGAAGAGAGGATCACGAAAATGTAATTTGTTTTGATGTTTGCTCCATGATTCGGTTTTAGATGATGAATTTGTGTTTGAGGGTTTTGTGTTCATAAAAGGGAAGTAGAGAGAAAAAGGGAGGAAGAAGGTGAAAGTGTTGGTGAAAATGAATGGATGAGATGGGGTTTGACTAGTTGACCTAGTCACTAGTTTAGCCCCTTTGCAACTTCGGTCCCTCAGGTTTCAAAGCGGGTGCGGAAATTAGCCAAACGAATATTTTGAAAACGCTCGAGTAAACGAGTGATGTTATAATTAAATAACGAGAATATTATGAACGTTTGTTAATGGAATCTACGAATATAAATAACGAAAGATATTATTTTAAAAAAAAAGACGGTGTTAAAAATAAATTTAACGGAAAAAGGCGGGATGTTACACTTCATCTCCGAATACACATCGGCGTATTATTCCATCGGGACAACTTTTAAATAAATGTGGATCTTCCCAGAAATAGTGTTTTATATCATTAACGAATTTCTTTCGTTTTTGGTACGACAATCCTTTTTCAAGGAATCCACATACTAAGTAGTTTGCATAGTCTGCAAACCATGGAATTTTATTATAATCTATCTTCAATAGATATTCATCAGGAAAGTTGTCTTGTATGGCTGATTCATTTAGAACTTCTAATTCAGGATTTTCAAGATGAGAAAGATGATCAGCTGCGAGATTTTCTGCTCCCTTTTTATCTCGGATTTCAATATCAAACTCTTGTAAGAGTAAGATCCAACGGATTAATCGTGGTTTAGCATCTAGTTTCGAAAATAGGTATCTAAGAGCAGAATGGTCGGTATAGACCACCGTTTTTGCTAGAACGAGATATGATCAAAATTTGTCAAAAGCAAAGACAATAGCAAGGAGTTCTTTTTTAGTAGTTGTGTAATTCGTTTGTGCTCCTTGTAACGTCTTACTAGCATAATAAATAGTTTGAAATCGTTTTTCAATCCTTTGTCCTAAAACGGCTCCCATTGCAAAATCACTTGCATCGCACATTAGTTCAAACGGTAGATTCCAATTTGAAGTTATCATGATCGGCGCATTAGTGAGTTTTTCTTTAAGAATATTAAAAGATTTGATACATTCATCTGAAAAGATGAATGGAGCATCCTTTTCTAGGAGTTTATTCATAGGAGTGGCAATTTTAGAAAAATCTTTTATGAAACGTCGGTAAAAACCGGCATGCCCTAGAAAACTCCTAAATCCTCTAACATTGGTGGGATGTGGAAGTTTAGCAATTACATCTACTTTAGCTCTATCCACTTCAATTCCTTCCTTTGAAATTTTATGTCCAAGAACGATGCCTTCTTTAACCATGAAATGGCATTTCTCCCAATTAAGTACTAGATTTGATTGTTCACATCTAATAAGCATTCGTTCAAGATTAACTAAACATGATTCAAAAGTATCACCGAAGACTGAAAAGTCATCCATGAAAACTTCCATGCATTCTTCTATCATGTCGTGAAAAATCGCCATCATGCACCTTTGAAAGGTTGCAGGGGCGTTGCAAAGTCCAAATGGCATGCATTTGTAAGCAAAAGTACCATAAGGGCACGTGAACGTGGTTTTCTCTTGATCCTCGAGTGCTATTGGAATTTTAAAATATCCGAAAAAACCATCAAGAAAACAATAGTAACTATTTCCGGCTAATCTTTTCAACATTTGATCAATAAAAGGTAAGGGAAAGTGATATTTTCTGGTGGCGTCATTTAATTTTCTATAATCAATACAAACACGCCATCCTGTTACAGTCCTAGTAGGAATAAGCTCATTTTTCTCATTTAAAATGACAGTCATGCCACCCTTCTTAGGCACGCATTGAACTGGGCTTACCCATGGACTATCAGAAATTGGATAAATTAAACCTGCATCTAGCAGTTTAATAATTTCTTTCTTAAAAACATCTTGCATATTAGGATTTAGTCTTCCTTGGCGTTGCACATACATTTTATGACCTTCTTCCATAAGGATTTTATGTGTGCAATACGAAGGACTTATTCCTTTAATATCATGAATCTTCCATGCAATAGCTGGTTTATGAGCTTTTAGCACAGAAATGAGTTGAGATTTTTTATTTTCAGTAAGAGAAGACGATATTATTACAGGTAATTCAGATTCACCATGTAAATAAGCGTATTCCAAATGGTTTGGAAGTGGCTTTAACTCTAATGTCGGTGGTTCTTCTATCGATGATTTATATCGATATCTGTCTTCTTCTTTTAGCATTTGAATTTCTTCTGTTGTTGGTTCATATCCATTAGCCATAAGTGTAGCTAACATTTTAGTTTCATCAATTGGTTCAGTTTCTTCTCCTAAAGAACATTCTCCTGTTCCTTGTAATTCTGGAAATTCTTCTAACAATTTTGCATGTGATTCTATAGTTTGAATATAATAACATGTATCATCTGCAGATTGCGGTTGTTGCATGGCTCTATCAACTGAAAAGGTAACACTCTCGTCCTCTATACTTAGGGTCAGTTTCTTACCGAACACGTCTATTATTGCTTTAGCCGTGTTTAAGAATGGTCTTTCTAATATGAGAGGAACTCGAGAATCTTCTTCCATGTCCAGAATAACAAAATCTACTGGAAATACTAAAGTACCAACTTTAACTAGCATGTTCTCCATTATCCCTCTAGGATATTTTACTGATCTATCGGCTAGTTGTATGCTTATTCGTGTTGGTTTCAATTCTCCAAATCTAGTTTAGCGTATAGTGAATACGGCATTAAATTTATACTAGCACCTAAGTCTGCCAATGCTTCTATTGAACTAAGACTACCCAGAAAACATGAAATTGTGAAACTTCCTGGATCAGATAATTTTTCTGGTATCTTATTCAACAGCACTGCTGAACAATTAGCATTCATAGTAACAGCCGAGAGTTCTTCCATTTTCTTTCTATTCGTGTTTAGATATTTCAGAAATTTAGCATATCTAGGCATTCCTGAAATCACATCAATGAAAGGAAGATTTATATTTATCTGTTTAAACATATCCAAGAATTTGGATTGCTCGGCTTCAAGTCTCTCTTTTCTCATTTTACTCGGTTAAGGAAGTGGTGGTTGATATGGTTTAACATAAGGTTTAGCCTTAACTGTGTTATCTTCATTAACCTTTTCAACTACCGGTTCTTTTTCCTTATCTTGATCAGATTGTGGTTCTTGTGGAGTAGGAATAGCTTCCTCAGAAATTACAGGTATTTCAGATGGTTTAAGTATAATACCACTTCTTGTGGTAATGGCTTTAGCTATTTCATTTCGGGGGTTAGCATTTGTATCACTAGGTAGACTTCCCGGTTTTCTTTCACCTATTAACCTTGCTAGGTTGCTCACTTCTTGTTCCAAATTTTGAATAGAAGCTTGTTGATTTCTAAATGCTTGAGCATTTTGTTCATTGGTTTGTTTCTGAGATGTGAAAAACTGTGTTTGAGATTCAACTAGCTTCGTCATCATATCTTCTAAATTCGGCTTTTTATCATCAGTTTGTGGTGGTTTGTTTTGAAAATTAGGTCTTTGTTGGTTGTATGTATTATTGGATACTTGTTGATTACTAGGACCTTGTTGGTTGTTGTATGGAACATTTCGATTATAATTTTGGTTTTGATTGTAGATCGGTCTTAGCGGTTGATAATTATTCTGATAATTATTTCCAGGCCTTTGGTTTATGTATGAAACATTCTCTCTTTGTTCCATTGTTAATTCAATACTGAGACAATCTTTTGTCAAATGTGGTCCTCCACACTGCTCACAACTAATTCGTATTGAGTGTATATCCTTAGTCATCTTTTCCATTCGTCTCTCGACAGCATCTATCTTTGCAGAAATAGAATCTAAGTCATGACTAGAATCGGCTCTAGCTGCTTTAGATGATCTAACGATATCTTTTTCTTGGTGCCACTCATGTGAGTGGGAAGCAGTGTTATCAATAATTTTGTAAGCATCAGTTTCTATTTTCTTCATAATAGAACCACCAGCTGCTATATCTATGTCTTTCTTTGTAGTGATGTCGCATCCTTGGTAGAATATTTGTACTATTTGACAGGTATCTAAACCATGTTGCGGACATCCTCTAAATAACTTTCTAAATCTTGTCCATGCCTCATATAGAGTTTCATTTGGCTTTTGTGTGAACGTAACAATTTCTCCTTGAAGTCTTACGGCTTTATATGCCGGAAAGAATTGTTTAAGAAATTTTTCAACTAAAACGTCCCATGTATCAATCGCCCCTTCAGGTAACGATTCTAACCAATCTTTGGCTTCTCCCTTTAAAGTCCAGGGAAATAACATGAGATATATCTGTTCATCCTCCACTTCTCTTATTTTAAATAGAGTGCAGATCCTATTAAAGGTACGAAGATGTTCATTTGGATCTTCCTTCGGCGCACCACTAAATTGGCATTGATTAGTCACCATGTGTAGAATTTGTCCTTTAATTTCATAATCTGGCGCATTTATGTCAGGTTGAGTAATTGCGTGACCTTGGCCAGTGCGTTTAGCTCTCATTCGGTCTTCCATACTTAGAGGTTCCAGATTCTCCATGATTGAATTTGTTGAATCTGAATCACTATAGGATTCTGATTTAATGGTAGGTTCCTCAACAATCTCCGTTTGAATGATTGGTGGTTCTGGAGGAAAGATTAGTGGTTCAGGATCTACGAATTGTCCCTGAATATTCTCCGGATTCTCAATTGTGAGGTCGGGTTCAAAAAATGGATTATCGGAAATTTGAATTGGAGTACTTGGTCGACTGGATGAAGATTCTAAAGAAAAATCAATGGCGACAATATTTGCTAGATGTCTTGATCGAGTTACAGGTGGTGAACGTACAAAAGGTGGTGAATGTTTTGCTCGGTGCATTCACTGAATATCCTATTAGTTTTTTTTAAAAAGAAAGAAAAATTATATAAGTTATCCAATTAATAGACTTTTCTGATTTTGCCCACGTTTCGAATAGCCAAAAGATGCAGCAGAGGGGCAGGATTCGTTTGGTCTCAATATAATTGAGTCCTGTTTGGCTCCAAAAACCCGGTCCACGTACAAATCCAACTATTACTACGAACCAGAAAATTTTGATGTCTATCAATATAACCACTTAAAATAAATTTTCGTAATTTAAAAAAATTTAGAGAAGAAGTAGAAAATTCTATGTCCTAAAACTAGAATGGCGAGAAATGAGAAAGAAAAAGAACGCGTCGAAAAACGTCGAAAAATAAAGATTGAAAAATAATAGGCGTTGAAAAATAAAAATAAGAAAGTAGCGCGTCTAAACTTAAAAAGGCACTGAAAACTAAAAATTAAAAGTTGCGTCTAAAAATATTAAAGCTTAAAAGAAATACTATATCCTAAATGGCAATAACTTAAAAAGGTACTAAAACTTAAAAAGGCGTCGCAAAAATCTAAAGCACCTAAATCTTAGTCTAAAGAAAAAGCACTTAAGGGATTTTACGGCAAATCTTAAAAATCTAGAATTAAAAATAACTATGACAAAAACTATATCTTAAAACTAAATACGAGCGAAAAATACAAAAATTACGCTAAAACGATAAAAAGGGGTACAAAATATAAAAATATACTTAAAGTTGTAAAAAGTACAATTTTTATAAAAATATTATTTTTATATTATTTATTTTATAAAACTATTAATTTTGCAAATTTATTAAAACTAATTAAACTAAATATATAAATTAATTAATAAAAACTTAAACTAAATATTAATATTAAAAAACAACCCTAATTAGGGTTTAGATAATAATAATAATATATACTCCGTAATTAATGCAGAATAGGGTTTCCTGTTGGCGTGTCAGAAACACTCATGCGATCGCATGAGAGATTGCCTTCGGGCTCATACGATCGCATGAGCCAGGGTTTTGGGCCAGGTTACGGGCTGCTACAGTACGGGCCTCGAGTTTTAATATTTTTTTTTCTGTTTTATATAATTATAATGTATTTATATAAATTAAATAAAACTTATTTTTTTATAAAATAAAGATAAAGAAACTTTTATAGAACTTATATATTTAACAAACTCTTAAAAATATTTTTATTTTTATTTTTCTTTTTATATTTTTGAATATTTAAAACGTATTTTTACAAAAACTTATTTTTATAAAAGTAAACTAAAAATTAATAAAAATCTTTTTTTTATAGCGTTGCGCTTCCGGCGTTTAAGCAGAAAAGGATCCCCGGCAGCGGCGCCAAAAATACTTGATGTTATGCGAGGTGTATATGAAATAGCTTATATTTTACTAGGAAAAACTATTAAATACGATACAATTTTACACAAGATATTTATTTATTTATAGAATGGATATACCTAAACCTTGCTACAACACTTATAGGCAGTGTATCTAATCGTACAGTAGTGTAGTTTTTAGTAAGTCCGGTTCGTTCCACAGGGATACACTTAAACAAGCTTAACGCTATATTAGTTTTAATTTATAAAAATACAAATATATATATAAGTAATATAATTATTATAAAAAGGGGGTTTTTACCGTTTAATGACCGGTTTGTCGATTTTTAAAACTTTAGTCGCAGTTAAAACCTAATGTAAAATATTAAATAAATAAAAGACTTAATTTAAAGCGTAAAGTAAATAACGATAATGAAATTGCGATAAATAAAAGTGCGATAAAATAAAATTACGATAATTAAAGAGTACAAAAATTAAAAGTGCAATTAAATACAATGACAATAAATAAAAGTGCAATAATTAGAAGTGCAATTAAATATGAAAACAAAGGAATTATGCTTATTTAAACTTCCATAATCATGATGTTTGACGTGTTGATTTTAGTTTATTCCCATGGGTTAATTGTCCTTTGTCCTGGATTATTTAATATGTCCGTCTGGTTTTTGTCCATAACAGTCCATCAGTCATAAATATAAAGTGCGAGTGTCCTCGTCAAATTATTCTTATATCCGAAGTCAAATATTCCAACTAATTGGGGACTTAAACAGTAATAAGGTCTTAATACTTTGTTTAATAATTACACCAGGATATCGACTGCGTGTAATCCAAGGTTTTAATACTTTGTTAACAATTACGCCAAGTGTCCTTGTACATAATTTCACCCCTGTTTTAATAATTCTATAGACTATTAATCCATTTCCGTGTCCGGTTAAATGAACGATTATTCGTACATATAAATACCCCGCCCATCGTGTCCGATCGAGTGTATATGTTTATTTATAGGTATGTCCAATTGTAAATCTTTATATTAAAATTAATAAACTATCATTTAGTTAAACAAATATAAAGCCCATTAATAGCCCATAGTCTAATTTCCACAAGTGTCGTTCTTTTGTCCAAACCCCAATTATGGTACAAAGCCCAATTACCCAATTTTAATATTTTTAGCCCAACATCATGATTACTTCGGTATTAAATAAGCATAATAATAACTTAGCTACGAGACATTAATGTAAAAAGGTTGGATATAACTTACAATAATTAAAAATAGCGTAGCGTTATACGGACAGAATTTCAACTTACACCCTTACAACATTCGCTAACATACCCTTATTATTAGAAATTAAAATTAAAATTAAAATTAAAATATAAATATATACATATACGTTGATGAATGAGGAGAAAAAGATTGATGATTATGATGAACCAAAGCTCGAAATTTATAGGCCTGTGAGCAGAAAAAGGGGCTCATGCGATCGCATGAGCTTTGCTCTTCAAGGCCATGCAATCGCATGGCCAGCTGGGGAGGCTCACATGTTGTTGTTTTCTTCTGCCGACGGTTTTAATTAAATATATATAATATATAAATAATTTTAAGAATTATTTATATATTATATTATATTTATGTGCATAGTTGACTTGTAATTTTTAGTCCGTTGCGTCGAGCGTTGAGAGTTGACTCTGGTCCCGGTTCCAGATTTTTGAACGTCCTTGCGTACAATTTAATATCTTGTACTTTGCGTTTTGCTTCTTGTATTCTTGTAATTTTGAGACGTTTCTTATCAATAATTGGAACCACTTTGATTGTATTACTAGTATTATTATCAAAACTATTAACAGCAGTATCATTACTAAATCTAATTACTTTTAGTATTATTATTATTATTATCATAAAAAGATACAAATTTTTATTTATTATTATCGATATTATTTTACCAAATAAATAGTTATATAAGAATGTATTTAAACATATCGCATAACAACATTAATATTTTCATAATAAATACTAATTATTTATCTAAAGTATATAAAATAAATATAGTTAATATAATTACCAATGAAACATACAAGTTACTGAAATAACAATTAATAATAATATCTAAACTTGTTCGATTACAAGTATATGCTTTAATAAATATATGAATAATATAGGTTCGTGAATCCGAGGCCAACCCTACACTTGTTCAATGACGTCATATGTATTTTTACTACAAAATACAGTATGGTGAGTTCATTTTCTCCCTTTTACTCTTTACGTTTTTGGGACTGAGAATACATGCGCTATTTTTATAACTGCTTTATTAAATGATTTTGAAATATATTTTGAACTGCGAATACATGAAATGCTTTTATAAATGTTTGACTAAATAGACACAAGTAATTGAAACTACATTCTATGGTTGAATGATAGAAGCCGAATATGCCCCTTTTTGTTTGGTAGCCTAAGAATTAGTAAACCGATCTACTAATTAACGCGAATCCTAAAGATAGATCTATTGGGCCTAACAAACCCCATCCATGGTTGCAGATGCTTTAGTACTTCGATGTTGTTTTATCATGTCCGGTGGATGTCCCAGAATGATAGGGGATATTCTTATATGCATCTTGTTAAGGTCGGTTACCAGGTATTCAATCCATATGAATGATTATTTTTGTCTCTATGCATGGGACGTATATTTATGAGAAATGGAAATGAAAATCTTGTGGTCTATTAAAATGATGGAAATGATTGATTATGATAAACTAATGAACTCACCAACCTCTTGGTTGACACTTTAAAGCATGTTTATTCTCAGGTATGAAAGAAATCTTCCGCTGTGCATTTGCTCATTTTAGAGATATTACTTAGAGTCATTCATGACATATTTCAAAAGACGTTGCATTCGAGTCATTGAGTTCATCAAGATTATTACTAAGTCAATTATAGTTGGATATATTAGGAAATGATATGCATGCCATCAACTTTCGATGTAATGAAAGTTTGTCTTTAAAAACGAATGCAATGTTTGTAAAATGTATCATATAGAGGTCAAGTACCTCGCGATGTAACCAAATGTAATGTATTCTTCCGGATGGATAAGGACGGATAATTACAGGTGGTATCAGAGCGGTGGTCTTAGCGAACCAGGTCTTGCATTAGTGTGTCTAACTGATAGTTGTTTAGATGCATTAGTGGGTCTGGACTTCGACCGTGTCTGCATGTCAAAAGTTTTGCTTATCATTTAGTGTCAAAAATTATTTGCTTATCATCCTTAAAGTCTAGACACGTCTTACTGCCTCTATTGCATAGACAGTGTATAGATAAATTCATATCTTAGCGTATCTGTTATTGTTACCTTTGCATAACAGCTTCCGTAGATTCCTCCGTAACTTATGGGATTTTAGTATTATATATGCATATGTAAATTATGTATTGCAGGGTACTAATCTGCATCCGATAATCTATTTCTTATCGAAAATCCTTCATCTGATCGTACGAGATGAATCCCTCAACCAGTTCGAGTCCCTTAGATTCCGATAGCTATTCCGATAGTTATTCCGACAGCTATTCCGATATGGATTTCCACTCGAACTCCGAAAGCAGTGTAACCAGAATGGATCAACCAATTAGCCATCATCGATTCTGGAAGAATTAGGGATGAGTTCGTAGTCGACTTAATCAATGGAGACGCGAAGAAGACGATCCCTTCCATCCACCACATTTTCCCTTTTGGCGAAGAACTTGAAGCACTTACCGGCGAACCCATTCGAAACACCATTTTCACACTCATTTCCAGAGTATCTCGCCACGATTATATTCTATCTAAAATTCTAAACCTTATTCATTCGCTCGTTCCGACCGACAATCATCCCGGAATAATAGAAGAAGTTAAAGAACTTCGCGCTCGAGTAATCAATTTGGAGAATATGGTGTAAAATTTACCAGTTTCAGTAACATCACCGGCACCAACAGTACCATCAATAACAGCACCAGTACCATCAACAATCCACACCTCAACATCACAATCTATACCTCGGGCATAATCTTCGTTCTACGTATCGTTCTACATCAATATCTTTGTTCTTCATGGCGATTATGTAATCTCTAATGTTTTAGAGATTATGTATTCTAAGTTCTAACGATGAATCAAATGAGATTAATATCATATTAACTCATTAAATCCATGATTGCATCTGAAGAAAATATATATGTATATATGTTTTCATAAAGATTGTAATTAAGAATTATTTTGTATAAACTGTTGACAGTGAAAATATTTTAACGGGTAGGTAATACCCGAGGAATATTTAGATTTCACATTAATAAGTTACACTGTACATTCTTCGAATCTGACTCAACAATCAGTTACTATCCTACTTACAACCACCGATATACGTATCCGTTCACCGCAGAATAACCATTTTCATCCAATTTCATATTTGGATTTTGATTTACCAGAATCCAACAAGTGGCATAATGAAGAAAACATTGGACAAAATAAAATTTGTTAGAAACAAACAAATTAACTATGAGAAATTTTATTAAAAATCCACGCTAATTGTTCCTAGCTAACTGATTACATTTTATTTATCGCAATTTAATTATCGCAATTTATATTCTCGCAATTTTATTTATCGTCATTTAATTTCTGTTATTTCTTTTACGCACTTTAAATATCGGGACATGTATACAAGGTTTTGACATATCATATCGACGCATCTATATATATTATTTGGAATAACCATAGACACTCTATATGCAGTAATGCTTGAGTTAGCTATGCAGGGTTGAGGTTGATTCTACAATAATATATATACTTTGAGTTGTGATCGAGTCTGAGACATGTATATAACGGGTCACGATATGTATTAATTAATTCGAATATTATATATTAAACTATATATGAATTATTGAATTACTAACTGTGGACTGCTAACTGTGGACTACCAACATTGAACAATTAAAATGAATTAAAATATTGATTATAACATATGAAACTAAACACTTCTTCAAGTTTGCCACTTGATTTCATCTTAAACTTCATTTGTATCTTGACAGTTACAATTTGCATTCAAACCTTTCATGATTCTTGAAAACACCTCAATCGAAAGGATGAACCAACCGCATCTCATCTACGGAAGAAAAGATTGATGCATATAGTTATGCACCTGAAAACACCCGGAACCTGAGTAAACGTTTAACACCTATCTGAGCTAGCTCCATTGGCGTTGTTATCACCGAAAATAGCCTTGCAATCCCTTTCCAAATTAGCCAATTTTGTCACAGCTCCATCAAATCAACTTCGACTTTCATTCGGATTAGCCTTATTATAACCTTGATATATAAGTTTGTCTTTCGTCATCATTACCGGAAAAACTTTTATATCTCGCCACATTAGCAGTAAACTTACCAGCAACTTCATTACTCATTGACTTAAGTTTCTCCGAAGAATCATTATATTTGTTCATTAAAACCATACCGTATACTCATCCGCACCTTATAACAAGAATTACCATACCAACTACCAGGAATTAGTAATCAGTATTTTGAATCTCGCAACGTTTCTACATCAACAGTTATATATATACATATAACATTTATCTCTAGAATTATGATCTTCCATTCTAAAATTCTGAATAAGTACTTCAATTTACAAATCAGTTCTCGAAATTTAAAAAAAAAATGCTGATGAGACAGCAAAAACTGTAGATGACTTTAACAGTCAAAAGTTTGATGATAAAGAAAGATACGTTGAAAAAGCTCAAAAGAAAATTTGGTACTGAAAAACGGAGTGAGCAAACCATGAAGGAGACTCTGAACAAATCACAAGGACTAAACTTGTACATAAAGAATCCTGATGATTCTGTTTCTGATGAAATCTTTAGCGAATACCTTGCTCTTTAATCGCTCTAAATTATCGTGAATGAATTTCTTCATCACAATTTGATTCTAAAATTCTAAGATATTATCGTATCTTTCATTATAAATATCCCCAATATTTCTGAAGATATTTTCATAAATATTCTCGCCCGATATTAATTATCTCTCTGCGCTATCTGTATTATATCATAAAAGGAAACTGTTTTAGTTTCTATATTCTGTGAACCTTCGAATTTAAAATATGAATGTTTTTGAAGTAGTGTTGGGAACTGATGCATGAGTTAGTATAATATAATGACACTTGATCAACGTGATTATATTACAGTAAGTCATGCTGAGTTTCTAATGGAACTTGATGATTCACAGACCATAACGTCATCAGGTGCCATGTTACACGACTCTTACATTCTACCAAATCTCTAAATATATCGAGAACGTATCTTCCTAATAGTTCTACCTCCTCTCTTGAATTCTGGTAATTTAACCAATTAAGATCGTGCCATTACGATCTCTCTCTTAGAACATTAATCATGCTCATTCGAAACACCATACCTACGAATTCTGGACCATTACTTGTTGTACTTAAAGTCGGGAAGAGAAAACAAAAGGATGGAACTCCAAAATATAAAGGAAACAAAGGGAGTGGAATTATAGTGAAATATCAGACAGGGAAATCAAGACAGATCATCGCATTTGACTAAAGAGGAAACCAAATTCCTTAATCACCGAAGAACCAAATCTTATTACAAAAATTTCCTTTAAATCCCTTGAATTTCGGAATTCAGCCATGACTATGTCAAAAGTTAAGACGAAACTTTTCACTCTTTTGTGTTAGCTTCACTCCTACGCTTCGAGTAATCGAATCATTTTATCCATATTACTCTATAATAATAAAATTCTACTGTTTATCAACTCATAATCGTCATGAAAACATTCTTATAGTTAGTTATGAAGACCTCATTCAAATTTCGGGACGAAATTTCTTTAACGGGTAGGTACTGTGACGACCCGGAAATTTTTGACCAAATTTAAACTTGATCTTTATATGTTTCCGACATGATAAGCAAAGTCTATAATGTTGAGTCTCGAAAACTTTGAAACTATGTTCATGTATTCAATTACCCTTTGACTATTCTCGACGATTCACGAACAATTGTTTATAATTAAATGTGTGTGTGTGTGTGTGTGTGTGTGTGTATATATATATATATATATATATAAATATATGTGAATATATAAATCAATAAAATACTAATCATTAGAATTGAATATGTAAAATATTATAATATAATAAAGTTGCGATTAAAATAAATCTATATATGATTTTTATACATAATCATTATTATATGTATGTTATAATATATAAAATATAAAATTTATATAATAATAAATATTCAATAAAAGTTATTATATAATATATTATATGTAATTACAAGTTAAAGCATAGATATTATATTAATATTATGATCATTACATTTATTATTATTACTAATAGTAACATTAATATTTGTATTATTATTAATATTATGTCTAATACAAAATTTATATATTATATAATACATATATTATAACATATAGATATATATAGATGATAGATACAGAAAGTAGAAAACCCACCACTTTTGACTTCTTATCATAACCCATTTACAAACTCTATCCATTTGCACCTACCTAATTTTTCGAGTATATGTCTTGAAAAGTCAGTTTAGCACATGGATATTGATTGGATATTAATATTCATCCTATTATATATCGTACCCTACCATGTTATCAATTTCAAAATACCACTAGTATCACCTTTGTGTTTATTAATTAACCAATCAGCAACCTAATTAACAACTTATATATATATATATATATATATATATATATATATATACATACATTCATGCACTAGAGATGGAAACCACATGACACACTTTATACATTTTCTATATTTAAATAAATATTATCTTCACTAACACCTTGTCATTCACTGAAGACCCACAACAAAGAATTAGGTACTAATTTCTGTCTCATCAATCTCACAACCCACTATCTCCTTTTTCTGTTTCTAATTTTGTTTACTAGTGCACTCACACACCACCACTTGTAACTTCACATCATACGGGTTAAATATATTTATATATACTAATACTAATGTTCTGTATATGTTTGAAAAACAACTCAACACTTGTCTTGTTCTTCTTCTTCATCATCCGAACCACCATCAACCACCACAAACGTCACTCATTAAACAACTACACCTGCTACTACGTTTATATTTTTCTGTTCCGGTTAAAACCATTAAGAGAATGAATGCTACAATAATAACAACCAAAACAATACGTGTAATTTGAGAAGATGATAACGCTTGTTGCTGCATCGTGTTCCATTCACTGTTACGGTGGAGATAAATGGAAAAGAAGGTGAACAGTGAACGTTATTGTAAGTGAAACTACAAATTCCTTTTTCTACTGTTACAATTGCATTCTATGTAACCGAACCCAAAACAATCACCACTCGATACTATTGCAGCTACTTTATGTTTCTGTTAATCCATGTTTCTGATCGAACAAGCAATATGAAAAGGATGATACGTTTGTTGTTTCTACTTCCTGTTTGTTGCTGCAACAACCGTACCTACTTCTGTTTCTTAAAACTGTAAACGAGAGTAATATGATGATGGTGATATGCACATGATGATACGCGTTACATGAACTGCTTTTGTTATTTTTTTCTCTGGACAAACAAACACCGAAACCCAGTTCAAATTATAAATATTGCTACTAACTTTATGGGTTTTGCTTTAATAAAGATGTGGCCCTATTTTATTTTTCTTTTGGGTTGCAGTAAGAGCCAACACCCTCACATGTCCACTAGTTCTTTAAAAAAAAAATTAAATAAAATAAACCTTAGGCCATCGAACTTACAGCTTGTTCTATAATTTTTTCTGCTTCGATTGAACACAAACACAACACCATCTCAGCATCATCACCTCCTACTGTTGTTATTCTTCATCGTGTACTCGACAAACTTTACACAAACAGACGTATATCCTGTAATTAAATCCTACTACTTGAAAACCGTCTATCCCTAGATGCATTCATCAACGAGAAACAACAACATCTTCTTCAAAACCTGCTACTGTTCGAATTATTGCTGCAACTATTCGATTGTTGCTGTTTATGTTGTTATCTGGTTGATCGAGAGCCATAAAACCGAACCCAAGTGAACTATGTTGAAATCTACCGCTGCTTCTTAATTATTCTGTTAACCGTAACCCTTTTGTTGTAATACAAATTGGGTCGATTAAATGGCTATTAGATTGGACTATAATTGGGTCACTTGGGCTTTTAATGGACTTGTGGGCTGTCGAGATTTTAAGATTAATGAACTGTTAGTTGGGCCATGACAATGTTATGATTATTTTTGGGCCGAGAACTCCTTTTCTGTTGGGTTCTTATTTCGTAAATGGCCATGACAGACTAGTAAATCTCTTGTATGTATGGGCCTCAGTTGGGCTTTTGCTTGTGGATCAGTATTAGGATAAATGATGGAGAGCTGTGATGATTATTAGATGATAATAATTTGAGAGGTTTAACGATTGTATGATGATTTGGGTTTGATGATGTTGTTATGGTATGATGATAATGACAATGGCGATGTTAATGATGATGATGATGATAGGCGATACATATGATCATAATTGATGAGTTATTTATTTAAACGAAGTAATATTATTATTGCTGGAATCTGTCTGTTATGATTATGGTTAAAAGATGAAAGAAGATGATGATGATGTTGGATCATGATGAAAAGGGGTTTTGTTAAAAGGAACCGATTAGACATAGGTTTAATTATTTATGACGGGGTATAAATTACAAAAAAAAAAAAAATGGAAATGAATTGATGGTGTAGGGTGTTATTGGGTTAGCGGGACGTCGCGGGTTCAAACCCGGACTTGGGCATTCTTTATTTAAGGGATACTCCTTTGAGGTAGTTATTACTAATACTCTTATTATTACTATTTCATTACTATTATTATTGTTGTTATTATTATTATTACTTATTATTGATTGTTATTAAGTAATTATTATCATTACTAATATTAGAAATAAGATTATTAGTATAATTAATATTATTATCATTATTATTATTATTAAAATATATAGTATTATTATTAATATGACTATTAAGATTTTTATTAGAATCATCATTTTTATTTAAAGAACCATTATTATTTAAAATATTATTTATATGAAAACTAACATTTTTACCTTATCATTTATATCTTTTCATTAAAATTATTATATTTTACTAACATTATTTTTATTACTAGTATTATTATCAAAACTATTAACAGCAGTATTATTACTAAATCTAATTACTTTTAGTATTATTATTATTATCATAAAAAGATACAAATTTTTATTTATTATTATCGATATTATTTTACCAAATAAATAGTTATATAAGAATATATTTAAACATATCGCATAACAACATTAATATTTTCATAATAAATACTAATTATTTATCTAAAGTATATAAAATAAATATAGTTAATATAATTATCAATGAAACATACAAGTTACTGAAATAACAATTAATAATAATATCTAAACTTGTTCGATTACAAGTATATGCTTTAATAAATATATGAATAATATAGGTTCGTGAATCCAAGGCCAACCCTACACTTGTTCAATAACGTCATATGTATTTTTACTACAAAATACAGTATGGTGAGTTCATTTGCTCCCTTTTACTTTTTACATTTTTGGGACTGAGAATACATGCGCTATTTTTATAACTGCTTTATTAAATGCTTTTGAAATATATTTTGAACTGCGAATACATGAAATGCTTTTATAAATGTTTGACGAAATAGACACAAGTAGTTGAAACTACATTCTATGGTTGAATGATCGAAGCCGAATATGCCCCTTTTTGCTTGGTAGCCTAAGAATTAGTAAACCGATCTACTAATTGACGCGAATCCTAAAGATCGATCTATTGGGCCTAACAAACCCCATCCATGGTTGCGGATGCTTTAGTACTTCGATGTTGTTTTATCATGTCCGATGGATGTCCCGGAATGATAGGGGATATTCTTATATGCATCTTGTTAATGTCGGTTACCAGGTGTTCAATCCATATGAATGATTATTTTTGTCTCTATGCATGGGACGTATATTTATGAGAAATGGAAATGAAAATCTTGTGGTCTATTAAAATGATGGAAATGATTGATTATGATAAACTAATGAACTCACCAACCTTTTGGTTGACACTTTAAAGCATGTTTATTCTCAGGTATGAAAGAAATCTTCCGATTTTAGAGATATTACTTGGAGTCATTCATGACATATTTCAAAAGACGTTGCATTCGAGTCGTTGAGTTCATCAAGATTATTACTAAGTCAATTATAGTTGGATATATTAGGAAATGGTATGCATGCCGTCAACTTTCGACGTAATGAAAGTTTGTCTTTAGAAACGAATGCAATGTTTGTAAAATATATCATATAGAGGTCAAGTACCTCGCGATGTAACCAAATGTAATGTATTCGTCCGGATGAATTAGGACGGGTAATTACACAATCCCAGTAAATAACAATATCAATCAAACATAGAACACGTATGAAATCAACCAAACCTCGGACACGTGAGAGTTCTTAATCACACATGTGTAAAAACCTACATGCGAGTGACTGTCATGCGTACGTGTAATATAACAAATACGTACGTTTCATATTACTATTAAAAATAATAATAATATTAGGGATCTATGTATTAATGCATTTCTAGCATGTAACGACCCAACCCGTTATCCAACCGAAAAGAGTTAAATTTTTTTTTTATATAAATAGTCCAGTTTCAGACATATGGAGCGCCGCTCCATATAGGGGCGCGCCGCTCCAAAGTGGCCTGTCCACTTTTTTTTTTTATGCTCGTTCGTAAAACACGTTTCTCAACACTTTTAAATGAAACAAATTATCATAACACGTCAATATAAGTAAAACTAAGAATTTCCCACAATAAAATTGAGTTTTACAACACCGGGCCCACATCGACCCAAATTACGACAAAGTGACCATTTCGAACCATTTTAGTTTAATACAAAACATAGACCGAGCATGGCGATTGGGGATACGCTACTCAATCCTAATCAATCCAAAAGCACGTCTTCTAAATCAACCTACGCAAGTCACTAGTTCCCATGCTTACCCGAGCCTCCACCTCCACGCGAATCTATAAAAAAAGTAAACAACGAGAGGGTAAGCTAATGCTTAGTGAGTGCAATAGTTACACACATACATATATAATTTACCTACTTGCACTCCCTTACCCATACTACAAGTTAAACCCACAAGTCAATGTATATGAAACTAGCATCATCAATCTTACCACAATAATCTCGTATATCAAAGCGTAAAAGCTAGTAACATCAATCGCATCACAATTACCTCGTTTATCAATTCGCACAAGCTAGTAACATCAATCGCATCACAATTACCTCGTTTATCAATTCGCACAAGCTAGTATCGTCAAAATCGCGCAACTAGCATCAACTATAGCATATATTCGCATATCATCTCGTAACAAAAGCTAGTATCGTCAAAATCGTACTACTAGCAACGTCATTAGCATAATAATCATAATAATAATTAAATGATGAACAACAACGAGTATAAACCATGGTTAACCAATATCGCAAGGGAATGACCTCGCGAACAAGTCATCGTGTTCATAACAACCGTTAGCTCCCAAAAACGGCTATGGTATGCTAACCCCCGAGGTGTTCCAAAAGGGCTATGGCATCACCCCCACGTGTTCCAAAACGGCTATGGCATCACTTGATCATCGTATGAGTAAGAACCGGCTATTCGGTTAGCGCCCAAAAAGGCTATGGTATGCTAACCCCGAGGTATCCCAAAACGGCTATGGTATTCCTCCAAAGTGTTCCAAAACGGCTATGACATCACTTAATAGCGGCTATTACTCACGCCATGTGCACAAAACGGCTATGTGCACAATATCAATGGTCACAAAACGGCTATGTGACACATTGTCAAATAATAGCAATATAATAATAATATATCGTCCACAAACCCTAAGTCGCATGTTAGTGCACAAAATCCGGCAATTGTGGCACTATTCCCAAAGGTGTCCAAACGGCTATCGTCGCATCGATGTGCACCAAAACCCGGCTATTGTGCACATCGCGCACAAGCAAATAAATTATATACACACATGTATAACTATTCCACTCACCTTGAAGTCTTGATGAAAGCAAGCCAAATCCGTTGCTCCTCCAATTAAACGTACCTAATCCATTATCATAATAATAAACAACACAATTAGGGTGGATTACAAACCAACCCATATTGACACCTAGTGCAATATCGACCCGATTGTACTTCCAAGTACAACACATGCCCAAACTCGCCAATAATCACTAGATAGAGTGATAATGGTTCCAATAACGCCAATCAAACCCAACCATAAGCGTTAAACACTTATCTTGCCTAAAATGACACATAAACCCTAATTTTGACCCATTTCAAAATTAGTCAACCATGTGCATCCAAAAAGGGTTTCAATACTTCCAAAATCACCTAACTAAGTGATTACACCCAAAATCAAAGCCTAATCATGATTAATTCATTCACCAACCCGAAACCCACCAACAACAACAATAAACCCGATTACTAGCATCAATAAACTCACTTCAAGAGTTTAATTGGGTTTCTTGACAATTTAAGTTCAAACCCTAACATTGAATCTCAAATCAAACAATGGAATTCGGAGTTAGAACTTACCAACACTACCACAACGTAGCCGTGAATGAGGTGAACAACTTTAACACTCGAGTTTTGGTGAAAATTCAACTCCTTCTTCTCCAAACCAAGCTTCTCTCTCTCTCTCTCTCTCTCTAAACTCTCTTGCTTCTCACTCTAGGGTTTGAGGTGTGTGGATGAGAGGAAGAATGGAAGAAGTGAGGTTTGGATAAGGTTTTGGATCAGTTTTGAGGTCCCCAAACCGTCCATATGCGAAAGGACCATAATACCCCTCATTTAAACCCTTTAAAAAGGTTGAAAAATGCATCAGGGGCAATCGGAGCGCTGCTCAAAAGGGTGGAGCGCCGCTCCAACCTACAGATACTGCAACCGAGCAAAAATCAGGATTAGCAACTTGTTTTGGCCATAACTTTTGACCGTAACTCCGTTTTCGATGAATCAAATATCGTTGAAAACGTAATAAGATATTCTTTCCAATGGCAAGGCTTTGAAACATCAACTCAAACTTTATTCGGGGTTAAAAATTATGTTACACACCTTGTAACTCAAACAACATCCAGAATAACGTGTAACAGATAAACGGGGTGTTACATAGCATCTATCCACTATTCTGATAATTTATTGTTGTAATCAAAATAATATCTCATAATAAATATACATAGCTCGTACCCAATCAAATAGCAACTAACACAATAATAGCATATATTTTAGTTTTATAAAATAATACAAGAATATTTACTTTGTGATCTTTTATAAAGATCTTGACGCACTTATGATGTCGGTAGACCTAGCTCGCCTTCCTCGTACTATAATAATCTCATCTTTACTTTTCTAATATAAGTGAGTGTATATATAATAATCAAAGGCGAAATGGATGATTTGAAAGAACGAACGTGTTGATGTATTTATAGTTGTAGAAAACTAAATGAATAAGCACCCTATAGTTGTAGACTTCAAGTGCTGGCACAAATTGCATATACATGACATTCTTTGACTTCTCTTAGCATGCAAGAAATAAGTATAAGCACATTAGTCACTATATCAATATGGGATCATGAATATCTCTACTTCCTGACGTGTTACTTGATCCATAAATATTAATACCACATGCCAATTAATTTTACTAAGTATTTACCATTCATACTCACTAATAGAAATATTACATGTTAGTTAAACTTTACAATCAATGTAATAATTTACGGAGTACCATCTTATTATCATACAAAAACAATAATTATAATAATATATTTATGTAACCATGTATTAGTAGAAATTAAATTAAATATAAATAAACAAAGTATAATAATACTTACAAATTGTGTTCAAGAAGTGAAATCACGTCAAGTATGTGTGTGTAATAGTGTAGAGATTTGTTTGGTTTGATTTTATCGATTCTCCAATACATGCCTATTTATATTAAACATAATAAGCATGTTGTCATAACTCTACACTATAGGTTTAACAGATGGCATGCTTTAATTGTTTCTTAACTATTAAGTTTTACACTCATCATGCAAATAGAAAACCTGTCAAGTTTATAATTGACGTGTGCATGGCGTGTTCTAAGCATGAGCTCATTTGTGCCTTAGTGTGTTTGAAGCATGTTAGACACAATTCTAACAAATATATCATCCTACGTAGCATCATGCATGCATATATATTTTATATGCTCGTTATTTATTTAAATAGGTATATATCCGGTATCCAAAACACAATGTTTATGTTAGACAGTCCTAACGTAACTCAATTTAATCAAATAGATATTTTATGTGTCCATCGTCACAAAAAGAATTCATTTAGCCACTTCCTAAATTATAATCACATAAATTATTATTTCACTTTTCTAATTGATTTCTATCAATTAACTATAATTTAAATATCATATTTAAAAAAAATAATACATAGTTACCTATTTCATCTAGGCCAATGATCCGGATGTTATAATACCGGTCAAAAAATCCGTGAACCAACGTGTAAATGCGTGTAGTAATGGACTGAATTTATAATTCATTCTGTTTATATTATTAATACCATTAATAATAATTAGATTATAAACGGCCCGCGCGGTGCGGCGGGCACATCTTGGTTTGCCTTTCATGTAACTGATTCGTGATACCGTTGGTGTTTTAACAAATTAGGAGTGGCTAAAGTGAGCCAATAGTGTTAACATTAACAAATTGAAAGTGCCTACAGTGAGCCAAAAGTTCCCAGTTACATATATTTGACTATATAGATTGACAAAATATGTAGTGTTGGTTAATGGCATTTGTTCCTGGCTTTACTCCTTTGTTTTCTTGGGTTGGTTGTTGTCGCTTTCCGGGGTTACATTCTTCTCACAGCTGGATTCTTCTTTCGCTTGTGAATAGACGACCCTGCATTCATGAAAATTTGTATGGTTTACTATGGCTATTTTATTTGATCTATTTGTTTAGGTTTTACCTTATATGCGGTTGGATTCCACTGCTTGAGGTCTGTCAGAGAGCAATGGTTTTGACTTTTTCCTTCTAAGGGTCGCTGTAGCGTTTTCATTCTAGTTGTAGAAGGGGTCTTGCTTTAGTGGGTATTATGCAGAAAGCAAAAAAAAAAAAAAAAAAAAAAAATACATAAATTATGTGACTGAAGCGAGTAGGATTGTTTAAGCTGTAGATGGTTCACAGTTTAAACAACATCTGAACAAACATGGTAACAAAAGAGAAGATGCATATAATAACATATAATAACATGTAAGAAAAATTTAAGAGAACCCATGAGTTAGCAATAGACAAACTACTAAAGCAGCTACCCCATAGCTATGCGTCTTCAAATTCAAATTGTAAATGAACATGGCAAATGAATTTTTGTTGCATTTTAAAACGCACGACCAAGTCCTATCCTATAATGTTTAGGTGTGAAACAACACACAAATTACTGGAGCAATCCACACACAAATCTACGAAGAGAGAAATTAAAAAAACCAAGGGAACCTCAAACCGAACACAAAAAGAAAAATGAAGATAACTCTTAGACGGAAGGTAGGACTTATAAAAAAGTAGTAGAGCCCAAACATTTATGTTTTTCGTATGTAACAGTGCATGTTTACATTATCAAAATAGGTATGACGTTGATTTATCCGACATGGACGTACAAAAGTGACTTGTATTATGAAGATTTTTATAGCTTCATAACAACATTTCATTACTGGTTAATGTTACTTCTTACATGTAATAGCAACTATCATAATATAATCCAACATCTATATAACTCTAAATGGTTATGTTACCAAATCTCACATTAATCGAAAGTGACTTTCAACTCATATAACTACCAATCGTAACAAATATAATAGACAATGGCAGTACACTTATTATAAAATTAAAAGCCTTGTAAACCTATAAAGTGAGCAATAAATTAAATGATACCTTCAGACGCAGGTGTGATGGTTGAACTCATTGACTGGCAACTGTGATAAGTAGTATTATTTGTAAAAATATGACCCATGTCAGATGTATTATCAACTGTAGCTGAAAAAATTAAATAAAGACAGAATTAGAGAACAAATATAAACACCTCTAAGAATTTAAAAACACCTCTAACAAATATAAATCACCTCTAACTTTCTTACCGTTGTCTGTATTTATTGGTTTTTTGATACTACATATATATTATAGATAAGGTTTGTATGTTTTTAGTAGGTTGTTTGTCACAGTTATGATAATTAGTCTACTGAGGTAAATGAAAATATATCTAATGTGTTAGTATGAAGTTTTTTGTTTTATGCATTTGTGTGGTAAAGGGTTGTGCAATTTAGTACTTTAAATGTTAATCAGTGTATAAGTATATATAATAATTCAAACGTACCTTGGAATTTTTTGACCCAGCATGAACTCACAGCAATAATTGCTGATTTTGGAAAAGATTCATATGCTCCAAAGTCAAAGTTGGTTGGTTGCTCATTCCAAAGCATCAAGTCACTGTGTACATTTTAACTATATACAACTAAACTACAAATCAAAAGTATAGTAAACTAATACCAGCAGACAGCCCTTGAAGATGTTTCCATCTTATAAAACAAAGAAGATGAAGATTACAAAATAGCAAAATCCATTGGCTGACTAAAACAATTGTTAAATTAAGTAAAGAATTGGCAGAAGGCAATAACCTGTCTCCTTGTACTTCTCGGCTGACAGAAATCATCATCACAAACTCGATATATACTTCTCGAATCACAATTATAAACACGCAAGACTAGAATAGCAGTTTCAATGCAAAGGAAACTGACAACGAAACTCACAACATCAGACATATACAATCGCAATGATAGAAAAAAACAAATTTCATCAATCAACCTACACAAAACATTTACCTGGTCATCGCCAAGACTAACAATTCGTTGCAATCACATCAAATAATAGAGTCAAACCCAAAAAGGCAGAAATCAGCCAGACAAAAGCCACGAATTTTGCAAACCCGTTGGATAACTCCTCAAGACAAATAAAATTTATAAGTTTGGATGTTAAATATCATCACCAACCAAATCTAACACAACAGCTGAAATTCATTCACCAAATAAATCAAATAAGTAAGAGATTATTCGAAAATTATCAATAAGTATGATACCAGACTCAAAACATAAAAGATCATACCTTTTGCATTTCCACAAACTTCAAGTGACAATAATGGATAGATAATTGACTCTTAGGTAATGGGGGCTGCAAGCTTTGGCAAACCCACATGGTAGTAAACATAATAGTAACTTAAAGGAAAAAATTGAGGCTCAGATCGAAATCTAAAATCAAGCAAGAAAATATGAGTCGCCATGGCTGCAAACTTTAGATTGCCTCGCCAAAATACGAACACATTCTCTCATTGCTCGACTGAAGTCTTACATATTCATCATCACAGCCTTCGTTTCTAAACCTTTTCTATATGAACCTCGGTCGTCGTTATCAGCGGGAGTAGATAACATCATACTTTTATTTCAGTTGTCTACAAAAAGAGATGCCACATATTCAAAGAGCTGCAACCAAACTTCACAGAATGGCTGCCATGCCCGAGGATGGCAGCAGAGCTCGTAAAAGCAAACCAAAATCAGATAACACATAGATGAACAGTGTGAGCAGCAGGTGCCTCTGATTAGGCTCATATATGAAAATATGGACAAACGAATTCCCAAAACCCGCCATGGCTGCAAACACAAACGGTTGCATTGATTATATGCCTTTCGTGTGTTGCCTCGCCAAGAAACGGGAGGGATCATAGATATCCCTTAAAAATCATCACAGCTACCGTCGACACAACCATAACCGCCATTTACACCTTCACTACCATATAATCGAGCGGACATAAGAAAATGATATTTCGAGCTAACAAATGCACTGCAAAAAAAAAGGTCAATGAGGAACTAACTAAAGACGCATCCAATATCTAAAAAGTGTAATACATAAATCTAGTTTTCAAATGCAAACATTATATAGTAAATAAGTGATAGTGATACTATGTATATGAATGTACACAAATAATAACAGGTTCAATTACATTCGTTAATTAAAGGTGTCTTATTATTTTTTTCAATCATATAATAGTAGACAAATAGATTGGTAAAGAGACCAAGTACCTCATACTCTTTAATCTTTATTCTAGCTATTTGATAAAACTTGAATCCAGACTTACAGTGGTGTATATTATTGTTGGCTCTAATACTTTGCAACTACTAAGAAGCAACTTACTATGCAACATGTCAAATCCAAATATATATTAGCCACAAACACACTCAGACAACTATATTTCCTTTGTTCTTTTCTAGTCACTACATTAATATTTACTAACTGCAATAAGGTAAAACAAGTTACACATCCTCAAATGCATTTAAAACTGCACACCAACATCAGTATCACCATGAAAATTAAAGCCACAAAATAGCAAGTTAAAAAAATTCTAACAGGATACAAAAACACATACCTTAAGAACCTTGAAGCAGAGAGTTCTTAAACACAACAATGAAAAAAAAAATTTAAAATAACCAAATGCTCACGACAAAAGATAAATTTATAATCCAGCAACGATAACGATTATTAGTTTGCTTTAAGATTTTGACATATATATGAGCAGGGTATAAAGATAGACGAACATCTAATACCGTCATTAATAACATCAGACCCATACAATTGGGAAGAAAAAAAATTGTGTAACCACATATTAAAGCAAAAAAAAAAAAAATGATAGTGAAATCAATCTACACATACCAGATAAAACATGTAGCGACCAAGGAACGACATGAAAGAATGAACCCTAATTTCTTTTTGAAAACCCTAATTTTATTTGGTGCAATCGAAGCCAGAAATTAGGCTTCGCATCCAATTTGGTTCAACCCTAAAACAACAGAATCCAGCAAACAAATAATGACGATGATGATGGCGAGGATTACCCTTGATTTTTCCCCAATCTGAAAACAATATATATAAACAAATTCTGGTTGTGGTATTTGAGATCGAAATCAAAATAAAGCAGTTGTTCTTCAATCAATAAATAGGGGAAAGAGACGACGGGATACGATGATAGTGGTTGCGATGTCGATGTTGACGGTGCTGGCGATGGAGATGATAAGGGAGATGGTGGCGACGGAGACTCTAAGGGAGATGGTGGCGATGGAAGAGTCGCCAGAAGCTTCTGGCCTGAACCGTCGATGAAGCCTCAAAATCAAAAAAAAAAAAAAAAACAGCTACAGTATAACAGTAAAGGGGTTGGGTTTAGCCAATAGGATTGCATTTTTTTTACGGTAATTAGTATATATACTAGTATTGAAACGGGCCGCGCGTTGCAGCGGCCGCGTTTTGGTCATCGTTCATACTCAAAAATGGCTAGCTATGACTTTTTATTGTTTTAGAACACCATAACACCTATGCATAATACAAAAACATAAAGAAATTACATGCTTGTTTGCGTTTGGAAAACATACCTATGATAAATAGGTTAATAACATATAAACGGTAGCCTAATAATATTACACAATAAAGATATATATATTTGAAGCTCCACGTATAGGGCTACCTAAACTCTGTGCGGGCCAAGCAGTTAACCTAAAGCATTCCGGGTACGCTTTGCGCGATGGGTGCGAGGAGTTTTTTTCTAACGGGTGCATGGGTGGCAAATGAAAGGATTCGATGCCGATATTGCCGTTCTAAGAAAAAAACATTAACTATAAACCTTCTTTTTCAGTATAAAGCTGCATGAATTATCTGCAAAAATCATGAGCCATATAAAAACCAACAATAACATACATAAGTCAATTGTTGGTGTAAAATTCATTCGAAAATGATGGGTGTGAGAATTGCTCACTTTTCAGGCAGTGTCAACCGTGTAAAAATTAGAGATTTCTCGTCCGACTCGGCCTAGAATGGGCGTTAGGGATTGGTGGTGTAAATAATGGAATTCAAAATCAGAAATAGTATACACAAAGATTAGTAATATAAGGCAATAATAAGAATAAAATGTGGTACCGGAAATGGAGTGATAACAAAAAATGTGGATTAAAATTTAAGCAGACATTTTTCCACTGATCTTGGGTCCTAGACAAACCAATATAATCCCTTAAGCCATAACCATTAAATAGTTGACTCTCCCACGAAATTGACACAAAACTAATGCAGGCTGCTGGTCTGCATAGCAAATTTCAACCCCCGGACTCCCTTTTGACGACTATTTGAAGCTTGTCACGAATACCTTCTAACACAAATATTAGTTTTCATCAAATATTACCTATTTTAAACTTACGAACTCACAAAGTTGGTCGGGGAGTCATTTTTGACACTTTTACCAAATATATATTTAGGACCCAAAACCTAAAGTAACCAACCTAGGCTAAACAGCGTAAGTCTAAAATGGCATTTTAGAAGTGTTGTAGGCTTCCGTTTTTCAAAATTATGTTTATGGTTCGAAATAGGTCCATATGACCCGGACGGGTCATAAATTTAAGCGCTTCATCTTACTTTTCAGTTTAAAAAACAGTAACAAATTTAGTATAACCAACGACTTAGTTTTCCTTCAATTTACAAAAACGTATAGCGTAAATGTGTTTCATAAAGATTTGAGTCATTTGGCAAATATGTTACTTAAAATGTAAACCGCACTAATTAGACTCTGAATTTAATGTAACATAGTTAAGTTAAAGTTGATATGTATTACGGAAAAGAACTTATATATAAAGACATAAATAAAAGTAAGGAACCATAAAGTTATATAAAACATATAAGTAAAATGGTAAAGAAGCTTTGCTACACATATATACAACTTGTGAATGAGGATTTGAAATGTAAACATCATTTATATAGTAGCTCATAACGACAGTTAAGCACAAACAGTAATGGACTTCATAATAGGCTAATAAACAAATGACATAAGAAGAGTTTCATTACCACATGTACTGACTGCAACTTAAAACACATAGCCAATGGACAATTATATACTTCAACTGTTTAGCACACTATAACATACCAAATTAAACTTTAAACAAAAGCAACCAACGTAACCAAACAGAGAGTTCAGTAGAGTAGCAAAAAAAAAAATAAAAAAATAAAAAAAAATAAAATAAAATAAAAAAACACACTAATATAAATCATTAGCAATTACCAATATAAATCAAAACACATAGATAAATAAGAAAAAGAGTACCTCTATGCTTACATCCGATCATAACCACATTGTTTCCATGAGCTAAAATGTGTCAATCCAACCGCATTGTTTTACATTAGAACGAAGCTGTATCAATCTAACACAACAAACAATAAAAGGAAACTTCATTAGATGATCATTAAGAAATGATGCACAACTGAAAAATCGATACTTAGAAACGGATACATTGATTATAAGTTACACTAATGTTAAGCTAAAGTGTTAACGATACGCAGGAGCTAGAAGATAGCAATGAAAGTGTAACCAACGTCAGCCATTTATATGAAAAGATCAACATATGTGACCCTTTAGAAAAACATTTATAAAAATTAACCTACGTATAGATGACATATTAAGCCTGAACACTAAGGTGAACTTTGCCTGGATACACCAAATTCGTAATAATAAAACCATTATTCCAGAGCGCTAAAACCTATCTCGTACAGAACCAATGATAAATCATTAACATTGCTTATTCAGACATTTAATCGAACATGTGGTAGGCATATAAGCAGATGGACATATTAAAACCTTTAAATGGATTTGAGATACTAAATTACACATATACTAATTACAGATGCACTAAATTCGACATAATACAACCTTTAATTATAGAAGCACTAAATTCGACGTAATACAACCTTGAAGTCAGATACACTAATTTCAGTCATGCCTTTTAAACTAAAATCCATAGCAATTAGACGATCTACATATCGAAATTTGAATTTACAAATCATAAAACAACACTTTCCTAAATCAAAGTTAAGTAAAAATTCTTACTATGTCGATTTTTTAGATAATCGGTAATAGATGAGTAAACCTTAGAATCCGCCAACATCTTCACTCGATTGAATCAATCAAAAAAATCGCTGTTCAATCGGACCAAACGAAAAGAGATGAATTGTGCATTGAATGTTGGAGTGTGGAGACATTTAAACAAAACTGGAAAAAGTGTCACTAAAAACAGTCATGCCTTTTAAACTAAAATCCATAGCAATTAGACGATCTACATATCGAAATTTGAATTTACAAATCATAAAACAACACTTTCCTAAATCAAAGTTAAGTAAAAATTCTTACTATGTCGATTTTTTAGATAATCGGTAATAGATGAGTAAACCTTAGAATCCGCCAACATCTTCACTCGATTGAATCAATCAAAAAAATCGCTGTTCAATCGGACCAAACGAAAAGAGATGAATTGTGCATTGAATGTTGGAGTGTGGAGACATTTAAACAAAACTGGAAAAAGTGTCACTAAAAACTGTTTCAACACTTTCACGGATTTTGCAGATTTCGGTAAGCGTGAAACAGAGAAAAACAGATCAAAAACAGAGCAAATTGATTGTGCGCGGTGATGGTGCGCGGCGCGCTCCCTGCGCGCACTAGAGAAGTTTTGATCAGAAGGCTTGCTCGAAGTTTGGGAGTGTGCACGGCGCGCACGTTTAAGTGTGCACGGCGCGCACGATGTCTGGCAGCAAGTGGGCAACTTGCACACATGGGATCCGATCTTGATTGATTCTCCTTTCACTTTAGGTGCTTAGTGGGTTGCTTTACACCACCAATTGTGGCTGTGATCATGTCATTAGTGGGTGTAAAGCATGGCTAGTTGGTTTATCTTTCATGATTACTAGCACACTTGAAGATCAAGTTGTAGTTTGGTTGGTTTCTTGTTTGCTCTATATATAGAGCTCATTCATAGTCATTGTAACACACCACTCTCAAATATTCAGTAAATAAACGATCTCTAGTTGGTCCGTGGACTAAAGCAATCACAACGATTGCATATAACCACGTTATATCTTGTGTCGATTTACTTTTTCGCATTTATATTCTTTCGTTCATTAAGTGGGTGAGTGATCTTGAAGAATCATTTGCGTTGTTTGGGTCCTAATATCCTAACATTGAAACCCTATTTTGTAGCTCCATCTCCACTCGATTAGTCTCCAACCGATTAGTCAGAGAGAAAACTAACAAATCTGTAAACATCTTTAACTAAATTTTTTACCTCAATTTCAACAAATGGTGAAAAAAGTTTAGGTTAGGAAGATGAATAAAAGGAGTTGATATGAGAAAGAGTGAAGATAAAGGTGGGAGAAAAAGTGGCGAAGAAGGTCCTGGAAGGGGAAAACAAATAAGCTTCTGGCGTAGATGAAGATTAAAAAGAAGGATAAAAAAAAAAAAATCAGCAACAGTATAACAGTGAAGAGGTGGGTTTTAGCCATTAGGAGTGAAGTTTTTTTTTTACGGTAATTAGTATATAGATATATAAATTGGTTTAAGGACAGGTCCCTTAATCAATTTATGCATTTTTTTTCTTTGTATCAACGTTCGTGAATTTACATTTAATAATTGCTTTATATGAAACGCCCTTAAACTTTTTATAACGTGTTACTAAAAGGTTTCAGCTACTGAATCTGGATTCAGCTATACTGCGCAGCGCGCATTAAGCTTGTTCATACCTGCAGTTTTAAAAATCACTTAACCCATTTTGACTCTTGGGATGAGAAAAATCAACCTATTAACCTATTAGTCTAAATGAATGCTCACTCTCTCTGTAGAAATGTAAAACAAGAAGTTTGCAGGCAATATCATAAACCAATAGGCTTCAGGTGAATAAAACATAACGATGTATCAAAACCATCAATTTCTAACAAGATTTTTCAAACAAATAGTCTAAAACTTGAGGTGATGTCGAGCAAATGTCAACAAAGCTACATCGAAACTATCAACCAACATAATAAAGGTCATAACATATTTATCTGTTTCCACCAAAGTTGTTTTGTCAAACAAAACTCGCAACAAAGGCATAAAAAGTAGTAAGTGATACGGTTTTCATATCAAAGAAAAAGCTTAACATCACACAACCTGATTTGTTAATGGAGACACGTCAAGTTGTCGCTGTCAAACAAAATATGCCTCATTTTGAAAGGCTGTTTGGTAACCCTAAGTTCTGCAAGGGGTCATTACCATTTTTATTTTACTTGCTTTCAATATCCAAGTCTCAAATATTAACATATATATGTTTGTGATTGTAATAGTTTTAACAAGCTATTTAGTTGGAAATAAAGCTTAGAATTCAGCGAATTAAGTATGAAGAAAGATGACAAAATCAACAAATTGGGAAGAGAAAACGGAACAGAAAGTGGTCCAAACTGGACTCTGAACTGATGCAATTTCTATTTTTATATTGATTGAAAATTGAAAATGGTTATAGAGCAACCTCTTTATAACTCAGATTTGAGAATATGAATTTTGATGGAGTTGGGCCTCTATTTATCCTAAATATCCATTTTCGTTTATACTTCTTTTGATTATGGAGTTGTGAAGTGTTTCCTTTATCTCGAATTTGGGTGCATTAACCTCCTTTTAATATTAACCTCTATTAATGCCCAGAAGAATACAAGCCTTAAGTATATCTATCACTGGCCTCAAGAAAACCATAATACCTATTCACCCACATTTAGTATTTTAAAATATTGAATTTTATTAAGCAAAAAATATTTGGTCACACGTTTTACAATAACAATATAAGTCTGTGGGGAAAAAATTAATGTGCATGCGCGAATATAGAATGTGGGTGACTTTTAGCCATCAGCATTTAATTTTTCAAGTTATAGACTTAACAAAACCCAAACCAATCAATTGGTTTAGCAGAAGTATCACAAGTTGCTACTATAAATACTGAAAGACCAATAGTAAACATTAGTCATAAGTCCGTATGCACACGTAATCAAATATTAGAACATACCTTTTTAGTCCCATCCTCGAAGGCATTAGAAATTGTAGAGCTGCAAGTAAAACCAAACAAGCCATTATTCAACTATCCCAATTGGAATACCATAATTTGCTCTACATTCCAAGTCAATATCAGTTTCATAAAGAGATTCATAGAAAATACGAAATATAATAAAACTATCACCTACGAAACATCGAAATAGTCAAAATAAGACACTGGTGAATCAATAATAAGTTGCTAGAAGAAACTGCATATCCATCCATATAAATATAATATTACCTCCTCGTCATCCCAATCTTCAGGCTGTCAGTATCAATTGAAAATGGGACAGTGTGAAAATGAGATAATATAATATTAAGCGTTAGGTGAGAATTTTAGAAGTCACACATTTTAAAATCATTGAAGTATTGTCCGTGTGAACATGTCTTCAGTTCTAACTTCTTGGGCTCAGGGTCCTTAATCGAGAGACAATCCCAATTACAACACAAACTTCCACTCTGTTTAAGGATAATGTAGGTAGCAACAGGGCAAACAAAGAAGGTATAAAAACATCTGAATGTTTTCTTCATTCTGCTCCTTTTAGATGTAAATCGCAGAAGGCAATGCACGATTATGATTAGTATACGTGTATTACACATTAGATGTAATCATACACGTCAAGCGCATGCTACTTATCCATAGACACCTAAAACTGGGTTCTGACCTTCAAACCTGGCATTATCCAAACCTCTGTTTATGCATCGTCCAAAACTTTTGAGGATAACGGAGATGAAAAAGAAAGAGATAATATTAATGAACTAAAATAACTTATGTAAAAAGAAGAATAGACGATTTAACTTGATGTCTTCAAGGGTCACGGATAAACTCCTTGTCATCCCAATCTGCAAGCTTCGAACTGTCCGTATCAATCTGGATTAATGGAAAGTCATCGAAATATGAGAAAATAAAATAAGGATTTGGTGAGAATTTACAAAAAAGTGTTACTTTATCTTCGTAGCATCTGGGTACTTATTCCGCCTTGCACGGAGAAGATCATGATCAATGTACAAACCTGCCACACTGTTTCTCGATTACTTATTACCATTGAGGTGGCAATTTAAATCTCTTAACTTGAATATAACATAATAGAATCAAGTTCTCAACAATAACCAAAATACCTAATTATTAAATATTACATAATCAGAAGTAGAAACCCCAATTTCGAATATTTGAAGAACATCAAATGATAAGGCCCTACTTTTACTTAAAATAGTTAATATCAGAAGAAATGACCCTAACTTAGTAACTTGGTTACGAAAAAAGAATACATTTAGTTATACCCATTCTAGTATTCATACAACTTAGAACCAAGTGACTAATATTTAACGTAATGACCTGCAGTATTATACTTCCATAAGCCACTTGTCCCAATTACTGTATCTTTTATGGTCATGAAAGAAGAAGCTATATGTTAAGAGTAATATAAAAATTCAAAGAATTATCACACTATCGTATAAAAACATAGTTATTGCCCAACTGAGGAAGTAAAGAGAAAAAGTATTGAAGTATATTACAAACCTTTGCATATTAATCGGATCCCAATGTGTATCCTTCTTTAGTAGAACCTCCGGAGTTATATAATCAAGAGTTCCAAGAATATAATAAGACGGTTATTTATTAAATAAATATTAAAGAATAACAGCAAACGGGTGTATAATAGCAATGTACTGCCAATGTTGTAATGGTTCTTGTTGTGTATGTCTTGACGCTGTAGAACATTCATCGACTGTTGAACTTCTATTGGCATTGTCCTTCATGAAACGAAATCAGCAATTATAAAGACGCACAAATTTTCTTCTATGTACATTTTTTTTTATACCTAACTGGGTCATTGTATGAGATCATCAAAAATCGTGTAGCACCACCTTCACTCATCTGAAGATGGAAAAAAAAAAAAAAAAAAAAAAAAAAAAAAAAAAAAAAAAAAAAGATTTCTTCAAACAGTTACAAGCATCAAGATTTCTTCTTTTTTTCTTCATCTAAAAAAAAAAAAAGATGTTTTCAACACTAGCATAAAGCTTTGCCTCTGTTGTCTTCTGCCTACAGATTCACACCTACACTTCATAATGATAACATAATTATCATTCGAAGCATAAATAATAAAATAATACTTGTATTACCAAAATCATTAGATTCGAAGCAGGATTTGCTGTGGTTTGAAACGTAGACCTACAATACTTAACTATGTGACCCACCTTCTAGCACTTGGAGCATTCAGCCAAGCACTTTCCAAAGTGGTGCTTATCACAACGAGCACAGAGAGGTTTTGTTCCAACATAGCCACTTCTTGAACTATCAGCAACCTTCTTACTTGAACCCTGATTTGACCCACCTTCTCCTCTTTGTCATCATTAAATTCTGAGCCATTAAAATCACTCCATCTATAGTCTTTTTACCTGCAGCTATCACATTTCCTTGAATTTCTTCAGGAAGACCCTCAATATACCTCTCTATCTTATTTTGCTCGGTAGGTATCATATCCGGGCATAAGGTAGCCAACTCTAAAAATCGGTTGGTGTAAGCTTCAATATCAGTGCCCTTGACCTTTAATTCCCAAAATTCAACTTCCAGCTTATGAATCTGGTTCCTTGGGCAGAACTTATCTGTCATCATCCTCTTTAAGACAGGCGTATTTGCAGCATCAATTCTCACAGTTTGGGCATAAGCATTCCACCAGGTCAAGGCAAGACCAGCTAAAGTGTTTGTGGTATACTTAACCCGGTCAGCATCCCCACAGTTACAGATTCGGAATATAGATTCGAGTTTCTCGAACCATCGGGTTAGTTCAACAGCTTCTTCATTTCCCTTAAAGGACGGAGGCTTGCAGTTCATGAACTCCTTATAAGTGCATGAAATAGGAGGATTTTGAAATAACGTTATTAATGGTCAAACTCAGCTCGCGGTGCTAGTGCTACCAACCTAGGGTTCCCTTGATCACATTATATAACGGTCGTTGATATGTTGCTATTTTTTTTAAAAGATAATGTGATATGCGTTAGATTTGAGGTCTTGGCGTGTTTTGCATGTGTTACTTGTTTGACTTGGTGATTGTTATTAAGGTGGATTAACATGCAACATGGTTAGATTGTGATGGGTATTTGGTGATTATTATTTTAACTGACACTAACTTTTGAGTTTGATGTTTTGTTTTGTTTACTTGTTTCATGTGTGTAGAGAACGAGAAGCAACCCGGAACAACCACCGAACAATCCGGAACTTTGGTTGTCACAGATTGCTAACGATGAAGACATGGAGGAACGATTTACGATAATTAGTGCACGTCCGATTGAAAGAACATATTATTTAGATTGGACGCAACTTACGGTGGTGGGAAATAATATTGTAAGAAATTTGCGTAGGCACTTGTGGTTAACATATGGGGGTAAAGAGTTGAGGCCGTATGAAAAGTTGTTTGAAATTCGAGAAGATATTTATGAGCAATTGACTTTAGAGTTCTTTTGGACGGTTAGTTGTCGACCAAGAGCTACTCCGATCGAGGAGAGTTTCTTGACGTTTAGGTTAGGCGGATTAGATCGTGGTATGAGTAAAATTGGTTTAGCTCGGGCATTGGATTTGTATCCCGAATTGGATGACAATGATTTGAGGTGGTTTTTAATACAGAGTAAAGTGTTCGGGCAAGAAACTTTTAGTGAAAGTGAGTATTGGCCAACTGTGGCAAAAGACACCGCGGGTTCTTTTAGTGCAAGTAGAAGTGTTAGGTTGATGTTTCGATTACCGGAGGACCGTATGATTTTTAAAATGATTTCGCATATGTTCATGGCACGTGGGAATGCGAATAAAGTGCAGCGAAGAGATCTTTGGATTTCACAACAAATTAAATTGAGAGAACATATTGATGTGCCTTGTATGGTATGAGTTTGGTTACAGGAGGTTGGTACGGATAGACGCACGGAAAGCGCTTTGTTAGGTAGGCATTTGGTGACTCGGTTTGCTTGGGCATTTTCAGTTCCTACTAATAGGTGTGATAGGTTGAAAATTGAGATGCCTACTAATCTTTTATTTTTCTCAAAAGCCGAATTTATTAAGAGAAGTCAAAGAGGTTGGGTGTTATGGGATGATGAACAACAACAAGGTGATGGTGCTGGTCGTGGTGTTAGTCGATCAACTTATGAGGCAGGTAGTTCAAGTGGTGCAAACGTACAGGGTACGTGGGCACTTAGTGAAGAAAGTTGGGATTCTTTGGTAAACAGTGTGGATGGTATGCATTTGGAAATTCAGAATAATCAGTCAGCGTACAGTGCTCAGGTGGAGCATAATCAGAGAATGTTGGAGGAACAACGAAAGCATAATGAGGATATGAGGGCTTGGCATCAGAATAGTTATGGTTCGATTAACACAGCATTGGAGCAGTTTAGAACGGAGGTTGGTCACTTAGGTGAGCGAGTTGATAGGGTTGAGTATAATGTGATGGGGATTCAGGCTCATAATCAGTAGGAGATTCATCAGCGGCAGATTCAGAGACAGATGCGTCAGACACCGGAGGCTTACATTCCGACGCGTACTACGATTCCTGACTATACAGCAGTTACTCCCCCGAGGCCGGATCCGTCGTATGACCCGTATCAGGCTTGAGGGCTTGGCATCAGAATGAGGATATGAGGGCTTGGCATCAGAATAGTTATGGTTCGATTAACACAGCGTTGGAGCAGTTTAGAACGGAGGTTAGTCACTTAGGTGAGCGAGTTGATAGGGTTGAGTATAATGTGATGGGGATTCAGGCTCATAATCAGTGGGAGATTCATCAGCGGCAGATTCAGAGACAGATGCGTCAGACACAGGAGGCTTACATTCCGACGCGTACTACGATTCCTGACTATACAGCAGTTACTCCCCCGAGGCCGGATCCGTCGTATGACCCGTATCAGGCTTGCCAGGACACATATGGTGTGGCGTGGACACATATGTCCTGGCAAGCCTGATACGGGTCATACGACGGATCCGGCCTCGGGGGAGTAACTGCTGTATAGTCAGGAATCGTAGTATGCGTCGGAATGTAAGCCTCCGGTGTCTGACGCATCCGTCTCTGAATCTGCCGCTGATGAATCTCCCACTGATTATGAGCCTGAATCCCCATCACATTATACTCAACCCTATCAACTCGCTCACCTAAGTGACCAACCTCCGTTCTAAACTGCCCCAACGCTGTGTTAATCGAACCATAACTATTCTGATGCCAAGCCCTCATATCCTCATTATGCTTTCGTTGTTCCTCCAACATTCTCTGATTATGCTCCACCTGAGCATTGTACGCTGACTGATTATTCTAAATTTCCAAATGCATACCATCCACACTGTTTACCAAAGAATCCCAACTTTCTTCACTAAGTGCCCACGTAGCCTGTACGTTTGCACCACTTGAACTACCTGCCTCATAAGTTGATCGACTAACACCACGACCAGCACCATCACCTTGTTGTTGTTCATCATCCCATAACACCCAACCTCTTTGACTTCTCTTAATAAATTCGGCTTTTGAGAAAAATAAAAGATTAGTAGGCATCTCCTCAATTTTCAACCTATCACACCTATTAGTAGGAACTGAAAATGCCCGAGCAAACCGAGTCACCAAATGCCCACCTAACAAAGCGCGTTCCGTGCGTCTATCCGTACCAACCTCCTGTAACCAAACTCATACCATATAAGGCACATCAATACGTTCTCTCAATTTAATTTGTTGTACAATCCAAAGATCCCTTCGCTACACTTTATTCGCATTCCCACGTGCCATGAACATATGCGAAATCATTTTAAAAATCATACGGTCCTCCGGTAATCGAAACATCAACCTAACACTTCTACTCGCCCTAAAAGAACCCGCGGTGTCTTTTGCCACAGTTGGCCAATAATCACTTTCACTAAAAGTTTCTTGCCCGAACACTTTACTCTGTATTAAAGACCACCTCAAATCATTGTCATCCAATTCGGGATACAAATCCAATGCCCGAGCTAAACATATGCGAAATCATTTTAGCATTCCAAAGATCCCTTCGCTGCACTTTATTCGCATTCCCACGTGCCATGAACATATGCGAAATCATTTTAAAAATCATACGGTCCTCCGGTAATCGAAACATCAACCTAACACTTCTACTCGCACTAAAAGAACCCGCGGTGTCTTTTGCCACAGTTGGCCAATACTCACTTTCACTAAAAGTTTCTTGCCCGAACACTTTACTCTGTATTAAAAACCACCTCAAATCATTGTCATCCAATTCGGGATACAAATCCAATGCCCGAGCTAAACCAATTTTACTCATACCACGATCTAATCCGCCTAACCTAAACGTCAAGAAACTCTCCTCGATCGGAGTAGCTCTTAGTCGACAACTAACCGTCGAAAATACAACCAAAATATGACAAACATGACTACACATAACTCTTTTTAATTTCCACAAATCTAGTAAAATTCATCATGTTTGCTAACTTTTACCAATTCAAGTTACTACTAACAACATACTCATCACATCTCAATGTCATTGGAGTTACTACTAACAACATACTACTTACCCAATCCTTCAAAATTCGTTTCACTTGATCTTCACATCATTTATTCACCTATAGGTCATTTCACCACTTAACTACTCAAACAAGTCAACATGATTCGTTTAACCCTAAAACCAACTTTGATATATCTACCTCATATGCAATCCCCCTTTTCTTTTTTACCACTAGATTCAGGTATATCTTCACCAATTAATACAACTAAGCTTTAACATACATCAACATTATTTTACATTCATTATCCTCTTAACTCCCTTACATTACACCCACACTTATTTCAGCTATGAATGGACTGTAATCATTTATCTTCACTACAACATGCAAGTACCATCTACTTAGGAGTACCTTTAATCAGTCCCGGCAATCCCTACTCAATTGTCTTTAAACTATCTATATGCCTTTCATCAGTACCTTTCATCATTATATTACATTAAGTTCATACTTCCCTTATAACACCAACAAGTATTATCTTCTCAGGTTCAACTACTATTACTCTTAATGCCTCCATAATCATAATCATGTTTTATATAAGCACAGTTGATTTACTTCAACAATATTAACATCCACCAAGTTTTATATAGAACTTCAACCTTTGTATTTAATAATCTCTTATATCACCCCTAACACGATTCAATTTTTATTACCTCCATGTAAATATAAATTATACCAGTACTAACATTACAAGTACTAACATTACAGTTACTACAAATTTTCGGCTACTATAATATACTTTCATGAATGACTACATCTTAATTACTCCCCATGTAAATTATACTCATTTGACTTCCCTCAACTATCAACTATATAGCAACTATATGGCAGATACACCATATCTACCACATATAGTACATCATCACCCAACTAAGCTATAAGTGATAGGGGGCATAATAGTCCACATTTAAACAGATAATATCTTAATGTAAAAATAAACTACAATTATATCATCGCTACTTTACATCATTTCTACTTTCTTACTCGTGCACTGAACCAAGAGGACGAATCCTCCTATCCAAATCAAATAGACTTACCTCTTACACTTTCTTACAAAGACTACTTTTTTACTCAAGTATCATCATTTCAACCACCCTCATGCATCAACTTTCACATGGGTTTTTTCATTTAGATTCCTATCACCTGACAAATTACATACAACTCTCGCTCTTAATCTAGCCACTTCATACCTACTCGTAAAAGACCACATTATAAGTTTTTCACATAGGCTTTCATTTACATTCCTATCACCCGACAAATAACATACAACTCTTGCTCTTAATCTAGACACTTCATACCTACTCGTAAGAGATCACATTATATGTTTCATGACTTCATCCTCATCATACAGTTGTTATTGTAGTGGTCATAACTTTTGTTCTCTTTCTTGATAAGACCACAATAAAAGTAATTAAAATCCCCTCACTACCAGCTATGACCTTGATTCGTATAACTATAACCTTCCCCATGGTATGTTATTATAGTGGTCATAACTTTTGTTCTCTTTCTTTAAAACTGTTTTATTTACATTTATTTAAGCTTAAGTGTCGTAACATTACCTTATTATTTAGTGACATCTCATTGTCATTGGACTTCCTTCCCCCTTTTCGCGGCTCACCATTCATTTCCACCTACTTGACACATGGAGTGCACTTTACGCATACAAGCTCTAATAAATAATTATCTTGGACTAAAAAAGGTTTTATGACATTCTGCAACATTTCCTAAACCTCTCTATGACTATCAACACTATTGGGTTCACATTTGAATATTAAAGAGAATATATGAATATATTACTTACTAATTCAGGCTTCTTTTCTTCAGGGTCAAAAATAGACTCCTCCTCTGAATCTTCAGGCTGTCATATCAATCTGTAATACAAGAATTGGACAGTCATTAAAATACGAAAAAATAAAAATAAGTATTTGATGAGAATTACACAAAACTTTTATAGTTAGATATTAAAGCTATTGCCTGTGTGAAAATTGTCGTAAGCTTTAACTTCTTGGCCACTGGTTCCTTAATGACCTACAAACCTGGCATGTATAAGCCTCTGTTTAAGCTACGCATCCATGTCGTGTGCATCATATCATATAAAGCATTATAGAGATTATATAAATCAATCAAAACATCTTATGTAAAAGCAGAATATAGGGTTTTACTTAATTGGTCTTCAGGGTCACGAATAGACTATTTGTCATCCAAATCTGGCAATCATCGAACTGCCCGTATCAACCTGGGTTAAAGGATTGGGACCAGTAATGGAAAATATTAGGATTTGGTGAGCATTACGAAACTCTTATGTTTACATATTCACATTATATCACCTGTCACCATGGCTTAAACTTTATCTTATTTGTCCACAGCTGAACAAGTAAGCAGCCACAAAACCAATATAACTGACAGAAGTAAATAAGACAACTGGTTTAACATGTAGCCTACGTCAATACTTTGAATGATGTGTTGAACAATAGAGGCACAACTATTTAGATTCATTAGATATATAATCGCAACAACAAAAACTGTATACTACTACAAATTATTGAACCCTAGAACAACTTCACATCGAATATTGGGTTTTGGTGAATCGTGAGATGGAGAAGATAAAAAAGACATTAACTTACCTAAAATTATGTCCATAGTAAAAACTGAGAGAAGTGTAGCTGAGGGGAATTGAGAGTAGCATGGTCATACTAGAATTAAAAACGAGAATAGTGGAACAAACACCCGCGCTCCGTATCAACAAGAGCAACCACCATCTTCATCGCGTCATTCTTAAATTCCTCCAAGGCAGTAATTGCAATCGCCAACCTAGTTACAGACATAATTTTCAGACCGACGTACTAAAAAGTAAAAGCGAGCAGATGTTGATTAAAAGACATTTTTCATGAACAACATAACAGTACCTCTCTCTTAGAAGGATGGTACCTTCCAAGCCCAGGTGTCGCATTTTCTGACGCTGAAACTATATCCACTAGCACACGATGGACCTGTATACATTGGAAGTAGTTACACTGTGTTACACACTTGTATCCAAAAAGATAAGAGGCAGATGATAATGCTATATAATTTTACACAGACATACACATAGACATTATATTCACCAGAATATGTAAGTCAAGGAAAACCCTACCTAAATATACAAATGGCACCAAACCAACCAGCTGACTCTCCGGCATTTCAATTTAAAAACAATGCCAAAAACGTGGAAAAGCGTAACATGACAATATAGCTTCAGACAACACTTAAGATAGCGTTCCATGAACTGATTGTTGCAATCGAACACGTCCGTCTTACGAAGCAGATGTGTGTGTTCATTTTACAAGAAGGGTTGAAACTGAAGACAATGAGAAATGTAAGGATGAGTAGTCCTGCCTCTCGTACAATCTGATACCAAAGTCAATGGTCATATTATATATCATATATCATAGATGTATAAAATATAGCAAGAATGAACTTAAAGTAAAATGAGAATTACATACCCACTGGACATTATTATTATGAAAATTTCTGTCTAGAGAAAGCTGCTTGATTCTATTACGAAAGTTTCCCTCAAAATTCGCCACTAGGTTCCGCCCACTACGCTGAATATACACATCAAAACAGCTGGTATTATCAGATTAACGTCATTCGGCTGTTGCCATTAGTACATGACATATACACACGAGAGTTTGATGTAGACTACAATTTGCAAGTTGGGGTGATTACGATATTTTAATATAAATTTATCTTATATAGAACTCATAACGATTGAAAAAGGAACAAAATTTGTCTTTTGTGTTTTGTAAAGATTTATTACCATCAAAGAGCCCTTCTTCAAGTTTGTCAACCCCTTGTCAACCCTTAAATTTAGAATGCACTTTTCTGTTTGCAGGCCCCTTCTAGCACTTTTACTTGTTAGTTGTTCCTGCTAAGCAGATATTTCATTAAGGTAAAAAATCATCTAGAAATTTACAGATTTTAAACATCACCATAGTTTATGAAAAGAAGTAAAAATTGGGAAGAAAATAAATATAATAAATGTGATGTTTTATTATTGAAATGCACAACGAATCTTACTCGTGTGCCTGTTTGCTGCAAACAGTTGCAATCTTTGAAAAAGTGCCACAATGAAAGAAGAAAGATTTGAAGCCTGCGCAATCAGAGATAGCCTACTCAGAGTATTACCACAGATACTGCAAGAGCGTGTCTTTCTGTAAAAAGAATTAGACGCAAATTTAGCAGCTAACTTGTTGCAGAGAATACACATCTTATGCTCTGAACAACAACCGATCAAATCAGAAAATACTATTCCCCGTGACCATAAGATTCTCTAGCAGAGGGTAAATCTCGCCCATACAAAACAATAGGAAGTGTATCTGCAAGACCATATACACGTACATACATTTAACTTGTTCCTACATAAGATGTTAACACGTAACAAGAATAATATAACATTTACCATAAAAGAAAGAAACTCATAATTGTGGATTTGTAAAGAACTCAATTATTTAAAATAGATGAAACAAAACCCCCAAATTCGGATAATTTGACAATAATATAAAGAATAGAAAACCCAAATTCCAAGAACTCAACAAAATCAAAAGAAATATCCTAAAATTTAAGAAATTAAACAGTATCTGGAAAAAAGAAACCCTTATTCAAACAAAATCAAACAAAAAAGCCCTAGTTTTAATGAATGTTAATACAATCAGAAACAAAAACCCTAATTTGGTATGAAAACTTAATAACAAAATCAAAAGAAATATCCTAAAATTTAAGAAATTAAACAGTATCGAGAAAAAAAATCCTTATTCAAACAAAAAGCCCTAATTTTGAAGAATGTTAATACAATCAGAAAAAAACCCTAAATTGGTACGAAGACTTAATAACAAAATCAAAGAAAACCCTAATAGAAAAGAAAGAACGTACAGAGACATTGATTAAAGGCATGAAGGCAAGGCAGTGTCGTGGATAGTTTCTGACGACAATCGATTAGAAGAAGAAACACGATACAATAGAGTGATGAAATTAGGTAACAAAATCAAAGGAAGAACCCTAATTTTAATTGAAAGAGAACGACACTGTGATTGATTGATTGATTGAGTTGAAGGGAGACTATGTTCGGTGTGTGTAAATCAACTCTGGTATTTATAAATATGGAATGGAATATGACCGTTTAAGTATCAGCGTAACTTGTACGCCAATTTTTTATTTATTTATTACTATAAAAACAATATAAATATAAATTTATCCTTTTACATACTAAACCCCATGGAATCCATGGGAATTGTGCTCGTCTCCTCAAGGGATAAGACAACAGTCCACTCCCCTTTTCACACTGATATTTTCATTCTTTCCCCCTCACTTATACCCAACTTGTAAAAATTACACCAAACTTTAGGAGGGTAAAATGTAAACTCCCCAAATTAAAATACAAAATTCACCCAAACCCTTCAACAGACCGTATCTTCCGCCTCGCTCCGAAATAAATTTCACCAAGCACTCCGTTAAGCTCGAAATATTTTTACCAACAAAACGAAACTAACTACTGTAACACCCCAGCTTAACATGACCACAATATTGTCCGCTTTGCCCGCAGGCGCACGGCTTTTTCTTGGCTACCACACACGAGAAGCACTTTCCCAGGAGGTCACCCATCCTGGTAGTGCTCTCGCTCGAGCACGCTTAACTGTGGCGTACTAACACATATGCACTGCGTGTGGTCCCAAAACGCGTTGTGTCATTTAAGCGTGAGTATTACCTTATAATCCCATGATCACTCATGTTCGTGGGCGATGTGGGATTTGCCTAGGGTGTTACATTCACCCCCCCTTAGGGACTCATCGTCCTCGATGAGGTTTGCCCCACCACCCCCAACGGCACATGAGTGGCTCTGATACCATTCTGTAACACCCCAGCTTAACATGACCACAATATTGTCCGCTTTGCCCGCAGGCGCACGGCTTTTTCTTAGCGACCACACACGAGAAGCACTTTCCCAGAAGGTCACCCATCCTGGTAGTGCTCTCGCTCGAGCACGCTTAACTGTGGCGTACTAACACATATGCACTGCGTGTGGTCCCAAAACGCGTTGTGTCATTTAAGCGTGAGTATTACCTTATAATCCCATGATCACTCATGTTCGTGGGCGATGTGGGATTTGCCTAGGGTGTTACAACTACGTTCGAAACAGACACTTTTTAAAAAACGCTAAACACAACGACAGCCTGTATCTTCCCACTCGCCGCGAGTTAAATTTTTCCGACAGCACCATCAGACTCGAAATAATTTTATGAACAAAACGATACTAACTACGTTCAAAATGGAAACTTTTTAAAAAAACGAAATACAACGACAGCCCGTATCTTCCTGCTCACCGCGAGTTAAATTTTTTCGCCAGCACCATTAGACTCGAAATAATTTTATCAACAAAACGAAACTAACTACGTTCGAACCGGACAGATTTTAAAAAACACTAAAGACGACGACTCCAATAACGATGCATAACACATGTGCCGTTTTTCCTTCAGTAAATAAAACTGCGTTAAATATGAATACGCTGGCCGAAAGCCCCCGCCGCATCGCGCGAGCCGGACCCAGACTAGTTATAATTATAAATAAGAACATTACTTTTTTTAGCAAAAAACAAAAACTATATAAAACTAGTTCTTTTCTCAAAAAAGAAAATAACTAACAAGGATAACAAGCAAAATCGAACCAGCTCAAGGACTATTACCATTCTAAAACAATATAAATTTATCCTTATATCTTTTATATATCTTTTATATATTTTATCTTTTATCTCTTTTATCTCTCTATAAATCTCATACATAAATCAGACACGTGTCTCAACTAGATTCATTCTCAGCAAATCCTTTTTTCTCTTAATTTTGAATTAAAAAAATCACTAATTATCACCAAATGACGCGTGCCCTAAATTAATCGCAGGAACTTTCAAATTTTTGATTTAGGGTTAAACCCTTTTCATTCTTCTTCTTCAATTTTCAATTTTCTTCTTCAATTGAAATCCAATTCTCCTGCAATTGATTAACCACACACACACACACACACACACACAAATTAGACAATTAATCACGCATCTTCAATCCAGATTAACTGCCCGCACCATTTTATGAGTTTCTCCTATTCTACAACTCAAATTCAAACCCTAAATCACGCATCTTCAATCAGCAAAACCCTAAATCGAACATATACACGCCTCATCTTCAAACCCAAAATCGTCAAATCGCCAATACAATCAAAAGATGCTATTGTGGATTAATCAAAAGATCAACAGTCATCGGAAGGTTTAATCATGTGAAACGCGATTGGTGATGTGAATGGCGAGAAAACCTGTGCGATTGCGGATGAATCAAAAAATCAGATTGGTTCCCGATTGAGATGATGATGCAGTTATTTTTAGTTTTTTTCTGAGTTTCACTGATGATGCTTAAACGAACATGGCAGATACGCTCAATTCTAATCGTTATGAACACGATTGAATAAAGGCATGTCTTGGTTCCCGATTGGGACAATGATGCAGTTATTTTCAATTTTTATTTTTTCTAATTTTTCATCGATTTGGATACAAAAACATGTCAAAATGGTTGCAGTGTCAATTTTTTTTATTCATGTCATGTTAATCACAAAGAAGTACTGAGATTTGTAAAAGTAAATCATGTTTGTTACATGATTATTTGTATTGTTGTGCGTATTTGCTTATTATGTTGAAATCGATTCTTATTACTAATACATGGATTTAAATATAACAGAAAGACTCAACAAGTTTCATTTATTTTGAATTTGGTATTTGATTATCTTCTCTACAAAGGTATTTTCAAAGTCGGACATCTAACGTTTTTTAGACAATGACCATGAAACCAAATTCACAGTTTTTATGGAATCCCTTGATGGGCTTGGAATAGTTTCTAAACTTTTAATATGATTATGGGTTTTGTATTGATTGAATTGAATGCTTAGATTTTGTATTTTATTTTTGTTTTAATAATATGGTTTTGGTACATCAACCATGTGGTTTGGTGATGATTATGATGCATTTGGTGATAATAATCAGGTACCATTCGAGGAATTAATTCCTTGTTGGTGTAACAAGTCTATCTTTATAACCGGTAATTAAATTTTACATCGTTTACTCCACTTCCCATAAGGAGTTACGGTACCTTACTATGTCACGCGGTGTGTGATACTTCTTACTATGTGTATGTGATCATCTTGCAGACCACCTCCGTTTTTGATCATTTACATTGTACTTTACATTTTGAATGATCAGTTTTTGAATGATGGGTCCTTTTAGGGTTAATAAGTGATGATGGTGGTGGTTTCAATTTGAGATCTCCACTGAATAAAAGAAATAGATTTTGCGAAATATATGGATATGAAATATAATAATAAAATGGTGAATTGGGTCATCTTGACCCAGAATTATTACAGCTGAATGAAGTATCATCTTTGGGTATCAAGTCAAATGCTTTTGTTGCTCAGAATCTGTATGATCAATGGCTTTCGCTACCCGAAACCGCTACTTTGGTAATTTTCCATCTTTATTTGTATATTTTTTTTATTGATATGAATCACAATTATCATTTAAATTGTGATAAAATATGGTGGAATTTAATGTCATAATGTATTCTGATTCTTTTGCCTAAATTGTGAATTTATTATTTTATATGTATCTTGATCATTCTATCGAATCGTACAATAAGGTTATGCACAATTATTATTAGTAATAACTTTTTAGTTAATGTTTTTGGATTGTTAAAACATTGCCTCATAATGCAAGTATTATGACGTTGAATGATAAGTGAACGCATTGCTCATTAGCATGTTTTGCAATTATCATCTTACTCAGGTCAAATTTATATAAGTTAAGTTAGTTAGTAGATATTTTGTACTGATAATAGCCTAATAGATGAATACTAAATAAGGTCACACATTTTACTTTTGCCCCACAAAGGTTATTTCAATATCTAACTTTTCTACTTTATGACACGAAAACGGGATAGAATCTTTAGGCAATAATAAATTGTCATTTGTTGACATCACTCCTAAACTGTAACTTTTGACTAACTTTGGATTCTACTAAATTGAGGTTTTAATGTTGTCCATTATTTTTTTTGCTCTTGGCTTACGCTTTTCGATATGCATTACAGTTCAAGGTGACATTCTCATCCACATTTTATTTGACAAGGCTAACATCTCGAACAAAAGAATTGACGAAGGCTATCACTACTGTTGATGCTGTTAAAATTGGACAGTTTAATGTTAACGTGAGTTGCTGGAGCGAACCTGCAACAAAATTTTTAGGTGGGCACATACAGGGCACTTGCAGAACCCGTTATGATATCAGCAACCTGATGTTAGGTAGGAGACTATAAAGCTAACTTTCATTTGATTATGTTAAGTTTATAATCTACTGATCTTGAATTGAAAATGTATCTTCCCAAAATCAATGTTCTATTATTCGTTTTGTTGTGGATTATATGTTTAGATAACGAATATTGGGTTGGTAACTCTTTGAAGGGTCAAAATAGGTGGTTTGTGTAACTTCTTAACAGTCCAAACCGTTAAATTCTAGTGTAGGTTAGGTGAAATTCTGCTGAACGGAAGGAGCAAGTTGCATCGTAATACTATGGTTTGTAATAACAATTGGCAATTATCATAATACCATGATCTCGAAAGCTTCATGTGATATCTGGATTGATGCATTGAAAGTTGTTGGTTTGTGGAGCAAAAAAGGGAGAAGTTCATGTGAGTAAAAGTTTGTTTTTTTTTTCTTTTTATTAATTTGAAATGGGCTGTATTTGTGTGAGTCCATTATCTTATGGTCGGTTTCATACAGGTCCATATGGGCGGGTTTTGATTGACACTCAATATCTAAATTAAAATAGTCTAATTCGTTGAACTAACTTTGAAGATATTTATGGAGTGCAAGTAGAACATGAAAAAAATAAAATTAGGGTTCGAAATAATTTTCTTTAATGGTACGCGTTAACACCATATCCGCTTGAACAACCGTTGTTTTCACCACCAGTCTTCCTTGGCGGTATGCCGTTAAACTGTAAGTCCTTTTTTTTTTATTTCAGAGGTTAATTAATTTTATGCATTTGTTCGTATGATTGGATTGTTAGCTTTAAAGGTTCGGATCCCTTGGTTTGATGACATCAGTCTTAGTACGCCTGCAAAACATTGCTTTTGACACTCTACTTGAATTTCATCTGGACCATCACAACACCAAGTTAGAGATGTTTGTAACGGGAGCATATATGCGTACAGGTATATACTCTCTGCAAATCTACAAATTAATTATAAATATTGACCTGAATGTAGTACAATTTCTTATTGGTATGCATGCCACTTTGCTTGGGTTTTGGTGTTTATATAGCACGACGTGATGGAATAATGGTTGATTAATATTTGGGTTTGGTTAAGACAATGCACCAAAATATATTGATAGGCCGTTGAAAGGATAAAATAACCCGTCTGCTAGAACAGGGTCTAATTAGTAGATAACACATTTTTTTAAGTTGAATAGAGTATGGAGTTAAACTGTGTTTTAGTTGAATATGTCATTTGTTACTACACGTAATATGTGTCAGGTCCTATTGGCTTGACCACCAAAAACATTTACTTCCTTTGTTACTTATGTATCTACACTTAGTGTGTTAGTTATAATTGTTGTAGCAAAATTTTGAAAATGCAGTAGGAATATACAATTTGCAATGCAACTTGCAAGTAAATGGGTCAAAACTACTACCTCTAGGCTCTAACATTAAGTGAACAAATACTATAACTTGTCATTCTGCATTTGTTAGGACTGAATATGAAATTCAGTAACTATACAAACTGAATATGAAATTTTTATTGAGCTTTGCAATCGTGATCGTAAGTGTTGTAATCTTAGTAGTGTTTTTATGATTTATTAAACCATTTAGTGTAACATCTAAATTTTCAAGGTAAATATATAGTTATTGTTTTAAAATGTTTAATTGTAGCTTTTGAAATAAAACTGCAGGTGTTGTATATTAAAAAATTCTTAATTGGTCATTTTGACTTTTTGACCCGTTTGGACTACATAGTGTCAAAACGGGTATTTGTTGGTTTGAACACCTGTATAATGTCGTGTCAAGTGTATTTGTAGGTCTTGATATTTTGAAAATAAGTTTTGAGCTTACTTCAGTTAAAGTGGGAAGTTATGATCCATTTGAGTCATAATTGTCCATCTTGACCCGTTTACATTATTTTTGGAAATATGAATTTCCTAACATGTTTAATATCCTTTTTTCTTTTTCTTCCTATCTTATATTTGGTATGTTTAACCTATCTATTTTTTTTCCTATTTACTTGCATAAATGTTGAACAAATTGATTAATGCATAATCTAATAGGTTTGTATGATGAAATTACTGTTAGGTTGAAGAACTAAACATGATATTCAAGTTAAGTGGTTTACTTGGAGGACTATTGGAAGATGTATGTTTGTCAAATGCAACTTTGTTTACGCCACGCCAACCTTCCGTCCAAATTACGAGATTCCAGTTGTCACAAAACAGTTTAAATAAATATAATGACTTGATCAGACCAGTTCAATTTCATTAGTGATTACTTTCGTCATTGTAATTGTGTAACACAGGTTATCGGTGCCAATAGTAACACATTTAAAAACTATTTTTAAGCTCCCGTGCAACGTACGGGCTCTTAAATGTATATTTGACTGTGAAAAAACAATGTCTTTATCATATCGTTAATTAATATAACATTTTATAATTTAAGTTTATTTGCTGAAGAGTCCCCGTGCAACGCACGGGCTCTTAAATCTAGTTACATACTAAATCCCATGGGGATTGTGGTCGTCTCCTCAAGGGAAATACGACAACAGTCTCCTCCCCTTTTCACACTCATATTTTCATTCTTCCCCCTCACCTATACCCGACATGCAAAAGTTACACCAAACTTTAGGGGGGTAAAATGTAAACTCCCCAAATTAAAATACAAAATTCAACCCTTTAACAGCCCATATCTTCCGCCTCGCTCCGAATTAAATTTCACCAAGCACTCCGTTAAACTCGAAATATTTTTACGAACAAAACGAAACAAACTACGTCCGAAACGGACACTTTTTAAAATACGCTAAACACACGACAACCCGTATCTTCCCACTCGCCGCGAGTTAAATTTTTCCGACAGCACCATCAGACTCGAAATAATTTTATGAACAAAACGATACTAACTACTTTCAAAACGGACACTTTTAAAAAAAAGCGAAATACAACGACAGCTCGTATCTTCCTGCTCACCGCGAGCTAAATTTTTTCGCCAGCACCATTAGACTCGAACTAATTTTATCAACAAAACGAAACTAACTACGTTCGAACCGGACAGATTTTAAAAAATACTAAAGACGACGACACAAACAACGAAGCATAACACATGTGCCGTTTTTCCTTCTGTAAATAAAACTGCGTTAAATATGAATACGCCGGCCGAAAGCCCTCGCCGCATCGCGCGGGCCGGACCCGGACTAGTCATAATTATAAATAAGAACATTACTTTTTTTTTAGCAAAAAATGAAAATTATATAAAACGAGTTCTTTTCTCAAAAAAGAAAATAACTAACAAGGATAACAAGCAAAATCGAACCGGCTCAAGGACTATTACTATTCTAAATTATAAATTCATTATATTGTATTATATTATATTACTAGCTTAAGACCCGCGAATTCGCAGGATTTTTTTATGGGTCAAATCAGTTTTTCATTTATTTCATTAATAGTATTTTATATAATATTTGTTAGGTTGACTATAAAGCAAAACAATATTAGAAATAATGTTGTATTAATACTGCAAAAACTAAATGAAACAAAATTGTAAACCATAATATCTTCAACCATAATAATATAGTATTTAGATAGATGAAAACAAATGTAAATTATGGCAAAAGTCCCAGGAAGCATTGCCACGTTGTTAAGCTTTGCGACGAGATTCCTAAAGATAACTTAATGTCGGTAATCTTTTGCGGTAGTCGAGAATTGTCATTAGTGTCTTATATTTGTCTTTTCGTGAGTAGCACTTAGATCACCCGGACCTTTATCGATTTGTAGTGTACTTGATTAGTCCACATACCAAATGAAAACTGCAATCCATTATAACAAACAACCTTAGTTGCAGCACCCTCATCATCTTTGAAACTCAAAGTCAAAGAAACCCTTATTCAAAAAGTCAAAATACAACCAAAAACCAACATACCTGAGTTGCAACACCCTCATCATGTTTGTAGCCCAACTTCTCCAAAACTCCATGTATAAACGTTAATCCATTCTTAAGCAGGCTTCACCAAGTGAGCTTAGAGGCATAACAAACCCATCTTGTGGTATACCCATTAACACGTGAGATGGCATATGCATAAATAATATCCTATAAATGAACACGGGTTTAAGAGGTTTCCATAAGCTGAAAACATTATATGCTGACAAGTTCATGTGATCTAAAGATGAAATAACATAAATTACATCGGTTTCCTTCTGTACATATTTTAAAGCAGAAACCAATGACTTTGTGTTTGGCCGCTCAAGAGGCTCATATTGCAACACTTGGAGGCTAGGCGTGCTAATTCGACTCTATCATCATTAGAAAATTGACCTTCCAAACAATAAGAGTCGGGCCAGCATTGGAGTATTCTCATATCTTATCAAATCAAGCGCCTTATGGATTCAGATAATACTTCAAGTAACAGATAAAAAGTCAACTCTTTCATTTGACTGTATAATTTAAAAAAGAAACTGGTCAAGCAAGCAAACACCAAACATATAAATAATTCAAAATCAGTATATTTCAATATTGGTATGGCACATACACAACTACAGCTAGATAGAATATGTTTCTCACTTAGAAGGTCAAGTAAAAGGGTGCCAGAACTGTAAATCACACTTTCTGATGCCAGAACTGTACATCGCAATCAAGACAAAATAATTAAAAACATATCAAGAGTTCAAGATTAGTAAATAACACTAAGAACAAAATATGACCCACTTTAACCTGAGCCCGTCACCAATAAAAAACAATGTTATTCGCTTTTACAAAGATAGAGGTGACAATTTTAGCCCGTATATACTTACGAATGGATCAACTTTAGATAAAGAAGTGAACTAACATGATACAAAAAATAAAATTTCATTTGTAGTAAACTCGTGCAAAATTGATGCCAAGTAATTCAAGTTCATATAACCTCTAAACAATCATACAATTAAATAGATTTTAACCAAATAAATGTTATTCTCCTCCCGACCGTTTTCTCTCTGATTTTTGCACTTCCAAAAAAAATAAAAAATAAAAACCCACGTTTGACTTTAATTGGCCATTGCTTCTATCTTCCACACAAATTACAAGCGGACACCCACACCATCGAACTCGCACTAATTTTGCGGACCTAACCGTACTCTTTTTTCCGGCGATTGTTGTGCCACGACCCTCCACGCGCCGAACGCGCCGTCGCGGTAACTTGGCCGGAAACGCACCTGGCCAAAATTCTTGAACCACGGCAAACCAACTGCCGCTGCTGACTGCTGTCGTCCGCTTGGGTTTGCGTTTGAATTTCTTATCCTATTTGCCCGTTCCTTTTTTGTACATATATAGATATATAGATATAGATATAGATATTTATAACATATTATATTTCTATCTATTTATACATAGCTTATACTGATATTTCATTGTATATGTATACTTATAGGTGCTAGATCTCTATATATTCTCTCTATCTGTATCTATTTGGCCTATTTATTGCCCTTTGTACTCGGTATCCTTCAATAGCGTTTAGTGTATTTTGGCACCTGTTATACTCATCTTAGGCTCCTACTGTTTCATTTTATATTTCTATATTTATATATAGTATCTCTTTTTACATCTATAATATAGACAACACACTTTCGTATGATCACGTGAGGTCATGTCCTCCTAGTTTAGGGGCGGGTAGCTTTAGAGGGGTTGGAGGAGGGAGTAGAGTAGCAACCCCAGGTAAGATTAGAGTGGGAAGTTGGAATGTAGGAACTTTGACGGGCAAGAGGATTGAGCTTGTGGATATCTTTCTTAAGTGTAAGGTGGAAATAGTGTGCGTTCAAGAGACTAGATGGAAGGGACAGGAGGCGGTGGACTTTAATAACTACAGGTTGTGGTACTCGGGCTCTAGGACAGCTCGAAATGGAGGAGGAATCCTTTTAGGTCCAACACACAAGGATCATGTTGTTGATGTGGGTAGGTTTAGCGATAGGATTATGTCGGTTACGTTTATAATTAATGAGGAGACGTTCACGGTCATTAGCGCTTACGCACCCCACGTAGGTTTAGGAGAAGCGGAGAAGAAGAGTTTCTGGGAATTGTTAGATGAGGTTGTAAGGGGATGTCCAGCGGACCATCGATTGATTATAGGGGGCGATCTTAATGGTCATATAGGAGCGGAGGTAGAGGGATATAGGGGAGCCCATGGGGGCTTTGGGTATGGGGTTAGAAATGAAGAAGGGCGCTCAATTCTCGAGTTCGCCATTGCCCATGATCTGGTTGTTGCAAACTCTTTCTTCAAGAAGAGGGATGCTCAGCTAGCCACCTTTCATAGTGGGGGTCATAGTACCCAAATTGACTTTTTCCTTCTTCGCAGGGGTGACCTTAGGAACTGTAAGGACTGTAAGGTCCTCCCAACCTGGACTTGTTCATCCCAGCATAGACTGTTGGTCATGGAGTTAGGTACCCAGGGACGGGTAAACAGGAGGGCGAGAGAAGTACAACCACCCAAAATCCTCTGGAAGAACTTAAATGGAGAGAAGGCGGAGACTTTTAGGGCTAATGTTGTTGAAAGAATGGGTGCTGAATTGGAAAATGCAGCCTTTATTGATGCAGATCAGATGTGGAACAACCTAGCGTCCACTATTAGAGGGGTGGCAAAAGAATCCTTGGGAGTGGCAGTTGGGACGTCGAGAGCCCAAAATGGTTGTAGAGAATCATGGTGGCTTAACGACGAGGTCCAAACTAAAGTCGCGCTTAAACAAGCGAGGTTTCGGGAGCTCACCTCCTTTAGAGGGGGTACACTAGCAGACAGAACTAGCATAGAAAATAGCTATAAAGAAGCCAAGAGAAAAGCAAAGATCGCCGTTACACGTGCAAAAGATAAAGCTTACGAAGACTTATATAAGAGACTAGACTCTAAAGAAGGGGCAAACGACATCTACAGGATAGCCAAAGTTAGGGAGCGTCGGCGAAGGGATCTGGATAACATCAAATATATCAAGGATGAAGCAGGTCAAAGCATAGTGAAGGAAGACAAAATTAGGAAACGATGGGAAGAATACTTCTCATCCCTTTTCGATGGGGGAAGGACTAGGAATGGAGAACCTCATGTCTATGATATGGCCCCACAATATCAAAACAACTGTTTCTGCACGAGGATCAACCATGGGGAAGTTAGAGTGGCCCTACGCAAGATGGGGAGAAACAAAGCAGTAGGACCGGACCAAATCCCCATAGAGGCGTGGCGGTGCCTAGGCGATGATGGGGTTAGGTGGTTGACAAACCTTTTCAACATGACGTTTAGAAGCGCAAAAATGCCAATGGAGTGGAGACTGAGCGAGGTTATTCCCATTTACAAGAACAAAGGGGATGCACAGACGTGTAGTAACTATAGAGGTATAAAGTTACTTAGCCATACCATGAAACTATGGGAGAGAGTGATTGAGACTAGGCTTAGACGAGAGACAAAGGTGTCAGAGAATCAATTTGGGTTCATGCCAGGACGCTCCTCGATGGAGGCAATTCACATTATTAGAAGTCTTATGGAGAAGTATAGAGAGAAACAAAAGAACCTACACATGGCTTTCTTAGACTTGGAAAAAGCTTATGATAGTGGCCCACGAGAGTTGATTTGGAAGATCCTTAATGGTAGAGGTATCCCAAGTAGGTATATAAGAGCTATTATGGACATGTACCAGGGGGCGAAAACTCGCGTTCGGATGACAGTAGGATACACAGAGTTTTTCCCAGTAGAAGTAGGTTTACATCAAGGATCTGCTCTTAGCCCTTTTCTTTTCGCTTTAGTCTTAGACGACCTGTCCCATAGGATACAAGGGAGTATCCCTTGGTGCTTGATTTTTGCCGATGATATTGTCTTAGTATCGGAATCCCAGGATGAGCTAAACAGAAGGCTGGAGCAATGGAGGAATGCCCTGGAACAAAATGGACTTCGGATTAGTAGACTTAAATCGGAGTATCTTAGATGCGACTACGGGAGGATCGAAGATCACAATGATACTGTGGATATTCGTATTGGGGATCAGGTCTTACATCCACAGGATTCCTTTAGATACTTAAGATCGATGCTACACAAATCGGGAAGGACAGATGATGATGTGTCTCACCGTATAAGAGTAGGATGGCTGAAGTGGAGAGCTGTGAAAGGGGTTTTGTGCGACAAGAAGATACCCCTTAAATTGAAGGGGAAATTCTTCAAGGTAGCGATTAGACCGGCCATGTTGTACGGATCGGAGTGTTGGCCAATGACGAAGGCCCAAGAGAGGAGGATGGAGGTGGCAGAAATGAGGATGCTTAGGTGGACGTGTGGTAAGACCATGTTAGACATGATACCTAATGGAATTTTTAGAAAGAACTTAGAAGTTGGGAATATCGTCAACAAGATGAGAGAAGGACGACTTAGATGGTTTGGCCATGTAAGGAGGTGGCCACCCACAGCACCGGTCAGGAGAGTGGAAGCCCTCACGGTTGGCGGCGTAAGGAGAAGAGGTAGACCTACACGTAGGTTGGAGGATAGACTGAAGCTTGACATGAAGGAGCTTTTATTGACCGAGGACATGACTTCTGATAGAAATTTGTGGAGGAGTAGAATTAGGATTGATGACTAGGTTGTATATATATTTTATTTTATATTCTTTTTTAATTTTCTATTTAGTTTTATATATTTTTATCGTATGCCTTTTGCCTACTTGCTTTTTTGCTTCATATATGTTTTTGCTTTTTTGCTTCATATATGTTTTTTTTTTTTTTTTTCATATACTAATACCTATTGTAGCATATCCCAACATGTTGTGTGCATTACATTATACTTATTTACTTGCCTTATAGCACTATACCGTTACATGTCGCATTACATTATATCGCATTAAATTACACGTATTTACATTTACATGCTACATGTCTTTATGCTTACATTGTATACTTATATGTTTTATACTGCATTGTATAACTACATGCTCTATACCTACATGCTTACATACACATTTTATACTTACATTGCTTGTTATACTTGCATACTTGACACTTACTTTTTTCACTTATATGTTCTTTTACTTTACTTTGTTACATGCCATGTTTACCTTTACATTTTCCACGGTAAGGTTCCTTTTATCTACTTTACTTTTCTTGCATTTAGTTACTTCACTTAACGGATTTCATGGTTCTGCTGGCCGGAGGTCCTTGGGAAGCAGCCTCTCTGCCCTATAGTATAGGGAGGGACGACTTCTTTTACCTGCGGACCGATAGGTATCCGTGGGGGGAGGAATGACTTCCCTTTTACTCTAGAGTAGAGGAAAGACTGTCTACATCTAACCTCCCCCATACTCCACTTTAGTGGAATTGGGTATTGTTGTTGTTGTTGTATAACATCAATTTGGATGACTCCGATCATTCCACATAGTTAAAGCCTGAATCTAAAACTTCACCCTTCACATAGAGAACCAACTAACCACAATCCATCTTTAAACATAATCACGTCCTTTTTTTAATTGACTTTTTTTACTTGATTTTCAAAGAGAGAATTTTGAACAAAAAGTGTTTTGGGTTGATATAACTTGACCATGACCATATTAAAACCTAAAAACATTCTGGTTTTGACCTGAACCTGTCACCCAATCATATCAACAGAAACATAAGATTATAGGGTTCTGCATTTCTAAAAATTGATTAAGATGGTGGCAATATTTCATTGCAAACCATAACAGTTATAAATGTGTCAAGATGTCAACATTGTGACTAAATTACACTTTGCTTGCGAATTCAAAAGTTGCAGGCAAACAAAAGCAATCACTAACAGCATCAGAGAGCTCGTGACTGACTAAAATTCAAAACAAATGCAATCTAAGGGTACCTACACATTCAATCAAGTTCAAGAAAAAAAGAAAAAAAAAAGTTGGTGATAAATCCTTATTTTTTTTAGAATTCATTGACAAAGGTTAACAACGACAACAGCAACATAAAGTAACAATAATATTAAATAAATAAAGGATGTCTTACCCACACCCCAGTTTAAAGTCACAAAATCAAACATTAACTGTGATCACCACCAGCAGCAAATTGCATCATGTTACATGTATTCAACTACAAATGCAGGTCTACGAAAAAAAACCTTAAATCAGTCGCTATTTTGTGATTTAACTACGTCATCAAAAAATATTGTGAATAAATATTAAATAGCAAATTGAAATACGATGTGACTACCTGAAATAATGTACATAAAACTGCTTTTCAACATCCATCTTTTCCGGTCTTCGACTGATACAACTTTTGATCGATGATTGTTAACTGTTCCGATCGTATCATACAATTAAACGCAACAATTTTTGAGTTTCTCCATTATCAATTGATGGTGTATTCGATTTCAATTGAGACTGGATATGGAGTTTTTATTCAAATTGACTCCATAAGAACATTATCAGGATAGCATGTGAACCAAAACAACATAATTGAAATAGAATGTGATTACCTGTGGATCTAAAGTAGAGGTTGATTCTCAAAACGATTACATTCATGTAAGATGCTTGACTGAACGGGATTGATTAGAAAAGATTAATCGATCGAAATATTCTGGCTCAATCTGCAAATCGGAAACTCATGTTGTTGTTGTTGTTGCTGCTGCTGCTGTTTTTGATTTTGCGGATTGTACTTTTTGACGGTTCATTTGTTTAAGGTTTATCGAGAACCCCTTTTTTCATTGTAGCTCTCGTTCATTAATTTTAAATTGAAGGGTATTTTAGTCACAACGATGCTAAATATTTATTATTAGGTCATAATCATGACTTTTAATGGGGTAGATTATAAAGTTGATTAAGATTTAATGGCTAGGATTAGAGATTTCTTTTTGATGGACCTAATTTCATATTAAGTCAAGTGTAATTTTCACATGTCATATTTATTTATATATACCCTTATCAACTTTTAAAATCACATATTTACCCAATTTAAATATTAAAACTATCATATGTAACCATTTAATTTAAAAAATCCACTAAACCCAATTTTCGACAATTTAATTCCTATTTGATCCCTACTCTATATACTACTACGATCATCAGAAAAACTATAAATTTACAGACATTTGTTCATATAAAATCATAAGAAAAACTACCGAACAATTTTTAATACTAAATTTGAGGGAATGGTAACGCATTACTGTGTATTGGTAAAATTATACCATTACATAATTAGATTCAACGCATTTCTTAAATCTGATAGAACTCGAGCAATTTTTTGTTGTTGCAACTACACGCAAGATGAAATATATATGTATTTTATAGTCCCGTTCTATCAGCGAAACATACTAACATACTAGATATGTGTCCTTTTTTAAGAGTTTTCGGCGATCATCGGAACACATTGAAAACGGTGACACATGGACGGTTTGTTTATAAGAACAATCGTTAATTAAAGATTTGTTAATTTGTTTATTGTAATTAAAATGAAAATAATTGGGACGGAGGGAGTACATAATTTATTTGTGGAGATATAACGTCAAAGAAGAAAATTGGAGAGAATGTTGAAAAAGGTGGTTTATAAATCTGCATCATAAAATATATGTATGTTCCTTCTCTAACCTCTAAAGTATGAACATAGTGGAAGCTATAACTGATTCTGAGAACTAGACCGACTGTACTTCTCTAACCTCTAAATTATGAACATGGTTTCAACATTTCTTTGTCCATTTCATTTTAGTTTTATTGATGTTCTGTCTTATTTATGGTAGTCAAAATATGATGTAACATATTATTTGAAAGACACACAATTAAAATATTTCAATGAATCAATAACAAAATGGGTAAATATTGACCCTTTTGATCTGGTCAACTAATCAAATTCATTAACATTTTATCTAAACTTTCAAATAGTAACTGCTATTACCTATTGAAAATAGAGTACGGGCTCAAATTAGCAATACTTAAGCTATTGGGTCGACATGTCCCTCTTAAACGCAACCACAAATATTATTTGAAAATGTAAATCAAGCGTCATAAAATTTAAAATAAGTGATTTATTTAAAACAGATTTTGAGTAGCCGTGCAAGGGCTCAAAACCTAGTAATATATATATAATGATGAAAATATCCTTTAATCAATTTAATATTAGTCTTTAATCTATAGTTAATATTAAAATCCTAAAATGACGATGTCATTATTTGGCAAATTCCTTTGTTAAGAAAAAATAAAAAAGAAAAAGAAAAAAATTTAAGTATGGTGGGTGGTGTCATTAATCTAATAATTTTGAATTAAAATTAAATTTTATTAATTAATTATTATTATTAAATCTTATTAATAATTATTTTAATTATTAACATTAAATAACTTTGAATTATTTTAATTAATTATTTTGAATTGAGTATGAGAAGGTATAAAACTTAGGCAGAATGAAACTAATTCTAAATTTATATTTTAATTTACACTTTTAAAATAAAATGACAACTAAAATTATTTCTTATGATTGGATGTAGATTGTTTAATATGCATTTTAGGTGTTTGATGAAATATTCAGGGGACGAGTTTCTTAGTCGGACTATGTGCTTCCACGGGTCATAAACTAAATAACTTTAGCATTTACGTTCACTTAATACCTAAAATATATTATTAAACTGTTTCGTTTAAACAAACCCGTGGTTCCGCGAGTCATTTCACTAGTATTAGATTATATTGTTTATTTAATACCAAAACAAGATACATTATTTTTATAAATGTGAAGGAAAATGAAAAAAAAAAATTATAACCTATTTTTAAAAAGGCAAAAATCAATTTAATATATTAATATAAGTTTATTATACTTCACTTTCGATCATTTCCCATAATTATTATAAAACTTTACATTTACACTCATAAATTTCATTCTTAATCAATCTCAATATAACTAAAACATTAATTGTAAGAAATTAAAATAAAGCATATTACACTAATAATTTAGAATAATGTATTAAAAAAATTAGGCTCAAATGTGAAGTTTTTAGTTCAAAAAAATAAAAAATAATGAGCTTCCTTTTAAATCCAACAAACTAAAAAATGACTTTCTTTTAAAACTATATTTTCTTTCTTCATCTATTACTACGTATTATTATTATTCTTCCCAATTTTGCATCACCACAACCATTTTCATTTTTCTATTCTTCTCCTATATTCCTTTTAAACCATTGCTATTTAAAAAACTCAACCATAAACATAGAAAAAAAGAAGCAACAAAGGTCAACCAATCAAAAGCCTCCAAGGCGACAAACTTCTTTTTTTCCGTCTAGTGGATGACTGACACCCGATGATCAAGCGTATTTCCGTGATCCAGCCGTGATCCGGTTCTCGGTCATATCCCTGAGTGCGAGGTGTATGGTTGAGTGGACTAGTATTGGATGTTCGCTCTCTGATCCGAATACCGTATATTACCCAGTTCGCGATGAAGATCTCAAAGGGGTGACGCACAACCAAACCGGATGTATTCGACTCGGATATGGACCGAGTGAGCTGGTGAGTTGATTAGTGATTGTATGTCTAGATAGAGAAAGTATTGACTCTCTTGATGTGACTTATCATGGCGTCTTTCTTGGGATTGACAGTAGCATATTTATTGGCAAACACGAGGGTTTAGTGTTGTCCATGAATCTGGTCATGCTGACGTGTCGTTCTTTATAGGGTTGGCCAACATTGGTAGTTAGGCCCAAGCCTTTTAGGTCTTACATTTATGTTTACGTGGCTCAATGTTGACACGTGTGCACATTGCAATTGGTAAGGCTTACGTGACGTCAATTCCTTGTAGGGAGCTTATGTGACGTCACCGCTATCTGTGAGCGTTCTGTAAGCTATGAACCGGTCACTGACTTGTTGACGTATTTGGTCTTACTATCAGTTTGGATGTTGACGTCGTCTATATGTTAGCTGGGAGCCGTAAGGTGGCAACGGTATACTTGCAATCTTTTTCTTATTGCTACTTGTTTTCATATTTTGGTTCCTAGCTAACCGGATGTTGACCAGGAGTTAAATTCCGTTTAGCTTGAACCTAAACTAATCGTCTACGGGAATTAGATATGATATATGGTATGCATTTTTCCTTGATAGTGTGCCTCTGATACAGAGAACATTAAAAGGGTGATTTTTTTATTATATATTTTTGACTTTCACTTAGAGTTATTGTATAGGACAAATTAACATTTAATTGTATATTTTAAAACATAAAAGGTACGTAACATGGTTTCTTTGTGATTTGGACCTTTAGATGTTTAGCCTTATACAATGTATTAAACTAAACTTATGATGTAGCAACGTAAATAATAAATAAATACAATTAAATCCCATTAACTCCTTTAAACATTCGCACACCATAGTTAGTTGCCATGAGAAGATAATAATACGGAGTAATAAAGAAGAAAAGATTTATTTGTTAAATTGCAATAATATAACAAAAAACTTTAAAATACATGAAAGTTGCCGTAAAAAAAAATTGTTAAAGTACTATGAATGCTATTGTTTTTCATTTGCCTTATCTAAATTACCACTATATTTTAATTATTGATCCCGGGTGTGCATCATTTGATTTCAAACCGAATAAACCGAATATCGAATCGAATCCAAACCAATAAAAACCAAACCGAAATTTTTAACGGTTTTTGGATTGATCGAAACCGAAACCGAATTTATAATTCGGTTTTTGGTTTGGTTTTCGGTTTTGAACATTTTTTATTCGGTTAACCGAAAACCAAATTAAAAACCGAACTCAAATTAATAACATATTAAAACATATTTATAATTATAAGATTTATATATTTTATATTTGATGTATTATTACATTTTTATTAAATAATAAACACGTTATATACCCTATATACTTAAATTAACTCCACAACCGTTAATTCTAATTCATATGTAAGTTTATGCTGTTAGAATTTCTATTTGTAGTGATTTTCGGTTTAAACTGAAACCAAACCGAAATCAAATTCGGTTTTCGGTTCGGTTTTGGTTATGGTTTCAAAATTTAAATTTGGTTTTGGTTTGGTTTTCGGTTTTGATTTTATAAATTTCAAAAATGAAAAAACCGAACCGAATAAACCGAAAAACCAAAAACCTAATCGATGAACACCCCTAATTGATCCTAATAGGAATATCAACATAAACTCGTAAAAATTACCTCATGTTTTCGATAGTGATCATAATATCATTAACATACTCAACCACAACAAGTGGATCATTCGTATCAGCTTCATCAAAATCTTGAGTTTACTACACGTAAATAGGATTAGTAGGAGGATGAGGCGATCGAGAGTGTAACGACCCTGGATTTTCCGACTTTATTTATTAATATTTATTATTAATACTTGCGCTTTAATGAATGTATTTTTATACATTTACTTGTTATCGTAATTGACTTTACATGGCCCGACTTGTCTTTGTGACACACGTACTTTTCACGAATAATATTTGGAATATTATTTACATTCATGATTAATTATTATTAATCATTTTAGTTAACTAATGTTAGTAGTTAATTACTTGGGCTTATTTATTTAATTTGTTGCATACTTACATGGACTTGTACTTGGGCTTATATACTTGAACTTGGAAGCCCACCCTACTTTCTTAATGGACTTGTAAGCCCACTTTTAAACTAGTGAATTAGTAAGACAAAGCATGGATTAATTAACTTAAGTTAGAAGACAAAATGTGTAAGCATGCTAGAACTCTTCCTCATACATCTAACTTTATACCATTCTAAGCTTTCACCATTCTCCCACATTGGAAAGTTGAGTTTTGGCTTGCCTCTTTTGGCTCCTTGAACCGTCGGCCAACATGGGGAGGGGGGAGTTCAATTTCAAAATTTTTTTTTTTTTACTTATTCACTTGTATTCTTTCACTTTTACACATACTTCAAACTTACACTTCTTTTCCTCTCATCTTTTTCTCTCAAACTTGTAAGTAACAAGATTTACTTTCTTTCTTTTTCTTCCTTAAAACCGCCACCATTCATCATCATTTTACTAGTTTGTAGTTATTGTTGTTTGTTGTTGTTAAAGATCAAGTTCTATAACTTGTATCTTCATGTAATCTTGGTTACTTCTATCTTTGTTTGATGAAGAACCAAGAACAAGAATCTAAACTTATTAGTTTATGGTTCTACACTTAAATGTTATAAGCTTTAAAGTTCATAAACTTTATAATCATGCTTGTGTTCATGTTTTGTAGACTTAAATTCTTAAGATCCAAGCTTGACTTGAATCTTCTTAAGTATGAAACAAATATGAACATAATACTTGTAACCTTAGTTTATTTCTTTCTTTTGTAAGTACTTTAAAGTTGTGATGTTGTTAATTTGGTCAAGTATTACTAGTTAAACTTGATCTCATATTTCTTGAAACTAAAGTTAACTTTATAAGTTCAAGAACATGGAAGTATAACTTTCTTGCTATAACTTCAAACACTTATATTGGATCTAAGTTTATATAGCTTATGGTCTTCTAATTTTGTTGTAAATAAGAGCTTATAAGCTTATATACATTTTACAAGTTGAAAATCTAAGTTTCATAACTTATGGTTTCATTAAAGTGAAGATCCAAGTTCTATAACTTAGGATCTAACTTAAGAACACTAGATCTAGACTTTCTAGTCTAGGATCTTTAAGATCTAGCTAAGATCTAAGTTCTACAACTTAAGATCTTGATTATTTAGTTTACTTTCAAGTTTGTAGCTTAATATTACTATTAGAACTCATGTATGTGTCGGATCTAAGATCTTGATGTAACTTTGGTTCATCAAACTACTTACAACCCTTAATTGAGTTGTGCTACATATCTTAGACTTACACTAGTGTTATGATGGTCAAAACTTGGTTAAAATGATGTAAACACATCAACGAGTTGTACACTTGAAGCTATAAGCATCAAGGATGAGAACCGTGATGAGCATCAAGCACCAAGAACCCATCGGAGCACCTTACCTACTGTTTTCCGGGTCTGATCAGTAACCTGGGCTAGTGGAAAAGTTGATTTCCAGCTAGTTTGGTTCGATTAGATGATTTTCCGTTTAGACCTCGTCTTAATCCGAGTTACGGTTTAGGATTTATGGCCTTCCGAAAGTCACTACACCCTTCTAAAGTTGTGCTGAAATTTCTGACCTACTCGCACTTAAATCGTCATTACGGTCAAATGAAGATGAGTTTGTTTTGGAAATTGGTCAGCCTCTAGGGGACTCATATACGGAGCCATGGCCACTGGTCTCACCTCATTTCAGTTTGTATAGAGGTTGTGGCGACTGAACGAAGTCAGCCTTTATTTCAAACTCTATTCTTGATTGAAACTTACTTTACACTTTTTGATTAATGATGAATGATGATGATACTTAAGACCTAATTTACATACTTTTAAACCTTTGGGAACGATTTACTGACATAGTAACTTTTGACTTAGGTTGAGGACCTTCCGGACCAACCACTTGCTTACTATTCCCGCGTATCGACTTTTACTACTTTTTACTGTGAGTTATAGCATCCCTTTTTACTTTAACTATTTTGGGAACTGAGAATACATGCGCATTTTACATTTTACATACTAGGAACGAGTACTTAAACTTTATATATGTGTGGGTTATACAACGGCATAAACTTTCCCCTTAGCTCGGTAACGTTTAGTCATTGGTCTTTGAACCGGTGAACGCGAATCTTAGATATGGATCCATAGGGTTTGACATCCCCACTAGGGCTAGTAGCGCTAGCATTTAACTGGTGTTTAATACTTCGTAAACTTATGCACTCGCCAAGTGTACTTTTATGGGGTGTTATTTACGTTAAGTTAGTTACCAAGTGCCCACGGTTATACATATACTGTTCATACTGTTTTGAAATACTGAAATCTCGTGGCCTACCTTACATTACTGTTATACTTAAACTATAGCTCACCAATCTTTGTGTTGACATTTTTAAGGATGTTTTTCTCATGTGCTTAAGGTTTGATTGCTTCCGTTGTAGTTGCCATGCTTTGTAGACTCCCGCTGCGCTTATTAGAGATGTCTTCGCATGAAACATTTACTTTGCATTCAAACTATGTTACTTTTGAAACAATGAATTTGTAACGACCATTGGGTCACGTACTATTATTATCGCCTTCTATTCATAGAGGCACATTATCGTATGTTAAACATTTGATGTTGGTTAAGACATCACCCTTTTTATGAATGCAAACTTTTTTTAAAACAGCATATAGTGTTTGACCTTGTAATGATCCCGTTGTTGATGATTCGTACACGTTGATTTTGTACGGGGCATCACATTTGGTATCAGAGCATTGGTTGTAGGGAATTAGGTTGCATTAGTGAGTCTAGACCGGACCGAGTAGGATTCACTAATAGGACTAATCTACAACTTGCTAGTTTACTTGTTTCTGCAGAACTTGCTGCATACTGCTGCTTACTTTTACTGCTATATGCCGTATACTGTTACTTGCTTTCACTACTGCATGCTATTATCTGCTTTCAATTGCATGATACTTGTCATTATTGCCATGCTACTTACTGCTATAGATGATCTAGACTGTCGTAGTTACTTTGCCTAATACGTGCTTGCTATATGACTTACTGACATGGAAAAAGTTATTTTTCCTTGTTCAGATGTCGGATGTCCTGCCCGTTATCATTTTGGAGAGCGACTCAGACTCATCCGCCACCTCACCTGCTATTGCTGCCGACACACAGATCCCGTCCTCTCTACCCTCCAGCGACTCTGGCGCTTCGTCCTCTGGAGCCAGTAGCCACACACCCGACCCAGTAATCATCTCAGACGGACACGAGGATCCACCGGAGATTCCAGCTCCACTCATCCCAGGACCCTCGAAGCCACATCACCATTTCGGTGGTGCTGTGATTCCTGGGAAATATGGGGACGTTTCTTTCTGGAATGAGCATAACCATTGGGTCAGACGCCTTCCTGATGGACGTGTCGTGCCGATACCGACTGATGACTACCGGCCGAGCACATCCACCTTCAGATAGTTCAGACGACTCATCATCCGATGACTTCAGCGAGGATGATTCCGACGAGGATTCCGACGAGGACCCTGAGGAGGCACCCGTGCAGCCACCCTCTACCCCGCCGAAGAAGCGGTATCGTTTCGACGGTACCGTTATTCCAGGGGTTAACGGAGGTAGGTCGTTCGTTAACGCACATGGACTGAAGGTTAGAGTTACCGCCCGTAAGCGACTTGTGCCGTATTCTGCTGATCCATTCATACGTAAGGCTCCCCGTTACGCAGCATCTATTTTTGGTGCTGGACCGTCTGCACCACCAGCTCCACCAGCATCATCTGCACCACCGGCACCACCTGCACCATCAACACCGCCTGCTCCACCAGCCTCTCCCTCTGTCGAGGAACCGACGAGGGAGGTGGATACCCTCCGTGCTCGGGTAACTGAGCTCGAGGACCAGATGTCCCACATAATGGACATCCTTTACCCACCGTCACCATAGGGCTTTTGTATTAGATTTTTTTATGTAATCCCGGTTGTAGTTTCATGTTTTTCTAATGTATTGTACGAACCTTATGCAGATGTATGCAACTTTTATTAATGAATGGAACTTAGTGTTGTTTAATCTTTGTACGGTGTTCCATTTACGTTATTGTATGATGATTTTGTGGTATCTGTATCTAGTTGCATTACTTAATTAACATGTGTTGTGTTGATCCCATGTTGGTTACCATATACTGTATTATTATTATTTGAATACTGAATTTTGACTTGAGTCGAAAATTTTGTTTAGAAGATCAATGGCCAACGGAAGATCAACGCCCACAGCAACACAGACTGAAGAAATAATAGTCGAACGGGTAGCCGCGGCTATAGCGAAAATGAATCCCCAAGCTCCATCGATTATCCAGCACAATCATAACGGGTGCACATACAAGGAATTCCAAAGCTGCAAGCCCCACAATTTAATGGTACTGAGGGGCCAGTTGGACTTACTAGGTGGTTTAAGAAATTAGAAGCTGTGTTCCGTGTAAGCAACTGTTCAGAAATGAACAAAACTAAGTATGCCTCCTGTACACTGTCGGACGGTGCCCTAAACTGGTGGAACACACTTGCTCAAGCTAAGGGTATTGATGAGGCGTATGCTACCCCGTGGGAGGAATTTAAGGGGGCTATGATCGAAGAGTAATGCCCCAGAACGGAGATACAGAAGATGGAAACTGAGTTTTGGGGACTGAAAGTGGTAGGAAACGATCTTGATAGTTATAACCGAAGGTACTTGGAACTAGCTTTGATGTGCCCCACGATGGTCACCCCTGAATTTAAGCGAATGGAATGGTATATCTGGGGACTCCCCAAGTCCATTCAAGGAAATGTCACCTCTTCAAAACCAGCTGATGTCCCGGAAGCTATGCGCATGGCGCATACCCTGATGAACCAAATCACCAGCCAAGAACCAGAAAAGGGGAAATCCGAATCGGGTAATAGTGAGAAGCGTAAGTGGGACAACAACAAGGGGAGAGTCTATGATTAAAACCCGGCTAAGCGACATGAGGGTTTCAAGGGAAACAACGATGGAAGGAACCCCAATCCGAACACTAGCTCGAACTCTAACTACAAGGGTAGTCTGCCACAGTGCAAGAGATGCTACAAGCATCACACCGGGTACTGCAACGTGGTCTGCGAAAAATGTAAAAGGACTGGGCATATTGGCAAAGACTGCAAGATCACCACCCTGAATGTGAAGACAAACCCTACTGGACCGAGGAAGTGCTATGAATGTGGACAACGGGCCACTTCAAAAATGAGTGTCCCAACAAGCGAAAGGAAGGCGGACCACCGCGTGGCAGACCTTGTAATGATCCTGTTGTTGATGATCCGTACACGTTGATTTTGTACGGGGCATCACAGAGAGAAAAAAAGAGGCGCTGCTAGTTTTCTTTTTATATTTGTGTGAGCTGGCATAATATATAATAATAGGGTTATTAAGGATATATTGGTCATTGAATAAATATATATTGTTTTCCTTCCTAATTCGCCAAAATATAGGTGGAAAAAGTTTATAATAAGAACTCCTTCCTAATCCATTATTTTCATCTCCTCTTCTTCCTTAAAGAAAACTTGAGAATGACTTTGTATAAATTTTTTCCCGTTATATTTCTTTCCCTCCTATTATAAAAAAACTTCAAGAATGCATCTCTATTCTCGAGCTTTTTTTCCCCGGTGGAAAGGAATGCAATGGAGATAATAAAAGAGAATAAGGATGGACATGAATGTGATCTAAAATATTTTGTGAAAATTCTTGAGTTGAAAGGAAATCAAACGAAAAGAAATGATACTAATTACTTATCTGTATTTTTGAGTTATAGTGAAAATGAAAGAATAATAGTTAGATTTTTTAATCATATCATAACATACTGGTATATGATCTGACGATCGTGTACGGTGTACCTTTAGAAAGTACTCATTTCGTCTCATATTTATTTTCACTAGACAAAAAATATACATTTTAGAGAAATGTCATAAAAGTACTGCAGTTTCCGTTTACTTTTCAGTTTTACCCTTACTTTTATTTCTTCTTTAATCATATCCATACACATTAAGGTCATAATAGACCTTAAACTTCTTATTTTTTTCTTCTAAATATGGAAGTGGACAACAAAATAAAATAATGAACCTATTAGGGAAGGAGTATTATTTTTTGAGGTAATGATATGTACACAACCATTTTTTACACATACACAACCAAACATGCTTTACAGTATTGTATTGTACAATACTGTAAATCATGTTTGAATGTGTATGTGTAAAAAGTGATTGTGTACATATCAATCGGCTATTTTTTGAACACAAATCAATTGCACGCCATTATGTAGATAACAAAAAGTATTAAAATATTATGTTTACCTGCAAAGTTTCTTTGGGACCAGCTATTGCCACCTAGTGCACTTTTGTTTTGAGAGGATGGTTTACAAGGAATAATCATAATCATTATACACATTCAAGAAATGTTTTTTCACTTTCAACTTCTCAAATGGCGGATAACCATCTAGACAAAAAGCCCATCCACCAACCCCTCTCTTTCCCATTCCTTTCTTTTGTAAAAACCAAACTCAAAAATGGTTGATTACTGTACTATCCCCCACTCTCATTTCCTTTCCTTTGAAAAAAAAAAAAACAAAAAATTCTCAAGAATAGTTAGAGTTAGGTGTTATGTTCGCTTATGTTTAGATATTTGCTCCCTGATTTGTTCGTGGTCCCGATAATTGTTCAGGCATGGTTTAACTCGCTTGTAGATAGCCACAGAGACGTAGCTTGAAGATTAACTCGAGGGTGGCCGAGTTAAGCAAGCAAAACATGTAGTGACACACACACACACACACACTCACACTCACTGACACACACACACACACACACACACACACACACACACACACACACACACATATATATATATATATATATATATATATATATATATATATATATATATATATATATATTTGGGTAAGCGATGAAACATTCATATAAACGAGCACATTGTCTCCCCATAGAAAGTAAAATTTCGGGTAATCAGTCCCCCAAGCGCGAGACCTGATACCATATGAATTGCGCATTATATATTATGTATATATAATAAAGCATTCTTAAATATTAAAATCATTCAGCTATTTGTAATATAAAGAATAAGTACAACCAAGAATAAATTAATATAAAGACTCTACGAGCAAACATTTTATATAAGTACAAGAAGTTGTATAATAGTAATAGTAGTACTAATACAAAAGAAATACGAAGTATAAATATACTTTTTGCAAGGATGGATTAAATTTGATCTCCGGCCATGTGACTTTGCTAGATTACTAAAAGGAAGAGTAGATGGAATTTTTAAGTTTTAAAAATAGAAGAGCTGTACAACAAGACTACAAGAGTAAAGACAAAGTGAAATAAAAAATTCAATTTCTGAAACCTTTAAGATTTTGAGTCGGCTACTTAAAATGGGATGGCCCAATGTATAATTTTTTCTTATTAAGCCCATAAAAATATGAGAATCTGTATATGTGACAATTTCACGTGGGGTGGCCGGGGCCCTCCCTTGCCCCTTACATCCTCCGTCCGTGGTTGCTCAATGTTTTTTCTTTGGTGGTTACGTTTTCTAATCTCGAGCCAAGCCTTATTTTGGTTGTATTCTTATTTGGTCTTTTTATCATTCGATGAAATTGCTCTAGTTATAAAGTTTTTAATTAATTATTTTTGTAAAAAAAAAAAAAAAAAAAAGCTAAAGAGATCTAATCGTTCAAATATACTATATATTCACTTCTCTCATCGTCATTATTAGTATGTATTTATTATGGTTTTGTGCGTGAAATTGGAGTGTAAAAATAACGTTGATTTACTTTATTTTTGGTTAAAGATTTGAGACAAAGACAAAATCTTATATTATAATGTTAGTTTGTATTTGTATAGTGTTAGGCATCGATCCATTTTTTTTAAAGGTAAACTCACACACTTTACACGAATATTTATAATAATTCACGAAATATGTCCACAACTACCTTTTAACCGAATGTTTTGGTTAAAAGGGCCACCACGATACCGCCGACCATTTGGTTAGGCATTGATCCATGAAACAGTTTCTATCCATAAATAATTTACCAAATTAATTGTTTTCATCTACAGGTTAACCAAATTAACCGAATTAACTAAATCGTTTCATAATCGAATCGAACGGTTAAAAATGTTAATTCACCGAAGTGTTGGGGGTCGTTTTTCTCAGAGTTTTTAAAACAATATTTATTTAAATTTGATACTAGAAAATAAAAAATAAATAAGAATACCGCTTAGAGACATTTATCACCTCTAAGCTCTAACCTTCAACATTACATAGAAATCAAAACCAAGGATAAAAATGATCGAATATTCGAAGAAAACAAGATTTTTAATCAAACGATTTTAAAGGATTTGAGTTCTTTAACGTGCCGCCATGGTTGATCGTAAACAAAAACCTCACAGTTCCTGAATAAATCGAAATCTTCAACCTCAACTGTTAGACGCCAATTTATGCCACCAACAATCTGGGTGTCACCTCTAACTACTCTTTGGAACCTAAACGTAGAAGTTGTATTTGTGTTGTATGCATTAACCGCAAACTGTCCGACTTCTAGCACTGCCGGATCATCTAGACGCGCAATCTCCAACCAGTTTCCGACCGTCTTTTGGCTACTTTCGGCCAAACATTTACCAACTAATAAGTTGACAAAAAGAGAGAGAATAATATACCAATACGCCATTTGTATTCAAGAGAAGGTTTATGTGTAGATAATGCCTGAATAAAACCGGTATTTATAGAAGGCTTCTTGTCTAACAAATGCTCAACGGAATTCTTAAATGCAGGATTTATTTAGTTTGAGAAGTTAAAGTCAAACAGATTTAAGAGCTTCAATTTCGCAAGTGATCTGTTGTAAATAAACTTCAAACTTTGAAAATTTATTTATTATGTCAATATTTTACGATTATTATTACTAGTTATTAGTAATTAGGGTTATTGATTAAAACGTTATTTTTTTACCGACTATAAGGATTAACACTAGAAAAAAATTTCAGAATGCCTTCGCAAGTCGTTCATCCGACGATGCGACTCGCGACTTATCGTTCATGACCGACAGACTCCGTGTCACGACCTTGGAATATAAGCTCATGACCGGAAACACTTAGGGTGCGTTTGATAAAGCTGAATGATTTAGCGTTGAATGGTTTATAATCTGTATGATTCATTATTTCTGAATAAACTTGGTTAAGTTCGATATACATCTTTGTTAAGTTCTAGATATGATTTGAGGAGGATACCAAAAAATTATGTGTTTAATGGTTAAGAGAGTGTTTATACTCTTAATGGTTCAACATTGAATGTTGAACCATTCAACATCATATGTCATTCAAAGGTCATAAACAAACGCGTCGAATGCTGGATGGTTCAGCATTCAGCGCTGAACCATTCAGTTAAGAGCTAAACAAACGCACCCTTAGCTTGCGACTGTCTGAAAGTGGCGAGTCACACGCTTCGCATATCTGCCTTGCGACTTGGTTGTTTTTGCGTGCTTTAACACTTTATACACAACATTTCGACATATCTCATTCATGAATTACATAATAAAATGCCTATGTCTTACAAATTAAATGATGCCCGATGACTTATTATTATGCACGGATCACACTTTATTGCTTACACGAATCAAGTACTTTACTTACGAGATCAATGGTACCCTACACTTTTCACCATCATTAACATGTGTATTCAAAGATTGTTGTAAGGCGCATCCCATAAGGAAATGAGACTGGCCCATATGCTTCCACCACATCTAACATTATGTTAGCCATAATAAAACTCATATCAAAATAGATTTCATTATTGATCCAGTATTGCATTTATGCCTCGATATGTGTCACATACGTTGTGTTGCGTTGGCCCTCCATTCAAGTGATCATCAGCTTGCATATTACATTCTCTCGTATAACCTTGTAAAGAACCCTTAACTCTTCTTGCAAGTATTCTATTAGAACCCGCTTGGTTCGCTTGCATATCCACACATATGACCTTGAACATTGCGCTATACTCCCTGAACTTGCGCATTAACATCACTTAAAGAAACCTTGCGTGAAAATATTGCATCCCTCCCATTGGGACCAACATCGTAAAATTAAACTGGTCCAAGGTATATTCAAGTTCTCGCCTTTCCAACCGACACCTAATTCTTTTATCATGGACTTTTTTGTGTCGTTGGTCACTCCATTATACACCAAATAGTGAACAACGTCCCTTTCGTTTTTTTTTCTGCTTACAGCATCCATCTATTATCCCATTTAAGCATACCGAGTCCCTCCGTCAACAATCCGTTAGAATTGCCCGTTAAGTCATGACACGTATATTGCATGTGAGGGTAAAATCGTCATTTTCACCTTCTTCTTCATCTGAAATTGAAGCTTCCTCTTCCCCAAATTACAAACCCTAATTTTCATAGCTTTTCCCAAAATCCATAACACCTTAAAATCAAGTCTTATTAACAAGAATAATTCATATCAATACCAAGTTAATAAGGAATAAGGAACTCAAATTATATGTACAAAACTAATTCATTACGTACCCTATTATCTTGGAGGTAATCCTAAATAATTACTCCGTATTTTATTCTTTTCAAGGGGAGTTTAATAAGAGCACTGGGAGTGGTGACTGAGGTCACTTGGCATGTCAGGCGTGACTTGAGTTAGAAAAAGTGGGGAGTGGGAGGTAGGTTAGTTAGTGCGTGAGTTAGTGTGTTAAAATAATATTTTATTATATTTAATAAGATTATTCCATTGAAAAAGAAAAGCGAAAATAAAATAAATGTGGGATTCGTCAGTCACCTACGTGACTGACTCAATCGGAACGGGGTTCGGTGACGGGAGAGGGGAGTGGTAATTTTGGTGAAGGGGTGTGAGACGGAGGGGGGGACGCACCCCACTCCCAGAGCTCTAACCTGGAACAATACAAACCTTCTTCAGCAACGATTCAATCAAATAATTAATTACTTCGTACACATGCTTTGATCGCAAACTAATAAATTAATGAGACAATACAAACCTGCTTTGATGGAGAGGCAATTTAACTGAACAAAATTTTCACCCAACAACCTTTTCATAATTTTGTTGCGTCCCTGCAATCGTCGTTGACCCCTGTCCAGCAAAATCGATTTTCAAGTTGCTTGGAGTTGAAATTGATGAACCAGAAAGCTTTGCGATGATGTTAGGAACCTATCTACATGGTTACTTTATCAATAACATGTTTGAATCAGTCCTAACAATCAAATCTGACTTCGACTTTCCGCAAATGAAAACATGTGATTTTGGATGTTCTAGTGGTATTTGATGCTTGATAATGATGAATGAGGCTTGTAAGGATGTTTTGAAGCTTTAATAGTAACCAATTTGTGTTTATGACCTCGAAATTATATGATCCAAACCCATGAAGATGAAAGTTATGCAAAAAATTCTAATCTAAGATCTGTGAAGTTTTTGTGGTGTAAAGATGATTTTATGTTCAAACTTTCAAAGTGTTGTGGGTTTATAATGGATATAATTTCTTATATATTTGTTTTGTAATTTAGTTTTTGCTTTAGTCTTTTTAAAAAATTAGGGTTTGTAATATTTTAGGGAAGAACAAGTTGAGGAAATGCTAAGGATTCAGATTAAGAATAAGCATAAAAAGACGATTTTACCCTCACATGCAAGTCACATGTTATGGGTTAACGGACAATTTTAACGGAATTTTGACGGAGGGACACTGAAACACAAATTTGTAAAATAGATGGATGCTGTAAGCAGAAAAAAAACGAAAGGGACGATGTTCACTATTTGGTGTATAATGAAGGGACCAACGGCACAAAAAAGTCTTTATCATAATCATTTAGCCATAGCATTTCTTTACGTGCGAATGGAAATTATAATAAAATTTCGTTACACGTTCGGGGTAAACAAAATCATTTAGGTCTACCAAAGTTTTTAGCTGTAATGCTGCAACTTTTGCAACACTGGATATTGTCGATGGGGGATATACCCTTCTCCGAACAACCACGTTACAGTATGAATTGGTGTGTTGACATCAGTGTTGTAAATCTCCCGAGATCTCCCCCGAGATCTCGTTTTTAGAAGGCAACCGAGACGAGATGTTCATCTCCTGAGATTTCTCGGTCAACGGGGTCAAACTTAGTCAAAGCCATGATTTCTCGGATTTTCTTGCTAATTTGTAATATTTTCTTGTAAAATTCGTAATCACTAAGATTTTTACTCTCACTTCTCGGATATTTTTGTAAAATCTCGTAAAAACATATATAAATATACATATAATTATGTTTTTACGTATATTTTTATTAAAAAAACTATAAAGTCAACGTAAGTCAACGTCCGAGATCTCCCCGAGATTATTCCGAGATGCCGAGATCTCCCTAAAAAAGTCCAAACGAGATCTCCCCGAGATCCGAATTCTCCAACCTTGGTTGACATCCATTTTTCTTAAAATTGAACTTAAAATTGAGAAAGGTTATGTAGAAGAATAATACGAAGTGTTTGATGAAACAATATTGTTTAATGAAGTCCCTTTTAATGCCATTAGAAACCTAATGCCTACAACTTTTGGTAGGTGTAATAATTAAATTCACTTTTTAACGTTGGTCAATTGATAGTTAAAACAACAAAAGTCAGCATTATAGTCTTAAGTCGCAAGGTCAAGGCTATGCAAACATGCGACAATGTGAATGATATTCATGGTTGGGTCATTATTAAGAAAAAGATTTTATGACCTTTTCAACATTTTCTGGAATAACGTTTTATCATTTTAAATAGATTATCCAATAATCAATAGATTTTCTGGAATAACGTTTTATCATTTTAAGAAAACACTTGCTATCCTTTTAGGGCTATCTTTTTCAGGTTGTCAATTTCATATGTTTCATTCGATAGTTTCAGGTCGTTAAGTTACACGTGGCAGAGTCGCAAGACCTTACCATGCGACTTGCGTTTGGATCACATATTTTCAGATAAGATTTCCTGACATGTTTCATATATTGTATTTTTTTAATAAGGTTTTCACTTATTAAATATAGCTCCTCCGCTTCACCATTTCCAACCAAACTATAACCTACACACTAAAGATGGAAGATGATTGGGCTTTTCTTGCGGCTATACCCGATTCTGAATTTTTCGAACTGTTTTTAATCTCTGTCAGTTCCTCTCAATTGAAATCTTAAACCATAACCTTATCACCACCCATGCCATCACCCCCGCCAGTTCTAAACTATCATCACGATTACATTGAACTTCTATACAATATTAGACTATTGACTAAAACGCCCATTTTCTTAAAAAAAGTATAAAGATTCTCCCCCAAAAAAATGTTATTGCCAAAATGCCCTCGCTAGTCGCAAGGTGACCATGCGACCCTGCAACTCTCCATTTGCTCTGTGATGACCGAAGAATTTCAAGTCGCGAACTGAGGTTTAGACTCATGACCGAGATAACACGAGTCACGACGTCACATGGTGATCTTGATAGTTTCGTCTGACCGCGCTTTATGAGCCATACGATGTTGACGAACGAGTCGCAAGGCTCGCAAGGGTCACCTTGCGACTTACGTAGAACTTAGCAGTATAATATTTCCGATAAGATTCTATGACAGATTTGAGATTTTATAGCCAAAGTGGGTTTCAATTACTTCATGAGCTTCATTGTTATACCTATTTATATACCAGTCACTTCTTACCATCAACATCACCAATTACTAACATCACCAATCACCTAGAAAGGTGGATATATAAACACCAACATTCATCACCACCAACATTTACACCATCACCAATCACCACCACCACCCATCACCACCACCACCCATCACCACCACCATTCATTACCACCAACATCACCACCCACATTCATCACCACGAACTACATCATCACTAACAACAGTATACCACCATGACCATCACCAACCGCATCACCACCACCATCACACGAATCATTCCAACAGTCTATACCACCATCATCATCACGAACCACATCATCACCACAACCACACCAATCACCACGTTCGGTTTCATCACTACCACCAACATATGATACACACATACACACACATATTAATGTGCTAAAATGTAACCTAAATATCTTGTATTAAACTAACCAAATTAACACACAATTCAGGCAACTATTCCTGATCGGTGCAGTAAAGGTTTAACAAGTGCAAGGTTCGTTCAACAGGGAGTTGCAGTTTTGAGAATCTTAAACTAATAATTATTCTAAGTAAATTGAAGGAATTTTGATTTTTAAACTAATAAAACTAAGAAACGGAAATAAACTAATACGAATTCAGATGAGATAAGGGCATTCACTTAGATTCAATTTCCTAGGATCATGATTGCTCTTATTAAGATCGTTATAATCAAATCCCTAAGTGTAAATGTCGTTAACCTAGTTCATTAATCAATTACTAATTAGCAAGATAAGCTGGCTTCCCCAACTTTGATACTAATTATCATGAAAGTGTAAGTTAATAATGTTGGTTTCCCTCACGGTTATTAAGAACACTATCAATCAAACTAATTGCTGAAGATGGCGATTCAATTGAAGGATAAATTGGTGTCCCTTTTTAGCTTCACAATTACCTATTCAATTGATGGTTTAGTCAATAAGTCTAATTACATTAGTTTCCTGCATGCAATTCAATCAATATAGATTATATTTCAACAATTAGACAAGTTTATCAATTTAATAATTGTCGTTGCTTCAGTCATTAGACCTATAACTAAGTAGATCAATCAATGAGAGTAATCAAGAATCATGGATCAATAGAAATTATTTGAATATATAAAAAATTAACAATTAATCACCTACGTTCAATCATCTAAGTGCATACTAAAAATTTAGCTACTCATGACAATTAGTAAAAGCAAATAAACAAAGGAATAATTAAGAATCAATCATAATATTAATCAAAATTAAAGATAAGTAAATACCAATGATTAATCGCTAATAAAAGTTGAAACTTCAATGATAAAAGCTCATAAAACAACCTTCAAAAGCTATAAAATTCGTAACCCTAATTATAAAATTCATAATGTAAAATTGGATGCAAAGTTGGGGTTTAATGACCTATTTATACGAGGAAAAATTATAAATATGCTGGCCGGCATGGAACTCACGAACCGCGAGCCTCAACCTCGCGATCGCGAGGTTTGGTTTTGGAGATTTTCGCGACCGGAATTATGAGGACTGGTGACCGCGAGCTTGCATTTTTCTTGACTTAACTTCTGTCCCATTCTTGTAATACAGATTGATATTGATATTGACAGCCGGATATGCAGTTTCTTATAGCAATTTATTGTTGATTCAACAGATAGTCTTATTTTGACTACCGTTCCGATGTGTCGTAGTGATATCTTGTATTCTAATTGTTATGTTACTTTTTTTTTTATCATTTATATAAATCTCTTTATGAACTACCGAAGCTTGGCTTGAGTGGTATGGGGTGGGATCCAACTTGGGGTAGGTTCGATTCTCACTCCAGGGAATTTTCAATCAATGATGGTACTATTAACATCAATGTGATTTGAGAAGGTCTCTGCAGGTTTTTCCAATCTTCGATGGTGCTACCAACATCGTCGCGAATTAGGTTTTCTCCTAACGCGTGTGTGGGTGACAATTCTCTTTATGAACATTTGATGTCGATATCGCCATTAAAAAAAAAAAACAAATCTCTTTATGAAATTGATATTGATTATATATGTAGGTCTGATTGGAATGCAGAACGAATTGTGGTATTCGAATAGGGGTAGTTGAATAATGGCTTATTTGGTGTTACTTGCAGCTGTAGTGAAGACAAGTTCTAATGCTTCCGAGGATGGGACTAAAAGGTATGTTAAAAATATTTGATTTGTGCTTAAGGACCTATGACTATTGAAACGACAACCACATACAAACCAAACATACATGCCTTACAGTGCTATGGTTACACGACCCAAAACCAACATTCAAAATCAAAGAATCAACTAAATATAGACTGTCCCATCTTTTATGACACGCCACATTTAAGAAGACTACAACGATTATTCAATGCCGAATTTCATATTTTGTCCATTTAAGATCCCATAATATTGCAGATTTGATCACTGCCTTAAATGTTTGACTTTTAAAGTCAACATTTTGACCCGAATGAATTACTGTACAGTTTTGCTCAAAAGTGAAGTATTTCTTTCCCTGTCTTTGAAATGCTGTTGAATAGCTTAATGGTTGCATTCCTGATTTAATTGAAGTAACGTACATAATACATTTTAATTATAAATTATCTTAAATCATAATCTTATGAATGAGTAATATTTTTGTACAAATAAATGAAAGAATGAACAAATTTCCTATCATTTTTACTAAGTTATTATAGTTTATTAAAAATGTAAACAAAGATCAAAGATGAGGGATAGAGGAGGTATGCTATGAATGCTGTCCAAATGGGGAACTTTGATTGAAAACTAGATACCGTTCCAACAACGATACAAACCATTAACACGGCCAACACTTCACCAGAGAAATCCCATGATAAGCCTCGAAAATATATGACCGCTAAAAGAACTGAAAATCCAAGAACATTGTTCATGAACACACCGTGGTATAACTGCCACATCATAAAGTAAGAATCAACAAACTGTTTATAAAAAAAAGACACCCCGAGATAAAAATTGAGAATCTTTTGCTGAAAACTTCTACTATTAAAGATGAACATACCAAAAACTAAGCATCTGGATTGATTTTCTTACGACTTAAAGAGTTAAATTTAAGATATTAAAAGAAAGAGGTGAAAAACACAAGCACTTCAGGTGTGTTGGAACGGGTCAAAATGGGTCCGGGTCAAAACGTGTAATTCGGGTCAATATGGGTCCGGGTCAGAACGTGAAATTTAAACAGGTGTCAAAATGGGTTTTGGCTGGTCAACTCATGTACACTTTTTGATCCACTTCATGTTATAACAAACTGTATTGATAAATTTCTAAAAATTCATAAGCCTTTGACTACATACATATACTAAACTCATTTCTAGACAAACGGATTGAGATTGTGAGTTCCGTTCATAGTTGGAAGCATATATACCTCAGAGAAAGTCAAAGAAGTAGTTATTTCCTTCTTTTGGTTTACAGTTTGGATGGCCGAAACTGCTACTCTAGCGTTTGTAGCCAACGGAACCAAGATAAAAGCGATGAAGAATGATGGTATGTTTGCACCACTAGAAACCTTTTGAACACTGTGTATCAGAGGTTCAGCCAGAAGGGCTAACATTGCTATACCAACCACCAATACCATTATAGCCTTTGTCCATGCCCAAATTGATTTATCTACCCCATCATCTACCCATCTTTCCCATGGTTTCTGCATACAATACGACCCGTTTGGGTTAGGAACATAAGTACTTAACACAGATGAATCAGTTTATTCAGCAATGTAATAAAGCTTACCTGCTGGGATGAACCAGTTTCAGACCCAGGTGAGCTGGGAATGATGTCACCATTAGACGTGTTGAGCCATTCCTTAAATCCATCTATAAATTCTTGTTCATCGATTCTCTTATCTCCACTTTTGTCAAGATCTTGCATTATTTTATCTGTTGCTTCATCTACATTCCATGGTATCTTCTCAGAATTAACTTCCATGATCAGTTTCTTCAGCTCAGATTGTGATACACAGTTATCTTTATCAAGGTCAAGCCTTTTAAACAACCTGAAATTTCATCCAATATCAACATCATAATCAAAGTATTATATATTTACCTAAAAAGTTCAAACTTTAAGTTCTCACCCTTTAATAACAGATATATTTGCTTCCCCATTTTCGTTGTAGAAGTTTCTTAACGGAAAGACTTGAACATGTCGAATAATTTCAGATATCAGGATCTTCATCATTTCTTGTTCTTTCTTTTTCGTCTGGACCCATGGTTGGACAATCTGTAAATAGATATGTCATTAAACTGAATTTTTTCTCAAAAAGTTTTGTTTAAAATACTCAAGTTGTTAGTTTAAGTTTTATATTACTTGATATAAGTCCTTCCATGAGCTAATTGAGCGATATGGTCGATTATCCACCGCACCCTTTGTCTCATCGAGCCATTTTGTGAACCTATCGACAAACTCCTCCATGGATACTTTACTATCGGCATCTTTATCAAATTCTTTCATTATGTCTTCCATCGTTTTCTCCTTGTTCCAACTCAATTGCTTGAACTTAATATCATGGAGTAGTTCCTTGAGTTCTGAAAAGGATATGTAGCTATCCCCATCTTGATCAATTTTTGTAAAGAAACTGCATTATACAAACTCTACTTATTAAAAAAAAAAAAAAAACCTCGAAAGTGGATACGAAAAAGAAAAAGGAAATAAATTAACAACCTTTGTATAGCTGATACGTTTGCTGAACCATCTTCGGTGAGTAGTTTTTCTGCGGTGTGTTCCTGAAGATGTTTTAGTATGTCCACTACTAAATGCTCGTGTTTAATGTATGATAATCTTCGTTTTTGGATCGAAGGCTCAAACACCTACGTTGGAAAAATGGGATTCTTGATCAGTACTAAAATACACGAAACGATTTTTGAACAAAATGGATACAAATAGCGTAAATGGATATAATGAATACCTGATAAACGAAATATACGAGCAAGAACATGATGGAAACAGGAAGAGCAATTACAAAAATGTATCCATGAGATGAATTTATCCCGAATATTTCTGGGATCAGGAGAAATGTGAACGGCAAAACTGAAAGCAGCATAATATTGGCTGCAAAACTTGTTTCTTGATCCGTAGTTACACCTGACTCTGCGATAAGAAAACACAACATATATCAATATTATATCTGGAAAACTGGTCGGGTTGGGTTGAGATCCGAACGGGTTTGGGTCGAAACGAGTTATGGGTCTAATAGGTCATATTTTTTAGATAGGACAAACTTGTCAGATCTAAATGGGTCGGATCAAGACCCGTTTCTCAAAGTTTCTTAAACTCGTAGAACCTCTAGATAATCAATATACTCAATGCGGAGGAACAACTTATTTTAGATTTTTTGTACACCACGAGATTTTGATTCGACCGTGTATCTTAAACATGGAATTCAGTTAGTACTTAGTAGTATCTGCCTTAAAGCATAAGTTATGAACCATTACTAGAATTCAACTAGTCTACTTCTATCGTACCTTGAAGCGATTATTTTCAATTAACGGAACAAAGTAAGATGAATTTTTTTTTTTTAACTAACCCTTCAAAACCGAAATAATTTTATCGTATGCATTTTGTGTAGGAGTCAAAGAAAAACTTGAACTCGGTTCAGATGAAAACTTTCGACTTCCGACGATGACACAAGTTCCCCAAAGTAACGTTAGAATTAGTATCGTTGATCCGGCTAGCAAACCAACTCCTGTTAGGACATACTCTTGAGCTACCTCTTTACTATTCGAAAGTCCAGATACTACAAAACAAACAAGTAAATGTTTTTTAAAAAAGTTTTATATTATATCGGTACACAATATAAGTAAACAGATGTACAATTGTTGGTCTGGATGTAAAATCAGACATACAGAGAAGTATTATTGATTCAGGAAGGAATCCAAGGACATGAAAAGCGCTTGCACCGAATATCCCCGGACCAAGAATTTTGAATATCCGTTTACCACCAGAAGCAACATACGATTCTCCATTATATAACAAGTACTCGTAAACTACAATAAGAAACAGATGACCCACGAGCGATTCTGAACATGGCAAGAAACCGTACATTTGATCACAACGCTCTTCAGGGGAATTAACTCCTTTTACTTGCAGAAAAGACAGTCTGTTCTGTGGATTTGGGTCATCGGTGCCATCTGAAATTAATACTGAGTCACTATAACGAAGAACACGGCCTGCAGCCTTCGCGAATAACACAATAACAAGAAACAGAACATTCAGGTTTATTTTTCTTGTAAGCTTTATCATCTTTAAGACATTGGTTGATATCATGTACTTATCATTAACTTTTGAATTATATAGAGAGAATGTAATTGGTGAATTAATGATTTAGATAATTTGTAAGATTTGAGCAAGACTTGTACTCCAGGTCAAGTAGATTTCGTTACAAGATTATTAATTTTAATAAGGCACAAGTGGAATATAGTATTAAAAATGGATATTTGATTCATGAAAATGACTAGTTAATTAAGTGTTCAACTGTATTTTGATTCAATGTTTCTCGTATATCAAGTTGTCATTACCATGCAAGTGCACATTTCTTTTATTTTGTGAAGTAATGTTCAAGAAATTATGGAGGAAATGAGGAACATGGGAAACGTGTAAAAGTTTAATTTCTTAAACCATGACTTTGTCAACAAATTCCTCTTATGTGTCCAAGATTTATAGTTATCAAGTTTTCAGTTGCTTAGATTTTGTTAACTTAAAATTTTTAAACGAAATCTGTGTTTGGCAACCTGTACATGACACGTTAGAAAATAACATCAATAAGTCTTAAAAATGTAGGAACATTTTTATTAAATTCTTGAAAGAAAAGTCAAAGGGGAATAATATTACATTGATCGATTAGGATATTTCTTGCAAGCTATGTCTAACACCGTTCATGAGTGGTTTTCAAGGTATTAATCTAGTGACTTGTTTTGCAAGAAGAAATCAAATGGCTGTATATACTTATACGGTATAACTATAGCTATAATACATATTTGTTAATTGGTTGTTGGTTTATATAACGTAATAGATAGAAAGCTTTGCTTATTGACCTTTTTTGAAAAAAATTTGATTACTTAGGGTGTGTTTGTTTAACTCTTATTTGAGTGTTTCAGCGAACTATTTAACAGTTAGCGCGTTTGTTTTTGACATCTTAATGAAATATGATGTTGAATGGTTCAACATTCAGTGCTGAACCATTCAGACTTGAAACACTCTATTAACCATTAAGCACCTAAGTTTTCTGTAATATCTTCCTCAAATTATATCCAAAACACTTACGAAATAATTAAGTATATTGAATTTTTTTATTCACGTAACACATTAATAAGGTCATTTATCCAATTCATATCGCTCATTCAAAATAATTATTTAATTATTTTCTATTCATTCAGAACCATGTTTATTTAAAGACTTTGAATAATTCATATTATGAATCATTCAGTGCTAAATCATTTAATTTTATCAAATCCAACCTTAGAATTAGAATAGTACTTTAAAATTTTGATCATTAATCACTATTATTTTAACAGAACCATCATAAGATAGCCCAGTGGTTAGAACCCTGAATTCCTTGCAAGAGGTTTCAGGTACAAATCATGTCTACGAAGAATATTTTATGGTGGCCAGGGAAGGTTGAAAACAACTAGAGTAATTCTGATGGACTGCGTACATCAGATTATGAGGTCTGATTATACGCTTTCGTGAGTAGTCCGAACAGAGAAAAACCTTCTACCTTTTACCTTTTTAAGAGAGGATTTATTTATGATTGTAATTGTAATTATTGCATTGATTGAAACCAGTTTAGTTTTACGTTGAACTAGTAACATACTTTCCCCTTAAATATTTGCATTCCATAAGTAATCTATATTTATATTTATACACGATTATAATTATAACAGAATTGTTAAATTTAATGATATCATCACAGTACAATTGGGCCAATGCTTTTTAGTATCCCACCATCATTTTTATAATTCCATCATTAATATTCAATAATACTCCGTAATAAGTTATGTATTACTTGTACAAAACTTCAATACATAATATGATTGATTACGCCTTAATCTCGGTTGATAGGTTTTAGATTTAGACTTGAGTGCTTGATTTGGGAAAAATGATTAATCGAATGTTTCAACTCCAATAACTGTGCAAACCCCGTCTGAAATCTGAATTCCAAGGGCGTAAAACAAGCGACTGGGTTAACGTTACTCGATTGGATCGAATAAATTATAAATTAATATCTTAGGTATAGACGAACTCCGATATCGATCGGAATCTCAATCGGAGTTGTATTCAGCTGAACAATGTTACAGTAAGATTTTGGCAGAGTAACAGTATATGTCCAATATTGTGTAATGAATGACCCCATAGGTGTATTTATAGGTGTCTTGTGGGAATGATGATGTGGCATACGTCCATTTCATGGTCATAACAACTTTACCAGATTCGTGGGCTGATGTGGCACTTGTCCTTTTCATTGGCGTAACAAACAGATCCTAACAAACTTTCTTAGATTCGTGGGCTGTCGTGGCATATAACCCGTTTGTGTGGATGTTCCGGGACCAAGTGTGTGTTTTGAGAACAACTGTTTGTTCCGGGACCAAGTGTATGTTCTGGGGCCAGGTGCCTCGTTCCGAGACCATGTGATATCTTTGATGTAGTATGGTTATCCCGGAATGGTATGGCGGTTCCGACTATAATGTGTCGGATGAATGTCTTCACTTTTGGTTAGGTAAAAGGACTTTACCTGATGTTTATTCCTAAGTGCTTCTTCACGGTCTTCTCCTGGGCAGGTAAGGTTGCTTAACGGTTTATATATTTATCTGTAGTATTCTCGTGGAGATTGTCAGGTGACCAGTGTGTCTGGCTTAGTAAACCTTGATGTGAAAATATTGTCTGCAACCTCTTTGCTACATTTGTACCCGGGTGAGTGGTGTCGGGATCTGACTCACTTGTCCGGATGGATTTATGTGTAGTCACGGCCAACTTCTATCCGGGACATCGCTTCCCGGAGGTGTATTGGAATGATCTTCCAGCCGGATTGCATAAGTATGACCGAGAGGATGCATTTCCTCTTGGACCGTTATGTTGGTTAAATTCAAGACGGGACTTCGATAAGTTATGAGAAAATGTATTTTATCGATACGAATCATTATGCGTATCATCAATGATGAACACTACAAATTTATTAAAGTACTGAGAGTAGTTCCATTTTTTCAACGTCGAGGAAATCCGACGCCAGGGACGGTGGAACCGTCGACTTCGTCCCAGCGTTAAATCGTCGTCGCCGCTAGCCGTCCCCCTCCACCGTCGCCTATGCGACGCTAATTTTCAAGGATTTTTTTTTCTTTTATTCTTTGTTTTTTTCTTTGCTTTTGGTTGCAGGTGACATCTAACGAAGATGAAGATGGGAAATGAAACGGGATGGCGGGGAACTCAATATTTTTAAGTTTAGGCTAAGATACCCAAGTTGGGCTAATTGGCTGGGCAAAACGTTTCTAAAAAAAGTTAACAAAACTTATTTTATATATTTTTGTTATTTTATTATCTTATTTTTTTATTTAAAATAAATTAAATAATAAATAAAAGTATTGAAACTAAATTAAATAATAATTAAATTAAATAATGAATCAAATAATATTTAAAAATGATGGCATTATTTACCAAGATAATCCATCGAGATAGCAACATTTACCAAGATAGCATTACTTATTACTTACCTATATACTAGTTGTGATAAATTTATTGTCGTCTGGAGGATTGTGCAAGATAGAGATTGAGGCTCAGGTTACTGTCCAGCGATGTTAAAATCGTTTTTCCCTTGTGCGTGTGTTGTGACTGTTGTCTTAAAACTAAAAGTAAAAAGTAGTAACACCAGAAAAGTAATGTGCGATTGTCTTTATATGGATTCCTTATCACAAGAAGAAGCAACATTAATAATCATCATCGATCTACATGCTTGACGATCAAATCGCATAACCATCACACATACCTATATAGTTATATACATATAGATACATATATTGATACTTAGAGAGTGAATTTAAGGGTAGTATGCAAACATGACACTATTATTAATTTACAAGTTCTTTAAAATCTTTCAAGTAAAATGATTTCTATTTTGAGGTAATCTTTTGAGTATATCTGAGTGTCCAAATCTGTTTGCGAGCTTACTAATTTCAAGATGACTACCCGCTTTACGAGCAGTCCGAAGTTTTACGGGTGAACTTCATGGCCACGAGGAGATTAGTTTTTTCAGCTTCATGAATTCGAACTCATGATCTCCACTTCGAGGTAATTTGTGACAAAGGAAAAAAAAGAAAGCCTTTTTACGTCTACAAATTTCTTTAACACTGTTTAGAGTTTGTTTTGATGAAACTAGCTGATAGATGGAGTTGGAGTTGGAGCAAACTGAATTATACTTTAAGCTAGATGGTGGAGCATATGTTCTATAAGAGTTTGATAAACTAAGAGTGTGTTTGTTTACCTATTAAATATGAATGGTTCAATGTGAAATGTTGGATCATTCATCAATCATTAAACATCTAAATGCTTCATGATTTAGCGTTAATCTATTAAGAGTTGAAACATTCTCTTAACCATTAAACTGTTGAGAAAAGCGACACCGAATTATAGCAAATCGCTAGTAATACTCGAAATAATGACAACAAAGGAACACCAAGATTTAACGTGGAAAACCCCAATAGGGTAAAAACTACGGGCAAGGAAAGAAACGTTTCACTAATAAGAAAAATAGGAATTACACTTTCACTCTAATTACAAGGATAAATATATGTTGTGATTTAGTGCACTTTCAAGACCCGAGAAATTAATAGAACAATTAAGCAATAAATAAAGACACAAGATTTTACGTGGTTCGGCGTGAGGCCTAGTTCACGGGCGGAAGCAGAGATGGATTTTACTAGCAAATATGGCAAACCCGAGGTTACAATGTATCACTCAATCTAGGCTCCGAAAATACTAACAAAGTATTTGGACCACTCACTAGATTATTACACTTCCCTCGTAACTCACTCGTATAGAATTTTATTTAACAATTCTATACTCTCTCTATTTTCTACAATACTTCTCACAAGAGTGTTATAGACTCTTTCAAGTATTATGTAACTTGAGATGGGATGATCAAAAAGAAGCTACTGCCATTCCATGTTATAGATGATGTAAAAGCAAGCAAGTATGATCACGTAACTTTGCATGACCAGCTTTCATTGAATTCATTGCCATCTTTTGTTGACTGAGAATATGAATGCATGTGTGAATTCAAGACATTTCATGGCCAACCTTGAATAATCCCATTTGTTGAATGCATATTTCAACAACCACCCATGTGATCCATCTAGATGTGTTAGATGGCCTAACTTACAATCCAAATTGGAATTAAGTCAAATTAGTCCAACAAATCTCCACCTTGACGAACATTCCATTCCTTTGCTATATGTTCTCAACCTCCGCTATCCGCCACAGCCCTTTCAGGCTCATCACTTTCTTCGAACGCCAATCAAGTTCAAACAATGTTCGAACTTGTTTGTAGTAACTGGTTTTGTCAATATATCTGCCGGATTATCAGCCGTACCAATCTTCTTGAAAATTACAACTCCTTTAGATATGACTTCACGAATAAAGTGATATCGTACATCAATGTGTTTGGTTCTCTCATGATACACTTGATTTTTAGTCAAATGTATGACACTCTGGTTATCACAATGCACTACAGTTTCGTCCTGTTGCAAACCCAGATCACCAACCAAACCCCTCAGCCACTTTGCTTATTTCACACCCTCAGTCATAGCCATGTATTCCGCTTCAGTTGTCGACAAAGCAACTGTCGATTGTAATGTTGCTTTCCAACTAATAGCACATCTTCCGAGAGTAAAAACATATCTCGTCTGAGACCTTCTCCGATCCAAATCACCAGCAAAGTCTGAATTAATGTATCCGGTAACATTAGTATTACCACTGCTATCAAATACTAAGCCAATATCTGTTGTCCCTATGAGGTACCGCATAATCCATTGCACCGCTTTCCAATGAGCTTTCCCTGGACAATCCATATATCTACTCACCACGCTTACCGCCTGTGCAATATCCGGTCTAGTACATACCATAGCATACATGATGCTACCCACAACACTAGCATATGGAACATGTGACATATTGTGACGACCCGGAAAATTTTGACTAATTTTGAACCAAACTCTCGATACGATTTAATATTTTTGACACGATAAGTAAAGTCTGTTAGGTTGTGTCTCAAAAACTTTGAACTGTTACATATATTCAATTGACCTTCGACCAATTTCGATGATTCACGAACAGATAATTGTAAATAGATTTGTGTGTATTTAAATATATATGTATATATAAATATAATAATTTGGAAATTTATTTTAAATATTATATGTTGTTGCATTAAAATTAATTATGTAAAATAAAATAAAAATATGATATTATAATAATTATTATATAAAACATATCTACATATATAAATAAAGTATATAAAATATATATTTTGTGATTTCGAATCTATATAGTAAACGACGTTAACACTCAAATTGCCATTCGATGGATATTAAACAAGTTAAATTCAAACTTACGTGATTTTAAAATAAACGGTGCTTCGAAAATGAGTCATATAAATTTTAGGCTTATTAAAAATATATTTAGAAACTAATTAATAAATTTCAACACTTTTTATATTTTACCCAGGATCGGGAGTGGGCAGTGAGTTAATTTTTGTTTAAATAATTTATGATCGAATTTTATACCATAATGACCAAAATAAATAAATATAGTTAATTTAAAATTTTGAGATTTTGCTGAATACTTTTATCCGCCACTGATTTCAAACAGTGCACGAGATACCAGTACGTACTATTAGTGCATATATATTTTTATGAATTTATTTTGTATTAGGATAAGTTCATGTCTAGTTTATAGTTATATTTATATCTATATCTGGTATATTATGTAAAGCTCATTCACTGAATATTTAATATAGTGAATGGAGAAGGATCCATCATTTGTGAAATCAATCAATTTTACATACAATAATGTAGGCAAGTGAATCCAAATTAAATCCATGATGTGATGAGCTGTTTACCCATTCAAGAGTAATGACTTATTGATATTCTATATGTGTTCTTTTCAATTACGTGTAAAATCTATATACATATATCATGATATCAATTAGGCAGACAACAATTCACGGAATGTAAAGTTAAAGTTAAAACCCTGTATCCATGAAAACAACATATCACCATCTAACTTATCTATCAATTCTTTAGATATATAACATGTATATAATACTGTCATCGAATCCATCTATCTATATTAGATCATTTCATCACCCTGTACATATACATACAAATATAGATCAACCTTACAAAACTCACTTCTACAATTCTTCTTTGTTTTTGTTGGAACCACAAAACAACCTCTTCTTCTCCACTCTCCTGCATCGACTAACCATCTTCATCGGACACTTTATTGTATATCGACACCCACCACCTTTCAACACCATAAACCGCCACTCCCATCTTCAAGAACACCACCTCGTCACCTTTTCCTTCTTTCATGAAACAACCATCACAACTCCATCACCATAATGATTCGAACTTTGAAGATGTACACAACTCAAAACAAAAACCCAAAACACCACTTTCGAAGTGCTGCTTGTTCTTTTCTGGTTGGAACGTAAACCGATTACCACATTAAATCATTACCATTGGGTAACCAAGAACCACAATAACCAACGGTTTTGCTACTCTTTTAATGCTACTTGAAATCCACTAAACAATCACCTAAACCCACTTGACCACTTGATTTATTGTTTTCCTATTTTTAAAACGAACACCACAACCACCACCATTGAAACCTATCTACACTGCTACTCCGTGGCTGTTTTCCTGTCGACGAGTTAAAACCAAAACCAAACGCATTTAAACCTGCTGCTGCCCAAAACGTCACTCCACCATTTTTCTCTCTCTTTCTTGAATTTCTTCTTCGTGAACCTAGATCAACATTGCAACTTTTTTTCTCTCGAACCCTGCTGCATTTGTGTGCTGTCGCCATCGAAAACAGACATCCAAACCAGCGACAAACTGCTGTATAGCTGATATGTCTGCTATTCGTTGCTATCCTATCGAGCAAATTAACGAAAAGAATGAAGGAAATATGTCCACAAAATAAAGTTGTTAACTTGATATATAAGTGTATTATTAGCGTTTTTTTTTTGGTTTTATAATACAAGTGGGACTAGTTAAATTATAATGGTGGACAATTACCTAAAAGCGAACCCCACTGGTATTACTATCTAGTCGATTGGAATATTGGAGCACTGTATTATACATTATTAAATTTTTCAAAGATTAGACAAGTGAGACTAATTTGCCCACCATAATACTTTAGGGACTTGCTTTTTTATTTATTTAAAAGTAAGCAGAATGACGATGGGAGATTTGTAAATGATACGGGTGTTATAATATTAATGAAAGGTGATGGTGAGTTATGAATGATGAAGAGGATGAAGGGACTGTTAATGCAAGGATGATGATGATTAGCGGTTGTGAGGGAGGCGATAGTGATCGTGAGTTGATTATGATGTGTGTACGATTGATGATGAAGGATGTTATGTTAAGGATGATGTATGATGATGAAGGGAGGATGGTGACTAAAATTCAGTGAAGATGAAATGATAATGATTATGATATTAGTAATAATGAAGATGAAAACAGGAGGAGACAAGTTAAATAAAAATTATTATGGCCATTTAATTGTAAAAGAAGTAAATGAGGAATGGTTAGGGAGTATCGGGTTAGCGGGACGTCGCGGGTTCAAACCCGGACTTGGGCATTTTTTTAAGAGCTACTCCTTTGAGGTAGTTATTACTAATACTCTTATTATTATTATTATTTACTTATTATTATTATTATTATTAATTATTATTATTATTATTATTATTATTATTATTATTAATTATTATAATTATTATTACAAATATTAAAGTAATAATTATTAGTATCATTCATACAATTAATATTATTATCATTATTGTTAGTATTAGCAATATCATTATTATTATAATTATTATTATTATTACCATTAATATTATTATCTTTAGCATTAAAAATATTAATAAAATTTTGTTATTATTATTATTATTATTATTAACATTAGTATTATTATCAATATTATTATGATTGTTATCATTATTATTATTAATAACATTATTAGTATCATTATTATTAAAAAAATTATCATTATCATTTTTGTTATTAGTATTATCATTATTAATAAAGTTATTATTATTATTACTATTAGTAAATCAATATTTTCAAAACTATCATTTTAACAAATAAATATTGTGTACATTAAATATATTTATTACATAAGTTTACTAATATTACATAAAAATTATGTTTTAACTAATACAATATTATAACGTTAATTGAATTATATATCAAATAAATATTATAATATATTATAAGTATTAATAAAATTATATATAAATATTAATACACAACGAAATATATATATATAAATTTTGTTCGATTACGATTTTTTGTGTTAATATATATATATATATATATATATATATATATATATATATATATATATATAAATATTAATACACAACTATATATATATATAAATGATATAGGTTCGTGAATCCAAGGCCAACCCTGCTTTGTTCAGTTTCGTCGTATGAATATTTTTACTACAAAATATTGTAGAATGAGTTTCATTTGCTCCCTTTTTAAATGCTTTTGCAATATATATTTTTGGGACTGAGAATACATGCACTTTTATAACTGTTTTACGAAATAGACACAAGTAATCGAAACTACATTCTATGGTTGAATCGTTATACCGGATATCGCCCTTGTTGAACTCGGTAGCCTAAGAATTGGTGTTTATTATAATTGCCACCAATTGACGCGAATCCTAAAGATAGATCTATGGGCTTTGACACGCCCCAGTCAGAGAATTTGAACTGCTTTAGTACTTCGATGTTATATGTTTGGTGATATTCTAGATGCATTTTGTTAATGCCGGTTACCAGGTGTTCAATCCATATGAATGATTTTTATGCAGATGCATGATGTTTATGAGAAATAGAAATGAAAATCTTGTGGTCTATTAAAATGATGAAAATGAATATTGATAATAAACTAATGAACTCACCAACCTTTTGGTTGACACTTTAAAGCATGTTTATTCTCAGGTGTGAAAGAAATCTTCCGCTGTGCATTTGCTCATTTTAGAGATATTACTTGGAGTCATTCATGACATATTTCAAAAGACGTTGCATTCGAGTCGTTGAGTTCATCAAGAATATTATTAAGTCATTGATAGTTTGATATATTATGAAATGGTATGCATGCCTGTCAACTTTCGATGAAATGAAAGTTTGTCTTTTAAAAACGAATGCAATGTTTGTAAAATGTATCATATAGAGGTCAAATACCTCGCGATGTAACCAAATGTAATGTATTCGTCCAGCTTGATTAGGACGGGTCGTTATAGGTGGTATCAGAGCGGTGGTCTTAGTGAACCAGGTCTTGTATTAGTGTGTCTAACTGATAGTTGTTTAGATGCATTAGTGAGTCTGGACTTCGACTGTGTCTGCATGTCAAAAGTTTTGCTTATCATTTCGTGTCGAAAATTAACTGCTTATCATTCTTAGGGAATCACTTGCTTATCATCTTAAAGTCTAGACACATCTTGCTGCCTCTATTGCATAGATAGTGTATAGACAAAGCTCATATCTTAGCGTATCTGTTACTATAAACTTTGCCTGACATATTCCGCAAATCCCTCCGTAATCTACAAAATCTTTTGCTCTATATATATAGATATTTTAGGTAATTAGAATACCATTCGATAGCCGAAAAATCATTTCATATTGAAAAATTCCTTATTCAATCGTACGAAATAGAACTCGCCACCAGTTCAAGTCCCTCAGATTTCGACATGGATGTTCACCTAAACTCCGAAAGCAGCGTCACCAAAATGAATCCAAGCAATCAGCCATCCCCAATTCATCTGATGGGTTCGTATCCTGCTTGATCATTGGAGACAAGAAGAAGGTGATCCCTTCCATCCACCACATTTCCCTCTTGGCGATGAACCTGAAGCACTTACTGGCGAACCTGTTCGAGACACTATTTTCTCTCTTATTTCCAGAGTATTCTGTCATGATTATATTCTATCCAAAATTCTAAACCTTATTCATCCGCTCGTTCCGATCGACAATCATCCTGGAATAATGGAAGAAGTCAACGAGCTTCGCGCTCGAATAATCAATTTGGAAAACGTGGTGCAAAACCTACCAGCTTCAGCAACAGCACCGGCAACACCAGTACCACCAACAACCCAAGTTTCAACGTCACATGCCTCAACATCTCATTCTGTACCTCGAGTATAATCATCGTTCTACGTATCGTTCTACATCAATTATCTTTGTTCTTCATGGCGATTATGTAATCTCTAATGTTTTAGAGATTATGTATTCTAGTTCTAACGATAAATCAAATTAATATCATATTAACTCATTAAATCCATAATTACATCTGAAGAAAATATATATGTATATATGTTTTCATAAAGATTGTAATTAAAAATTCTTTTGTACAAACTGTTAATGGTAAAAATATTTTAACGGGTAGGTAATACCCAAGGAATATTTAGATTTCACATTAATAAGTTACACGGTACATTCTTCCAGTCTAATTCAACAGTCATTTACTATCCTACTTACATCCACAGATATACGTATCCGTTCATCGCAGAATAACCATTTTCACTCAATTTCATATTCGGATTTTTACCTATCAGAATCCAACAAGTGGCATAATGAAGAAGACATTGGACAAAATAAAATTTGTTAGAAACAAACAAATTAACTATGAGAAATTTTGTTAAGAATTCACGCTAAATATTCCTAGCTAACTGTTCCTAGCTAACTGTTGATTCCTTATTACATTTATTTATCGCAATTTATTTATCGCAATTTTAAATTCTCGCAATTTTATTTATCGTCATTTAATTTCTGTATTTATTTTACGCACTTTAAATATCGGGACACGTATACAAGGTTTTGACATATCATATCGACGCATCTATATATATTATTTGGAATAACCATAAATACTCTATATGCAGTAATGTTCGAGTTAGCTATACAGGGTTGAGGTTGATTCTTAAATAATATATATACTTTGAGTTGTGATCGAGTCTGAGACATGTATACAATGGGTCACAAATACGTATTAATTAATTCGAATATTATGTATTAAACTATATATGAATTATTGAATTACTAATTGTGGACTGCTAACTGTGGACTGCCAACATTGGACAATTAAAATAAATTAAAATATTGATTATAACATATGAAACTAAACATTTCTTCAAGTTTTCCACTTAATTTCATCTTAAACCTCATTTGTATCTTGACGATTACAATCTGCGTTCAAACCTTTCATGATTCTTGAAAACATCTCAATCGAGAGGATGAACCAACCGCACTTCATCTACGGAAGAAAAGATTGATGCATATAGTTATGCACCTGAAAAACTCTCGGAAACTGATTAAACATTTAACACGAATCTGTGCTAGCTCCTTTGGTATTGTTATTACCGAAAATAACTTTGCAATCCCTTTCCAAAGTAGCCAATTTTTTCACAGCTTCAGCAAATCAACTTCGACTTTCATTCGGATTAAACTTATTATAACCTTGATATATACGTTTGCCTTTCGTCATCGTTACCTGGAAACCGTTTATATTCCACCACATTAGCAGTAAACTTATCAGCAACTTCAATGATCTTTGAGTTTTTGAAAAATCATTATAACCCTATCATATACTCATCCACATATTGTAACGGGAATTGCCATACCAAGTACCAAGAATCAGCAATTAGTATCTCAAATCTCGCAGCATGCCTACATCAACAGTTATATGTATGTATGTATATATATATATATATATATATATATATATATATATATATATATATATATATTATAATATATATATATATATATATATATATATATATATATATATATATATATATATATATATATATATATATATATATAACATTTTTCTCTTAGAATTATGATCTTCCATTCTGAAATTCTGAAAAGCACTCAGTCTACGAATCAATACTCTGAATGTTGAAAAAGCTGAATGAAGCAGCAAAAACTGTAAACAACCTTAACAGTCGAAAGCTTGATGATAAAGAATAGTGTTGACAAAGCTCAAAAAAAGAGAAGGTCTGGAACTGAAAAATGGATTGAGCAAACCATGAAGGAGGTTGTGGACAAATCACAAAGAATAAACCTACCTTCAAAGAATCCAAATGATTCAGTATCTGCTGGAATTATTATCGAATACCTTGCTCCTGACTCTAAATCTTTACGGACAAATATTCATCATCATTCACCGATGTTAGAAATTCTAAGATATCATCGTATCTTTCATTATAAATATCCTCCATATTTTTGAAGATATTTTCATAACTATTCTTGTAACGACCCTACTTTTTCCGTTAATTATTTAACGACCGTTAACTGTTATTCGTACCACGTCATCTCTATGACCTATATTATTATTTTTGTAATAATATATATATTAATTATTATGTGTTAAATGAATATTTGTATTCATATTTTGAGTTATACGTTTCTACGTGTCGCGGATTTCTATCCGGCGAATCTTTTCGGGTTTTAAACCAACGGTCGAGTTTTTGGGACATTTAAATCCTAATTATTTTAAATATGATATTTTAAGATCATATGATTATATATAGTATATATATTTATTTTTCGTCGCGTATTTGTTATCTCTCCGAATTTTTAATCGCGTAAGCGTGTTTTCGCGTTTCGGGTTTCGATCGAGCGTTCGGGCCACAAGGAATTACACATTTAACAAATTTAGGCCATGAGGGCCCACCCCCATGACCCATTCGGCCGAAGCAACCACGGGGAGGGAGTAATACTCTCTTGATTTTTATTTTGTGGTTTATTATTTCCATTCCAATTTTATCAAAATATAATTTCTTATTTTTGCTCTCCTCTCCCTCTTCCTTCTTCCTTGGCCGTCGCCCAACACCACCATAACATCATCATCATCATCAACAAATATAGCTTGGATCATCAATTAATTAACATCAACGCGTTCCTCTCAATCTCCTCTACGCGACTATACTACTTGATTCTCGTTTAAGGTATAAATCCTAACCCTAGATTTTTAATTTTTCATTACTTTTCTGTATTTTGATGATATATTGATAGTATGATGATTACATGTTATTGTATCGATGTTTGTATGCGTAGAATTGCTCAAATAATTTTGTTTTCGGTTTGATTTAATTGGGACATCAGCTTATACGTTCTTTTCTAATATTTTAACTGATATAAAAGTGAAAATAAAGTATGTAGATGAGTTCCTCTCATCAAGACATTAATTTTAGACTCCAGATTCATGTCGTTTCGATTCTCGGAGCCCTAGATATGATCAAAATGGTATTTTGTTAAGATTGAAATGTGATATTGATATGAACCAGGTGTGGTCTGACTTTGTGACCATCTTTGGTGCATTTAGGGTGTGTTAGTGTGTTAGGATTGATGATGGAATGAACTTTCATATTCGGGTCATCTAAATCCGAGCCACGAATCACCCGCTATGGTTAAAACACATTTTTGAATGAATTGAAGTTCCAAGTGGTGTAATGGCTGATCATCATGACTTGTGGACTGTTCTTGGTGTGTTCTTGAGTGCATCAATGTGTCGGGTGGTTTGATTAGGTGGAGATATATATATAAGGCTCGCCGAAAACCGACACCCGGGGCTCAAGATACGACCCGATGAACTTTTGATTTAAAACTTATGGTTAATAATTAAACTTATGACATAAATAATGATTTTCATTATTATTAAATTACTTATGATATAAAAAGTAATTATTATAATTTAAGACTTATGATATATATTTATTATATCATTTAATTATTACTTATGATTTAATTAACATTTTAAATAAACTTATGATTAATGATACTTTATTATTAATGGAAAATACTTATGATAAGTATTAAATTTATATTATGAGATTATTATAATAAGACTTATAATAAGGATTAATTAATTATTTAATTATTATAAGGCTTAGTTATTATTTAATTATAATTTAATTATTAAATACTTATGATTTAATGATTATAATTAGAAACTTATGATATGATTAATAATTCATTATTAATTAATAATACTTATGATATGATTTAAAATTTATTATTAATTAATAATACTTATATTATGACTAATATTTAATTAATTAATTAAATACTTATGTTATATTAATTATATCATTTAAACTTATATTAACTTTAATAATTCATTTTAATTTAATTAAACTTATGTTATGACATAATTATACATATTTAACTTTAATAAACATTATAACTTACATTATTATTATAACTTACACTTTTAAAATTAACGTTGACTATGTTTGACCAAGGTTGACTTTTGAGTTGCCTTTCGGTTGACTTTGACTTTCAGTTGACTTTTGTTGACTTTTTAGTTAAGGAAACTTTCCTAACTGATAAACTTTCCAAAAATAGAAAATTTCCAAAAATAGAAACTTTCCAAAAATGGAAACCTGCTAAAAATAGAAACTTTCTAAAAATAGAAAGTGTGTGTCCGTACGCTGTTTCGATCAAACCGATGCATGCTGAGTATTGTTCTATGTCTACTTGCAACATGTACAATAGCTATCATACTAAGACTTGACCTAAGTTAGTTATTTATATCGATCTACTTTATTTATAGGTCGGCGTTGTGATCATTCCTGATCACTGTACTCATTTGCTGTTCACTTATTTGTGTTGGTTACTTCGTTACTATTAAGGTGAGTTATAGTTCCGTTTTTACATACTTTTCAAAGTATATTTTTGGGATGTGATTACATGCATTTTATTTCACGTTTAGACACAAGTGACAATTAAATTTAAATTATTCATTGTGAGTTGGACAAAAATATTCCCTAGTCTGGTAACTGTAATCACTGGTTTCTACTGTGAATGCGAATCCTACGGATAGATCTATCGGGTTTGACAACCCCATTTCGAGCTAGTCGCGCTAGCAATTTATAATCGAAATGTTTAGTACTTCGTATTTTGTTGTAGATACACTGTCCGGTGTATATCATTTATTGTGTTTGGCAAGGGTAAATAAAGGGTTAAGTGGTTACCAGGTGGCTCATTGTTAATGGAATAATGTTTAATGTTTTTCAACATTTTTAAATCTTGTGGTCGAAAGTTTATTCAATTATTTAAACCTATAATTCACTCAACCTTTGTGTTGACAGTTTACTCGCATGTTTTCACAGGTACTTGAGTTTATGTGATGCTTCCGCTGTGTTTAGAAGAGTCTGCATGCATTTGGGCAGATTTTATGAAACAATTATGAAACTTAAGCTTGCATTCTGTTTTTGGATAATTTAAATTTGTGGGTTGGTTGGCAATGTTTTGTGTCAACTTTGGTTAATTAATATGTTGGGTTGTATTAAACTACATATTTTGGTATGCTTTCCTTTTTGGGAAACTTTTAAAATAAAAGAATGCAATGTCGTTTGTTAAATTCATTTAAGTTCGATCAAGCTATGGGACCAAGTGACGGAGCCGTTAAGTGTTTTGACGGGGCCATCACAGTTGGTATCAGAGCTCTGGTTGTAGGGAACTAGGCGGTCTTAATGTGGTCAACCCGTGGTTCTTAGGGTGCATTAGAGTCTAGTCTACAGCCCGACCCTTTTGCTATAGCATTATTATGCATTTCATTTTGTATGTGATATATCATAAGCATTTATTTCTATTTCGTATATGGTTTGTGGTTTTACTGTTTGCAGATGTCGACTTCGAGCAACAACTCCGTTCCTGCTCTGCTCCTCCAGCTGCCAGACGCCGTGCTGATCAACCTTTGATCGATGATCCTGTTCACTACTACTTTTCCACTCTCACTCACATGAACAGAGTTTACACCGACAAGACGCGTATTAATGCTCTTAGTGATTGTATGCGTACTTTTCCACATAACGAGGTGATGGACGAGATTTGAGCTAGTATGGATTCGTTCGTCAGTTTCAAGCATAATGTTGGGATCGAGAATCGTAAGCGTAACCGTGAGGTAGACGCTAAGTTCGAGGCTCTCGAGAGCATAGTTCGTGGTTTGAAGGCAGAGTTGGAAGAAGTGAAGGAAAGTAGCGGAAGTATGAGACTCCTGCTGAGACTCATGCCGGCCCAGCTTATCACACCCGCTCTAAGCAGATGTGATATGATGATTCATGATTGATTATTTATTTCATAAGACTTAATGTCCTTTCATACATACATTTTTGGGATATGTACGGCGTTTTGCCGAGGATTTTATTAAGGTTTTGTTATGGGATGTTTTTCATTATGTATGGATGGTTATTTTTATGACATCTATTATCATTATCACATTTTATTTATGATGTTGTGACTCTTGGCATGTTATATTATGCGTAATGTAGATCATGTATGTTAGGTGCTATGTATGTTGTATGATGTTATCATAAAATATGTATGCATGTGGTGGCTATTTCTATAACTATCATAACTGTCTTGTTATTACTCATAGTGTTTACTAACTATTATTTTAATGGTTAATCTTTTCGTGTTCGATCTATTCCTTTATAACACTGGTATTATTTTTAGTACTAATGGTTGTGTTATTCTGTTTTGAAGATCATGCCTCCTAGAGAGTCCAACGAAGCCCGTATGCAACGACTTATCATCGAAGGAATAGCAGCTGCTATGGCAGCAAATGCTAATGCTAATGCGAATAATAATAACCAGGTGGGATGCTCCCACAAAACGTTCATGGCAAGTCGTCCACAGGAATTCAGTGGTACTGAAGGACCCATAGGACTTACCCGCTGGTTCGAGAAAATCGAGTCTATTTTCAGGGTTAGTCGAGTCCGAGAGGAGGACAAGGTTAGTTTTGCTAGCTGCACTCTTAAGGATAGTGCATTGACTTGGTGGAACAACTTGGTTAATAGTTTGGGAAATGATGTGGCTTATGGTTTAACTTGGAATAATTTCAAAGAAAGAATGATCACCCGCTATCGTCCTAGGGGTGAGCTTAAGAAGTTAGAGGTTGAACTTAAGAACTTGAAAATGAAGGGCACCGAATTAGATGCCTACGAGCAAAGTTTCTTCGAGTTGACTTTGTTGTGTCCTAATGTTTATGCTGATGAGAATCTTAAGATTGAAGCTTACATTGATGGGTTATCTGAGAAAATTGAGCATGGGGTCGAGTCTAGTGAGCCCCAGACTATCGAGGCTGCTATGTCTATGGCTCATAAGCTTAATGATAAGATTTTAAGGAGGAGTAAGGCCGCTGTGATCGATGCAAGTGAGGAGGTTGTTAAGAAGACTGATAATGGGAAAAGGAAGTGGGATAATAACTGCAACTAGAACCAAGGTCAGCAAAAGAAACAAGATAATTCCGGTGCTAATAACCGTAATCAGCATGTGTGTCCTCGTTGTTATAAGGCTCATGAGGGTTATTGCACGGTTACTTGTAAGAGGTGTTCCAAACAGGGACACATTGCTAAGGATTGTACGGTGCTTCTGCCGGGTTCTGCTACTCCTGCTGCAGGTGGTAATAATAGTAATAATGCTGGTAATAGAGGTAGGAATGGTAATGGTAATGGGAAGCCGAATAATGGTGGTAATCAGAGAGTTTGTTACGAGTGTGGGAAGCTGGGGCATTTCCGTGATGCCTGTCCTAACAAGAAGACTACTGAGAATGCACGTGTAAGAGCATTCGACATTAATGCCAGGGATGCTGAGGAAGATCCTAAACTTGTTACGGGTACGTTCTCGGTTAACGATTTATCAGTTTATGTACTATTTGATTCAGGGGCTGATTTGAGTTTTGTGTCGAGTAAATTAAGTCCAAAAATCAAAACACCGTTAACTCCTTTAGACAATACTTATGTTGTTGAAATAGCTAATGGTAAAGTGCTTACTGCTAAGACTGTGTATCGTAAATGTAACATTAATTTGGCTGGTAGAGATTTTGAGATAGATTTGGTATCGATTGAACTTGGTAGTTTTGACATTGTTATTGGGATGGATTGGTTGTCTGCGAATCGTGCTGAGATTGTGTGTTATGATAAAGCTATTCGCATTACTAATGTGGTTGGAGAGCCGCTGATGGTTTTTGGAGATAAGAAATGCAGACAGTTAAATCTTATTAGCTGTTTGAAAGTTCATAAACATCTTCGCAAAGGCTGTCATGCTATTCTAGCCCATGTTGTTGATTCCGATAAAGAAAAGAAGAGCGTTGGTGATGTTCATATTGTTATAGATTTTCCCGAGGTATTTCCCGAAGATTTACCTGGCCTTCCGCCGCAACGCGCGGTAGAATTTCAAATTGATCTTGTTCCCGGTGCTGCTCCTGTAGCACGTGCTCCTTATCGACTTGCGCCTTCCGAACTTCAAGAATTGTCAAGTCAACTTCGTGAGTTGTTAGACAAGGGTTTTATTTGTCCTAGTTCGTCCCCTTGGGGAGCACCTGTTCTGTTTGTTAAGAAGAAGGATGGTTCTTTTCGTTTGTGCATTGACTATCGTAAGTTGAACAAGCTTACTATTAAAAACCGTTACCCCCTTCTGAGAATTGATGATCTGTTCGATCTGCTTCAGGGTTCATCTGTTTATTCAAAAATCGATCTTCGTTCCGGCTATCATCAGTTGCGTGTTAAAGAATCTGATGTTTTGAAAACTGCTTTTCGCACCCGTTACGGTCACTTTGAGTTTCTTGTTATGCCGTTCGGATTGACAAATGAACCTGCTGTGTTCATGGACCTCATGAACCATGTGTGTAGACCATATCTGGACAAGTTCGTTATTGTGTTCATCGACGACATCCTTATTTATTCGAAGAGTGATGAAGAGCACGAAGAACATTTGAAGTTAGTGCTCGATCTGTTAAGAAAAGAAGAGTTGTACGCTAAGTTCTCTAAGTGTGCTTTCTGGTTACGAGAATTCAATTCCTTGGACATATTGTTAGTAAACAAGGAATACAAGTTGATCCTGCTAAGATTGAGGCTATTGAAAAGTGGGAAACTCTGAAAACTCCTACTCAGATTCATCAGTTTCTAGGATTGGCAGGTTACTATAGAAGTTTCATTCAAGATTTCTCTCGTATAGCGAAACCTCTGACCGCTTTGACGCACAAGGGGAAAAGTATGAGTGGAAGGATGAACAAGAGACTGCTTTTCAGATTTTAAAGAAGAAGTTGACTACCGCTCCGATATTGTCACTACCTGAGGGTAATGATTATTTTGTTGTTTATTGTGATGCTTCGCGTCAAGGCTTTGGTTGTGTTTTGATGCAACGAAAGAAAGTTATTGCGTACGCGTCACGTCAATTGAAGATTCACGAGCAGAACTATATAACTCATGATTTAGAGTTGGGGGCCGTTGTTTTTGCGCTTAAGATTTGGAGACATTATTTGTATGGGGTCAAGAGTACTATGTACACAGATCACAAAAGTCTTCAACATATCCTCGATCAGAAACAGTTGAACATGAGACAACGAAGATGGATTGAGACGTTGAATGATTATGATTGTGAACTTTTATATCATCTGGGTAAGGCCAATGTTGTGGCAGATGCGTTGAGTCGTAAAGAAAGGGCTGAACCTCGTAGGTTTAGGGCCTTGAACATGACAATTAGAACAAATCTCGCAAGGCAAATTCTTGAGGCACAACAAGAAGCCTTAAAGGAAGAGAATTTTGTGAATGAGAACATGAGAGGTATGGCTAAGAAGTTTGAGGTATGAACATATGGTACTAGATACTTTGCGGGACGTCTTTGGGTTCCGAAGTTTGGTGAACTGCGACAACTTGTTTTAGATGAGGCTCATAAGTCTAGGTACTCTATTCATCCTGGTTCAGGAAAGATGTATCATGACCTTAAGGAGCTGTATTGGTGGCCTAATTTGAAAGGTGATGTGGCTACGTATGTGGCTAAGTGTTTGACATGTGCTAAGGTTAAAGCTGAACATCAAAAACCGTCTGGACTTTTGGTGCAACCTGAGATTCCCGAGTGGAAGTGGGAAGGAATTACGATGGATTTTATTACTAAGTTACCGAGAGTGGCGGGTGGCTATGACACCATTTGGGTGATTGTAGATCGACTCACTAAGTCGGCTCACTTTTTGTCGATTAAAGAAACACATTTGATGGAGAAACTCACTTGTTTGTATTTGAAGGAAATTGTTTCTAGACATGGTGTCCCTGTATCTATTATTTCAGACCGAGACAGTCGATTTGTATCGAGATTTTGGCGATCCTTATAGGAAGCCTTGGGAACTAAGTTAGATATGAGCACCACTTATCATCCTCAAACGGATGGTCAGAGTGAAAGGACCATTCAGACGTTAGAAGATATGTTACGAGCGTGTGTTATTGATTTTGAAAGTGGGTGGGATAAATATTTCCGCTAGCTGAGTTTTCTTATAACAACAGTTATCATGCAAGTATTAAAGCCGCACCGTTTAAAGCTCTGTATGGTAGGAAGTGTAGGTCTCCTGTCTGCTGGAATGAGGTTGGGGATGCTCAACTCACAGGTCCAAAAATTATTCATGAGACTACCGAGAAGATCGTACAGATTAAGGAAAGATTGAGAACCGCCAGAAATTGGCAAAAGAGTTATGCCGATAGGGGAAGGAAAGATGTAGAATTTCAAGTTGATGACCGTGTTATGTTAAAGGTTTCACCTTGGAAAGGTGTGATACGTTTTGGTAAAAGGGGAAAGTTGAGTCCTCGTTTTGTTGGACCATTTGAGATCATTGAGAGAGTTGGACCGGCGGCTTATCGTTTGAAGTTGCCACTAGAACTCGCTGCTGTTCACGATGTTTTTCATGTATCGAATTTAAAGAAGTGTTTGGCCGAAGCCGATAAGACTATTCCTCTGGAAGAACTTCATGTTGATAAGCAACTACATTTTATTGAGGAGCCTGTTGAAATTATGGATCGAGAAGTTAAGACTCTTAAGCAGAGCTGAATTCCTATTGTCCGGGTTAGATGGAACGCCAGACGCGGTCCCGAGTTCACTTGGGAGCGTGAAAATTAGATGAAGCAGAAGTACCCGCATTTGTTCCCAGATGCTGAGTCAACCCCTGCACCTGCTTAAATTTCGGGACGAAATTTCCGTAACCGGAAGGTACTGTAACGACCCTACTTTTTCCGTTATCTTTTCCGTTAACTATTTAATGACCGTTAACTGTTATTCGTACCACGTCATCTCTATGACCTATATTATTATTTTTGTAATAATATATATATTAACTATTATGTGTTAAATGAATATTTGTATTCATATTTTGAGTTATATGTTTCTACGTGTCGCGGATTTCTATCCGGCGAATCTTTTCGGGTTTTAAACCAACGGTCGAGTTTTTGGGACATTTAAATCCTAATTATTTAAAATATGATATTTTAAGATCATATGATTATATATAGTATATATATTTACTTTTCGTCGCGTATTTGTTATCTCTCCGAATTTTTAATCGCGTAAGCGTGTTTTCGCGTTTCAGGTTTCGATCGGGCGTTCGGGCCACAAGGAATTACACATTTAACAAATTTGGGCCATGAGGGCCCACCCCCATGACCCATTCTGAAATGTCCCATTCATATTTATTATAAACGTTCCATATTAATTGATTTCGTCGCGAGGTTTTGACCTCTATATGAGACGTTTTTCAAAGACTACATTCATTTTTAAAACAACCATAACCTTTATTTTATCTATAAAGGTTTAAAAAGCATTACGTAGATTATCAAATAATGATAATATAAAATATACCGTTTACACACGACCATTACATAATGGTTTACAATAAGAATATCAAAAATAAGTTTCTTGAATGCAGTTTTTACATAATATCATACAAGCATGGACTTCAAATCTTGTCCTTATTTTAGTATGCAACAGCGAAAGCTCTTAATAATCACCTGAGAATAAACATGCTTAAAACCTCAACAAAAATGTTGGTGAGTTATAGGTTTAACCTATATATTATCAAATCATAATAATAGACCACAAGATTTCATATTTCAATATACATCCCATACATAGAGATAAAAATCATTCATACAGTGAACACCTGGTAATCGACATTAACAAGATGCATATAAGAATATCCCCTATCATTCCGAGAAATTCTTCGAACATGATAAAAACGAATTCGAAGTACTAAAGCATCCGGTACTTTGGATGGGGTTCGTTAGGCCCAATAGATCTATCTTTAAGATTCGCGTCAATTAGTAGATCGGTTTACTAATTCTTAGGCTACCAAGCAAAAGGGGCATATTCGGCTTCGATCATTCACCCATATAATGTAGTTTCATTTACTTGTGTCTATTTCGTAAAACATTTATAAAACTGCATGTATTCTCATCCCAAAATATTAGATTTTAAAAGTGGGATTATAACTCACTTTCACAGATTTTTACTTCGTCGGGAGTAAGACTTGGCCACTGATCGATTCACAAACCTATAACAAATATATATACATATACATATATATATATATATATATATATATATATATATATATATATATATATGTATATATATATATATATATATATATATATATATATATATATATATATATATATATATATATATATATATATATATCAAAGTATGTTCAAAATATATTTACAATATTTTTAATACATTTTGATGTTTTAAGTTTATTAAGTCAGCTGTCCTCGTTAGTAACCTACAACTAGTTGTCCATAGTTAGATGTACAGAAATAAATTGATATATATTATCTTGAATCAATCCATGACCCAGTGTATACACGTCTCAGGCTAGATCACAACTCAAAGTATATATATTTTTGGAATCAACCTCAACCCTGTATAGCTAACTTAAACATTACTGCATATAGAGTGTCTATGGTTGTTCCAAATAATATATATACATGGGTCGATATGATATGTCAAAACATTTGCATACGTGTCTATGGTATCCCAAGATTACATAATATATTAGAATACATATATAATACAATATAAGTTAGCTAGGATATGATTTGTATAGAATTGTTACAATATTTCCCGTAGCTATAACAATCAAAAAAATCCAATCTTGTTTTACCCATAACTTCTTCGTTTTAAATCCGTTTTGAGTGAATCAAATTGCTATGGTTTCATATTGAACTCTATTTTATGAATCTAAACAGAAAAATTATAGGTTTATAGTCGAAAATATAAGTTACAAGTCATTTTTGTAAGAGGTAGTCATTTCAGTCGAAAGAACGACGTCTTGATGACCATTTTGAAAAATATAATTTCACTTTGAGTTTAACCATGATTTTTGGATATAGTTTCATGTTCATAAGAAAAATCATTTTTCCAGAAGAACAACTTTTAAATCAAAGTTTATCATAGTTTTTAATTATCAAACCCCAAACAGCCCGCCGTGTTACTACGACGGCGTATGTCCGATTTTACGGTGTTTTTCATGTTTTCAGGTTTTAAATCATTAAGTTAGCATATCATAAAGACATATAATATGTGTTTAGTTGATTTTAAAAGTCAAGTTAGAAGGATTAACTTTTGTTTGCGAACAAGTATAGAATTAACTAAACTATGTTCTAGTGATTTCAAGTTTAAACCTTCGAATAAGGTAGTTTTATATATATGAATCGAATGATGTTATGAACATCATTACTACATCAGGTTTTGTGGATAAACCTACTGGAAATGAGAAAAATAGATCTAGCTTCAAAGGATCCTTGGATGGCTTGAAAGTTCATGAAGCAGAATCATGACACGAAAATAAGTTCAAGTAAGATTTCCACTCGAAATAAGATTGTTATAGTTATAGAAATTGAATCAAAGTTTGAATATGAGTATTACCTTGTATTAGAAAGATATATTACTGTAAATAAGAAAGATTTCTTGAGGTTGGATGATCACTTTACAAGATTGGAAGTAAGCTAGCAAACTTGGAAGTATTCTTGATTTTATAAAACTAGAACTTATAGAATTTATGAAGAACATTTAGAACTTGAAGATAGAACTTGAGAGAGATCAATTAGATGAAGAAAATTGAAGAATGAAAGTGTTTGTAGGTGTTTTTGGTCGTTGGTATATGGATTAGATATAAAGGATGTGTAATTTTGTTTACATGTAAATAAGTCATGAATGATTACTAATATTTTTATAATTTTATGAGATATTTCATGCTAGTTGCCAAATGATGGTTCCCACATGTGTTAGGTGACTCACATGGGCTGCTAAGAGCTGATCATTGGAGTGTATATACCAATAGTACATACATCTAAAAGCTGTGTATTGTACGAGTACGAATACGGGTGCATACGAGTAGAATTGTTGATGAAACTGAACGAGGATGTAATTGTAAGCATTTTTGTTAAGTAGAAGTATTTTTATAAGTGTCTTGAAGTCTTTCAAAAGTGTATGAATACATATTAAAACACTACATGTATATACATTTTAACTGAGTCGTTAAGTCATCGTTAGTCGTTACATGTAAATGTTGTTTTGAAACCTTTAGGTTAACGATCTTGTTAAATGTTGTTAACCCATTGTTTATTATATCTAAAGAGATGTTAAATTATTACATTATCATGATATTATGATATATTAATATATCTTAGTATGATATATATACAGTTAAATGTTGTTACAACGATAATCGTTACATATATGTCTCGTTTCGAAATCATTAAGTTAGTAGTCTTGTTTTTACATATGTAGTTCATTGTTAATATACTTAATGACATGTTTACTTATCATTTATCATGATTAAACATAGTTTATCAATATCTTAATATGATTCATATGTATTTAGTAAGACGTTGTTATAACGATAATCGTTATATATATCGTTCGAGTTTCTTAATTCAATAAACTCAATTTTATGTATATAACTCATTGTTAAAATACCTAATGAGATACTTACTTATCATAATATCATGTTAACTATAGATATAATCATATATATGTCATCATATAGTTTCTATAAGTTTTAACGTTCGTGAATCACCGGTCAACTTGGGTGGTCAATTGTCTATATGAAACCTATTTCAATTAATCAAGTCTTAACAAGTTTGATTGCTTAACATGTTGGAAACACTTAATCATGTAAATAACAATTTCATTTAATATATATAAACATGGAAAAGTTCGGGTCACTACACATTCGGCCGAAGCAACCAAGGGGAGGGAGTAATACTCCCTTGATTTTTATTTTGTGGTTTATTATTTCCATTCCAATTTTATCAAAACCTAATTTCTTATTTTTGCTCTCCTCTCCCTCTTCCTTCTTCCTTGGCTGTCTCCCAACACCACCATAACATCATCATCATCATCAACAAATATAGCTTGGATCATCAATTAATTAACATCAACGCGTTCCTCTCAATCTCCTCTACGCGACTATACTACTTGATTCTCGTTTAGGGTATAAACCCTAACCCTAGATTTTTAATTTTTCATTACTTTTCTGTATTTTGATGATATATTGATAGTATGATGATTACATGTTATTGTATCGATGTTTGTATGCGTAGAATTGCTCAAATAATTATGTTTTCGGTTTGATTTAATTGGGACAGCAGCTTATACGTTCTTTTCTGATATTTTAGAAGATATAAAAGTGAAAATAAAGTATATAGATGAGTTCCTCTCATCAAGAAATTAATTTTAGACTCCGGATTCATGTCGTTTCGATTCCCGGAGCCCTAGATATGATCAAAATGGTATTTTGTTAAGATTGAAATGTGATATTGATATGAACCAGGTGTGTTCCGAATTTGTGACCATATTTGGTGTATTTAGGGTGTGTTAGTGTGTTAAGATTGATGATGGGATGAACTTTCATGTTCGGGTCATCTAAATCCGAGCCACGAATCACCCGTTATGGCTAAAACACGTTTTTGAATGAATTGAAGTTCCAAGTGGTGTAATGGCTGATCATCACAACTTGTGGACTGTTCTTGGTGTGTTCTTGAGTGCATCAATGTGTCGGGTGGTTTGATTAGGCGGATATATATATAAAAGGCTCGCCGAAAATCGACACCCGGGGCTCAAGATACGACCCGATGAACTTTTGATTTAAAACTTATGGTTAATAATTAAACTTATGACATAAATAATGATTTTAATTATTATTAAATTACTTATGATATAAAAAGTAATTATTATAATTTAAGACTTATGATATATATTTATTATATCATTTAATTATTACTTATGATTTAATTAACATTTTAATTAAACTTATGATTAATAATACTTTATTATTAATGGAAAATACTTATGATAAGTATTAAACTTATATTATGAGATTATTATAATAAAACTTATAATAAGGATTAATTAATTATTTAATTATTATAAGGCTTAGTTATTATTTAATTATAATTTAATTATTAAATACTTATGATTTAATGATTATAATTAGAAACTTGTGATATGATTAATAATTCATTATTAATTAATAATACTTATGATATGATTTAAAACTTATTATTAATTAATAATACTTATATTATGACTAATATTTAATTAATTAATTAAATACTTATGTTATATTAATTATATCATTTAAACTTATATTAACTTTAATAATTCATTTTAATTTAATTAAACTTATGTTATGACATAATTATACATATTTAACTTTAATAAACATTATAACTTATATTATTATTATAACTTACACTTTTAAAATTTGTAGTGACCCGAACTTTTCCATGTTTATATATATTAATTGAGATTGATGTTTACATGATTAAATGTTTCCAACATGTTAAGCAATCAAACTTGTTAAGACTTGATTAATTGAAATAGGTTTCATATAGACAATTGACCACCCAAGTTGACCGGTGATTCACGAACGTTAAAACTTGTAAAAAAACTATATGATGACATATATGGTTATATATATAGTTAACATGATATTATGATAAGTAAACATATCATTAATTATATTAACAATGAACTACATATGTAAAAACAAGACTACTAACTTAATGATTTTGAAACGAGACATATATGTAACGTTTATCGTTGTAACGACATTTAATGTATATATATCATATTAAGAGATATTCGTACATCATAATATCATGTTAATATAATAATTTAAAATCTCTTTTGTTATTATAAACATTGGGTTAACAACATTTAACAAGATCGTTAACCTAAAGGTTTCAAAACAACACTTACATGTAACGACTAACGATGACTTAACGACTCAGTTAAAATGTATATACATGTAGTATTTTAATATGTATTTATACACTTTTGAAAGACTTCAATACACTTATCAAAATACTTCTACTTAACAAAAATGCTTACAATTACATTCTCGTTCAGTTTCATCAACAATTCTACTCGTATGCACCCGTATTCGTACTCGTACAATACACAGCTTTTAGATGTATGTACTATTGGTATATACACTCCAATGATCAGCTCTTAGCAGCCCATGTGAGTCACCTAACACATGTGGGAACCATCATTTGGCAACTAGCATGAAATATCTCATAAGATTACAAAAATATGAGTAATCATTCATGACTTATTTACATGAAAACAAAATTACATATCCTTTATATCTAATCCATACACCAATGACCAAAAACACCTACAAACACTTTCATTCTTCAATTTTCTTCATCTAATTGAACTCTCTCAAGTTCTATCTTCAAGTTCTAAGTGTTCTTCATAAATTCCAAAAGTTCTAGTTTCATAAAATCAAGAATACTTTCAAGTTTGCTAGCTCACTTCCAATCTTGTAAGGTGATCATCCAACCTCAAGAAATCTTTGTTTCTTACAGTAGGTTATCATTCTAATACAAGGTAATAATCATATTCAAACTTTGGTTCAATTTCTATAACTATAACAATCTTATTTCAAGTGATGATCTTACTTGAACTTGTTTTCGTGTCATGATTTTGCTTCAAGAACTTTGAGCCATCCAAGGATCCATTGAAGCTAGATCTATTTTTCTCTTTTCCAGTAGGTTCATCCAAGGAACTTAAGGTAGTAATGATGTTCATAACATCATTCGATTCATACATATAAAGCTATCTTATTCGAAGGTTTAAACTTGTAATCACTAGAACATAGTTTAGTTAATTCTAAACTTGTTCGCAAACAAAAGTTAATCCTTCTAACTTGACTTTTAAAATCAACTAAACACATGTTCTATATCTATATGATATGCTAACTTAATGATTTAAAACCTGGAAACACGAAAAACACCGTAAAACCGGATTTACGCCGTCGTAGTAACACCGCGGGCTGTTTTGGGTTAGTTAATTAAAAACTATGATAAACTTTGATTTAAAAGTTGTTATTCTGAGAAAATGATTTTTATTATGAACATGAAACTATATCCAAAAATTATGGTTAAACTCAAAGTGGAAGTATGTTTTCTAAAATGGTCATCTAGACGTCGTTCTTTCGACTGAAATGACTACCTTTACAAAAACGACTTGTAACTTATTTTTCCGACTAGAAACCTATACTTTTTTGGTTTAGATTCATAAAATAGAGTTCAATATGAAACCATAGCAATTTGATTCACTCAAAACGGATTTAAAATGAAGAAGTTATGGGTAAAACAAGATTGGATAATTTTTCTCATTTTAGCTACGTGAAAATTGGTAACAAATCTATTCCAACCATAACTTAATCAACTTGTATTATATATTATGTAATCTTGAGATACCATAGACACGTATACAATGTTTCGACCTATCATGTCGACACATCTATATATATTTCGGAACAACCATAGACACTCTATATGTGAATGTTGGAGTTAGCTATACAGGGTTGAGGTTGATTCCAAAATATATATAGTTTGAGTTGTGATCAATACTGAGATACGTATACACTGGGTCGTGGATTGATTCAAGATAATATTTATCGATTTATTTCTGTACATCTAACTGTGGACAACTAGTTGTAGGTTACTAACGAGGACAGCTGACTTAATAAACTTAAAACATCAAAATATATTAGAAGTGTTGTAAATATATTTTGAACATACTTTGATATATATGTATATATTGTTATAGGTTCGTGAATCAACCAGTGGCCAAGTCTTACTTCCCGACGAAGTAAAAATCTGTGAAAGTGAGTTATAGTCCCACTTTTAAAATCTAATATTTTTGGGATGAGAATACATGCAGGTTTTATAAATGATTTACAAAATAGACACAAGTACGTGAAACTACATTCTATGGTTGAATTATCGAAATCGAATATGCCCTTTTTATTAAGTCTGGTAATCTAAGAATTAGGGAACAGACACCCTAATTGACGCGAATCCTAAAGATAGATCTATTGGGCCTAACAAACCCCATCCAAAGTACCGGATGCTTTAGTACTTCGAAATTTATATCATATTCGAAGGGTGTCCCGGAATGATGGGGATATTCTTATATATGCATCTTGTTATTGTCGGTTACCAGGTGTTCACCATATGAATGATTTTTATCTCTATGTATGGGATGTGTATTGAAATATGAAATCTTGTGGTCTATTGTTACGATTTGATATATATAGGTTAAACCTATAACTCACCAACATTTTTGTTGACATTTTAAGCATGTTTATTCTCAGGTGATTATTAAGAGCTTCCGCTGTCGCATACTTAAATAAGGACAAGATTTGGAGTCCATGCTTGTATGATATTGTGTAAAAACTGCATTCAAGAAACTTATTTTGTTGTAACATATTTGTATTGTAAACCATTATGTAATGGTCGTGTGTAAACAGGATATTTTAGATTATCATTATTTGATAATCTACGTAAAGCTTTTTAAACCTTTATTGATGAAATAAAGGTTATGGTTTGTTTAAAAATGAATGCAGTCTTTGAAAAACGTCTCATATAGAGGTCAAAACCTCGCAACGAAATCAATTAATATGGAACGTTTTTAATCAATAAGAACGGGACATTTCAGTTGGTATCCGAGCGTTGGTCTTAGAGAACCAGAAAATTTGCATTAGTGTGTCTTATCGAGTTTGTAGGATGCATTAGTGAGTCTGGACTTCGACCGTGTTTTCTTTAAAAATGATTGCTTAACATTTTTGTTGGAAACTATATATTTTTAACATATGAATATTATGTGATATATTAATCTCTTAACGTGTTTGATATTATGTGATAGATGTCTACCTCTAGAACAAGTCCCATTGACTCACCTAATAATAATGAAGAGTCAAATGTAAATTGGAATGATTTGTGGACTGATTCACAAGTTCTCGAAGAGGAACCGGAAGAAGAGTCGGAACCGGAAGAAGAATCGGAACCGGAAGAAGAATCGGAACCGGATGAAGAAATAGAACCGGTGGGGGAAATAATAAAACGGTTAAGTAAAAGAAAATCCTCAACCAACCGACCAAAGTTAATTATGGTCAATGGTGTTTCCGCCAAGGAAGCAAAATATTGGGAGGATTACCAATTCTCCGATGAATCGGATTCCGACGAGAATTCCGATGATGTTATAGAAATTACCCCAACTGAATTTAAAAAGGCAAAAGAAAATAATAAGGGAAAGGGCATAAAAATAGAGAAATCTAATTCCAACCCCGATGAACTTTATATGTATCGTCAACCCCCGAAGTCCTTAAGTTGTAACAATGACCCGGGAACCTCTAAACCACCAGGTTTTTCTAAACCAATGTGGACAACGACGGCTCGTATTAGGGGAACATCATATATCCCTAGAAACTTGGCAAAACGAACCAAAACCGAAGAAGAAGAAACGAGCGAGTCGGAATAAGATAGCTGTATTCGTGTGGTGTAATATATGGAATATAGTGTTCTTATGCTTTATGATATATGTAAAAATTGCTTGTATTAATAAGTATTTTTTTTATGAATCTAACTCTTGTCTATTTTACAGTTTAAAAACACAAAATGGATAGACAACCCAATATTTTAAGAGACCTACCCGGAGACATGATTGATGAAATCTTGTCTAGAGTCGGCCAGAATTCTTCGGCACAACTATTTAAGGCGAGATCAGTTTGTAAGACATTCGAAGAACGTTCCAAGAATGTCTTGGTTTATAAGAGACTTTCGTTTGAAAGATGGGGGATATCACATTGGGAAACCCATAAGTTACGATGTGTTTACTTTGACGCATATATTGCGGGGAACCCAAATGCTATTTTACGCAACGGGTTAAGAAATTATTTTGACTCAATATATCCGAATATTGGACTTCGTGATTTAGAAAAAGCAGCTGACATGCAACATAAAGAAGCATGTTATGCTTACGGATTAGTAATGTTCGCTTCTCACCAAAGTGAGAACAAGAACATCGGGCTACAACTATTAAACAAAACGTTTCCACAAGTGACGGAGTCGGTAATTGGGGTAAGAAATGAGGTTTTTAGATTATTACGGGACTGTTGGACATTACGTAACCCTCGTCCCTTTGATGACGTTACAACACGCTGTCTTATCAACGGCCATAACGGTTATGTTGCACAAGACCAAGGATGGGAAGTAGTCCTAGTAAAACCAGAATGCATGACTTGTTTCTGGACGTATGAATTACGTGTCTTTATTGCCTTTGCTGAACGACTTGTGTACTAGCTAGAATTGTCTTCACAACTATCTTGTATCAAAGTTATTGTGTGCTATATTTCATGCTTTATGTAAAATAAGCGGTATTGTAAGTTTGTAAAATATTGTATAAAAGTTTGAACGCGAAATATTATTATAATCAGTTTTTCATATAGAATTGTAGTAGTTGGATTGTATATTAGCTACTAAGTATGAACTTAACGGGTAGGTACTACCCGAATTTAAACTTATAAAACGCTAATATGAAGAAAAAGCTTTTATAAATGAGTTCATATTATGCTACGAAATACTATTAACTACTCTTAATATAATATTCTGTATGATTAACTTGTTCCATTTAACTATTTTGAAGGAAATGGCACCGACTACTCGACACACCGTGAATATGAATGAAGAGGAATTCCGTACTTTTCTAGCTTCAAACATAGCTGCAGTACAGGCTGCGCTACATACCAACAATAACCTTGGATCTAGCAGTACAGGAAATCGTGTAGGATGCACCTACAAAGAATTCACTGCCTGCAAACCTTTGGAATTTGATGGAACCGAAGGACCGATCGGATTGAAACGGTGGACCGAGAAGGTTGAATCGGTGTTTGCCATAAGTAAGTGTACTGAAGAGGACAAAGTGAAGTACGCTACGCATACCTTCACAGGTTCTGCGTTAACATGGTGGAATACCTATCTAGAGCAAGTGGGACAAGATGATGCGTACGCACTACCGTGGTCAGCATTCAAGCACTTGATGAACGAGAAGTACCGTCCCAGAACCGAGGTCAATAAGCTCAAGACAGAACTTAGAGGGTTACGAACCCAAGGATTTGATATTACCACGTACGAAAGACGATTCACAGAATTGTGCCTATTGTGTCCGGGAGCATTCGAAGATGAGGAAGAGAAGATCGACGCGTTTGTGAAAGGATTACCGGAAAGAATCCAAGAAGATATAAGTTCACACGAGCCCGCCTCCATACAACAGGCATGTAGAATGGCTCACAAACTCGTGAACCAAATTGAAGAAAGAATTAAAGAACAGACTGCTGAAGAGGCCAATGTGAAGCAAGTCAAAAGAAAGTGGGAGGAAAACGGTGATAAGAATCACCAATACAACAACAACAGCAATTACAACAATAATCGCAACAATTATCCCAACAATCGCAACATCAATCGCAACTACAACAAACGGCCCAACAACAACAACAACAACAACAACAACAACAGCAACTACAACAATCATCCCAACAACAATAATAACCGCAACAACAACAACAATCAGAAGCAACTATGCCAAAGGTGTGAAAAGAATCACTCGGGGTTCTGCACCAAATTTTGCAACAAGTGTAAAAGAAATGGTCATAGCGCGGCGAAGTGTGAGGTCTACGGACCAGGGGTTAATAGAACGAAAGGAACAAATGGTGTCGGAACGAGTAATGGCGGAGCAAGTAGTGTCGGAGCAAGTTATGCCAATGTAGTTTGTTATAAATGTGGAAAACCGGGCCACATTATTAGAAATTGCCCGAACCAGGAGAACACGAATGGACAAGGCCGTGGAAGAGTTTTCAATATTAATGCGGCAGAGGCACAGGAAGACCCGGAGCTTGTTACGGGTACGTTTCTTATTGACAATAAATCTGCTTACGTTTTATTTGATTCGGGTGCGGATAGAAGCTATATGAGTAGAGATTTTTGTGCTAAATTAAGTTGTCCATTGACGCCTTTGGATAGTAAATTTTTACTCGAATTAGCAAATGGTAAATTAATTTCAGCAGATAATATATGTCGGAATCGAGAAATTAAACTGGTTAGCGAAACATTTAAGATTGATTTGATACCAGTAGAGTTAGGGAGTTTTGATGTGATAATCGGTATGGACTGGTTGAAAGAAGTGAAAGCGGAGATCGTTTGTTACAAAAATGCAATTCGCATTATACGAGAAAAAGGAAAACCCTTAATGGTGTACGGAGAAAAGGGCAACACGAAGCTACATCTTATTAGTAATTTGAAGGCACAAAAACTAATAAGAAAAGGTTGCTATGCTGTTCTAGCACACGTCGAGAAAGTACAAACTGAAGAAAAGAGCATCAATGATGTTCCCATTGCAAAAGAATTTCCCGATGTATTTCCGAAAGAATTACCGGGATTACCCCCACATCGATCCGTTGAATTTCAAATAGATCTTGTACCAGGAGCTGCACCAATAGCTCGTGCTCCTTACAGACTCGCACCCAGCGAGATGAAAGAACTGCAAAGCCAATTACAAGAACTTTTAGAGCGTGGTTTCATTCGACCAAGCACATCACCGTGGGGAGCTCCTGTTTTGTTTGTCAAGAAGAAAGATGGTACATTCAGGTTGTGTATCGACTACCGAGAGTTGAACAAACTTACCATCAAGAACCGCTACCCACTACCGAGAATCGACGACTTATTTGATCAACTACAAGGCTCGTCTGTTTATTCAAAGATTGACTTACGTTCCGGGTATCATCAAATGCGGGTGAAAGAAGATGATATTCCAAAGACTGCTTTCAGAACACGTTACGGTCATTACGAGTTTATGGTCATGCCGTTTGGTTTAACTAATGCACCAGCTGTGTTCATGGACCTTATGAACCGAGTGTGTGGACCATACCTTGACAAGTTTGTCATTGTTTTCATTGATGACATACTTATTTACTCAAAGAATGACCAAGAACACGGTGAACATTTGAGAAAGGTGTTAGAAGTATTGAGGAAGGAAGAATTGTACGCTAAGTTTTCAAAGTGTGCATTTTGGTTGGAAGAAGTTCAATTCCTCGGTCACATAGTGAACAAAGAAGGTATTAAGGTGGATCCGGCAAAGATAGAAACTGTTGAAAAGTGGGAAACCCCGAAAACTCCGAAACACATACGCCAGTTTTTAGGACTAGCTGGTTACTACAGAAGGTTCATCCAAGACTTTTCCAGAATATCAAAACCCTTGACTGCATTAACGCATAAAGGGAAGAAATTTGAATGGAATGATGAACAAGAGAAAGCGTTTCAGTTATTGAAGAAAAAGCTAACTACGGCACCTATATTGTCATTGCCTGAAGGGAATGATGATTTTGTGATTTATTGTGATGCATCAAAGCAAGGTCTCGGTTGTGTATTAATGCAACGAACGAAGGTGATTGCTTATGCGTCTAGACAATTGAAGATTCACGAACAAAATTATACGACGCATGATTTGGAATTAGGCGCGGTTGTTTTTGCATTAAAGACTTGGAGGCACTACTTATATGGGGTCAAAAGTATTATATATACCGACCACAAAAGTCTTCAACACATATTTAATCAGAAACAACTGAATATGAGGCAGCGTAGGTGGATTGAATTATTGAATGATTACGATTTTGAGATTCGTTACCACCCGGGGAAGGCAAATGTGGTAGCCGATGCCTTGAGCAGGAAGGATAGAGAACCCATTCGAGTAAAATCTATGAATATAATGATTCATAATAACATTACTACTCAAATAAAGGAGGCGCAACAAGGAGTTTTAAAAGAGGGAAATTTAAAGGATGAAATACCCAAAGGATCGGAGAAGCATCTTAATATTCGGGAAGATGGAACCCGGTATAGGGCTGAAAGGATTTGGGTACCAAAATTTGGAGATATGAGAGAAATGGTACTTAGAGAAGCTCATAAAACCAGATACTCAATACATCCTGGAACGGGGAAGATGTACAAGGATCTCAAGAAACATTTTTGGTGGCCGGGTATGAAAGCCGATGTTGCTAAATACGTAGGAGAATGTTTGACGTGTTCTAAGGTCAAAGCTGAGCATCAGAAACCATCAGGTCTACTTCAACAACCCGAAATCCCGGAATGGAAATGGGAAAACATTACCATGGATTTCATCACTAAATTGCCAAGGACTGCAAGTGGTTTTGATACTATTTGGGTAATAGTTGATCGTCTCACCAAATCAGCACACTTCCTACCAATAAGAGAAGATGACAAGATGGAGAAGTTAGCACGACTGTATTTGAAGGAAGTCGTCTCCAGACATGGAATACCAATCTCTATTATCTCTGATAGGGATGGCAGATTTATTTCAAGATTCTGGCAGACATTACAGCAAGCATTAGGAACTCGTCTAGACATGAGTACTGCCTATCATCCACAAACTGATGGGCAGAGCGAAAGGACGATACAAACGCTTGAAGACATGCTACGAGCATGTGTTATTGATTTCGGAAACAGTTGGGATCGACATCTACCGTTAGCAGAATTTTCCTACAACAACAGCTACCATTCAAGCATTGAGATGGCGCCGTTTGAAGCACTTTATGGTAGAAAGTGCAGGTCTCCGATTTATTGGAGTGAGGTGGGGGATAGACAGATTACGGGTCCAGAGATTATACAAGAAACTACCGAGAAGATCATCCAAATTCAACAACGGTTGAAAACCGCCCAAAGTCGACAAAAGAGCTACGCTGACATTAAAAGAAAAGATATAGAATTTGAAATTGGAGAGATGGTCATGCTTAAAGTTTCACCTTGGAAAGGCGTTGTTCGATTTGGTAAACGAGGGAAATTAAATCCAAGGTATATTGGACCATTCAAGATTATTGATCGTGTCGGACCAGTAGCTTACCGACTTGAGTTACCTCAACAACTCGCGGCTGTACATAACACTTTCCACGTCTCGAATTTGAAGAAATGTTTTGCTAAAGAAGATCTCACTATTCCGTTAGATGAAATCCAAATCAACGAAAAACTCCAATTCATCGAAGAACCCGTCGAAATAATGGATCGTGAGGTTAAAAGACTTAAGCAAAACAAGATACCAATTGTTAAGGTTCGATGGAATGCTCGTAGAGGACCCGAGTTCACCTGGGAGCGTGAAGATCAGATGAAGAAGAAATACCCGCATCTATTTCCAGAAGATTCGTCAACACCTTCAACAGCTTAAAATTTCGGGACGAAATTTATTTAACGGGTAGGTACTGTAGTGACCCGAACTTTTCCATGTTTATATATATTAATTGAGATTGATGTTTACATGATTAAATGTTTCCAACATGTTAAGCAATCAAACTTGTTAAGACTTGATTAATTGAAATAGGTTTCATATAGACAATTGACCACCCAAGTTGACCGGTGATTCACGAACGTTAAAACTTGTAAAAAAACTATATGATGACATATATGGTTATATATATAGTTAACATGATATTATGATAAGTAAACATATCATTAATTATATTAACAATGAACTACATATGTAAAAACAAGACTACTAACTTAATGATTTTGAAACGAGACATATATGTAACGTTTATCGTTGTAACGACATTTAATGTATATATATCATATTAAGAGATATTCGTACATCATAATATCATGTTAATATAATAATTTAAAATCTCTTTTGTTATTATAAACATTGGGTTAACAACATTTAACAAGATCGTTAACCTAAAGGTTTCAAAACAACACTTACATGTAACGACTAACGATGACTTAACGACTCAGTTAAAATGTATATACATGTAGTGTTTTAATATGTATTTATACACTTTTGAAAGACTTCAATACACTTATCAAAATACTTCTACTTAACAAAAATGCTTACAATTACATTCTCGTTCAGTTTCATCAACAATTCTACTCGTATGCACCCGTATTCGTACTCGTACAATACACAGCTTTTAGATGTATGTACTATTGGTATATACACTCCAATGATCAGCTCTTAGCAGCCCATGTGAGTCACCTAACACATGTGGGAACCATCATTTGGCAACTAGCATGAAATATCTCATAAGATTACAAAAATATGAGTAATCATTCATGACTTATTTACATGAAAACAAAATTACATATCCTTTATATCTAATCCATACACCAATGACCAAAAACACCTACAAACACTTTCATTCTTCAATTTTCTTCATCTAATTGAACTCTCTCAAGTTCTATCTTCAAGTTCTAAGTGTTCTTCATAAATTCCAAAAGTTCTAGTTTCATAAAATCAAGAATACTTTCAAGTTTGCTAGCTCACTTCCAATCTTGTAAGGTGATCATCCAACCTCAAGAAATCTTTGTTTCTTACAGTAGGTTATCATTCTAATACAAGGTAATAATCATATTCAAACTTTGGTTCAATTTCTATAACTATAACAATCTTATTTCAAGTGATGATCTTACTTGAACTTGTTTTCGTGTCATGATTTTGCTTCAAGAACTTTGAGCCATCCAAGGATCCATTGAAGCTAGATCTATTTTTCTCTTTTCCAGTAGGTTCATCCAAGGAACTTAAGGTAGTAATGATGTTCATAACATCATTCGATTCATACATATAAAGCTATCTTATTCGAAGGTTTAAACTTGTAATCACTAGAACATAGTTTAGTTAATTCTAAACTTGTTCGCAAACAAAAGTTAATCCTTCTAACTTGACTTTTAAAATCAACTAAACACATGTTCTATATCTATATGATATGCTAACTTAATGATTTAAAACCTGGAAACACGAAAAACACCGTAAAACCGGATTTACGCCGTCGTAGTAACACCGCGGGCTGTTTTGGGTTAGTTAATTAAAAACTATGATAAACTTTGATTTAAAAGTTGTTATTCTGAGAAAATGATTTTTATTATGAACATGAAACTATATCCAAAAATTATGGTTAAACTCAAAGTGGAAGTATGTTTTCTAAAATGGTCATCTAGACGTCGTTCTTTCGACTGAAATGACTACCTTTACAAAAACGACTTGTAACTTATTTTTCCGACTAGAAACCTATACTTTTTTGGTTTAGATTCATAAAATAGAGTTCAATATGAAACCATAGCAATTTGATTCACTCAAAACGGATTTAAAATGAAGAAGTTATGGGTAAAACAAGATTGGATAATTTTTCTCATTTTAGCTACGTGAAAATTGGTAACAAATCTATTCCAACCATAACTTAATCAACTTGTATTATATATTATGTAATCTTGAGATACCATAGACACGTATACAATGTTTCGACCTATCATGTCGACACATCTATATATATTTCGGAACAACCATAGACACTCTATATGTGAATGTTGGAGTTAGCTATACAGGGTTGAGGTTGATTCCAAAATATATATAGTTTGAGTTGTGATCAATACTGAGATACGTATACACTGGGTCGTGGATTGATTCAAGATAATATTTATCGATTTATTTCTGTACATCTAACTGTGGACAACTAGTTGTAGGTTACTAACGAGGACAGCTGACTTAATAAACTTAAAACATCAAAATATATTAGAAGTGTTGTAAATATATTTTGAACATACTTTGATATATATGTATATATTGTTATAGGTTCGTGAATCAACCAGTGGCCAAGTCTTACTTCCCGACGAAGTAAAAATCTGTGAAAGTGAGTTATAGTCCCACTTTTAAAATCTAATATTTTTGGGATGAGAATACATGCAGGTTTTATAAATGATTTACAAAATAGACACAAGTACGTGAAACTACATTCTATGGTTGAATTATCGAAATCGAATATGCCCTTTTTATTAAGTCTGGTAATCTAAGAATTAGGGAACAGACACCCTAATTGACGCGAATCCTAAAGATAGATCTATTGGGCCTAACAAACCCCATCCAAAGTACCGGATGCTTTAGTACTTCGAAATTTATATCATATCCGAAGGGTGTCCCGGAATGATGGGGATATTCTTATATATGCATCTTGTTATTGTCGGTTACCAGGTGTTCACAATATGAATGATTTTTATCTCTATGTATGGGATGTGTATTGAAATATGAAATCTTGTGGTCTATTGTTACGATTTGATATATATAGGTTAAACCTATAACTCACCAACATTTTTGTTGACATTTTAAGCATGTTTATTCTCAGGTGATTATTAAGAGCTTCCGCTGTCGCATACTTAAATAAGGACAAGATTTGGAGTCCATGCTTGTATGATATTGTGTAAAAACTGCATTCAAGAAACTTATTTTGTTGTAACATATTTGTATTGTAAACCATTATGTAATGGTCGTGTGTAAACAGGATATTTTAGATTATCATTATTTGATAATCTACGTAAAGCTTTTTAAACCTTTATTGATGAAATAAAGGTTATGGTTTGTTTAAAAATGAATGCAGTCTTTGAAAAACGTCTCATATAGAGGTCAAAACCTCGCAACGAAATCAATTAATATGGAACGTTTTTAATCAATAAGAACGGGACATTTCAAAATTAACGTTGACTATGTTTGAATAAGGTTGACTTTTGAGTTAACTTTCAGTTGACTTTGACTTTCAGTTGACTTTTGTTGACTTTCTAATTAAGGAAACTTTCCTAACTAATAAACTTTCCAAAAATAGCAACTTTCTAAATTTGGAAACTTTCCAAAAATAGAAACTTTCCAAAAATAGAAACTTTCCAAAAATGGAAACCTGCTAAAAATAGAAACTTTCTAAAAATAGAAAGTGTGTGTCCGTACGCTGTTCCGATCAAACCGATGCATGCTGAGTATTGTTCTATGTCTACCTGAAACATGTACAATAGCTATCATACTAAGACTTGACCTAAGTTAGTTATTTATATCGGCCTGCTTTATTTATAGGTCGGCGTTGTGATCATTCCTGATCACTGTACTCATTTGCTGTTCGCTTATTTGTGTTGGTTACTTCGTTACTATTAAGGTGAGTTATAGTCTCGTTTTTATATACTTTTCAAAGTATATTTTTGGGATGTGATTACATGCATTTTATTTCACGTTTAGACACAAGTGACAATTAAATTTAAATTATTCATTGTGAGTTGGACAAAAATATCCCCTAGTCTGGTAACTGTAATCACTGGTTTCTACTGGTGAACGCGAATCCTACAGATAGATCTATCGGGTTTGACAACCCCATTTCGAGCTAGTCGCGCTAGCAATTTATAATCGGAATATTTAGTACTTCGTATTTTGTTGTAGATACACTGTCCGGTGTATATCATTTATTGTGTTTGGCAAGGGTAAATAAAGGGTTAAGTGGTTACCAGGTGGCTCATTGTTAATGGAATAATGTTTAATGTTTTCTAACATTTTTAAATCTTGTGGTCTAAAGTTTATTCAATTATTTAAACCTATAATTCACCCAACCTTTGTGTTGACAGTTTACTCGCATGTTTTCACAGCTACTTGAGTTTATGTGATGCTTCCGCTGTGTTTAGAAGAGTCTGCATGCATTTGGGCAGATTTTATGAAACAATTATGAAACTTAAGCTTGCATTCTGTTTTTGGATAATTTAAATTTGTGGGTTTGTTGGCAATGTTTTGTGTCAAGTTTGGTTAATTAATATGTTGGGTTGTATTAAACTACATATTTTGGTATGCTTTCTTTTTTGGGAAACTTTTGAAATAAAAGAATGCAATGTCATTTGTTAAATTCATTTAAGTTCGATCAAGCTGTGGGACCAAGTGACGGAGCCGTTAAGTGTTTTGACGGGGCCATCACAATTCTCATCTGAAATCATTTATCTCTTCGCGATATCAATGTTATATCAGAAGAGAAACTGTTTTAGTTTCTAAATTTTGAAACCTTCGAGTTTAAAATATGAATGTTTTTAAAGTAGTGTTGGGAACTGATGCATGAGTTAGTATAATATAATGACACTTGATCAACGTGATTATATTACAGTAAGTCATGCTGAGTTTCTAATGGAACGTGATGATTCACAGATCATAATGTCATCATGTGCCATGTTACACGACTCTTACATTCTATCTAATCTCCAAACACATCAAGAACATATTTTCTTGATAGTCCTATCTTTTCTTTTGAATTCTGGTAATTTGACAAATCAAATCGTGCTATTACGTTCTTTCCTGTTTAGAACATTAAGATCATTCGAAACTCCATACTTACAAATTCTGGACCATTACTCGCTTTACTAGAGGTCGAGAGGAGAATAAAAAGGCAAAGAGCTCCAAAATATAAGAGAAAATATAAAGCTCAATAACAACGCGAAGGTTATAAACCATGGATATTAATACAAATAGCAATATAAATACACGGTAGAATTAAGAATAGTATCACCCCAAGGTAATAGTAAAAGTAAATAGATTTTTCTGGTGAAAGATTGAGAAAAAAGATGACAGAAATGATAATTAGGAAAATATCAAGGATTAGAACTGGATTAAGCATTTTCACAATCTTTTGGATGTACGAACTAAGAAAGAAACTATAGGAATGGTGAGAATAATGGAACGGAAGAGTTTAATTTATAATGGAAATATCAGACAGAGCAATCGAAATAGATCATCGCATTTAACTATAGAGGATTCTAATTTCCTTGTTTGCCGAAGAATCAAATCTTTTAGATTTCGAAGATTTTCTTTAAATCCCTTGAATTCCAAAATTCAACCATGACTAGTCAAAAATTATGATGAAACATGTCTTTCTCATTTCACTATTTAGTGATAGCTTCACTCGTACTCTTCGAGTGATCGAATTGTTTATCCATATTAACCAATAATGATAAAACTCTATTTATCGACTCATATTCGTCACGAAAACATTTTTTTTGTTAGTCATGACGACCTCATTCAAATTTCGGGACGAAATTTCTTTAACGGGTAGGTACTGTGACGACCCGGAAATTTCGACTAATTTTGAACCAAACTCTCGATACGATTTAATATTTTTGACACGATAAGTAAAGTCTGTTAGGTTGTGTCTCAAAAACTTTGAACTGTTACATATATTCAATTAACCTTCGGCCAATTTCGATGATTCACGAACAGATAATTGTAAATAGATTTTTGTGTATTTAAATATATATATATATATATATATATATATATATATATATATATATATATATATATAAATATAATAATTTGGAAATTTATTTTAAATATTATATGTTGTTGCATTAAAATTAATTATGTAAAATAAAATAAAAATATGATATTATAATAATTATTATATAAAACATATCTACATATATAAATAAAGTATATAAAATATATATTTTGTGATTTCGAATCTATATAGTAAATGACGGTAACACTCAAATTGCCATTCGATGGATATTAAACAAGTTAAATTCAAACTTACGTGATTTTAAAATAAACGGTGATTCGAAAATGAGTCATATAAATTTTAGGCTTATTAAAAATATATTTAGAAACTAATTAATAAATTTCAACACTTTTTATATTTTGCCAAGGATCGGGAGTGGGCAGTGAGTTAATTTTTGTTTAAATAATTTATGATCAAATTTTATACCATAATGACCAAAATAAATAAATATAGTTAATTTAAAATTTTGAGATTTTGCTGAATACTTTTATCCGCCACTGATTTCAAACAGTGCACGAGATACCAGTACGTACTATTAGTGCATATATATTTTTATGAATTTATTTTGTATTAGGATAAGTTCATGTCTAGTTTATAGTTATATTTATATCTATATCTAGTCTATTATGTAAAGCTCATTCACTGAATATTTAATATAGTAAATGGAGAAGGATCCATCATTTGTGAAATCAATCAATTTTACATACAATAATGTAGGCAAGTGAATCCAAATTAAATCCATGATGTGATGAGCTGTTTACCCATTCAAGAGTAATGACCTATTGATATTCTATATGTGTTCTTTTCAATTACGTGTAAAATCCATATACATATATCATGATATCAATTAGGCAGACAACAATTCACGGAATGTAAAGTTAAAGTTAAAACCCTGTATCCATGAAAACAACATATCACCATCTAACTTATCTATCAATTCTTTAGATATATAACATGTATATAATACTGTCATCGAATCCATCTATCTATATTAGATCATTTCATCACCCTGTACATATACATACAAATATAGATCAACCATACAAAACTCACTTCTACAATTCTTCTTTGTTTTTGTTGGAACCACAAAACAACCTCTTCTTCTCCACTCTCCTGCATCGACTAACCATCTTCATCGGAAACTTTATTGTATATCGACACCCACCACCTTTCAACACCATAAACCGCCACTCCCATCTTCAAGAACACCACCTCGTCACCTTTTCCTTCTTTCATGAAACAACCATCAAAACTCCATCACCATAATGATTCGAACTTTGAAGATGTACGTAACTAAAAAAAAAACCGAAAACACCACTTTCGAAGTGCTGCTTGTTCTTTTCTGGTTGGAACGTAAACCGATTATCACATTAAATCATCACCATTGGGTAACCAAGAACCACAATAACCAACGGTTTTGCTACTCTTTTAATGCTACTTGAAATCTACTAAACCATCACCTAAACCCACTTGACCACTTGATTTATTATTTTCCTATTTTTAAAACGAACACCACAACCACCACCATTGAAACCTATCTAGACTGCTACTCCGTGGATGTTTTCCTGTCGATGAGGTAAAACCAAAACCAAACGCATTTAAACCTGCTGCTGCCCAAAACGTCACTCCACCATTTTTCTCTCTCTTTCTTGAATTTCTTCTTCGTGAACCTAGATCAACATTGCAACTTTTTTTCTCTCGAACCCTGCTGCATTTGCGTGCTATCGCCGTCGAAAACAGACATCCAAAGCAGCGACAAACTGCTGTATAGCTGATATGTCTGCTATTCATTGCTATCCTATCGAGCAAATTAACGAAAAGAATGAAGGAAATATGTCCACAAAATAAAGTTGTTAACTTGATATATAAGTGTATTATGCAGCGTTTTTTATTTTTGGTTTTATAATACAAGTGGGACTAGTTAAATTATAATGGTGGACAATTACCTAAAAGTGAACCCCACTGGTATTACTATCTAGTCGATTGGAATATTGGAGCACTGTATTATACATTATTAAATTTTTCAAAGATTAGACAAGTGAGACTAATTTGCCCACCATAATACTTTAGGGACTTGCTTTTTTATTTATTTAAAAGTAAGCAGAATGACGATGGGAGATATGTAAATGATACGGGTGTTATAATATTAATGAAAGGTGATGGTGAGTTATGAATGATGAAGAGGATGAAGGGACTGTTAATGCAAGGATGATGATGATTAGCGGTTGTGAGGGAGGCGATAGTGATCGTGAGTTGATTATGATGTGTGTACGATTGATGATGAAGGATGCTATGTTAAGGATGATGCATGATGATGAAGGGAGGATGGTGACTAAAATTCAGTGAAGATGAAATGATAATGATTATGATATTAGTAATAATGAAGATGAAAACAGGAGGAGACAAGTTATATAAAAATTAGTATGGCCATTTGATCATAAAAGAAGTAAATGAGGAATGGTTAGGGAGTATCGGGTTAGCGGGACATCGCGAGTTCAAACCCGGACTTGGGCATTTTTTTAAGAGCTACTCCTTTGAGGTAGTTATTACTAATACTCTTATTATTATTATTATTTCCTTATTATTATTATTATTATTATTATTATTATTATTATTATTATTATTATTATTATTATTATTATTATTATTATTATTATTATTATTATTATTATTATTATTATTATTAATTATTATTATTATTATTATTATTATTATTATTACAAGTATTAAAGTTATAATTATTAGTATCATTCATACAATTAATATTATTATCATTATTGTTAGTATTAGTAATATTATTATTATTATTATTATTACCATTAATATTATTATCTTTAGTATTAAAAAGATTAATAAAATTTTGTTATTATTATTATTAACATTAGTATTATTATCAATATTATAATGATTGTTATCATTATTATTATTAATATTATTATTAGTATCATTATTATTAAAAAAAATATCATTTTCATTTGTGTTATTAGTATTATCATTATTAATAAAGTTATTATTATTATTATTACTATTAGTAAATCAATATTTTCAAAACTATCATTCTAATAAATAAATATTTTATACATTAAATATATTTATTACATAAGTTTACTAATATTACATAAAAATTATGTTTTAACTAATATAATATTATAACGTTAATTGAATTATATATCAAATAAATATTATAATATATTATAAGTATTAATAAAATTATACATAAATATTAATACACAACTAAATATATATATATATAAATTTTGTTCGATTACGATTATATGTGTTAATATATATATATATATATATATATATATATATATATATATATATATATATATATATATATATATATATATATATATATATATATATATATATATATATATATATATATATATATATATATATATATATATATATATATAATGATATAGGTTCGTGAATCCAAGGCCAACCCTGCTTTGTTCAGTTTCGTCGTATGAATATTTTTACTACAAAATATTGTAGAGTGAGTTTCATTTGCTCCCTTTTTAAATGCTTTTGCAATATATATTTTTGGGACTGAGAATACATGCACTTTTATAACTGTTTTACGAAATAGACACACGTAATCGAAACTACATTCTATGGTTGAATCGTTATACCGGATATCGCCCTTGTTGAACTTGGTAGCCTAGAATTGGTGTTTATTATAATTGCCACCAATTGACGCGAATCCTAAAGATAGATCTATGGGCTTTGACACGCCCCAGTCAGAGAATTTGAACTGCTTTAGTACTTCGACGTTATATATTTGGGGATATTCTAGATGCATTTTGTTAATGTCGGTTACCAGGTGTTCAATCCATATGAATGATTTTTATGCAGATGCATGATGTTTATGAGAAATAGAAATGAAAATCTTGTGGTCTATTAAAATGATAAAAATGAATATTGATAATAAACTAATGAACTCACCAACCTTTTGGTTGACACTTTAAAGCATGTTTATTCTCAGGTGTGAAAGAAATCTTTCGCTGTGCATTTAATCATTTTAGAGATATTACTTGGAGTCATTCATGACATATTTTAAAATACGTTGCATTCGAGTCGTTGAGTTCATTAAGAATATTATTAAGTCATTGATAGTTTGATATATTATGAAATGGTATGCATGCCTGTCAACTTTCGATGAAATGAAAGTTTGTCTTTTAAAAACGAATGCAATGTTTGTAAAATGTATCATATAGAGGTCAAATACCTCGCGATGTAACCAAATGTAATGTATTCGTCTAGATGGATTAGGATGGGTCGTTATACATATGCTCCACTTCCTCCTCAGTTTCCGGTGACAACGCCGATGAAAATTTGAAATGTGCAGCAAGTGGAGTACTAACTGGTTTGGAGTTATCCATCCCAAAACGCTGAAGAACCTTCTCAATATATTTCTTTTGTGACAAATACAATTTTCCTTCATGTCTATCTCTGATAATCTCCATTCCCAATATCTTCTTAGCTGCACCCAAATCTTTCATCTCAAACTCACTTTTGAGTTGAGATTTTAACTGATCGATCTCAGACATGTTTTTCGAAGCAATCAACATATCATCCACATATAACAGTAAATAAACGTACGAGCCATCAGGAAGCTTCTTGTGATATACACAACTATCATAATCACTCTGTGAGTAAGATTTACTAGTCATAAATACGTCATAAATACGTCAAACTGCTTATACCATTGTCGAGGTGATTGCTTCAAGCCATATAATGACTTTTTCAACAAACAAGCATGATCTTCCTTTCCTTGAACAACAAATCCCTCTGGCTGGCGCATAAAGATCCGTTCCTCCAACTCACCATGTAATAATGCCGTTTTGACATCTAATTGCTGCAGCTCCATATCAAGTAAGGCAACCATGGCAAGTAACACGCGAATAGATGTATGCTTTATGACCGGTGAGAAAACTTCATTAAAGTCAACTCCTTTGCTCTGAGTAAAGCCTTTTGCTACAAGGCATGCTTTGAACCTTTCATCTTCTACACCCGGAATTCCATCCTTCTTCTTGAAGATTCATTTGCATCCAACAATCTTCTGATCTTTAGGCGGTTTCACCAGCTCCCACGTATGATTCTTATAAAGAGACTCCATCTCTTCATTCATAGCTACAGACCAATTTGCAGATTCTGGGCCACTTATAGCTTCACGATATGTAGCAGGTTCTTGGACCTCTATATCTTCTGCCATACTCAGGGCATAAGCTACCAAATCTCCATGCCCGAACTGTTGTGGTGGTTTTATTACTCGTCGTTCTCTATCTCTTACTAGATTATAATTCTGTAGATCATGTTGTTCATCTGACTGATATTCTGGTGTCATATGATCAACACCTAAGTCATGTACGTCTTCTACAACGGGCTCGACAGGAGTATCTTGTACTACTCCTTGTGGAACTTCTATTTCTTGCTCCACCTGCTCTTCAACTTCACGATCTTTTCCAGCAACTACTTGTTTCTCCTCTGTCTTTTTCAACACAGCAGACTCATCAAATGTCACATCCCTGCTGATAAGAAATCACGATGATTTACCATCAGGGCACCACAATCTATAACCCTTCACCCCATCTGCATACCCTAGAAATATGCATCTCTTAGCCCTCAGCTCAAGTTTACCATCTTTCACATGAGCATAAGCAGGACAACCAAAAATTTTCAAATCACTATAACTTGCAGGGGAACCTGACCATTTATCCAAAGGAGTTTGACAATCAGTTGCCGTTGATGGAGACCGATTTACTAAATAACAAGTTTTGTTGACAGCTTCAGCTCAAAATATATTTGGTAATTTTGCATTTGAGAGCATACACCTCGCTCGCTCAAGGAGCGTTCTATTCATCCGTTCGGCAATGCCATTCTGTTGTGGTGTAAACCGCACTGTGTGGTGTCTCACAATACCTTCGTTCTTGCAGAAGTCATTGAATTCGCCTTTGCAGAATTCCAGTCCATTGTTAGTTCTCAAGCGCTTGATGAACTTTCCAGTCTGCTTCTCTATCATCATCTTCCATTGCTTGAAATTGATAAAGACTTCATCCTTACGTTTAAGGATATAAACCCACACTCTTCTCGAATAGTCATCAATAAAGGTTAACATGTATCTCGCACCACCTTTTGAAGGAACAGGAGATGGACCCCAAAGATTTGAATGGATATAATCCAAAGTACCTTTCGTCCTGTGAACGGCTGTGCGAAACTTTATTCGGCTCTGTTTTCCGAATACATAGTGCTCGCAGAATTCCAATCTTCCGATATTCTGACCGCACAGCAAACCTCGTTTACTAAGTTCCATCATTCCTCTCTCGCTCATGTGCCCAAGATGCATGTACCATAACTTCATGGTATCTACATCTTTAGCCGATGAAGAAACTCCAGCCGCACCAGTAACCGTGCTACCCTTTAACAGGTAAAGGCCATTACACCTTTCACCTTTCATCACAACAAGTGCACCTTTTGAGACTATTAATACTCCATGATAATGCTAAAAACAAACATATATTTCATAGCATTATTCCTCAAGAAAGACAAGCTTTTAGTTGCAATTGTTCTATTTACAAGTGATATTCGTTTAAATAATAAAAGGTGAAGACAAAAGACAGATTCGACGAATTGAAGACGCAAACGACCAAAAAGCTCAAAAGTACAAAATACAATCAAAGAGGTTCCAATTATTGATAAGAAACGTCTCAGAATTACAAGAGTACAAGGTTCAAAATGCAAAGTACAAGATATTAAATTGTACGCAAGGACGTTCGAAAATCCGGAACCGGGACAAGAGTCAACTCTCAACGCTCGACGCAATGGACTAAAAATTACAAGTCAACTATGCACATAAATATAATATAATATTTAAATAATTACTAAAATTATTTATATATTATATTTATTTATATAATCCGTCGGCAAAGAAGATCCAAACATGTGTGAGCTGTAAAATCAAACTCCGCAACTTGCGGAGTTTGAAGTGTTAGAATGCCGCGACTCGCGGAGCTTCCCTGGACAAAAATGCCTATAAAAGCTAACGCAATTCGATCGTTTTAAATCATCTATAAAATCAATCTCTCTCTATATATGTATACGTAAATATTTATATTTATATTTTAATTTTAATTTTAATTTTAAATCCTAATAATAAGGGTATGTTAGTGAATGTTGTAAGGGTGTAAGTCGAAATTCCGTCCGTGTAACGCTACGCTATTTTTAATCATTGTAAGTTATGTTCAACCTTTTTAATTTAATGTCTCGTAGCTAAGTTATTATTATGCTTATTTAATACCGAAGTAATCATGATGTTGGGCTAAAAATATTAAAATTGGGTAATTGGGCTTTGTACCATAATTGGGGTTTGGATAAAAGAACGACACTTGTGGAAATTAGACTATGGGCTATTAGTGGGTTTTATATTAAATAAACAATACCTTGTTAATTTAATATACAAACTTATAATTTGACGTATTTATATATAACCACATACGCTTGACTGAGTACGGTGGGCGGGATATCTATAAATACCAATAATTATTCATTTTACCGGACACGGAACTGGATTAATAGTTAATAGACTTGTGGAAACAGGGGTGAATTACATTCAAGGGTAATTGGTGTAATTGTTAACAAAGTAGTAAAACCTTGGTTTACACGCAGTCGATAACCTGGTGTATTCATTAAACAAAGTATTAAAACCTTGTTACAATTCGAATCCCCAATTAGTTGGAATATTTGACTTCGGGAATAAGGATAATTTGACGAAGGCTTTCGCTCTTTATATTTATGACTGATGGACTATTATGGACAAATCCGTATGGACATATTAAATAATCCAGAACAAAGAACAATTAACCCATGGGAATAAATTAAAATCAACACGTCAAACATCATGATTACGGAAGTTTAAATAAGCATAATTCTTTTATTTCATATTTAATTTCCTTTATTTTATATTTAATTGCACTTCTAATTATCGCAATTTTATTTATTGTTATTGTATTTAATTGCACTTTTAATTATCGTACTTTTTAATTATCGCAATTTTATTTTATCGCACTTTTATTTATCGCAATTTCATTATCGTTATTTACTTTACGCTTTAAATTAAGTCTTTTATTTATTTAATATTTTACATTAGGTTTTAACTGCGACTAAAGTTTTTAAAATCGACAAACCGGTCATTAAACGGTAAAAACCCCCTTTATAATAATAATATTACTTATATATATATATATATATATATATATATATATATATATATATATATATATATATATATATATATATATTTGTATTTTTATAAATTAAAACTAATATAGCGTTAAGCTTTGTTTAAAATTTTCCCTGTGGAACTAACCAAACTTACTAAAAACTACACTACTGTACGATTAGGTACACTGCCTATAAGTGTTGTAGCAAGGTTTAAATATATCCATTCAATAAATAAATAAATATCTTGTGTAAAATTGTATCGTATTTAATATTATTTCCTAGTAAAATTTAATAGTATTTTATACACCTTAGCATTAACTATCAAGTATTTTTGGCGCCGCTGCAGGGGAACGCCGAAGCAAAACGCCACATAAAAAAAAGATTTTTATTTTTAGTTTATTTTTTATAAAAATACGTTTTTGTAAAAATACGTTTTAAATATTCGAAAATATAAAAAGAAAAACAAAAATATAAATATTTTTAAGAGTTTGTTAAATATTTAAGTTTTATAAAGTTTCTTTATTTTTATTTTATAAAAATATAAGTTTTATTTAAATATTTTGTTTTTATTTAAAACATATAAAAAAACTGAAAAAAGAAAAAAATATATATATAAATCTATTTTTAAGTTTTTTATAAAATTATAAAGTATTTCTATTTTTATTTTAGTTTTTAAAACATAAGTTTTTATTTAATTTATATAAATATTTTATTTAATTATTAAAACAGAAAATAAAAAAAAATATAATAAAAACTGAAACATGTCGAACGAAACCCACACCTGAGTTGAATTTTCATCGACCGCGACTCGCGGGGTTTGCTGGTAGGTGGTACCACGACTCGCGGAGCCACCCTGACACGCGTGTCCAGAACCCTAATTTCGCATTAATTACGGGATAATTATTATTATTATTAATTTTAAACCCTAATTAGGGTATTATTATTATAATATTTACTTTTAATTTTATTATTTTGTTATAATTAATTTTAATTAGTTTTATTTAAATTGTAAAATTAATAGTTTTATAAAATAAATAATATAAAAAAAATATTTTTAAAAAAAATTGTACTTTTTACAACTTTTAGTATATTTTTATATTTTGTCCCTTTTTATTCGTTTTTAGCGTAACTTTTGTATTTTTCGCTCGTATTTAGTTTTAAATATAGTTTTTGCCATAGCTTATTTTTATTTTTTAGATTTTTAGGCTTTGCCGTAAAATCCCTTAAGTGCTTTTTCTTTAGACTAAGATTTAGGTGCTTTAGAATTTTGCGATGCCTTTTTAAGTTTTAGTACCTTTTTAAGTTATTGCCATTTGGGATACAGTTTTTCTTTTAAGCTTTAATATTTTTAGACGCAACTTTTAATTCTTAGTTTTTAGTTCCTTTTTAAGTTTAGACGCGCTACTTTCTTATTTTTATTTTTCGACGCCTTTTACCTATGTATCAATTATCACTCTAATTAGTAATCTCAATTTTCAATTTTAATTTTAAGTTAGTAATAGTAATAAGGTTGGGTTAGTTGAGTGTTTTAAAGTTTCATAAGTCAATTTTTTCTTTCTTTCTTATTTTTCGACGCCTTTTATTTTTCAACCCTTTTCTTTTTTTTTCGACCTTTTTCGACGCGCTCTTTTTCTTTCTTATTTCTCGTCATTCTAGTTTTTAGGACATAGATTTTTATTCTATTTCTTCCCTAAATTTCTTAAAATTACGAAAATTTATTTTAAGTGGCTAAATTGATAGACATCAAAATTTTCTGGTTCGTAGTAATAGTTGGATTTGTACGTGGACCGGGTTATTGGAGCCAAACAGTACTCAATTATATTGAGACCAAACGAATCATGCCCCTCTGCTGCATCTTTTGGCTATTCGAAACGTGGGCAAAATCAGAAAAGTCTATTAATTGGATAACTTATATAATTTTTCTTTCCTTTTAAAAACTAATAGGATATTCAGTGAATGCACCGAGCAAGACGTTCGCCACCTTTTGTACGTTCACCACCTGTAACTCGATCAAGACATCTAGCAAATATTGCCGCCGTTGATTTTTCTTTAGAATCGTCATCCAGTCGACCAAGTACTCCAATTCAAATTTCCGATAATCCATTTTTTGAACCCGACCTCACAATTGAGAATCCGGAGAATATTCAGGGACGATTCATAGATCCTGAACCATTAATTTTTCCTCCGGAACCACCAATTATTCAAACAGAGATTGTTGAGGAATGAACCATTAAATCAGAATCCTCTAGTGATTCAGATTCAACAAATTCAATCATGGAGAATCTGGAACCTTTAAGTATGGAAGACCGAATGAGAGCTAAACGCACTGGCCAAGGTCACGCAATTACTCATCCATACATTAATGCGCCAGATTATGAAATCAAAGGACAAATTCTACACATGGTGACTAATCAATGCCAATTTAGTGATGAGCCGAAGGAAGATCCAAATGAACATCTTCGTACCTTTAATAAGATCTGCACACTATTTAAAATAAGAGAAGTGGAGGATGAACAGATATATCTCATGTTATTTCCCTGGACTTTAAAGGGAGAAGTCAAAGATTGGTTGGAATCGTTACCTGAAGGGGCGATTGATACATGGGATGTTTTAGTTGAAAAATTTCTTAAACAATTCTTTCCGGCATCTAAAGCCGTGAGACTTCAAGGAGAAATTGTTACGTTCACACAGAAACCAAATGAAACTCTATATGAGGCATGGACAAGATTTAGAAAGTTATTAAGAGGATGACCGCAATATGGTTTAGACACCTGTCAAATAGTACAAATATTCTACCAAGGATGCGACATCACTACAAGGAAAGACATAGACATAGCTGAAATGTCCCGTTCTTATTGATTAAAAACGTTCCATATTAATTGATTTCGTTGCGAGGTTTTGACCTCTATATGAGACGTTTTTCAAAGACTGCATTCATTTTTAAAACAAACCATAACCTTTATTTCATAAATAAAGGTTTAAAAAGCGTTACGTAGATTATCAAATAATGATAATCTAAAATATCCTGCTTACACACGACCATTACATAATGGTTTACAATACAAATATGTTACATCGAAATCAGTTTCTTGAATGCAGTTTTTACACAATATCATACAAACATGGACTCCAAATCTTGTCCTTATTTTAGTATGCAACAGCGGAAGCTCTTAATATTCACCTGAGAATAAACATGCTTTAAACGTCAACAAAAATGTTGGTGAGTTATAGGTTTAACCTATATATATCAAATCGTAACAATAGACCACAAGATTTCATATTTCAATACACATCCCATACATAGAGATAAAAATCATTCATATGGTGAACACCTGGTAACCGACAATAACAAGATGCATATATAAGAATATCCCCATCATTCCGGGACACCCTTCGGATATGATATAAATTTCGAAGTACTAAAGCATCCGGTACTTTGGATGGGGTTTGTTAGGCCCAATAGATCTATCTTTAGGATTCGCGTCAATTAGGGTGTCTGTTCCCTAATTCTTAGATTACCAGACTTAATAAAAAGGGGCATATTCGATTTCGATAATTCAACCATAGAATGTAGTTTCACGTACTTGTGTCTATTTTGTAAATCATTTATAAAACCTGCATGTATTCTCATCCCAAAAATATTAGATTTTAAAAGTGGGACTATAACTCACTTTCACAGATTTTTACTTCGTCGGGAAGTAAGACTTGGCCACTGGTTGATTCACGAACCTATAACAATATATACATATATATCAAAGTATGTTCAAAATATATTTACAACACTTTTAATATATTTTGATGTTTTAAGTTTATTAAGTCAGCTGTCCTCGTTAGTAACCTACAACTAGTTGTCCACAGTTAGATGTACAGAAATAAATCGATAAATATTATCTTGAATCAATCCACGACCCAGTGTATACGTATCTCAGTATTGATCACAACTCAAACTATATATATTTTGGAATCAACCTCAACCCTGTATAGCTAACTCCAACATTCACATATAGAGTGTCTATGGTTGTTCCGAAATATATATAGATGTGTCGACATGATAGGTCGAAACGTTGTATACGTGTCTATGGTATCTCAAGATTACATAATATACAATACAAGTTGATTAAGTTATGGTTGGAATAGATTTGTTACCAATTTTCACGTAGCTAAAATGAGAAAAATTATCCAATCTTGTTTTACCCATAACTTCTTCATTTTAAATTCGTTTTGAGTGAATCAAATTGCTATGGTTTCATATTGAACTCTATTTTATGAATCTAAACAGAAAAAGTATAGGTTTATAGACGGAAAAATAAGTTACAAGTCGTTTTTGTAAAGGTAGTCATTTCAGTCGAAAGAACGACGTCTAGATGACCATTTTAGAAAACATACTTCCACTTTGAGTTTAACCATAATTTTTGGATATAGTTTCATGTTCATAATAAAAATCATTTTCTCAGAATAACAACTTTTAAATCAAAGTTTATCATAGTTTTTAATTAACTAACCCAAAACAGCCCGCGGTGTTACTACGACGGCGTAAATCCGGTTTTACGGTGTTTTTCGTGTTTCCAGGTTTTAAATCATTAAGTTAGCATATCATATAGATATAGAACATGTGTTTAGTTGATTTTAAAAGTCAAGTTAGAAGGATTAACTTTTGTTTGCGAACAAGCTTAGAATTAACTAAACTATGTTCTAGTGATTACAAGTTTAAACCTTCGAATAAGATAGCTTTATATGTATGAATCGAATGATGTTATGAACATCATTACTACCTTAATTTCCTTGGATAAACCTACTGGAAAAGAGAAAAATGGATCTAGCTTCAATGGATCCTTGGATGGCTCGAAGTTCTTGAAGCAGAATCATGACACGAAAACAAGTTCAAGTAAGATCATCACTTGAAATAAGATTGTTATAGTTATAGAAATTGAACCAAAGTTTGAATATGATTATTACCTTGTATTAGAATGATAACCTACTGTAAGAAACAAAGATTTCTTGAGGTTGGATGATCACCTTACAAGATTGGAAGTGAGCTAGCAAACTTGAAAGTATTCTTGATTTTATGAAACTAGAACTTTTGGAATTTATGAAGAACACTTAGAACTTGAAGATAGAACTTGAGAGAGATCAATTAGATGAAGAAAATTGAAGAATGAAAGTGTTTGTAGGTGTTTTTGGTCGTTGGTGTATGGATTAGATATAAAGGATATGTAATTTTGTTTTCATGTAAATAAGTCATGAATGATTACTCATATTTTTGTAATTTTATGAGATATTTCATGCTAGTTGCCAAATGATGGTTCCCACATGTGTTAGGTGACTCACATGGGCTGCTAAGAGCTGATCATTGGAGTGTATATACCAATAGTACATACATCTAAAAGCTGTGTATTGTACGAGTACGAATACGGGTGCATACGAGTAGAATTGTTGATGAAACTGAACGAGGATGTAATTGTAAGCATTTTTATTAAGTAGAAGTATTTTGATAAGTGTATTGAAGTCTTTCAAAAGTGTATAAATACATATTAAAACACTACATGTATATACATTTTAACTGAGTCGTTAAGTCATCGTTAGTCGTTACATGTAAGTGTTGTTTTGAAACCTTTAGGTTAACGATCTTGTTAAATGTTGTTAACCCAATGTTTATAATATCAAATGAGATTTTAAATTATTATATTATCATGATATTATCATGTATGAATATCTCTTAATATGATATATATACATTAAATGTCTTTACAACGATAATCGTTACATATATGTCTCGTTTCAAAATCATTAAGTTAGTAGTCTTGTTTTTACATATGTAGTTCATTGTTAATATAATTAATGATATGTTTACTTATCATAATATCATGTTAACTATATATATAACCATATATATGTCATCATATAGTTTTTACAAGTTTTAACGTTCGTGAATCACCGGTCAACTTGGGTAGTCAATTGTCTATATGAAACCTATTTCAATTAATCAAGTCTTAACAAGTTTGATTGCTTAATATGTTGGAAACATTTAATCATGTAAACATCAATCTCAATTAATATATATAAACATGGAAAAGTTCGGGTCACTACAATAGCAGCTGGTGGTTCCATTATGAAGAAAACCGAAACTGATGCTTATAAAATTATTGATAACACTGCTTCCCACTCACATGAGTGGCACCAAGAAAAAGATATCGTTAGATCATCTAAAGCAGCTAGAGCCGATTCTAGCCATGACTTAGATTCCATTTCAGCAAAGATAGATGCTGTCGAGAGACGAATGGAAAAGATGACTAAGGATATACACTCAATACGAATTAGTTGTGAGCAGTGTGGAGGACCACATTTGACAAAAGATTGTCTCAGTATTGAGCTAACAATGGAACAAAGAGAGAATATTTCATATCTAAACCAAAGGCCTGGAAATAATTATCAGAATAATTATCAACCGCCAAGACCAATTTACAATTAAAACCAGAATTATAACCGAAATGTTTCATACAACAATCAACAAGGTCCTAGCAATCAACAAGTATCCAACAATACTTACAATCAGCAAAGACCTAATTTTCAAAACAAACCACAACAAACCGATGATAAAAAGCCAAATTTAGAAGATATGATGACGAAGCTAGTTGAATCTCAAACACAGTTTTTCACATCTCAGAAACAAACGAATGAACAAAATGCTCAAGCATTTAGAAATCAACAAGCTTCTATTCAAAATTTGGAACAAGAAGTAAGTAACCTAGCAAGGTTAATAGGTGAAAGAAAACTGGGAAGTTTACCTAGTGATACAAATGCTAACCCCCGGAATGAAACAGCTAAAGCCATTACCACAAGAAGTGGTACAACACTTAAACCACCTGAAATACCTGTAATTTCTGAGGAAGCTATTCCTACTCCACAAAAACCACAACCTGAACAAGATAAGGAAAAAGAACCGGTAGTTGAAAAGGTTAATGAAGATAACACAGTTAAGGCTAAACCTTATGTTAAACCATACCAACCACCACTTCCTTACCCGAGAAAAATGAAGAAAGAGAAACTTGAAGCCGAGCAATCTAAATTCTTGAATATGTTTAAACAGATAAATGTAAATCTTCCTTTCATTGATGTAATTTCAGGAATGCCTAGATATGCCAAATTTCTGAAAGATTTAATCACAAATAGAAAAAAAATGAAAGAACTCTCGGCTGTTACTATGAATGCTATAAAAAAAATGAAAGAACTCTCGGCTGTTACTATAAAAATAAAAGAACCGTTGTTGAATTTGGATGATCTTCTCGGTAGTTTCTTGTATAATCTCCGGACCCGTAATCTGTCTATCCCCCACTTCACTCCAACAAATCGGAGACCTGCACTTTCTACCATAAAGTGCTTCAAATGGCGCCATCTCAATGCTTGAATGGTAGCTGTTGTTGTAGGAAAATTCTGCTAACGGTAGATGTCGATCCCAACTGTTTCCGAAATCAATAACACATGCTCGTAGCATTTCTTCAAGCGTTTGTATCGTCCTTTCGCTCTGCCCATCAGTTTGTGGATGATAGGCAGTACTCATGTCTAGACGAGTTCCTAATGCTTGCTGTAATGTCTGCCAGAATCTTGAAATAAATCTGCCATCCCTATCAGAGATAATAGAGATTGGTATTCCATGTCTGGAGACGACTTCCTTCAAATACAGTCGTGCTAACTTCTCCATCTTGTCATCTTCTCTTATTGGTAGGAAGTGTGCTGATTTGGTGAGACGATCAACTATTACCCAAATAGTATCAAAACCACTTGCAGTCCTTGGCAATTTAGTGATGAAATCCATGGTAATGTTTTCCCATTTCCATTCTGGGATTTCGGGTTGTTGAAGTAGACCTGATGGTTTCTGATGCTCAGCTTTGATCTTAGAACACGTCAAACATTCTCCTACGTATTTAGCAACATCGGCTTTCATACCCGGCCACCAAAAATGTTTCTTGAGATCCTTGTACATCTTCCCCGTTCCAGGATGTATTGAGTATCTGGTTTTATGAGCTTCTCTAAGTACCATTTCTCTCATATCTCCAAATTTTGGTACCCAAATTCTTTCAGCCCTATACCGGGTTCCGTCTTCCCGAATATTAAGATGCTTCTCCGATCCTTTGGGTATTTCATCCTTTAAATTTCCCTCTTTTAAAACTCCTTGTTGCGCCTCCTTTATTTGAGTAGTAATGTTATTATGAATCATTATATTCATAGATTTTACTCGAATGGGTTCTCTGTCCTTCCTGCTCAAGGCATCGGCTACCACATTTGCCTTCCCCGGATGGTAACGAATCTCAAAGTCGTAATCATTCAATAATTCAATCCACCTACGCTGCCTCATATTCAGTTGTTTCTGATTAAATATGTGTTGAAGACTTTTGTGGTCGGTATATATAATACTTTTGACCCCATATAAGTAGTGCCTCCAAGTCTTTAATGCAAAAACAACCGCGCCTAATTCCAAATCATGCGTCATATAATTTTGTTCGTGAATCTTCAATTGTCTAGACGCATAAGCAATCACCTTCGTTTGTTGCATTAATACACAACCGAGACCTTGCTTTGATGCATCACAATAAATCACAAAATCATCATTCCCTTCAGGCAATGACAATATAGGTGCCGTAGTTAGCTTTTTCTTCAATAACTGAAACGCTTTCTCTTGTTCATCATTCCATTCAAATTTCTTCCCTTTATGCGTTAATGCAGTCAAGGGTTTTGCTATTCTGGAAAAGTCTTGGATGAACCTTCTGTAGTAACCAGCTAGTCCTAAAAACTGGCGTATGTGTTTCGGAGTTTTCGGGGTTTCCCACTTTTCAACAGTTTCTATCTTTGCCGGATCCACCTTAATACCTTCTTTGTTCACTATGTGACCGAGGAATTGAACTTCTTCCAACCAAAATGCACACTTTGAAAACTTAGCGTACAATTCTTCCTTCCTCAATACTTCTAACACCTTTCTCAAATGTTCACCGTGTTCTTGGTCATTCTTTGAGTAAATAAGTATGTCATCAATGAAAACAATGACAAACTTGTCAAGGTATGGTCCACACACTCGGTTCATAAGGTCCATGAACACAGCTGGTGCATTAGTTAAACCAAACGGCATGACCATAAACTCGTAATGACCGTAACGTGTTCTGAAAGCAGTCTTTGGAATATCATCTTCTTTCACCCGCATTTGATGATACCCGGAACGTAAGTCAATCTTTGAATAAACAGACGAGCCTTGTAGTTGATCAAATAAGTCGTCGATTCTCGGTAGTGGGTAGCGGTTCTTGATGGTAAGTTTGTTCAACTCTCGGTAGTCGGTACACAACCTGAATGTACCATCTTTCTTCTTGACAAACAAAACAGGAGCTCCCCACGGTGATGTGCTTGGTCGAATGAAACCACGCTCTAAAAGTTCTTGTAATTGGCTTTGCAGTTCTTTCATTTCGCTGGGTGCGAGTCTGTAAGGAGCACGAGCTATTGGTGCAGCTCCTGGTACAAGATCTATTTGAAATTCAACGGATCGATGTGGGGGTAATCCCGGTAATTCTTTCGGAAATACATCGGGAAATTCTTTTGCAATGGGAACATCATTGATGCTCTTTTCTTCAGTTTGTACTTTCTCGACGTGTGCTAGAACAGCATAGCAACCTTTTCTTATTAGTTTTTGTGCCTTCAAATTACTAATAAGATGTAGCTTCGTGTTGCCCTTTTCTCCGTACACCATTAAGGGTTTTCCTTTTTCTCGTATAATGCGAATTGCATTTTTGTAACAGACGATCTCTGCTTTCACTTCTTTCAACCAGTCCATACCGATTATCACATCAAAACTCCCTAACTCTACTGGTATCAAATCAATCTTAAATGTTTCGCTAACCAGTTTAATTTCTCGATTCCGACATATATTATCTGCTGAAATTAATTTACCATTTACTAATTCGAGTAAAAATTTACTATCCAAAGGCGTCAATGGACAACTTAATTTAGCACAAAAATCTCTACTCATATAGCTTCTATCCGCACCCGAATCAAATAAAACGTAAGCAGATTTATTGTCAATAAGAAACGTACCCGTAACAAGCTCCGGGTCTTCCTGTGCCTCTACCGCATTAATATTGAAAACTCTTCCACGGCCTTGTCCATTCGTGTTCTCCTGGTTCGGGCAATTTCTAATAATGTGGCCTGGTTTTCCACATTTATAACAAACTACATTGGCATAACTTGCTCCGACACTACTTGCTCCGCCATTACTCGTTCCAACACCATTTGTTCCTTTCGTTCTATTAACCCCTGGTCCGTAGACCTCACACTTCGCCGCGCTATGACCATTTCTTTTACACTTGTTGCAAAATTTGGTGCAGAACCCCGAGTGATTCTTTTCACACCTTTGGCATAGCTGCTTCTGATTGTTGTTGTTGTTGCGGTTATTATTGTTGTTGGGATGATTGTTGTAGTTGCTGTTGTTGTTGTTGTTGTTGTTGTTGGGCCGTTTGTTGTAGTTGCGATTGATGTTGCGATTGTTGGGATAATTGTTGCGATTATTGTTGTAATTGCTGTTGTTGTTGTATTGGTGATTCTTATCACCGTTTTCCTCCCACTTTCTTTTGACTTACTTCACATTGGCCTCTTCAGCAGTCTGTTCTTTAATTCTTTCTTCAATCTGGTTCACTAGTTTGTGAGCCATTCTACATGCCTGTTGTATGGAGGCGGGCTCGTGTGAACTTATATCTTCTTGGATTCTTTCCGGTAATCCTTTCACAAACGCGTCGATCTTCTCTTCCTCATCTTCGAATGCTCCCGGACACAATAGGCACAATTCTGTGAATCGTCTTTCGTACGTGGTAATATCAAATCCTTGGGTTCGTAACCCTCTAAGTTCTGTCTTGAGCTTATTGACCTCGGTTCTGGGACGGTACTTCTCGTTCATCAAGTGCTTGAATGCTGACCACGGTAGTGCGTACGCATCATCTTGTCCCACTTGCTCTAGATAGGTATTCCACCATGTTAACGCAGAACCTGTGAAGGTATGCGTAGCGTACTTCACTTTGTCCTCTTCAGTACACTTACTTATGGCAAACACCGATTCAACCTTCTCGGTCCACCGTTTCAATCCGATCGGTCCTTCGGTTCCATCAAATTCCAAAGGTTTGCAGGCAGTGAATTCTTTGTAGGTGCATCCTACACGATTTCCTGTACTGCTAGATCCAAGGTTATTGTTGGTATGTAGCGCAGCCTGTACTGCGGCTATGTTTGAAGCTAGAAAAGTACGGAATTCCTCTTCATTCATATTCACGGTGTGTCGAGTAGTCGGTGCCATTTCCTTCAAAATAGTTAAATGGAACAAGTTAATCATACAGAATATTAAGAGTAGTTAATAGTATTTCGTAGCATAATATGAACTCATTTATAAAAGCTTTTTCTTCATATTAGCGTTTTATAAGTTTAAATTCGGGTAGTACCTACCCGTTAAGTTCATACTTAGTAGCTAATATACAATTCAACTACTACAATTCTATATGAAAAACTGATTATAATAATATTTCGCGTTCAAACTTTTATACAATATTTTACAAACTTACAATACCGCTTATTTTACATAAAGCATGAAATATAGCACACAATAACTTTGATACAAGATAGTTGTGAAGATAATTCTAGCTAGTACACAAGTCGTTCAGCAAAGGCAATAAAGACACGTAATTCATACGTCCAGAAACAAGTCATGCATTCTGGTTTTACTAGGACTACTTCCCATCCTTGGTCTTGTGCAACATAACCGTTATGGCCGTTGATAAGACAGCGTGTTGTAACGTCATCAAAGGGACGAGGGTTACGTAATGTCCAACAGTCCCGTAATAATCTAAAAACCTCATTTCTTACCCCAATTACCGACTCCGTCACTTGTGGAAACGTTTTGTTTAATAGTTGTAGCCCGATGTTCTTGTTCTCACTTTGGTGAGAAGCGAACATTACTAATCCGTAAGCATAACATGCTTCTTTATGTTGCATGTTAGCCGCTTTTTCTAAATCACGAAGTCCAATATTCGGATATATTGAGTCAAAATAATTTCTTAACCCGTTGCGTAAAATAGCATTTGGGTTCCCCGCAATATATGCGTCAAAGTAAACACATCGTAACTTATGGGTTTCCCAATGTGATATCCCCCATCTTTCAAATGAAAGTCTCTTATAAACCAAGACATTCTTGGAACGTTCTTCGAATGTCTTACAAACTGATCTCGCCTTAAATAGTTGTGCCGAAGAATTCTGGCCGACTCTAGACAAGATTTCATCAATCATGTCTCCGGGTAGGTCTCTTAAAATATTGGGTTGTCTATCCATTTTGTGTTTTTAAACTGTAAAATAGACAAGAGTTAGATTCATAAAAAAAATACTTATTAATACAAGCAATTTTTACATATATCATAAAGCATAAGAACACTATATTACATATATTACACCACACGAATACAACTATCTTATTCCGACTCGCTCGTTTCTTCTTCTTCGGTTTTGGTTCGTTTTGCCAAGTTTCTAGGGATATATGATGTTCCCCTAATACGAGCCGTCGTTGTCCACATTGGTTTAGAAAAACCTGGTGGTTTAGAGGTTCCCGGGTCATTGTTACAACTTAAGGACTTCGGGGGTTGACGATACATATAAAGTTCATCGGGATTGGAATTAGATTTCTCTATTTTTATGCCCTTTTCCTTATTATTTTCTTTTGCCTTTTTAAATTCAGTTGGGGTAATTTCTATAACATCATCGGAATTCTCGTCGGAATCCGATTCATCGGAGAATTGGTAATCCTCCCAATATTTTGCTTCCTTGGCGGAAACACCATTGACCATAATTAACTTTGGTCGGTTGGTTGAGGATTTTCTTTTACTTAACCGTTTTATTATTTCCCCCACCGGTTCCGATTCTTCTTCCGGTTCCGATTCTTCTTCCGGTTCCGATTCTTCTTCCGGTTCCGACTCTTCTTCCGGTTCCTCTTCGGGAACTTGTGAATCAGTCCACGAATCATTCCAATTTACATTTGACTCTTCATTATTATTAGTTGAGTCAATGGGACTTGTTCTAGAGGTAGACATCTATCACATAATATCAAACACGTTAAGAGATTAATATATCACATAATATTCATATGTTAAAAATATATAGTTTCCAACAAAAATGTTAAGCAATCATTTTTAAAGAAAACACGGTCGAAGTCCAGAATCACTAATGCATCCTAACAAACTCAATAAGACACACTAATGCAAATTTTCTGGTTCTCTAAGACCAACGCTCGGATAGCAACTGAAATGTCCCGTTCTTATTGATTAAAAACGTTCCATATTAATTGATTTCGTTGCGAGGTTTTGACCTCTATATGAGACGTTTTTCAAAGACTGCATTCATTTTTAAAACAAACCATAACCTTTATTTCATAAATAAAGGTTTAAAAAGCGTTACGTAGATTATCAAATAATGATAATCTAAAATATCCTGCTTACACACGACCATTACATAATGGTTTACAATACAAATATGTTACATCGAAATCAGTTTCTTGAATGCAGTTTTTACACAATATCATACAAACATGGACTCCAAATCTTGTCCTTATTTTAGTATGCAACAGCGGAAGCTCTTAATATTCACCTGAGAATAAACATGCTTTAAACGTCAACAAAAATGTTGGTGAGTTATAGGTTTAACCTATATATATCAAATCGTAACAATAGACCACAAGATTTCATATTTCAATACACATCCCATACATAGAGATAAAAATCATTCATATGGTGAACACCTGGTAACCGACAATAACAAGATGCATATATAAGAATATCCCCATCATTCCGGGACACCCTTCGGATATGATATAAATTTCGAAGTACTAAAGCATCCGGTACTTTGGATGGGGTTTGTTAGGCCCAATAGATCTATCTTTAGGATTCGCGTCAATTAGGGTGTCTGTTCCCTAATTCTTAGATTACCAGACTTAATAAAAAGGGGCATATTCGATTTCGATAATTCAACCATAGAATGTAGTTTCACGTACTTGTGTCTATTTTGTAAATCATTTATAAAACCTGCATGTATTCTCATCCCAAAAATATTAGATTTTAAAAGTGGGACTATAACTCACTTTCACAGATTTTTACTTCGTCGGGAAGTAAGACTTGGCCACTGGTTGATTCACGAACCTATAACAATATATACATATATATCAAAGTATGTTCAAAATATATTTACAACACTTTTAATATATTTTGATGTTTTAAGTTTATTAAGTCAGCTGTCCTCGTTAGTAACCTACAACTAGTTGTCCACAGTTAGATGTACAGAAATAAATCGATAAATATTATCTTGAATCAATCCACGACCCGGTGTATACGTATCTCAGTATTGATCACAACTCAAACTATATATATTTTGGAATCAACCTCAACCCTGTATAGCTAACTCCAACATTCACATATAGAGTGTCTATGGTTGTTCCGAAATATATATAGATGTGTCGACATGATAGGTCGAAACGTTGTATACGTGTCTATGGTATCTCAAGATTACATAATATACAATACAAGTTGATTAAGTTATGGTTGGAATAGATTTGTTACCAATTTTCACGTAGCTAAAATGAGAAAAATTATCCAATCTTGTTTTACCCATAACTTCTTCATTTTAAATTCGTTTTGAGTGAATCAAATTGCTATGGTTTCATATTGAACTCTATTTTATGAATCTAAACAGAAAAAGTATAGGTTTATAGACGGAAAAATAAGTTACAAGTCGTTTTTGTAAAGGTAGTCATTTCAGTCGAAAGAACGACGTCTAGATGACCATTTTAGAAAACATACTTCCACTTTGAGTTTAACCATAATTTTTGGATATAGTTTCATGTTCATAATAAAAATCATTTTCTCAGAATAACAACTTTTAAATCAAAGTTTATCATAGTTTTTAATTAACTAACCCAAAACAGCCCGCGGTGTTACTACGACGGCGTAAATCCGGTTTTACGGTGTTTTTCGTGTTTCCAGGTTTTAAATCATTAAGTTAGCATATCATATAGATATAGAACATGTGTTTAGTTGATTTTAAAAGTCAAGTTAGAAGGATTAACTTTTGTTTGCGAACAAGCTTAGAATTAACTAAACTATGTTCTAGTGATTACAAGTTTAAACCTTCGAATAAGATAGCTTTATATGTATGAATCGAATGATGTTATGAACATCATTACTACCTTAATTTCCTTGGATAAACCTACTGGAAAAGAGAAAAATGGATCTAGCTTCAATGGATCCTTGGATGGCTCGAAGTTCTTGAAGCAGAATCATGACACGAAAACAAGTTCAAGTAAGATCATCACTTGAAATAAGATTGTTATAGTTATAGAAATTGAACCAAAGTTTGAATATGATTATTACCTTGTATTAGAATGATAACCTACTGTAAGAAACAAAGATTTCTTGAGGTTGGATGATCACCTTACAAGATTGGAAGTGAGCTAGCAAACTTGAAAGTATTCTTGATTTTATGAAACTAGAACTTTTGGAATTTATGAAGAACACTTAGAACTTGAAGATAGAACTTGAGAGAGATCAATTAGATGAAGAAAATTGAAGAATGAAAGTGTTTGTAGGTGTTTTTGGTCGTTGGTGTATGGATTAGATATAAAGGATATGTAATTTTGTTTTCATGTAAATAAGTCATGAATGATTACTCATATTTTTGTAATTTTATGAGATATTTCATGCTAGTTGCCAAATGATGGTTCCCACATGTGTTAGGTGACTCACATGGGCTGCTAAGAGCTGATCATTGGAGTGTATATACCAATAGTACATACATCTAAAAGCTGTGTATTGTACGAGTACGAATACGGGTGCATACGAGTAGAATTGTTGATGAAACTGAACGAGGATGTAATTGTAAGCATTTTTATTAAGTAGAAGTATTTTGATAAGTGTATTGAAGTCTTTCAAAAGTGTATAAATACATATTAAAACACTACATGTATATACATTTTAACTGAGTCGTTAAGTCATCGTTAGTCGTTACATGTAAGTGTTGTTTTGAAACCTTTAGGTTAACGATCTTGTTAAATGTTGTTAACCCAATGTTTATAATATCAAATGAGATTTTAAATTATTATATTATCATGATATTATCATGTATGAATATCTCTTAATATGATATATATACATTAAATGTCTTTACAACGATAATCGTTACATATATGTCTCGTTTCAAAATCATTAAGTTAGTAGTCTTGTTTTTACATATGTAGTTCATTGTTAATATAATTAATGATATGTTTACTTATCATAATATCATGTTAACTATATATATAACCATATATATGTCATCATATAGTTTTTACAAGTTTTAACGTTCGTGAATCACCGGTCAACTTGGGTAGTCAATTGTCTATATGAAACCTATTTCAATTAATCAAGTCTTAACAAGTTTGATTGCTTAATATGTTGGAAACATTTAATCATGTAAACATCAATCTCAATTAATATATATAAACATGGAAAAGTTCGGGTCACTACAATAGCAGCTGGTGGTTCCATTATGAAGAAAACCGAAACTGATGCTTATAAAATTATTGATAACACTGCTTCCCACTCACATGAGTGGCACCAAGAAAAAGATATCGTTAGATCATCTAAAGCAGCTAGAGCCGATTCTAGCCATGACTTAGATTCCATTTCAGCAAAGATAGATGCTGTCGAGAGACGAATGGAAAAGATGACTAAGGATATACACTCAATACGAATTAGTTGTGAGCAGTGTGGAGGACCACATTTGACAAAAGATTGTCTCAGTATTGAGCTAACAATGGAACAAAGAGAGAATATTTCATATCTAAACCAAAGGCCTGGAAATAATTATCAGAATAATTATCAACCGCCAAGACCAATTTACAATTAAAACCAGAATTATAACCGAAATGTTTCATACAACAATCAACAAGGTCCTAGCAATCAACAAGTATCCAACAATACTTACAATCAGCAAAGACCTAATTTTCAAAACAAACCACAACAAACCGATGATAAAAAGCCAAATTTAGAAGATATGATGACGAAGCTAGTTGAATCTCAAACACAGTTTTTCACATCTCAGAAACAAACGAATGAACAAAATGCTCAAGCATTTAGAAATCAACAAGCTTCTATTCAAAATTTGGAACAAGAAGTAAGTAACCTAGCAAGGTTAATAGGTGAAAGAAAACTGGGAAGTTTACCTAGTGATACAAATGCTAACCCCCGGAATGAAACAGCTAAAGCCATTACCACAAGAAGTGGTACAACACTTAAACCACCTGAAATACCTGTAATTTCTGAGGAAGCTATTCCTACTCCACAAAAACCACAACCTGAACAAGATAAGGAAAAAGAACCGGTAGTTGAAAAGGTTAATGAAGATAACACAGTTAAGGCTAAACCTTATGTTAAACCATACCAACCACCACTTCCTTACCCGAGAAAAATGAAGAAAGAGAAACTTGAAGCCGAGCAATCTAAATTCTTGAATATGTTTAAACAGATAAATGTAAATCTTCCTTTCATTGATGTAATTTCAGGAATGCCTAGATATGCCAAATTTCTGAAAGATTTAATCACAAATAGAAAAAAAATGAAAGAACTCTCGGCTGTTACTATGAATGCTAATTGTTCAGCAGTGCTGTTGAATAAGATACCAGAAAAACTATCTGATCCAGGAAGTTTCACAATTCCATATTTTCTGGGTAGTCTTAGTTTAATAGAAGCATTGGCAGACTTAGGTGCTAGTATAAATTTAATGCCATATTCACTATACACTAAACTAGACCTTGGAGACTTGAAACCAACACGAATAAGCATACAACTAGCCGATCGATCAATAAAATATCCTAGAGGGATAATGGAGAACATGCTAGTTAAAGTTGGTACTTTAGTATTTTCAGTAGATTTTGTTGTTCTGGACATGGAAGAAGATTCTCAAGTTCCTCTCATATTAGGAAGACCATTCTTAAACATGGCTAAAGCAATGATAGACGTGTTCGGTAAGAAACTGACCCTAAGTATAGAGGATGAGAGTGTTACCTTTTCAGTTGATAGAGCTATGCAACAACCGCAATCTGCAGATGATAGTTATTATATTCAAACTATAGATTCACATGCAGAATTGTTAGAAGAATTTCCAAAATTACAAGGAACAGGAGAATGTTCTTTAGAAGAAGGAACTGAACCAATTAATGAAGCTAAAATGTTAGCTACACTAATGGTTAATGGATATGAACCAACAACAGAATAAATTCAAATGCTAAAAGAAGAAGACAGATATCGATAGAAGAACCTCCAAAATTAGAGTTAAAGCCACTTCCAAACCATTTGGAATATGCTTATTTACATGGTGAATCTGAATTACCTGTAATAATATCGTCTTCTCTTACTGAAAATGAGAAATCACAACTCATTTCTGTGTTAAAAGCTCATAAACCAGCCATTGCATGGAAAATTCATGATATTAAAGGAATAAGTCCTTCGTATTGCACACATAAAATCCTTATGGAAGAAGGTCATAAAACGTATGTGCAACGCCAACGAAGACTAAATCCTAATATGCAAGATGTAGTTAAGAAAGAAATTATTAAACTGCTAGATGCAGGTTTAATTTATCCAATCTCTGATAGTCCATGGGTAAGCCCAGTTCAATGCGTGCCTAAGAAGGGTGGCATGACTGTCATTACAAATGAGAAAAATGAGCTTATTCCTACTAGGACTGTAACAGGATGGCGTGTGTGTATTGATTATAGAAAATTAAATGACGCCACCAGAAAAGATCACTTTCCTTTACCTTTCATTGATCAAATGTTGGAAAGATTAGCCAGAAATAGTTACTATTGTTTTCTTGATGGTTTTTCCGGATATTTTCAAATTCCAATAGCACCCGAGGACCAAGAGAAAACCACGTTCACGTGCCCTTATGGTACTTTTGCTTACAAACGCATGTCATTTGGACTTTGCAACGCCCCTGCAACCTTTCAAATGTGCATGATGGCGATTTTTCACGACATGATAGAAGAATGCATGGAAGTTTCATGGATGACTTTTCAGTCTTCGGTGATACATTTGAATCATGTCTAGTGAATCTTAAACGAATGCTTATTAGATACGAAAAATCAAATCTAGTACTTAATTGGGAGAAATGCCATTTCATGGTTAAAGAAGGCATCGTTCTTGGACATAAAATTTCAAAGGAAGGAATTGAAGTGGATAGAGCTAAAGTAGATGTAATTGCTAAACTTCCATATCCCACCAATGTTAGAGGAGTTAGGAGTTTTCTAAGGCATGCCGGTTTTTACCGACGTTTCATAAAAGATTTTTCTAAAATTGCCACTCCTATGAATAAACTCCTAGAAAAGGATGCTCCATTCATCTTTTCAGATGAATGCATCAAATCTTTTAATATTCTTAAAGAGAAACTCACTAATGCGTCGATCATGATAACACCAAATTGGAATCTACCATTTGAACTAATGTGCGATGCAAGTGATTTTGCAATGGGAGCCGTTTTAGGACAAAGAATTGAGAAACGATTTCAACCTATATATTATGCTAGTAAGACGTTACAAGGAGCACAAACGAATTATACAACTACTGAAAAAGAACTCCTTGCTATTGTCTTTGCTTTTGACAAATTTCGATCATATCTCGTTCTAGCTAAAACGGTGGTCTATACCGACCATTCTGCTCTTAGATACCTATTTTCGAAACAAGATGCTAAACCACGATTATTCCGTTGGATCTTACTCTTACAAGAGTTCGATATTGAAATCCGAGATAAAAGAGGAGCAGAAAATCTCGCCGCCGATCATCTTTCTCGTCTTGAAAATCCCGAATTAGAAGTTCTAAATGAATCGGCCATACAAGACAACTTTCCTGATGAATATCTATTGAAGATAGATTATAATGAAATTCCATGGTTTGCTGACTATGCAAACTATTTAGTATGTGGATTCCTTGAAAAAGGATTATCGTACCAAAAACGAAAGAAACTCTTTAGTGATATAAAACACTATTTCTGGGAAGATCCACATTTGTTTAAAAGTTGTCCCGATGGAATAATGCGCCGATGTGTATTCGGAGATGAAGCTAGGAAAATCTTAAACCATTGTCACACAGGACCAACAGGAGGGCATTATGGGCCTCAACTCACAGCAAGAAAAGTTTACGATACTGGATTCTATTGGCCTACAATTTACAAAGACGCGCACCTTCTTTGCAAATCCTGTGATGCTTGTCAAAGGGCCGAAAAAATAAGTCAACGTGATGAAATGTCACAAAATGTCATTCAAGTATGTGAAGTATTTGACATTTGAGGTATTGACTTTATGGGTCCATTTCCAAAATCTCATAATAATCTCTACATTCTCGTTGCCATTGATTATGTATCTAAATGGGCAGAAGCACAAGCTCTCCCAACTAACGATGCACGAGTTGTAGTCAACTTTTTAAAATGTCTTTTTGCAAGGTTTGGAACACCGAAAGCTTTAATAAGTGATCGGGGTACTCATTTCTGTAATAATCAACTTGAGAAAGTTCTCAAAAGATATGGAGTAACTCATAAAATCTCCACCGCATATCATCCACAAACAAGTGGAGAAGTTGAAAATACCAACCAAGCTTTAAAACGTATTCTAGAGAAAACTGTAGGATCAAATCCGAAGGAATGGTCCATTAAATTGGAGGATGCACTCTGGGCTTTTAGAATAGCCTACAAAACTCCAATTGGAACCACACCTTTTAAACTCGTTTATGGAAAAGCATGTCATCTTCCAGTAGAAATTGAACACAAAGAATTTTGGGCTTTGAAGACATGTAATCTTGATTTACATGAAGCCGGACGTCTACGGTTAAGTCAATTAAACGAATTAGAAGAATTAAGACATGAAGCATATGAAAATTCGTTAATCTATAAAGAAAGAACGAAGAAATGGCATGATAAAAGAATCAGAAGTTCAAAAGAATTCATAAAAGGAGACAGAGTTCTTCTTTTCAATTCACGATTCAAGCTATTTCCTGGAAAATTGAAATCAAGATGGTATGGACCATTCATAGTCAAAAGAGTTTTCCCATACGGAACAGTAGAATTAATAAATTCAAATGGGATTGAATTTAAAGTTAATGGTCACAGAGTTAAACATTACATACATGGACCGATGGAAGTTGACAATGAAGTTAATCATAATTTCACCACCCAAGAAAACCTTCAAAATGAAAACATAAATATGTTATCAACAACATATGAAAAATCAAAATTGGAATATAGGGAGGAGTCAAATTTGAGTGATGAAGAAGAATTCTTATACAAACCTCCCATTCCAAGAAACGAAGAAAAATGTGAACAAGAAGTTCAAATAGAAGTGAAAGAACCAAGAAAAGAACACCCGAAAAAGGTTTACAAACCAACTCGACTTACTAAAGCAGGAGACCCGGGTGAATTTTTCATTTCTTACTTGCTTAATGATGGTGCTGTATATAATGGACTCGCAGATTTAGGAGCAAGTGCAAATATTATGCCTCTTTCCTTATACAAAAGATTAGGCATGGGTAAATTAAAACCAACCAAAATAGGTGTTCAATCATTTGACCAAACCATTAAACACCCGGTTGGAATAGCAAATAATTTACTTGTTAACGTGGGAAGTTTGACCTTTGTTGCAAACTTCATAGTGATTAATATGGAGGAAAACCTTGATATTCCTCTAATTCTAGGTCGCCCATTTTTAGCAACCACCGAGGCATTCATTGATGTAAGAGAAGGTAGAATGACACTTAGGGATGGTGATACATCGATCACCTTTGTGAACCGAAAGTTTAGATCTCCACCAACCAAAACTGTTAGACCAATAAAAACGCATAATTGTGGGGAAGATGAAGAAACACTTAATGATGATCCAATCACAAAGAATGCCGTTGATGATACGAAATTAGATGAACCCATTTTTAACAGTTCAACGAAGAAACTTTATAAACGGATTCACGATGCTAAGATTAAAGGAAACTTTAAGTTATGTAATCGATTAGTATCCAATTTATTGCCAAAAGAAAAGGAGATGTTAGTTGAATTTGTGAAAGCTACGGAGGAAATCAACAAATGGATTGAAGTAAAAGTCAAAGATATACAAGTTGTTGATGATTCAATTGAAAATAATGTTAATCACAATTTCAACTAAGTGTAGGGAGGTTTATGTATTTCTGTTAGAGTTAGATTTTCTGTTTTCGTGTAGTTCTCGAAATTGGAACCCGAATGGTCTTTCCCTAGCAGACCCTAAAGAACTAGTCTTCTCCCCCCATTCTGAATTTTTTTTTTTTTAGGTTTTTACGAAATGAAGACTTCCTGTGAATTAAACCATGGTCTAATGCTACACGCTTTGATCACTAAACGTAATAATGACACACTTCCAAGTGAAATAGTATCATTAATCAGAGGTAAATTGGACGGAGTAAGAAAAGAATCCAGATGCGAAGATAATAAGTTACAATTTGGTAAAGGAAAATCAAAATCCGCAGTGAAAAGAAGAGCACGACACCTTGAAAAATGTCAGAAATGCGGAAAATGGTCACACGAAGGTAAATGTTCAAATAATCAAACCTATTCAAATACCGAATTTGTTACTTTATGCAGAGATGGACCGTTCATATGTTTAGAAGAAAAAAACATTAAATGCTCGAGGTTACGCCTATGTAGCCATGGAAAACTAATTAGTCCGACTATCTTATGAGTGGGCTAGAGCATATCACTAAGAAATATATTTCACAGGTAAGTTTGTACAGTTTTCATTTTTATTTTTATTTTTATTTTTAACCTTTTGATAATAAACGCTAATTTGTTCGCTATAAAGTATTAAATTGGTATTCGATGAAATTAGGTCTTGCGACCGAAATTATTGATATCATACAAAAATTTATTACATCACTGCGAAATTTAACATTTATTCTTAAGGTATAAATATCTTTAATCAATCAACACAAAATATTTCAAAAATTCGTCATGAGTTAAATTAGGTCATGGAATCGAAATTACTTTACCGAAAAGAGGGGCGTATATTTTTGATAATATTTGATTGATTGAAGTGGGATAAAAGCCAAAAAGATTTTTAATTTTATTTTTACCATGTTTTAAAATTAATAAATTAATATTAAAATAAATATTGTAAACTTTTAAAATTGTAAATATTTGAAAAATTAATATTTTTAATATAAGTTTGTATGTAAAAAACAAAAATATAATTTAAGTTTGGTGTGAATTTATAATATGAATTTTTAATTAAGTTTGGTGTGAATTTTTAATGTTATGCATTTTAAATTTAAGTTTGATGTGAATTTAAAAACAAAAATTTACATTATTTCGCTAAGTTAAAAATATGATTTTTAAAATTCGTCGTGAGTTGAAGACTAGGTCGTTGAACCGAAATTGCTTTACCCGAGGGAGGGACGAGAACTTTTATTATCATTATTTTTAATCTTATTGAATTAAAGTATGCCAAAAACATTAAAAAACCAAAAAATCTTTGCTTTTAAAACCACGCTTTAAATTGACAAATTTTAAAATTTTGTCGAGGGACGGACTAGGACATCGTTCCGAAACGACCTCGTCCTAAATAATAAGGGAAACAAAATTTTAAAATTAATTAATTAATTGTTTTATAAGTTAAAGTTTTTATATAAAAAAAAAAATCAAACTCCGCGACTCGCGGAGTTTGAAGAGGAAATATACCGCGACTCGCGGAGCTTTCAAAATCCAGAAAAAAAAATAAAAGGGATCGAGACAGACCAGTAACCAACACAAAACACCTAAAAACTGCGAAAAACACCCGAAAAAACACACACAAATTCGCAATTTTTGGCCATTTTTCATCAAATCTTTCACAAAATCATGTTGAGAAGAATGCTATCAAGGAATTACTCAAAGAAAACGGTAAATTTCTACACCAAAACACCATTTAATCCGAAAATTAGTGTTCTTGAACAAATTTATACCCAATTCGATTTTGATGCTTTTTAGTGTAATTATGCTTAAATTGCTTATGTATTATGCTTGTATAACCAAGATTGATGCTATTTAACATGATTAGAAGCCTTAAACTTCAAATTTTGAGTAATCTAGGGTTTGTGTTCTTGAGCAATTTGGGGCTTTTTGATATAAACAGGTTATGGCCGATTTTTGTCATGAATTATTGCTAAATTAAGTAGTGTAACATGTTTAGGTAGTTAAATGATCCAAACTTTGAGCCTAAACATTATTTTTGAGAATTAAAGTGGACTTTTTCAAGTCTAAAATTCATGAACTTGATTTTTGAGAGATAATGCTATTTGAAACTTGTTTAATTGCTAATAATGATTATTTTGACATGTTATTTGAGTTGAATGCTTATGAACTTGGCGAACATTTTCGTATCTGCTTATTTGAAAAAGTGTAGATTTGATAAAAATATGAAAATGAGCATAAGTTTGATATAAATTGAACATGTCATTGTAATTATTTTACTTGATGATTTTGCTGACACTAATGCATATTTGGATGCACAAAAATTGTGTTTGATGTGTTTTGCAGACTGAAAGGGGTGAATCTTCATCCCAAGCTCGCATTGCTCCTCCTGAGAATACGGAACAACAAGATGTTGATAACCATTACAAACAAGATATACCTCATCCAGTTATGACATTTTCAGATATGCACGTGGAAGATTTGCACCCGAACTTGAGATTAGACAGACGTTGGATAGATTATCCAAAATACCAAAGGGGATTGCACACTCTTCATTCTAAAGCTGTTGAAGTACCTAGGGTAATAGAATGGGAACCGTTAGAAGCTGTAGAATTGGCCGAGCCAATTAGAGAATTACTTACACAGAGGTATGGTAATTCTACTTTTAACGATTGGGTACGATTATTCAACATGCGTAGACCTGTATATAAAGTATGGTGTGAAGAATTATTGTGTAGTATAGAAATAAATGATCGGGTAGCTAGTTTAACCGATCGAAGTTTTATTAGATTTTTGTTAGGAGGTTCGATGCGCCACATGTCTCTACTAGACATGGCTCAGGCCTTATGTATATATACGCCTGAGGAGCTAGCATCTGCCGATTGTCGAGGGTTGATATTGAATGATAGGAAGATTGATGAAAATTTTGATACGCATGGTGTATGGAGTCAAATGACTAGCCATCACCGATTTAAAGGGGGAAATTACTCTTATTTGGATATAGATAGAGCTGAGTTAAGAGTAATTCATAGGTTTCTAGCGAACTCGATTACACAACGAGGAAAAAATAAGGAAAAGGTAAATGAACAGGATTTGTTTTACTACATGTGTATTCGAGACCCACAAAGTGCTGTAAGTATACCTTATTGTGTGGGTTATTATTTATCAGCTATGGTTAGGGAGATGAGACCGCACAGTATAATAGGAGGTGGTATATTTATTACATTAATTTTTGAGTATCTCAATGTGGATATAAGTCGGGGGGATTATTAATCGAAGAACCAGAACTCCACGATACAATTGGTTTAAATGTATATCATGGTGCTAAGGTTTTGAAGAGGCGAAATAACGCCGCAGTAAGATATAATGGAAGACATTCACATGTTGAGAGAAATCAACAGCCAGGTAATGTGGTAGGGGGAAATGAAATGACAGAAATGCAAAGGTTTATAGCTTCACAAGAGTATGAAAATGCTAGACATCGAGCATTTGAAGATTGGCAAGTTCATCAAAACCAAATCATAGCTCATTGCCAACATATAGGTAGAAACTATATTCCTACTCCAACGCCCGTATTTCCTCCCTGGTCTATAGAGATGCAACCACCGTATCCTACTTATAACCCAGCTGAAGCATTTTATAACACATACGGTTATGCATGGAACCCCTACTGGTATCAGTAACAACCCTAGTTTATTTAGTTTTATTTATTTTATTTTTGCAATGTTACTACATTATACACTTATGTTGATATTGTAATAGTTTTTTATAATTTTCTAACTTTTATTATTAGATTTTAATAATTTTTGAATGTGGGGTAATATACCAAACTTCAAAAATATGTATATATGTTTGCAGTTTATCTTATGTACACAACAGGGTAAAACAACGCATTTTCAAAGACTGGCATTAAGTTCAGCAAAAGCTACTAATTTTGACGACAAGATGAAAAATAAATGTGATGTAACAACAAGACGGAATGAACAAATGATGTGCAACATTTATCATTCAGCAAATAAACGCCAATATGTTTGGAAACTTTGGTAAAATTTAATCATTTTTCTACGCTAATCACCCTCAATAATTTAAATTGTTACTGATTTCTTGCAAATGAGGGCATTGCAAGATCTTAAGTGTGGGAAGGGGTTAAATTCTTTCGGATTTTAAAATTTTTACTTTATACACTTGGTTACCATTAGAAATACTAGTAAAGCACTAGTTATATTAGAATCTACTGCTCTCTGATAATAAAGAACAGCCCTAGTCTTATATACTGACTACCCAATTCTAGTAAATTTTTTCAAAATTTTCAATTAAATGAACTCAAAATCATGTTTATACATATTTATGAACGATAAAACTAGGTGTTAACACCGAAATTATTGTTACCTTGGAAAGGACATAAATTGAGAAACAAACCAAAATGTTAGAATTCATTTAAAATGGAATAGAGGAGAACAAAAAGGAAAAATAAAAGCCAAGTGTGGGAAATTTTTACCAAGTTATTCAAAACATATATCACATATTTTTGTACAAATAATTGAAAATACTTTTGTTTTGGACGATAATTAACTGTTTTACCCAATGAAAGAAAAGAAGAGATGGATCTACACGATGAATCAATTCCATCATTAAAAGGAAGTAAAGTCTTCCGAAAAAGAAACGCGCTTCTTGATTTAGGTCATGAAGTTGTCATCCAGACCAGCTGTAGGTTGACGAAAAACCTAGAAAAGTCATCTCTAAAATCAGCAGGAAATCCACGGACCTCAGCATAAAACAGGGTCGCCAAGTGGTCAGATTTATCCTAACCATGAGAAGGATTTATCACGTACAATGGGGGGCACCGTGCAAATTAGCTTGATAAGACTAATGAATCAGATCCCCAGAAAGGATAATCTCCTTAAAAGATCAAAAATCAGCTTTTAAGACTGATATTACTCAATCCTTGAGATTGACCTTAAAGATTGAGAATTCAAACTCATGGAATTCGATGATATCTAAACTCGAGCTTGAACGAGAAAATATTTTGATCAAAATTACAAACTGATTTGTTTTCTGAAAACCCATTTTCAATGCGTTCATTACCATTGAACGTAAAATCCTAGGAATTCAACTGGAATTCATTAGGTCACCTGAACCAAATCGGGTGTCAACCGTAAGAACGGTGGTTGCATAGCATGGTCAAAGACAGGACCTTGTGCCAGATCGGAAAATTATAAGGGTGAGCTTTACTATTGCTCCTACCAATAATAGTAATTGCGTCCGACACGTTATAGACCATAATTAAAAGCATGTCAGGGGACATTGCCTTAACAGTTGCTTGTTCAACGCTTTCCTTTACAACTGGACGGTAGTTTATCGAAAGGTAATATACGGAGCAAGTATACTGGACGTGTTGCTTTTCCAATACAAGGTTAGCAAGTGGGTGACACAAAACCACAAGTTTTGAGCTAAAAATTTCAAATATGAAACCCACCAAACCCACAAAAAGAATTTGCAAACACCGGTGAAGGGTTATTCCGGAAAACTTATCTAGGGTAAAAGCTAGATTTAATTTTCAAAAGATCAAATGTTTTCATAAAGATCCAATTTCCTTAATGGATCTAAATTTTCATAAGTCATGTGAGACTGTAAACCACATCGTTACTACCATTGTTTATACCGCCATATAGAAATCACTGATGTACAAAGTGTGTAGAATAAAGAAGTGATTCTAGTATTTCAAGACTATATTGCTTGAGGATAAGCAACACTCAAGTGTGGGAATATTTGATAATGCTAAAAGCAAACATATATTTCATAGCATTATTCCTCAAGAAAGACAAGCTTTTAGTTGCAATTGTTCTATTTACAAGTGATATTCGTTTAAATAATAAAAGGTGAAGACAAAAGACAGATTCGACGAATTAAAGACGCAAACGACCAAAAAGCTCAAAAGTACAAAATACAATCAAAGAGGTTCCAATTATTGATAAGAAACGTCTCAGAATTATAAGAGTACAAGATTCAAAACGCAAAGTACAAGATATTAAATTGTACGCAAGGACGTTCGAAAATTCGGAACCGGGACAAGAGTCAACTCCCAACGCTCGACGCAACGGACTAAAAATTACAAGTCAACTATGCACATAAATATAATATAATATTTAAATAATTACTAAAATTATTTATATATTATATTTATTTATATAATTCGTCGGCAAAGAAGATCCAAACTTGTGTGAGCTGTAAAATCAAACTCCGCAACTTGCGGAGTTTGAAGTGTTAGAATGCCGCGACTCGCGGAGCTTCCCTGGACAAAAATGCCTATAAAAGCTAACGCATTTCGATCGTTTTAAATCATCCATAAAATCAATCTCTCTCTATATATGTATACGTAAATATTTATATTTATATTTTAATTTTAATTTTAATTTTAAATCCTAATAATAAGGGTATGTTAGCGAATGTTGTAAGGGTGTAAGTCGAAATTCTGTCCGTGTAACGCTACGCCATTTTTAATCATTGTAAGTTATGTTCAACCTTTTTAATTTAATGTCTCGTAGCTAAGTTATTATTATGCTTATTTAATACCGAAGTAATCATGATGTTGGGCTAAAAATATTAAAATTGGGTAATTGGGCTTTGTACCATAATTGGGGTTTGGATAAAAGAGCGACACTTGTGGAAATTAGACTATGGGCTATTAGTGGGTTTTATATTAACTAAACAATACCTTATTAATTTAATATACAAACTTATAATTTGACGTATTTATATATAACCACATACGCTTGACTGAGTACGGTGGGCGGGATATCTATAAATACCAATAATTATTCATTTTACTGGACACGGAACTGGATTAATAGTTAATAGACTTGTTGAAACAGGGGTGAATTACATTCAAGGGTAATTGGTGTAATTGTTAACAAAGTAGTAAAACCTTGGTTTACACGCAGTCGATAACCTGGTGTATTCATTAAACAAAGTATTAAAACCTTGTTACAATTCGAATCCCCAATTAGTTGGAATATTTGACTTCGGGAATAAGGATAATTTGACGAAGGCTTACGCTCTTTATATTTATGGCTGATGGACTATTATGGACAAATCCGTATGAACATATTAAATAATCCAGGACAAAGAACAATTAACCCATGGGAATAAATTAAAATCAACACGTCAAACATCATGATTACGGAAGTTTAAATAAGCATAATTCTTTTATTTCATATTTAATTTATTTTATTTTATATTTAATTGCACTTCTAATTATCGCACTTTTATTTATTGTTATTGTATTTAATTGCACTTTTAATTATCGTACTTTTTAATTATCGCAATTTTATTTTATCGCACTTTTATTTATCGCAATTTCATTATCGTTATTTACTTTATGCTTTAAATTAAGTCTTTTATTTATTTAATATTTTACATTAGGTTTTAACTGCGACTAAAGTTTTTAAAATCGACAAACCGGTCATTAAACGGTAAAAAACCCCCCTTTATAATAATAATATTACTTATATATATATTTGTATTTTTATAAATTAAAACTAATATAGCGTTAAGCTTTGTTTAAAAGATTCCCTGTGGAACGAACCGGACTTACTAAAAACTACACTACTGTACGATTAGGTACACTGCCTATAAGTGTTGTAGCAAGGTTTAAATATATCCATTCTATAAATAAATAAATATCTTGTATAAAATTGTATCGTATTTAATATTATTTCCTAGTAAAATTTAATAGTATTTTATACACCTTAGCTTTAACTATCACTCCACCTCGAGCTCGATAATTGCAGCCGATGGAGTCCAACGTACCCAAGGAAATAAGATTCTTTCTCAATTCTGGAACATGCCTGACATCTGTCAAAGTCCTCACCGTGCCATCATACATCTTAATTTGGACCGTTCCTATTCCAACAAGCCACATCGTTTCCCATAAGGACTTTACCACCATTTATTTCTCGATAGGTGGTAAACCAATCCCTAATAGGACACATGTGATAAGAACAACCTGAGTCAAGAATCCACTCGTCACTTGAGCGACCATCGGTAACACTAAGAACATTTGCGCCATCAGAATCGTTTTCTGCAACCGCGACAACTTTTTCGGCTCCCGCTGCATTCCAAGTCTCTTTTTTTCCTTTTAAGTCTGGGCAGTCTCTACGCATGTGACCTTCCTTGTGACAATTGTAACACTTGATCTTTCTAGATCTTGGTTTCGATCTAGAACGACCTTTGTTGTTACTACTTGATGCTCTATCATTACTTCTTCCACTCACCACCAAACCATTTGCACTTTCTTCCACATAATCCGCAGAGGATTTCTTCCTTAACTCAACAGAGTCCAAGGTAGATTTGACATCCTCCTTGGAAATAGTATCCTTACTATATAGTGGAGTTGTAACCAAATGCTCGTATGATTTTGGCAAGGAACATAAGAAAATTAATTATTGATCTTCATCGTCAATTTTCACACCAATATTATTCAAGTCCAAAATTATTTTATTGAACTCATCGATGTGATCATTTAATGAACCTTCTTTCATCCGAAGAGTATACAACCGTTGTTTCATATACAACCGATTTGTGAGACTCTTAGTCATATATAGAGATTTTAGCTGTTTCCAAAGTCCAGCCGGTGTGGTTTCTGCCTCAACTTCTCTAAGCACACAATCGGCAAGATTTAGAATAATCATGCCGTGTGCCTTTTCCAGAAGTTCATCCTTTTCTTCATCTGTCAACTTTTTGGGTAGATGTTCTCTCCGTTTCAAAGCTAACAAATAACCTTGTTGGCTCAGTAGAGCCCGCATCTTCATTCGCCAAAGACCAAAATCGTTATGGCCATTAAATTTCTCTACATCGGACCTGATTATCATCATCTTGAATATTTAATCACAGCTACGCTCTGATACCAGTTTGTTGTGATTTAGCGCACTTTCAAGACCCGAGAAATTAATAGAACAATTAAGCAATAAATAAAGACACAAGATTTTACGTGGTTCGGCGTGAGTCCTAGTCCACGGGCGGAAGCAGAGATGGATTTTACTAGCAAATATGGCAAACCCGAGGTTACAATGTATCACTCAATCTAGGCTCCGAAAATACTAACAAAGTATTTAGACCACTCACTAGATTATTACACTTCCCTCGTAACTCACTCGTATAGAATTTTATTTAATAATTCTATACTCTCTCTATTTTCTACAATACTTCTCACAAGAGTGTTATAGACTCTTTCAAGTATTATGTAACTTGAGATGGGATGATCAAAATGAAGCTACTGCCATTCCATTTTATAGATGATGTAAAAGCAAGCAAGTATGATCACGTAACTTTGCATGACCATCTTTCATTGAATTCATTGCCATCTTTTGTTGACTGAGAATATGAATGCATGTGTGAATTCAAGACATTTCATGGCCAACCTTGAATAATCCCATGTGTTGAATGCATATTTCAACAACCACCCATGTGATCCATCTAGATATTTTAGGTGGCCTAACTCACAATCCAAATTGGAATTGAGTCAAATTAGTCCACCAGTATCAATCTTTATATCTCTTGTAATTAGGAGATTAATACTCACAACTCTCTATTTATCTACTAGAATACAAGATTGAAGAATGAATATGGGATGTATAAATGAGCTTACATGTTGCTCTATTTATACTAATTCAAGATGGCTAAATGGTAAATATTTAGTAGACAATTTGGTAGGTATAGTATGCCAAGTTTTACCAAGTCTTATACTGTAGTGACCCGAACTTTTCCATGTTTATATATATTAATTGAGATTGATATTTACCTGATTAAATGTTTCCAACATGTTAAGCAATCAAACTTGTTAAGACTTGATTAATTGAAATATGTTTCATATAGACAATTGACCACCCAAGTTGACCGGTGATTCACGAACGTTAAAACTTGTAAAAACTATATGATGACATATATATGGATATATACATAGTTAACATGATACTATGATAAGTAAACATATCATTAAGTATATTAACAATGAACTACATATGTAAAAACAAGACTACTAACTTAATGATTTTTAAACGAGACATATATGTAACGATTATCGTTGTAAAGACATTTAATGTATATATATCATATTAAGAGATATTCATACATGATAATATCATGATAATATAATAATTTAAAATCTCATTTGATATTATAAACATTGGGGTAACAACATTTAACAAGATCGTTAACCTAAAAGTTTCAAAACAACACTTACATGTAACGACTAACGATGACTTAACGACTCAGTTAAAATGTATATACATGTAGTGTTTTAATATGTATTTATACACTTTTGAAAGACTTCAATACACTTATCAAAATACTTCTACTTAACAAAAATGCTTACAATTACATCCTCGTTTAGTTTCATCAACAATTCTACTTGTATGCACCCGTATTCGTACTCGTACAATACACAACTTTTAGATGTATGTACTATTGGTATATACACTCCAATGATCAGCTCTTAGCAGCCCATGTGAGTCACCTAACATATGTGGGAATCATCATTTGGCAACTAGCATGAAATATCTCATAAAATTACAAAAATATGAGTAATCATTCATGACTTATTTACATGAAAACAAAATTAAATATCCTTTATATCTAATCCATACACCAACGACCAAAAACAACTACAAACACTTTCATTCTTCAATTTTATTCATCTAATTAATCTCTCTCAAGTTCTATCTTCAAGTTCTAAGTGTTCTTCATATATTCTACAAGTTCTAGTTACATAAAATCAAGAATACTTTCAAGTTTGCTAGCTCACTTCCAATCTTGTAAGGTGATCATCCAACCTCAAGAAATCTTTGTTTCTTACAGTAGGTTATCATTCTAATACAAGGTAATAATCATATTCAAACTTTGGTTCAATTTCTATAACTATAACAATCTTATTTCAAGTGATGATCTTACTTGAACTTGTTTTCGTGTCATGATTCTGCTTCAAGAACTTCGAGCCATCCAAGGATCCGTTGAAGCTAGATCCATTTTTCTCTTTTACAGTAGGTTTATCCAAGGAACTTAAGGTAGTATTGATGTTCATAACATCATTCGATTCATACATATAAAGCTATCTTATTCGAAGGTTTAAACTTGTAATCACTAGAACATAGTTAAGTTAATTCTAAACTTGTTCGCAAACAAAAGTTAATCCTTCTAACTTGACTTTTAAAATCAACTAAACACATGTTCTATATCTATATGATATGCTAAATTAATGATTTAAAACCTGGAAACACGAAAAACACCGTAAAACCGGATTTACGCCGTCGTAGTAACACCGCGGGCTGTTTTGGGTTAGTTAATTAAAAACTATGATAAACTTTGATTTAAAAGTTGTTATTCTGAGAAAATGATTTTTATTATGAACATGAAACTATATCCAAAAATTATGGTTAAACTCAAAGTGGAAGTATGTTTTCTAAAATGGTCATCTAGACGTCGTTCTTTCGACTGAAATGACTTTTACAAAAACGACTTGTAACTTATTTTTATGACTATAAACCTATACTTTTTCTGTTTGGATTCATAAAATAGAGTTCAATATGAAACTATAGCAATTTGATTCACTCAAAACGGATTTAAAATGAAGAAGTTACGGGTAAAACAAGATTGGATAATTTTTCTCATTTTAGCTACGTGAAAATTGGTAACAAATCTATTCCAACCATAACTTAATCAACTTGTATTGTATATTATGTAATCTTGAGATACCATAGACACGTATACAATGTTTCGACCTATCATGTCGACACATCTATATATATTTCGGAACAACCATAGACACTCTATATGTGAATGTTGGAGTTAGCTATACAGGGTTGAGGTTGATTCCAAAATATATATAGTTTGAGTTGTGATCAATACTGAGATACGTATACACTGGGTCGTGGATTGATTCAAGATAATATTTATCGATTTATTTCTGTACATCTAACTGTGGACAACTAGTTGTAGGTTACTAACGAGGACAGCTGACTTAATAAACTTAAAACATCAAAATATATTAAAAGTGTTGTAAATATATTTTGAACATACTTTGATATATATGTATATATTGTTATAGGTTCGTGAATCAACCAGTGGCCAAGTCTTACTTCCCGACGAAGTAAAAATCTGTGAAAGTGAGTTATAGTCCCACTTTTAAAATCTAATATTTTTGGGATGAGAATACATGCAGGTTTTATAAATGATTTACAAAATAGACACAAGTATGTGAAACTACATTCTATGGTTGAATTATCGAAATCGAATATGCCCCTTTTTATTAAGTCTGGTAATCTAAGAATTAGGGAACAGACACCCTAATTGACGCGAATCCTAAAGATAGATCTATTGAGCCTAACAAACCCCATCCAAAGTACCGGATGCTTTAGTACTTCGAAATTTATATCATATCCGAAGGGTGTCCCGGAATGATGGGGATATTCTTATATATGCATCTTGTTAATGTCGGTTACCAGGTGTTCACCATATGAATGATTTTTATCTCTATGTATGGGATGTGTATTGAAATATGAAATCTTGTGGTCTATTATTATGATTTGATATATATATAGGTTAAACCTATAACTCACCAACATTTTTGTTGACGTTTTAAGCATGTTTATTCTCAGGTGATTATTAAGAGCTTCCGCTGTCGCATACTTAAATAAGGACGAGATTTGGAGTCCATGCTTATATGATATTGTGTAAAAACTGCATTCAAGAAACTTATTTTGTTGTAACATATTTGTATTGTAAACCATTATGTAATGGTCGTGTGTAAACAGGATATTTTAGATTATCATTATTTGATAATCTACGTAAAGCTTTTTAAAACCTTTATCTATGAAATAAAGGTTATGGTTTGTTTTAAAAATGAATGAAGTCTTTGAAAAATGTCTCATATAGAGGTCAAAACCTCGCAACGAAATCAATTAATATGGAACGTTTTTAATCAATAAGAACGGAACATTTCATATACCACAATATACATGTATGTTTTTGACTATAGAACTCACCAACTAAGGCCACCATATTTGACAATCTCCCACTTGAAGATTCGATTGAAGCTCAATCGATCTTTACATGATAATCCTTCCTTGCCAATGATGTTGCTTACGTCTCTGCTAGGCCGCATAAGGAACGGTACCAAATAAACTTGTCACGGTTGATTGACTTTGTTAGAAAATCAGCCACACTGTCGTCAGTATGAATTTTCTACATATCCACGGTTCCTTCTTCCATTTTATCTTGAACGAAGTGATACTGAACTCGTATATGCTTTGTCTTTGAATGAAATGCCGGATTCCTTGCAAGATGCAAGGCACTCTGGTTGTCACAAAATAGAGTGATATTCTCTTGTTTGTGCCCGAGTTCCTCCAACAAGATCTTTAACCATACTGCCTCTTTAGTAGCTTGAGTAGCTGCTACATATTCTACTTCTGTTGTTGACATCGCCACAACTGACTGCAGTTTTGAAACCCAACTTACTGTTCCACCACAAAGTTTGAAAACATATGCAGTGGTAGATTTACTTTTGTCGATATCCCCTGCATAATCAGAATCAACATACCCTTTGACAATAAATTCCGGTTCCCCATAACATAATGCAACATCTAAGGTACCCTTAATGTATCTTAGGATCCTCTTTACTGCATTCCAATGCTCTTTACCAGGATTCGCCATGTACCGACTAACTACTCCCACTGCATGTGCAATGTCTGGTCTTGTACATATCATTGCGAACATTAAACTTCCCACTGCTGATGCATACAGTACTCGAGACATCTCCTTCCTCTCGTCTTCACTGCTAGGACACATAACGGAGGATAACTTGAGATTAGTAGGAAGTGGGGTTGAGATTGGCTTACTATCTTGCATATTGAAAAGCTCCAAGATTTTCCTCAAATAATTCTTTTGAGAAAGCCAAATCTTCCTATTATCTCTGTCTCGGTGAATTTGCATCCCTAGAATCTTGTTTGCGACACCCAATTCTTTCATTTCAAACTCCCTAGCCAAATGAGCCTTCATCTTATTAATACGATCTTTGTTGGGTCCTGCAACCAACATGTCGTCTACATATAACAGTAAAATGACAAAATTATTGTCCCCAAACCTCTTAAAATATGCACAAGGGTCTGCATAAAGTCTGTTATATTCAAGGCTCATTATGAAAGAATCAAATCTCTTGTACCAACATCCCGGCGCCTGTTTGAGACCATACAGATATTTCTTTAACCTGCAAACCAAGTTCTTTTTTCCTTGTAGTTCAAAATCTTCTGGTTGAAGCATATAAATTTCTTCTTCAAGATTTTCATGAAGAAATGCAGTTTTCACATCTAGCTGCTCTAGATGCAAATCAAATGTAGCACACATCGCTATAACTACTCGAATTGTTGTAACTCGAACCACAGGAGAAAATATTTCATTAAAGTCTATACCTTCTTTCTGAGCATATCCTTTAACCACCAGTCTTGCACGATACCGCTCCACTTGATCATGGCCATTTCACTTGATCTTATACACCCATTTATTTCCAATTGGTTTTCTACCTTTCGGCAATGACACAAGTTCCCATGTTTTATTTTTATGAAGAGCTTCAATTTCTTCCTGCATAGCTGTCATCCACTGAGATGCATGTGAATGATTTAGTGCCTCGCGAAGAGTTGTTGGCTCTCCTTCCTCTATTAGAAGATAATATGCAACATTGCTTTCTATAATATAATCTGAGTGCCACCCTAGATGTTTCCTTTCCCGATTAGAAATATGAGTCGCTGGAGCTTCATCAACGACTACTTGATTTTCATCGTGCTCTGGTACTACTTCAGAAGAATCTTTATGGAATTCATTACCCACCTGTACCGGTATAGTTTCTTTTGAAATGCTAACATCTTCAAGATCTTTGTCTTCTGTAAAGACAACATCTCTGCTGATGACTACTTTGTAGGCAGTGGGGTCCCACAAGCGATACCCCTTAACTCCGTCAGCATACCCCAAGAACAAACACTTTATGGACTTCGGATTCAACTTTGTCTTTGCTTGAGAATTGTACATTGCGTACACAGGACTTCCAAATACATGAAGGTCAGAATAATTAACTGGTTTTCCAGTCCACATTTCCATCGGCGATTTTAACTCAATTGCAGTTGATGGTGATCGATTTATTACGTAACAGGCAGTACTTACTGCTTCTGCCCAGAATTATTTTCCCAAGCTTGCAGTTGCCAACATCGCCCTCGTTCTATCTAACAAGGTTCTGTTCATCCGCTCTGCCACTCCATTTTATTGAGGAGTGTATGTCGTCGTGAACTGCCTTTTGATACCTTCTTGTTTGCAGAACTTATCAAATTCATCACCAGTGTATTCTCCTCCATTATCAGTCCTTAAACACTTGATCTTTTTACCAGTTTCAAGTTCAACCCGCGCTTTGTAAACTTTGAAAACTTCAAAGACATCTGCTTTCCTCTTGATTGGGTACACCCAACATCTCCTAGTATAATCATCAATAAATGATACAAAATACTTTGCTCCTCCTAGGGATTGAACTGGTGCTTGCCACACATCAGAGTAAACCAATTTCAGAACCAATTTACTTCTAGAATTTGATGTGTTAAACTTCAGGCGATGCTGCTTGCTGATTACACAATGCTCACAGAAAGGTAGTGATACCTTTGTAAGACCAGGAATAAGATTTCTTTCAACAAGAAACTTCATACCTTGTTCAGACATGTGTCCAAGCTTTTGATGCCATGTTATAGCAGTTTTATCACTTGAACTATTCGAAGCAATGGATGCTTCCGCTTCCCGTACCGTCTCGCATTTCAGAATGTATAGATTAGCACCCACCTTTTCTCCTTTCATAATTACAACTGCGCCTTTCATGATTTTCATGATCTTGTCTTGTATCTCCATCTTATAATCAAGATCATCCAATTGTCCTAAAGACAATAAGTTCTTCTTCAAACCCTCCACGTGTCGTACACCTTGAATAGTACGAACTGTACCATCGTGCATCTTCAGAATGATATCTCCAATTTCAATGATCTTTAGTTCATGATCATTGCAACCGTATACAGATCCTCCTGAGATACGTTCATATTATTTGAAACATTATCTTCTAAGGGTCATGTGAAAAGTAGCTCCCGAGTCAAATAACCAGATATCAACAAATGTCTTTCTGCCTTCATTTGCTACCACTGCCTCACTAACCAAAGCAGTCCCATCATCTGAAGTGCTTGCAATATTTCCTTGAGGATTTGAGTTATTTAAACTCCGACAATCCTTCTTCAGGTGACCTTTCTTGCCACAATTGTAGCATGTATAGGTCTTCTTCTTTTTAGACTTCGGTTTACCATGATTGTGACTCCCACTTGGGCCACATTCCGTTGATCTCCCTCCTGACACCACCAAGGCCTCCATTTGTCGTGAACTGTCCTGTTTATCCTCTTTGTTATTGCGCCGATTTTCTTCTTCTAGAATAGCATCCGCAACTTCATCATAGACTAGATACTCCGAGAGAACATTATTGGTTAAGTTAATAATGAGTTGATCATACGAGTCAGGTAGACTCTGAAGTAAAAGTTCAGCACGTTCTTTTGGCTCTATATTGCAACTTAATGAAGCGAGTTGAGAAAATAGAGTATTCAAAGAATTAATATGCTCATTAACTGAAGTCAATTCATTCATGCGTAGCGCATAAAGTTTCCTCTTAAGGAATATCTTGTTGTGGAGTGATTTGGTCTCGTACAATTTTACGAGGTGATTCCAAATCTCTTTCGCCGTCTTCTTTTCTTCAATGCTAGACAAAACGCTATATGCTAGTGCCAGATGAAGATTTGCGATAGCCTGGCCGTCCATCTCTTCCCATTTTTCATCAGTGACTTCGGCGGAACGTCCACTGATGGCCGCCAAACACTTATCCTTTCTCAGGATAGCTTTCATCTTTAGTTTCCATAACGAGAATTTACCCCCGTTGAACTTTTCAATTTCAAATTTCGTAGACATTGCTATAATTACAATCTTCTTTTCAACAATACTATTTTTCGAGAAATAGTACCCACGGAAATTTTATCTTATCGAGTGAAAATAATCTTACTTATTTTCTGATGTGGACGATCCACTCCCGTGGTAACCATAGAGCATACGATAAGTAGATTAATACACACTAGATATTAGACACTAGCTCTGATACCACTTGTTGAGGAAAGCGACACGAATTATAGCAAACCGCTAGTAATACTCGAAATAATGACAATAAAGGAACACCAAGATTTAACGTGGAAAACTCCAATATGGTAAAAACCACGGGCAAGGAAAGAAACGTTTCACTAATAAGAAAAATAGGAATTACACTTTCTCTCTAATTACAAGGATAAGCATCAATCTTTATATCTCTTGTAATTAGGAGATTAATACTCTCAACTCTCTATTTATCTACTAGAATACAAGATTGAAGAATGAATATGGGATGTATAAATGAGCTTACATGTTGCTCTATTTATACTAATTCAAGATGGCTAAATGGTAAATATTTAGTAGACAATTTGGTAGGTATAGTATGCCAAGTTTTACCAAGTCTTATACCACAATATACATGTGTGTTTTTGACTATAGAACTCACCAACCAAGGCCACCATATTTGACATAAACATCTAAATTTTCTACAATATCTTTCTCAAACCATATCTAAAATACTTAACAAACTAGTATATATATAAATTTTTTATTCGTGTAACAAGTTAATAATGTAATTTTACCCAACTAATATCAATCATTCAAAATAATTATTAAACAGCTTATTTTAATTCAGAACAAAGTTTATTCAGAGACTTTGAATCACTCAGATTACGTATCATTCAGTGTTAAATCATTCAGTATATTTATTTAAAATGGCATGACATTTTAAAGATAAAAGTGTAATGATGTATAATGATATAAGGGACAATGAAGTAATTTTCCCTTTGACAAGCTCGATGTTGTAACTTGTGTCATCCCACGCATAACTCATAAGCTATTGTCAGACGTACCCTTACCCGTACACTCTGTTCTCTAATTTTGTACGAAAAAAAAGAGAGATTCAAATCACGTTGAGTGTGATTTTAGGATGTTGATGTTGCAATTGGTTAAGGCTATTAATCACGTTGAGTATACACATCAGAAGTGCGTTAATTGTTGTTTTTTTTCATTATTTGGGGGAAATGGTATAATGTATTGGGTGTTTTGGTATTGTAGAGATATTGGCGCATACGTCTCGAGCGGTGGTATTTAATGTTATACTTTTAACTTTTATGTTTTTTTTTTTTTTGCCATCAAATCAGATGATGTTGATACATTATCTGTGAAGACCCGTCCTAATTCATCCGGACGAAGTCCATATCGATTATAAATAATTCACAACAGTTGATTACATCACGAGGTACTTGACCTCTATATGATATATTTTACAAACATTGCATTCGTTTTTGAAAAAAACAATCTTTCATTACATCGAAAGTTGACAGTCATGCATACCATTTCATAATATATCCAACTATAATTGAGTTGATAATAATCTTGATGAACTCGACGACTCGAATGCAACGTCTTTTGAAATATGCCATGAATGACTCCAAGTAATATCTATAAAATGAGCAAATGCACAGCGGAAGATTTCTTTCATACCTGAGAATAAACATGCTTTAAAGTGTCAACTAAAAGGTTGGTGAGTTCATTAGTTTAACATAAATAATCATTTCATAATTTTTAATAGACCACAAGATTTCATATTTCCATTTCTCATAAACATACGTCCCATGCATAGAGACAAAAATATCATTCATATGGATTGAACACCTGGTAACCGACATTCACAATATACATATAAGAATATCCCCATCATTCCGGGATCCTCCTTCGGACATGATATAAATTTTGAAGTACTAAAGCATCCGGTACTTTGGATGGGGCTTGTTGGGCCCGATAGATCTATCTTTAGGATTCGCGTCAATTAGGGTGTCTGTTCCCTAATTCTTAGATTACCAGACTAAAAAGGGGCATATTCGATTTCGATAATTCAACCATATAATGTAGTTTCGATTACTTGTGTCTATTTCGTAAAACATTTATAAAAATTGAGAATGTATTCTCAGCCCAAAAATATAAAGGGGTAAAAAGGCAAATGAAACTCACCTAATGTATTTTGTAGTAAAAATACATATGGCGACATTGAACAACTGAACAATACAAGGTTGGCCTCGGATTCACGAACCTATATCATTTGTGTATTCATTAATATATATATATAATCGTAATCGAATAAATAAATATATTATTATTAGTGATGTAATTTTTATATTAATAACTTATATATATACTTCATTATTTAATTAAATGTATTCATTTTGTATATAAATATTAATATAGTTATATTAATATATATTTGGTTAATATTGTATTAAGATACTTAATTTGTTATTTATATGAATATCCATATACAAATGTTAATAATAAAAATTTATATTAGGGTTTATATATGATGACAACATATATTTATATATTAGTTGTTTCATTTTATATATAGTTTAGTTACTTTCATTTTAACAAAAATATAGTGATATGTATTATTAGTATTAGTGTAATGTATTTTTATGTAAAAATATATATTTGTCATAATACTAGTAATAATGATACTTATGATAATAATAATGATGGTGATAATAGGAGTAATGATCTTATTAATGATAATATTAATAATTGTTTTAATAATAAATCTTATAATGATAACAACAGTAGTTTTTAATAAAAAGTTTAATGATATTAAAAATAATACTTTTTAATAATAATACTAATTCTTAATAACAATGATAATTTTAGATAATACATGTTAAAGATGATAAATATAATAATATGCTTAGTAATTATAATAACAATACTTTATATAATAATTTCAATAATACTAACGATAATAATATTAACATTGATAGTAAAGATGCTAATAATAGTAATCACAATAATTTTACTACTAATAATAATACTAATGGTAATAATTTTTAATAATAATGATAATACTAATAGCAATTAATATTAATAGTAATAATGGTAATCTTAATCTTATTAATAATAAATACTGTTAACAATAATAATAATACTTGTAACATCAATAATAATAATAATAATAATAATAATAATAATAATAATAATAATAATAATAATAATAATAATAATAATAATAATAATAACAATAATAATAATAAGGAAATAATAAAAATATAATAACTACCTCAAATGTAGGCCTTTCTAAAAAAAATTTGTCACAAACGAGATTCGAACCCGCGACCTCCCGCTTATACGCAAACATATTGAACCATGGGCTGTAGCCCGTTTTTCTGTTTTATAAACCTATTTTAATTTCTATAGCCCGTAATTCGACTTTCACCATGTTCATCTTCTTCAACCCAACTTGGAATTTGTCCAGGGATCAAACCATTGCAACAACCATTAATTCATTTGGGTTATTATTCTTAAACTTTTATTAAACGACTCAATTAATTAAAACAAAAGAAATAAAATAATAAAAAAATCGCTGAAAACAATCTGTGAAAAAAACACGATGAAAACGTAAATCAAATTTAGAATTTTAGATCGTTTTAGGTGAAATTTATAACATGAAAAAGGTTTGAAATTACTCCTAGAATCTTCCTGTAAACTCAATTGAATCAGAAACATCGATTTGAATTCAAATTTGATGATGAACAAAAGTTTGACTTTTTGGAAAATTATGTTTGACTCGTAAATTTGGATTCAATATTAAAAATTGGAATATGAAACTTTGCAGGTAGTTTCATTAGAGGATTTCCAACGTAACTGCAATTTTACATCTTGCAATTTCATTTGAATTAGAGCTTTTGGTATAATTGGTTTGAGACAGAGATACTAAGCCTTTTTCTTTAAAAATTTTTGTTTAATCGCGTAAGATAAAGGCAGTTGTGGTTATATTTGATAGTGTTATTGGAAGATTGAATGAATTTAGTCCATAAAGTAGAATGTTCGTTTGTTACCTATAATTGAAGGTGTCATCCGTGATTTACTCAGACAAAAGGAAAAAAAACAAATAAATATGAATCAGATTGTGATAGGGTACGAATTCTACTTTTACATATATTATTTAATCCAGTAGTTACATTAAATAAATCAGTTATTGATGTTAAAATTCTGTAGTATTTATTTATGATTTATAATTAATATTAATAGCTAATAAATATAAATATATTAATAATAATAATAATACTTTCAAAAATAACAATAACACTATTAACAGCAAGTTTAATGTTAAATATTAACAATATTGTAACTAATGATATTAATAATGATAACAATAATATTAATAATAATAATATTATAACCAATTAAATGTATTCATTTTATATCCACATTTTATATATAATAGTATTAATAATGATATCAAAATAATATTAATAATAATAGGAATAATGATAAAAGTAATAATAGAAGAAATAATGATAATAAATAAAATGATAACTTTTAGTGATAAGAATCATAATATAACTAAAATTATAATTTTCCTACTAGTTCAAATAATAATGATATTAATATAACATATATATTTTAACTCTATAAATAAATTCAATATATAAATTTTATATTTTATTATTTATATAATACTTATTAACTACATATTATATAATAACATATATTGAACATTATACATTTTATTATATAGTAATATACATGTAATCATTAATTAAGTATAAATTTCGTATACATATATATATATATGTATATATATATACATATATATATATATATATATATATATCACAATATACAATTAATAAGTATTAGTAGAATCATACATATACATATAGATTCACAATAATATCATGTATAGATTTGTATATAAATACTTAATTAATTATTATTTTATATGTTTAATTCTGATTGATTAAGGTTTATTTTATTAATTCAAAATATCACATATACACTTTTATTTATAATTACGTATATATATGTATATTTATTTATATATTTATTTACACAATGGTTCGTGAATCGTCGAAAACAGTCGAAGGACAAATGTACTTATATAAACAATTAAAAAAAATATGAGACTCAACTTTACAGACTTTGCTTATTGTGTCGATTTCATCTAATAATGAAGTTTAAATTTGATCGGAAATTTTCGGGTCGTCACAGTACCTACCCGTTAAAGAAATTTCGTCCCGAAATTTGAGTGAGGTCATCATAGCTAACAATAAATACGTTTTTCTGACGAATATGAGCTGATAAATAGAGTTTTATCATTATTGAATAATACAGATAAAATAATTAGATTATTCGAAGAGCACGAATGAAGCTATCAAAAAAGATCGAGATGAAGAAATGGAGATTTTTTATAACTTTTGACGTAGTCACGATTAAATTTAGAAAATAAGGTGCGTCTTAACTTTTGATGTTGTCTTGGTTGAATTCCGGAATTCAAGGGATTTAAAAGAAAATCTTGGAAATCTATAAGATCTGATTTTTCGGCGAATAAATAAATTAAGATCTCTCTAATTAAATACGGTGATCTGCTTCGATTACTCTTGTCTGAAATTTCCATTATAAATTAAACTCTTCCGTTCCATTATTCTCACCATTCCTATACTTTCCTTCTTGTTTCATACATCCAAAAGATTCTGAAAATGCTTAATCCAGTTCTAATCCTTGATATTTTTCTAATTATCATTTCTATCATCCTTCTTTTCAATCTTCTACCAGAAGAATCTGTTTACTTCTACTATTACCTTGGGGTGATACTATTCTTAATTATACCGTGTTTTTATATTGTTATTCGTATTAATATCCACGGTTTGTAATCTCTGTGTTGTTATTGGGCTTTATATTTTCTCTTATATTTCGAAATCTCTGCTTCTATTTTCTATAATCATTGTCATCCACAGTTAATGCTCTCTCCTATTTTGTTGTGATTTATACTCCAATTTTCTATTTCTTTTGGAGCTTTGTCCCTTCGTTTCTTCTTTTTACGATTGGACATCTCTGGTAATGGTCCAGAATTCGTAGATATGGAGTTTCGAATAAATTTAATGTTCTAAACAAGAAAGAACGTTATAGCACGATTTGATTTGTCAAATTACCAGAATCACTGAGAATAGAACTATCAAGAATATATTTTCTTGATATGTTCAGAAGTTAATAAGAATGAAAGAGTTATGTAACATGACACATGATGACGTTATAATCTGTGAATCATCATGTTCCATTTAGAAACTCAGCATGACTAACTGTAATATAATCACGTTGATCAAGTGTCATTATATTATACTAACTCATGCTTCAGTTCCCAACATTACTTCAATAACATTCATATTTTAAGCTCGAAAGTTTACAGAATATAGAAACTAACAGTTTCTATATGATGTAACACTGATAGCACAAAGAGATTAATGATTTCAGATAAGAATAGTTCTGAAAATATCTTCAGAAATATGGAGGATATTTATAATGAAAGATACGATGATATCTTGGAATTTCCAAGTTCGAAGGTTGATGAAGAAAAATTTTCCGCAAGATTTTAACATGACTTCGGAGCAAGATATTCTCTAGAGATTTCAACGGATCCGGAATTACCTGGATTCTTTGAATAGAGGGTATGGTCCTTGTATTTGTCCTTGGTCTCCTTCGTGGTTAGCTCAATCCGTTTTCCAGTTCCAACTTTTCTGAGCTTTTCCAACATACTATTCTTTATCATCAAACTTCCGATGACTAAGGTCGTTTACGGTTGCCTACAGTTTTTGCTGCTTCATTCAGCTTTTTTAAAGTTCATTGTATTGATTCGTAAGCTGGGTGCCTTTTCAAAATTTCAGAATTAAAGATTGTAATTTTAGGAGATAATTGTTATATGTATACATATAACTATTGATGTAGACATGCTGCGAGATTTCAAAATACTGATTGCTAATTCTCGATGGTTGGTATAGTAATTTTTGTTATAAGATGTAAATGAGTAAATGATAGGGTTTCACTGAATATAGTGATTTTTTTGAAAAGTCAGAGATCAACGGAGTTGTTGGTAAATTTACTGCTAATGTGGTGAGATATAAACGGTTTCCCGGTATCGATGACGAAAGACAACTTATATATCAGGGTTATAATAAGCTAACCCGAGTGAAAAGTCGAAGTTGACTTGTTGAAGATGTGACAAAATTGTCTAATTTGAAAAGGGATTGCCAAGTTATTTTGGGTAATAATAACACTAAAGAAATTAGCACAGCTATGCGTTAAACGTTTACTCAGTTTCCGAGAGTTTTTCAGGTGCAATACTATATGTATAAGTCTTTTCTTCAGTAGATGAAGTGCAGTTGGTTCATCCTCTCAATTGAGGTGTTTTCAAGAATCATGAAAGGTTTGAACGCGGATTGTAATCGTCAAGATACAAATGAGGTTTAAGATGAAATCAAGTGGCAAACTTGAAGAATTGTTTAGTTTCATATGTTATAATCAGTATTTTAATTCATTTTAATTATCCAATGTTGGCAGTCCACAGTCGATAGTCCACAGTTAACAGTCCAATAATTCATACATAGTTTAGTATATAATATTCAAATTAATTAATTCATATCGTGACCCGTGTACATGTCTCATACTCGATCACAACTCAAAGTATATATATTATTTGAGAATCAACCTCAACCCTGTATAGAGAACTCGATCATTACTGCATATAGAGTGTCTATGGTGATTCCAAATAATATATATAGATGTGTCGATATGATATGTCAAAACCTTGTATACGTGTCCCGATATTTAAAGTGCGTAAAAATAATTAACAGAAATTAAATGACGATAAATAATGTGCGTAAAGTAAATAACAGAAATTAAATGACGATAAATAAAATTGAGAGAATGTAAATTGCGATAATTAAATTGCGATAAATAAAATGTAATCAGTTAGCTAAGAATAATTAGCTAGGAACAGTTAGCGTGGATTCTTAACAAAATTACTCATAGTTAATTTGTTTGTTTCTAACAACTTTTATTTTGTCAAATGTTTTCTTTATTATGTCACTTGTTGGATTCTGATAAATCAAAATCCAAATATGAAATTGGATGAATATGGTTATTCTGTGGTGAACGGATTTGTATATCGGTGGATGTAAGTAGGATAGTATATGACTGTTGAAACAGATTCGAAGAATGTACATTGTAACTTATTAATGTGAAATTTAAATATTCCTCGGGTATTACCTACCCGTTAAAATATTTTCACCATTAACAGTTTGTACAAGATAATTTTTAATTACAATCTTTATGAAAACATATATACATATATATTTTCTTCAGATGTATTCATGGATTTAATGAGTTAATATGATATTAAACTCATTTGCTTTTCGGTTGGAACTAGAATAAATAATCTCTAAAACATTTAGAGATTACTTAATCGCCATGAAGAACGAAGATAATCGATGTAGAACGATACGTAGAACGATGATTATACTCGAGGTACAAAATGAGATATTGAGGCAAGAATTGTTGATGGTACTGGTGCTGTTACTAATGGTACTGTTGGTGCCGGTGATGTTGTTGAAGCTGGTAAATTTTGCACCACGTTTTCCAAATTGATTACTCGAGCGTGAATTTCGTTGACTTCTTCGATTACTCCAGGATGATTGTCGGTAAGAAAGAGCGAATGAATAAGACCCAGAATTTGAGATAGTATATAATCATGACGAGATACTATGGAAATGAGAGTGAAAATGATGTTTTGGACTAGTTTGCCGGTAAGTGTGTCAGGTTCTTCGCCAAGAGGGGAATGTGCGGGATGGAAGGGATCGCCTTCTTCGCGTCTCCATTGATTAAGTCGACTACGAACTCATCAGATAAATTAAGGATGAATGATTGGTAGATTCATTCTAGTGACGCATGCTTTCGGAGCTCAGGTGGATATCCATATCGAAATAGCTGTCGGAATAACTATCGGAATAGTTATCGAAATCTGAGGGACTCGAACTGATTGAGGGGTTCATCTCGTACAATCAGATGAAGGATTTTCGATAAGAATTAGATTATAGGATGTAGTTTAGTACCCTACAATACATAATTTACATATGTATATATAATACTAAAATCCCATAAGTTACGGAGGAATCTACGGAAGTTGTCAGGCAAAGTCTACAGTAATAGATATGTTAAGATATGAATTAGCAGATACGCTAAGATACGAATTTTGTCTATACACTATTTATGCAATCATTGCAGTAAAATGTGTCTAGACTAAGAATGATAAGCAGGTAATTTCCTAAGGATGATAAACAGATGATTCCCGACAAAAATGATAAGCAAAACTTTTGACATGCAGACACGGTCGAAGTCCAGACTTACTAATGCATCCTAACGACTATTAGGTAGACACACTAATGCAAGACCTGGTTCACTAAGACCACCGCTCTGATACCAACTGTGAAGACCCGTCCTAATCCATCTGGACGAAGTCCATATCAATTATAAACGATTCACAACAGTTGATTACATCGCGAGGTACTTGACCTCTATATGATACATTTTACAAACATTGCATTCGTTTTTGAAAAAAACAATCTTTCATTACATCGAAAGTTGACAGGCATGCATACCATTTCATAATATATCCAACTATAATTAACTTGATAATAATCTTGATGAACTCGACGACTCGAATGCAACGTCTTTTGAAATATGCCATGAATGACTCCAAGTAATATCTATAAAATGAGCAAATGCACAGCGGAAGATTTCTTTCATACCTGAGAATAAACATGCTTTAAAGTGTCAACCAAAAGGTTGGTGAGTTCATTAGTTTAACATAAATAATCATTTCATAATTTTTAATAGACCACAAGATTTCATATTTCCATTTCTCATAAACATACGTCCCATGCATAGAGACAAAAATATCATTCATATGGATTGAACACCTGGTAACCGACATTCACAATATACATATAAGAATATCCCCATCATTCCGGGATCCTCCTTCGGACATGATATAAATTTCGAAGTACTAAAGCATCCGGTACTTTGGATGGGGCTTGTTGGGCCCGATAGATCTATCTTTAGGATTCGCGTCAATTAGGGTGTCTGTTCCCTAATTCTTAGATTACCAGACTAAAAAGGGGCATATTCGATTTCGATAATTCAACCATATAATGTAGTTTCGGTTACTTGTGTCTATTTCGTAAAACATTTATAAAAATTGCGCATGTATTCTCAGCCCAAAAATATAAAGGGGTAAAAAGGCAAATGAAACTCACCTAATGTATTTTGTAGTAAAAATACATATGGCGACATTGAACAACTGAACAATACAGGGTTGGCCTAGGATTCACGAACCTATATCATTTGTGTATTCATTAATATATATATAATCGTAATCGAATAAATATATATATTATTATTAGTGATGTAATTTTTATATTAATAACTTATATATATACTTCATTATTTAATTAAATGTATTCATTTTGTATATAAATATTAATATAGTTATATTAATATATATTTGGTTAATATTGTATTGAGATACTTAATTTGTTATTTATATGAATATCCATATACAAATGTTAATAATAAAAATTTATATTAGGGTTTATATATGATGACAACATATATTTATATATTAGTTGTTTCATTTTATATATAGTTTAGTTACTTTCATTTTAACAAAAATATAGTGATATGTATTATTAGTATTAGTGTAATGTATTTTTATGTAAAAATATATATTTGTCATAATACTAGTAATGATACTTATGATAATAATAATGATGGTGATAATAGTAGTAATGATCTTATTAATGATAATATTAATAATTGTTTTAATAATAAATCTTATAATGATAACAACAGTAGTTTTTAATAAAAAGTTTAATGATATTAAAAATAATACTTTTTAATAATAATACTAATTCTTAATAACAATGATAATTTTAGATAATACATGTTAAAGATGATAAATATAATAATATGCTTAGTAATTATAATAACAATACTTTATATAATAATTTCAATAATACTAACGATAATAATATTAACATTGATAGTAAAGATGCTAATAATAGTAATTACAATAATTTTACTACTAATAATAATACTTATGATAATAATGGTAATAATTTTTAATAATAATGATAATACTAATAGCAATTAATATTAATAGTAATAATGGTAATCTTAATCTTATTAATAATAAATACTGTTAACAATAATAATAATACTTGAACATCAACAATAATAATAATAATACTAATAATAATAATAATAATAATAATAATAATAATAATAATAATAATAATAATAACAATAATAATAATAATAAGGAAATAATAAAAATATAATAACTACCTCAAATGTAGGCCTTTCTAAAAAAAATTTGTGACAAACGAGATTCGAACCCGCGACCTCCCGCTTATACGCAAACATCTTGAACCATGGGCTGTAGCCCGTTTTTCTGTTTTATAAACCTATTTTAATTTCTATAGCCCGTAATTCGACTGTCACCATGTTCATCTTCTTCAACCCAACTTGGAATTTGTCCAGGGATCAAACCATTGCAACAACCATTAATTCGTTTGGGTTATTATTCTTAAACTTTTATTAAAAGACTCAATTAATTAAAACAAAAGAAATAAAAAAAAATCGCTGAAAACAATCTGTGAAAAAAACACGATGAAAACGTAAATCAAATTTAGAATTTTAGATCATTTTAGGTGAAATTTATAACATGAAAAAGGTTTGAAATTACTCCTAGAATCTTCCTGTAAACTCAATTGAATCAGAAACATCGATTTGAATTCGAATTTGATGATGAACAAAAGTTTGACTTTTTGGAAAATTATGTTTGACTCGTAAATTTGGATTCGATATTAAAAATTGGAATATGAAACTTTGCAGGTAGTTTCATTAGAGGATTTCCAACGTAACTGCAATTTTATATCTTGCAATTTCATTTGAATTAGAGCTTTTGGTATAATTGGTTTGAAACAGAGATACTAAGTCTTTTTCTTTAAAAATTTCTGTTTAATCGCGTAAGATAAAGGCAGTAGTGGTTATATTTGATAGTGTTATTAGAAGATTGAATGAATTTAGTCCATAAAGTAGAATGTTCGTTTGTTACCTATAATTGAAGGTGTCATCCGTGATTTACTCAGACAAAAGGAAAAAAACAAACAAATATGAATCAGATTGTGATAGGGTACGAATTCTACTTTTACATATATTATTTAATCCAGTAGTTACATTAAATAAATCAGTTATTGATGTTAAAATTCTGTAGTATTTATTTATGATTTATAATTAATATTAATAGCTAATAAATACAAATATAATAATAATAATAATAATAATAATAATAATACTTTCAAAAATAACAATAACACTATTAACAGCAAGTTTAATGTTAAATATTAACAATATTGTAACTAATGATATTAATAATGATAACAATAATATTAATAATAATAATATTATAACCAATTAAATGTATTCATTTTATATCCACATTTTATATATAATAGTATTAATAATGATATCAAAATAATATTAATAATAATAGGAATAATGATAAAAGTAATAATAGAAGAAATAATGATAATAAATAAAATGATAACTTTTAGTGATAAGAATCATAATATAACTAAAATTATAATTTTCCTACTAGTTCAAATAATAATGATATTAATATAACATATATATTTTAACTCTATAAATAAATTCAATATATAAATTTTATATTTTATTATTTATATAATACTTATTAACTACATATTATATAATAACATATATTGAACATTATACATTTTATTATATAGTAATATACATGTAATCATCAATTAAGTATAAATTTCGTATACATATATATATGTATATATATATATATCTATATATATATATCACAATATACAATTAATAAGTATTAGTAGAATCACACATATACATATAGATTCACAATAATATCATGTATAGATTTGTATATAAATACTTAATTGATTATTATTTTATATGTTTAATTCTGATTGATTAAGGTTTATTTTATTAATTCAAAATATCACATATACACTTTTATTTATAATTACGTATATATATGTATATATATATATATATATATATATATATATATATATATATATATATATATTTACACAATGGTTCGTGAATCATCGAAAACAGTCGAAGGACAAATGTACTTATATAAACAATTAAAAAAAAATATGAGACTCAACTTTACAGACTTTGCTTATTCTGTCGATTTCATCTAAGAATGAAGTTTAAATTTGATCGGAAATTTCCGGGTCGTCACATTATCTGTCTTTGCACATATCATAATCAGGAGTAGCATAATCACATTAATGTGAAGGTATTATCTATAGAACACCGATTAGAAGGATTATCTTAATATAAGTTGGCAGTCATGATTCTGTTGATTTGTGTTTGCACAGATGAACAGAACAAGAATTCACCAAGCTCGTATTTCGATAAATCCAGCACCGGATGTCTCCATAGACCATATCATTTCCTCAAGCAACACCAGATTCAATCTTTCCACCTTGCGGTGAGTGAGATTAACTGTTAAGTGTTAATGTCGTTATCCTTATAATTGCAGAATCAGACTACTATCAGTTCGATGTTCTTCTGTAATGACAAAGGTACACTTCCGTAGTCATTGGCTCAAAATTGGACTCTATAAATGGCTAGGGGTTGGGCACTGTGCAGTGTGCCAAAACGGTCTCAGGCTGGGTTTGATCAGAAACACTTTTTTGTTCATTGTTAAAAATATTAGCAAGTAGTAATGCACTAAATTTGATTACAGGAACAAAATTTAGAATAGTAATGTAAGTATATGAATAAAGCAATTTTAGGAGGCTGTAAGCATTAAAATGCACTCTGGGTGACGTTCAACCTGTGCATTTTACAAAGCGTTTTTGTGTGACCTTTTGTGATTAACAAACAACGACCCAGATCGATGCATGTATACTTAAATGGAAATCAAAAAAGTACAAACATATCAAATAAGAGTTAACAGAATCAAGTTTCAGACCTTGATTATTATATGCAAATATTTGAACATAATAGACATAAATATCTATATTTTATCTCTTTGTACTAATAATTCTATCTGTACTTAATTAAACGACCATTTAAATAAAAAAATGAAATAATTAAATGCTTATACAGCTTTCTAAACATTCCTCATCCATTCAAAATCGATTCAAAACAATAACTAAGATTAAAGATAAGGGATAGAGCAAGTATGCTATAAACGATGTCCAAATGGGGAACTTTGATCTGAAGCTGGCTGCACTACCCATAATGACACAAGCAATCAACACAACCAGAACTTCTTCTGAAAATTCCCATGCCAACCCTCGGAAATATATAACCGCCAAAAGAACAAAAAATCCAAGAACATTGTTCATGAACACTCCATCATATAACTGCATATCATAAAAAACATAACATTAAATATGTGCATTCAGACCAATAATAATAAAGGGTACTAATAAAAAAACGAACCTCGGAGAAAGTCAAAGAAGTAGTTCGCTCGTTCTTTTTACTTGCAGTCTTAATGGCTGAAATTGCAGCTCTTGCATTTGTGGCAAATGGGACGAAAATAAAAGATACGAAAAATGAAGGAATGTTTGCAGAACTCGAGACATTTTGAACACTATGTATCAACGGTTCAGCCAGAAGTGCTAACATGGTTATCCCAAGCACCAACATCATTATAGCCTTTGTCCAAGCCCAGTTAGAACGATCTACACCATCATCGATCCATTTTTCCCATGGCCTCTGCATATTTGTTTGAATCAAACGAATAAATTTACAAACTTAACTATTTTAATATGAGGTTTTCCCTTTTCGGTTTCCCCGAGAGGGCAAAAATTTTCAAACTCTGATGTATGCGTCATATCCGGAAGAGTCCGTGACCGTTTCCCAAACACTGGGCTATCTTGGGATGGTTAAGGGGCCCAAACTTAACTATAATGCTCTCAAAAGAAAGATGCTAATTATGTGACTTACATCAGTACTATTGGCCCCGGGTGATATGGGATCAATTTGGTAATTAGATGTGTTAAGCCATTCTTTAAATCCGTTTATGAACTCATGTTCATCGATTTGATTATCTCCACTTGTGTCAAGATCTTGCATTATTTTATCCGTTAGCTTATCTATATCCTCTGGTATCTTCACTGTGTTGATATCCATAATCAGTCTCTTCAACTCGGATTGTGTTACAAATTGATCTTTATTAAGATCAATCTTTTCAAACAACCTAAAATTGACCACAAATGTATCTACATGAATAAATACTCACCTTTCAAACTAATGTTATACTTCGAAACATAATTTTCACCTTTTTATTGCCGATACATTTGTTGTTCCATCTTCGTAGTAGAAGTTTCCTAATGGAAATGTTTGGGCATGTCTAATAATTTCCGATATTAAGACTCTCATCATTTCTTCTTCTTTCTTTTTCGTCTGAACCCATGGTTGGATAATCTGAAAATAATAATGATCATGAAATATGTTAGAATATAAGATACAAATATTACTTGATGAAAAATTTCAAGTTTCTAAGTTGTATACTTGAATTAACTCCTTCCATGAGCGTGTTGAGCGATAGGAGCGTTTATTTACTGCATCCTTCATCTCATCGAGCCATTTTGTGAATCTTTCGACAAATTCATCTATTGTGACTTTACTATTACCATCTGTATCGAATTCTTTCATTATTTCATCCATTTTTTTGTCCTTGCTCCAATTTATTTCTCTAAATTTGATATCCTGGAGAAGTTGTTTTAGTTCAGGAAAAGATATGTAGTTATCGCCATCTTGATCTATCTTCGTAAATAGACTGCAATCCAATATACCATTTCAGCCCACATGAAAAAAAAAAAATTATAAAAAAAAAATTAAGAAATTAAAAATGATGCATAACCACGAAAACAGAACAAGAAACAAACCGTCTTATAGCAGGTAAATTTGGTGAACCATCTTCAGTAAGCACTTGTTCAGCAGTATGCTCCTGCAAATGGTTTATTATGTCCACAACTAAATGTTCATGTTTCACGTACGCTAATCGTCTTTTCTGGATTGATGGCTCAAACACCTACATTGGTAAATTGAAGTATACAAATTAAAAAATTAAAATAGTGTTAATCATGTCATAAATAAGTCCACCAAAGTAGAAATAAGTAAATACCTGGTAAATGAAGTACACAATCAAGAAGATAAAAGAAACAAACAGAGGGATCATGAACATGTATCCCTGAAACGAACCAAAAAATAGTTCCGGGATTAAGAGGAACATGAACGGTATAACTGAAACAACCATAATTTTGGCTGCATAACTTGTCTCATGATCTGTAACTACACCACAACCTGAAAACAAGAAGAAAAAAAAAAACACATCATTGCAAAATCTTGGAAATTAAATATATGAATTTTCGAGTGAAGTGAGGAAGATCGGCTGACCAGTGAAAAATGATAACATATTTTGGTATCGGTTTTGGGTAGAATTCAATAAAGGAGTACTTAAATCGGATTCTGATGTAAATTTTCGACTCCCAACAATGACACAAGTTCCCCATATCAAAGTTAGAACAAGTATCGATGATCCGGCCAATAATCCAACTCCAGTCAGAACATACTCTTGGGCTACATCTTTTGTGTTCGAAAGTCCAGACACTGTAATTAGATAATGAAACCAATCAGTCATCTAAATAGGCGGATCTATAAGGGTGCAGGGGGCAGCTGCCCCTAAAAAATACAAAGAAACAATAATTTTGTTAATGATGTTAATTTTAAAACAGGGCATACCGAGAAGTATGAATGATTCAGGAAGGAAACCAAGGACCTGGAAAGCACTTGCACCGAAGATCCCAGGACCAAGAATTTGAAAAATTCTTTTACCTCCGGTCGAAACATACGATTCTCCATGGTATAATAAGTACTCGTAAACCACAATAAGGAATATATGGCCTAAAAGAGTTTCTGAACATGGCAAAAAACCATACATTTGCTCACACTGTTCTTCGACAACACCGGTTCCTTTGAGATGCAAGAAAGATGTGTTTCTCTCTTTACTTGGATCATCAGTGCCATCTAAAACTAACTCGGAGTGACTATCATATAACGATCGGCCTGTAACGCTTGCAACAAACACGATAAGAATAAATGAAAAATAGCAGGCTGTCATGGTGAATTTTATCATATTCAACAAATAGGTTGGGAGCTTTATTAACTTTTGTATAGTTTCAGGTATTATGTATTTATTGGATTATCTAAGAAAGGGTGATTAGTACGTGGAAGATCGAAAGATCGTGGAAAATGTTTAATATTAAGATGACTTTTACTTTGGAATAATTCAGGGTCAACGATACGTGGTTTACAAGTTTAATACTCCATTTTTTGTAATCTTTTAATTGAGCAAGCTGTGAAAAATGACATTTTGTAATTTTATTGCATGATATATTTGTTAAATAATTCAGCTTGTCTTATAGTATAAAACTACAACTGTCAATGTACTCTGCATTATTTGAAATTTCAAAACTGCTCCTTGAATTATACCCGCTTTTCTTTATAGGAAGATCTCAAGAAATCGCGATTTAGATGAAGAAAATGACGTAAACAATTACATTCGTTGATTATAGTCACATTGTTTCCATCATCTAGCCAACTAGGAGTTGTAGTTGGCGAAAAGAGTTGATTTAAAGTTCCATAATATTGATATGATTATCTAATCTAATTAAAACGTGAATGATTTACTTTTCAACTTGGCAACGGTATTTCTAATTCGAAGCCGTAAACGATAGCAAATAATCAAGTGGCACTATAAGAAACATTCAAGAACTTGTTACCTTGATGATGATGATGATGATGATAGAATAATCCCTTTCCCAATTAGATAAAATGATGACTTGGAAAAAATAAATAGTATGTTCACTACTAGAAAAAAGAGGACAGACGACGAAGGCCTTTTGCGACGAGACATCGCCGCAATAGGTCTTTTGCGGCGGGCCGTACGGCTTTTTGCGGCGAGATATGTGTTGGATATAGTTTTGGTTAGAAAAATTAGATATGGTTGCATAGTATTTGTGAAGGATGTTATCCCACATAGGTGGGTGGAAAAAGTTGGAGGGGACTTGTTTGGTTATAAAAGAGGGGTTAAGTCTTCATTTCAAATTGCACCAATCAATACACTTTAAGTATTTGATTATTTCTTTCTTTCTTACCCTTGTTTGAGAGTTGTATTAGTTAAATATTTTGAAGAGTGTAGTTGGCTTAAGAGAGTCGTCTATATCATTGTAACAATTTGTGATATAGTGTATCTCTCTCTTTGGGGGCCGGTTGTTTTTCTCCTATTTTGGAGTTTTCATGTTAAATCTTGTGTTGTGTATTGTTTTTATTTCTTTACTATTATTGTTGGACTGGGTGGTGGGAATTAGTGAGACCGTAATTTCTCAACAACTGGTATCAGAGCGTCAGGTTTGACGAGGGTCTCGGTTATAGGAGTCGGAGTATGCTCTGTGGTTGCCACGAGAGTGGATCGTCCACATTAGAAACTAGTTCTATTGATCGTATAGGGTATCTGGTTAGACAATATTATTTCTGATTCGGAGTAAGTGGCGTCTAGAATTTGTAGTGGACCGGGTGTTGGATTTTCCAATTTAACGGATCCTGTGCGCCACTCCACTACATCTGTCGGCCAGTCGAAACGTGAGCAAAATCAGAGAAAGTGTTGTTTATAGGATACGGATACGATGTCGAAGTTCAGTCCAATGAGGTTTGATGTAGAGAAATTTGATGGGAGGATCAATTTTGGCTTATGGAAGGTTCAAGTCAAGGATGTGTTGATTCAGTCTGGTTTACACAAGGCATTTAAGGGTAAACCCACCCTTGTTCCTGGCAGTGATTCTAGCAGTAAGTTCGATGAAGAAGAATGAGATGATATGGATTTGAGGGCAGCAAGTGCGATTCATTTGTGTCTTGCAAAGAACGTGCTTGCAAATGTGCACGGGTTATCAACGGCAAAGGAGCTTTGGGTTAACCTAGAGCAGTTGTACCAGGGCAAAGGCATCTCAAATCGGTTGTGTCTTAAAGAACAATTTCATACTCTGCGTATGGATGGGGGTTCAAAGATTTCAGATCATCTAAGTATTCTTAACGGTATTGTTTCGGAACTGGAGGCTATTGGAGTTAAAACGGATGATGAAGATAAAGCTTTGAGGTTGATATTATCTTTATCATCATCCTATGAGCACATGAAACCTATTCTAATGTACGGGAAAGAAACGTTGAAGTTTGAAGATGTTACTAGCAAGCTCCTATCCGAGGAGAAAAGATTGGAAGGTAACGGAGTCTCGTCATCAGAAGCTACTGTACTTGTGATGACCCGGAAATTTCGACTAAATTTAAACTTAATCTTAAATGATTAATGACTTCGACACGATAAGCAAAGCCTATGAAGTTGAATCTCAAAATTTTGAACTATTCAATTACCCTTCGGTTGTTCTCAACGATTCGCGAACCATTATATGTAAACAGATACATATATATACTATAACTTGAAAACGTAACAAAGTTTTAATTGCATGATACCGTACATTAAACTTATTGGTTTATATATCTATTTGAATATATATGATTTCAAGTTATTTAGTAAACGATAGTAACATTCGTTTATTGATTCAATTGATATTTAGATAAGTTAACTAAAGCGTTTAAGATGAACCAGTTAAACACTAATTTGTTACAGTGTTTTCAAATTGCCACATTACTCAAAATGCTACAGTGTTTTCGAAAATCACTATTTGCTACAGTGAAATTGCCTTTGCTACAGTGAATTGCTACAGTAAAATTTGATGAAATATTTAGCGAATATCTTGCTCCTTACTTATTTCAAATTCTTGCGGAACATATTCTTCATCATCCTTCGATATTAGAAATTCTAAGATATTATCATATCTTTCATTATAAATATCTTCGATATTTCTGAAGATATCTTCATAACTATTATCATCCGAAATTATTTATCTCTTCACGCTATCTGTGTTACATCATAAAAGAAACTATTTTAGTTTCTAAAATCTGAAAAATTCAAAAAAAAAAAAAAAATGGATGTTTTGAAGTAGTGTTGAGAACTGAAGCATGAGTTAATATAATATAATGACACTTGATCAACGTGATTATATTACAGTAAGTCATGCTGAGTTTCTAATGGAACGTGATAAAGGTTCACAGATCCCACCCTCATCATGAACCATGTTACATAACTCTTTTAACCTCTAAACATATCAAGAAAATATTTTTCTTGATGATTCGGTCTTTTCCGGATAATTTGGTAATTTGACAAATCAAGATCGTGCCATTACGATTACCTTCTCAGAACAATAACTATGTCCATCCAAAACTCTATACCTACGAATTCTGGACCATTACAAGAGATGCCTAATCGCAAGAAGAAGAAACGAAGGGACAAAGCTCCGAAATAGAAATTGGAGTATAAATCGCAGCAAATAGGAGGGAGTATTAACTGTGAATGACAATGATTATAGAAGACAGGAGTAGGGACATTAAAATATAAGGGGAGATATAAAGCCCGATAACAAACCTGAAATTATAAACCGTGTATATCAATGCGTATAGCAATATAAAGACACGGGAGAATGATAAATACAACAATCCCTAGAGCATAATAGAAATAAACAGATTCTTCTGGTGGGAGCTGGAAAAGAAGGATGATTGTGGCAAACGTCAATATTAGGTCAAGAACCAGAACTGGATTGAGCATTTTCACAATTTTTTTTTAATGTATTAATTGGGGAAGAAAGTTTTAAGGGTGGTGAATATTATGAAACGGAAGAAGTCAATTTATAATGGAAATACCGGACAAAGTAGCCAGGGCAGGTTACCACATTTAATTAAAGTGGATCCTAATTTCCTTAAATCCCGGTGAATCAAATCCTGTATATATTTCAAAGATTTTCTTTTAATTTCCTTGAATTCCGGAAATCAAACGTTACTACGTCAAGAGATAAGACGAATCTCTATTCTCCATTTCACTCTATTACGATAACTTCTCTCATACGCTTCGAGTAATTGGATTGTTTTATCCATATTATTCAACGGTGATAAAAATTCTATTTATCAACACATATTCGTCATGAAAACATTTTTATTGTTAGCCATGACGACCTCACTCAAATTTCGGGACGAAATTTCTTTAACGGGTAGGTACTGTGATGACCCGGAAATTTCGACTAAATTTAAACTTAATCTTAAATGATTAATGACTTCGACACGATAAGCAAAGCCTATGAAGTTGAATCTCAAAATTTTGAACTATTCAATTACCCTTCGGTTGTTCTCAACGATTCGCGAACCATTATATGTAAACAGATACATATATATACTATAACTTGAAAACGTAACAAAGTTTTAATTGCATGATACCGTACATTAAACTTATTGGTTTATATATCTATTTGAATATATATGATTTCAAGTTATTTAGTAAACGATAGTAACATTCGTTTATTGATTCAATTGATATTTAGATAAGTTAACTAAAGCGTTTAAGATGAACCAGTTAAACACTAATTTGTTACAGTGTTTTCAAATTGCCACATTACTCAAAATGCTACAGTGTTTTCGAAAATCACTATTTGCTACAGTGAAATTGACTTTGCTACAGTAACTTTGCTACAGTAAAACGCTATTATAAAAATGTATTTTAACAAATAGCGAGACGATGATTTATAGAAGTAAATGACCAAAACACTCGAAAGTTTAAGATACACTTTGAGTGATATAATTAAGGGATAATTTAAGGCTATTGATAAGGCTAAAAAGGAACATATATTTCATAGCATTATTCCCCAAGAAAGACAGGATTTTAGTTGTAATTGTTCCATATTCAAGTAATATTCGTTTATATTTAATAAGTGCGAAGACAAAAGGCGAAAACGAAGAATTGAAGACGGAAAGGTCCAAAATGCTCAAATGTACAAGATACAATTAAAAAGGTTCAAATTATTGATGAAGAACGTCTAAAAATGACAAGAGTACAAGTTGCGGAACGCAAAGTACACGATATAAAATAGTACGCAAGGACGTCTGAAAATCCGGAACCGGGACCCGAGTCAAGAAGAAACGCCCGACGCAACGGACCAAAAATATCTAGTCTACTATGCACAAGAATAAAATATAATATATAAATAATTATATTAATTATTTATATATTTTTATTTATTTTATATTATGTCGACAAGCTAGGAGCCAAAACAATGTGAGCTGTCCCTGGTCCTCATGCGAGTCGCATGGCCAGAAGGCCATTTCCATGCGAGTCGCATGACTCCAGATTTCAGGCCAGGTTCTATAAATTGCAACATTTTCTGCCGAGTAAAGAAAGAAAAAAAAAACATACACAAATATACATATTACTCCGTATTTATTTTAATTATTTATTATTATTATTATTATTATTAATAAGATTATTATTAATCTTATTATTTTTATTATTAGTATTATTATTTTTGCGATACAAAAATAATAATGTACATAAAATATTACGACGGAGTGCTGTCCAAGTAATTTTCAAAACAAGTTTCCGAGCGAGCTAGAGCTAAGGAAAATATGGGTTGCCAAGGAAATTATGGGTAATGTTCGGGGGTATTTTTGTGAATCAAACCTCGTGTTTATCATCTCCGATGCGTCTACGTGCTTTCCTACAATATTGTATATACAATATTTATATGTGTGAGTTTCATATGATCCCTTTTACCCTTTACATTTTTGGGCTGAGAATACATGCAAATGCTTTAATAACTGTTTTACAATAATTATAAAGTGTGAGTTTCATATGATCCCTTTTACTCAATATATTTTTGGGCTGAGAATATATGCACTTTATTTTAAACGCAATGGATACAAGTACATACTAAATTCTACACTGAGTTTGAACCGAAAATCCCTTAGCTTTGGTAACTAGTAACTGCCAGTTATAAGAACTGGTGGGCGCGAGTAGTGGTATATGGATCCATAGGGCTTGATATCCCCGTCCGAGCTAGAGCGCTAGCCTTTTAACGGACGTATGCTATTTGAGAAGCGTACACGTTGGTTTGCGTGTATTATTAAGATGATTATACAAAGGGTACAAATAATATAAGCATTAAAGTTTAGTTACCAGGGTGCTCAATTTTGTAGAACCGATTGATAAACGTTTCGGATGAAACAACTGAAATCTTGTGATCCACCTTTTATGTAAAACCTATTGATAAACGTTTTGAATAAAACAACTGAACTTTTGTAATCCACATTGATATACGGATTATGTGTAATATTAAAACTATGAACTCACCAACCTTTGTGTTGACACTTGAAGCATGTTTATTCTCAGGATTCTAGAAGTCTTCCGCTGTTTGCTTATACGTGATACAAGATATGTGCTTGGAGTCATACATGCTATATACAAGAAACTTGCATTCACCAAACCATTACCATGTATCTTATTTTGACTGTATTGTCAACAGATGTATTATTGTAAACCATTAAATGGTGATTGTCTATACGTAGAAATCATCAGATGTTAAAAACCTGGAATTTATATATTCATTTATGAAATACCTTTTCAAACGAATACAATGTTACAAAATGTATCACATAGAGGTCAAATACCTCGCAATGAAATCAATGAATGACGTGTTCGTCCATATGGATTTGGAGCGATCGTCACAGTACTGTTGTGTTCGGATATGCAGAAGAGAAACTCTAGAAAGAATCTGACATGCTGGAAGTGCGGGAAGACTGAGCATGTAAGGGTCAATTGTCCAGGTGGAGCTAATCCGGCAAATGGCTCCAAAGATGCTAACATTTTCTCCGTCGTTACGGAGAGTGACGAATTCTTCTGAAGTTACGTCATCCTCATGGTGTGTCCGCGCCGCCATGGAAAGGGATGTTCGTTAGCGGTTCCACAATTGCACATGGGCACTGGTTTGGCATTAGTGCAGGTTGTGTGGTGAAAACTGATGTTGTAGCTGATGAAACTTTCAGGGAAAGCCAAACAGGAAGTTGCACCATAACTGTTCAGCTGGTTATACAACATGTGTCGAGGTGAAATGCTTGGAATGTGATATTCTAAGTGTGATACTCTTTATGGCGGGGTATGATAATTCTGTTTAGAGTTATGATTGTCTATTATGACAATGATTGTCGGGTCTTGACAATGTTCGATGAAGATGCAAGTTTTGTCTCTTGGGAGATAATGTCAACGGCATGAAGATGAGGATCTTGAAGTTGTCGTCTAGGAAGCGTCTACATCGGTTATCCTTGCAATATGGAAGCATGGTTAGGGATGGCGCCCGCGGGTAACGGGCACGAATTCTATATACCCGCGACCCGCCTGTCGGGTTGTTTTTTTGCTTGTTGAGATCCTTTACCCGCCCGCGGGTAAAAATATTTCGCCCATGCCCGTGACTCGCGGATACCCGTGACCCACGGGTAAACCCGCGGGTAATAATGGACACATTGAGACTAGTTCGGTGAACCGTTGATTATAAGTTTCGAGGTCATTCCCGACCGTTTTTAAATTCCTTAGACCCTGTTCGAGCCTTCGAGTCTCGTCGCGCAGAAAATATTCGGTGATCATTCTTTCTCTTAATTCGGTCCATGAGAGTGTGTGGGCTTCATCAATACCCACCGATTGTACGTACCTGTTCCACCACGAGAGAGCAAAGCCGGTGAAAGTGAGGGTGGAAAACTTGACCTTATCTTGGTCTCGACAACCGCTTATGTTAAAAACGGTCTTCATTTGTTCAAACCATCGGGTGAGAACAACCGGTCCTCCGGTTCCATCGAAAGTGGGAGGGTTGTACTTCATGAAGTTCTTGTAGGAGCAACCTTCGCTTGAATTACCGGCTCCACGATTGGTATTGTTGGAAAAGTGATCTGCCACGGCCGTACCCACGGCGGTGGTTATCATTCGTTGAAGAGCTTGTTCTAGAGTTTCGAGAGGAGTATTGTGTTGACCTTGGTGAGCCATTGTTCCTTCATGACACAAGAATATCGTTGGTTAGTATTTTCAACAATACTAACCGGAGTATGGAATAAGGAAATATTGGGTATTGTTCGGGGTATTGTTCTTGAATCCAAGACCAACCATACAGTCGTCTACCATCATTACGTCTACGCAATTTGCCTACAATATTGAATCGCAATATTGAACTGTGAGTTATAGATCCCTTTTTAAATACTTTAAATATTTTTGGGCTGAGAATACATGCAATTTATTTTAAACGCGATAAGACACAAGTACATACTAAATTCTACACTGAGTTAAACCGAAAATCCCTTAGCTTTGGTAACTAGTAGCTGCCAGTACATAGGATATGGACTGGTGGGCGCGAATAATTGTATATGGATCCATAGGGCTTGACATCCCCGTCCGAGCTAGAGCGCTAGCCTTTTAACGGACGTATGTTATTTGAGTTTAAGACACGTTGGTTTGCGTGTATTAAAACGAATGGGGTAATTATCACTATAGCGTTAAGTTTAGTTACCAGGGTGCTCTGTTACGTAGAATCTATTGATAAACTTTTGATGAAATCTTGTGGTCTATCTTTATATATGTTTATGACTCGAGCAATTAAACCTATAACTCACCAACATTCGTGTTGACTTTTTAGCATGTTTTATTCTCAGGTCCTTAGAATGCTTCCGCTGTGATGTGCTTGTTGCCTGCATGGAGTCTCTCATGCTTTGTACAAAGTTTATTGCATTCAAAATAAAACTGCGTTGTGTAATAAATAATTGGACTGTGATGTCAACCTGTAAATTAAAGACTTATGTATTTCGGGGTTTTGCTTATACCTAAGCACTCGCCCACATGTTTATAACTTTCTATGTTTAGAAAGTCACTTATTTTAATGAATGCAATATTTTATCAAAACCTATCATATAGAGGTCAAAACCTCACTGTGGAATCAATGATTAACGTGCCGCGTCAATAGCGATTTTGACGGGTCGTTACAACTTAGTTCAAAAGAATCGTTTATGTTTTCTCATCCCAAATATAAGTTCAAAAAGAGTAAAAGTGGGACTATGATCTCACCTTTGATTGCAAGAGTGAAATAGTACTTCAACAAGTAAACGTGCAAAGAACAATGCTAGTCTCGACCTAAACAATTAGGTTGTATCAATAACGATAGTCACGAAGGGTCAAAGATGTTCAATTAGTCCTATGGCTCGACACGACTCGATTATGTAGCATGTGAAGCAAATTGTCAAGTTTCATGCAAGATACAAGTATAGAATCATGTTAGAAAGATTGCATAATTAATTGGTTAAGTTTGACAAAAAGTCAAACTTGGTCGGGTCAAAGTCAACATGTTCGGGTCGGGTCCCGGACAAATTTTCCATGCTAATTATTCATATACAAGTATATTAAAACAAGTTTCATGTGAATCGGAGGTCGGTAGCTAGTCAAACATTTCACGTTAAAAGGGACATGGAGGTCAGAATCTGTCCAGGCCATTTGGCGCGCCGCGCGGGGTAGGGTGCGCGCCGCGCGACCTGTAGTTCAGCTATTTTTCTGTCTTTCAAACTATGCACGAGCCAAAACCAATTCTAACACAACTCTTGACCCGCAAACACTTATAACGCCTATCATACATCGTTGGAAAGGTATTTTGACGAGGAATGCAACTAAACACATATCATCAATCAAACTTCCACTTATAACAACCAAAAACCACAATTAAACATTCATAATCAAAGTTCAAGTTCCAAAAACGCATTTTATGATTCGGGCAACCAATTTACATGTATGTTATGCCGTTTCGAAGGTAATCAAACACACATTGCAACAAAACACTTAACAACAATATCTCATAGCATTTGACGCATCAAAAGTTCATGTAAAGCTCATCAAACCCTAATCCAAGTTCACAAAATCATTAATCATGTTCTTGGAGTTTCCTTAATCAACCTATACATCAAAACGAAGCTAATGATACTAGTAACACTTTTTAAAACATGCACTTTAACAATCTAACAACATTTGATCATCCAAAATCAAGGATTTAGCAAGTAATTTTCATATTGAACTAGTTACACCAAAAACAACGAATCGAGCATACAAATTACATACACGACATCACAATGAGCCATAGACACTAATTAACAACTTTATAACTCAAAAATCTCAAGAACACATAAAATTAGTGATTTTAGAAAGTTACCCAAATGAGATGAGGTTGGTATCAAATTGAAGAGGATGAAGAGAGGATTCCAAATATGTATTTTGTTTTGGTTGAAGCTTCCAAATCCGAATTTAGATGATGATTCTTTGTAGTGGTGTTTGAGAGAAAATTGGAAAGTATAGAAAGAAAATGGAAATGAAAATGAAAAGGAAAATGGGGAGGTGGGTGTTGACTAGTCAAGCTAGTCACATCTTTGCTCCAATGGCGAAACTAGTCCCTCGCGTTCGGTTGCGGGTGCGTGAATTGACCAAACGAATTATTTTAAATTACACGGAAGTACGGGAGATATTAAAAATCCGATAACGAGAATATTTAAAATGTTACTTAACAAAGGATACGAATCTAGATATGAAGGGTATTATTTAAAAAGAAAAAGACGGGCGTTAAAATAATTTAACGGAAAAATGCGGGATGTTACATTATCCACACCTCAAAAGAAATTTCGTCCCGAAATTTAGTTGGAAAATAATAATCGATGCCTCTCACTCGAGACCGGAGATGTCAATGCTATGAATAAGTGAAGGTACGTCCTTGAGTGTTCTCATGAATTTGGATTTTTACGATCCCCGGTTTCAACTGGTTTTCCTATGAAGAGAAGTTTGTCTTCAATAGTTGGTGCATTTAGAAGAATTGCACGTTCCTGTTCCACAGGACACGTTTCTAAGTTTGTTACACGAAATGTAGGGTAAACGGAAACTTAATTGAGTCGGAAGTTCTAAACGATAGGAAGCGGTTCCAATACGCCCCAAGGTTTCAAAAGGTTCAATATTGCGGATATAACCTTCCTCGATTTCCCAAAATGAATTACACCTTTCCAAAGTGCGGTTTCTCAATACTACGCGGTCACACACTGTGTTTGGTGAGGTTTTCATCTAAGTTCGGCATAACTCTTCTGGCGACAATGGGTTGTCTCGAGCCCTTCTCGGACTTGAACGATCTCAATTGTTGTTTCTTGATGGAGTTCAGATTTCGGTGGTTGATGCTTTGGTTAAATGAACAGGGGTATGACATTAGCGGTCATATAGGGTTTCGGAAAGCGCTGCGTTAATATACGAGTGATAGCTGTCGTTGTAAGAGGAACTACTGAAGGTGACAATACCAGTCTGTAACATGTCTTTCCAAGATTGAATCGTACGTTTGCTCGGTTCGTCGGTTGTGGGAGATACGCGGTACATGTGTCTAAGCGGGTTCCCAAGGTTTCTTGTAACACTAGAAGTGAAACGAGTATTTCGATACAGGATAAATGACGAAGATACACCGTGTTGGTGTAGAATCTCTTAAGATATGTTTGAACAAGTCAGTTTGGGTTCGAAAAATGTTCGTTAGGACTATTCACCCTCGTGGCGAATACTAATGTAATATAAGGAGTTTCTCTATCCATGGAGAAATGTTACAAGGAGTTTCCTTAAACGGAAATGCGAGCGATAAAGATAGGAGTGAAATGAGGACCTAGAATAGGATGAGCTTACATCTCGAGGTTGCCATAACGTGCCTCTAGTTGTCAAAAGTTGAAGTCTGAAAGAGAAACGAGGTAGTACACGTAGTTGTATAGTTCGGGGTTGAACAATAGTTGACCGATTATCAGGAACACAAGGGCGTTAAGTCAAAGAAGGGTGAAGTATCGTTGGATTGTGTGTTATCTTAAATTCCAGTAATATCAGACGATGATGGTGAAATAACAGAGGTAGGTAGTGTGGTACGGGATGACGAGAAATTGATTGGATCCACAATTTAGTATTCGAATTCTTCGTGCAAAATAACGAATTTTAGTTATGTTGATTTTTGAGTCGAGAGAGTATGCCTTTCGGCGTTCAAGTAGAAATATTTCCATGTTTGAGTTCCATCTGTTGCTATACGATTTTTAACTAGAAATGTTGGTGTGAAGAATCACGCTCAAGGTGCGAACACGGAGAGGTTTAAAGTTTTCCTTAGTGAGTTAACGAGTTTAAAAGTCGTGTAACACGAGAAAAGTCAGAAATGAATCTTTGGTAATAACAGACGAGATCTAAGATTTTTTTTACGAATACAAGTCCGAGTTGGTAGAGTTTCCTGATTACATGTGGCTTGATTTCGAGATTGATTGTAATGCCTTGACCATTAACATCATGGTCTAGAAAATTGGACTTCGTTCAACAGAAATTCTCACTCGGAGAATTTGGTATAGAGTTGCTCTTTTCTCAAAAGTTCGAGCGTAAGGTGGTGATGTTGTTCGTTTTCCTTCTTTACTTAAATAAGTTAAGATGTCATCCATAAATACGATAACAGATTTGTCTAGATAAGTTGCATACGTGGTTTAGGAGGTTCATGAATACGGACGGAGTCCTAAATAAATCGACGGTACTAAGAGAGATTTACAACTAACGTTACGAGTTCGGAAGATGGCTTAGGAGACATCGTCTCCCTTAACCCCCAATTGATGATAACCGGAACGGAGGTCGTTTTGGAATACACACGGGATTCATGCAAGAAATCATGAGGTCATGGATGCGAGGGAGAGGGTATCGGTTTCCAACCGAAAATTACTCAGTTCACAATAATCTATACAAGATGATGGGGAAACATTTTCTTTTTAACGAATAGGTTCCGAGCTCCCTAGTTCTATAGGTGTCAAGTCAAAAGTCTTAACGTATATCCTCCAATAAAATTTATAGGCACACAATATTTTTCGTTAGTCACTTAAATTGCCTAAGTAGTGTCTAGGGGAAAAAGGTGAAGCGCAAAGAGTATGAGTCAGAGCCTTGTTTATAAAACGTCTAACGGTAACCGAATCGAATAAACATGAAACGTGAGAATTTCGAGAAGAAACATACCCGTGACTAGTCCATCGTCGTCTCGGGCATCCTAGGCGTTGATGTTGAAAGTTTAACGGCGTGCGTTGGGGTTGATTTTCTTATTTGGCCATTCATTCCTAAAATGACCCGTTTGGCCACATGCGTAGCAAGTGACCGACTTTTGTGTGTTGGGTCCCTTTCGAGGGACGGGGGTGGCACTTCCACAATGTTTGTCGATGTGACCACTTCCTTGGCGCCGGTGGCGAAACCTGCCACATCCTTCAAAGTGATGCTTGTGGCATTCGTTACAAAAAGGTAGTTTTCCGGCATACCCCTTCTTGTCGCCGGGGAAAAAGGGCTCTTTGGTGAAGTTGTTATTGTTGCGGTTGCTTGATTGGGAGGCTTCCCATTTTCTTTTGTTGTTACTCGGGTGGTTCTCGACCATTGGTGCCGGTGCTTCCATTTCATTCGCCGTTCCTAAAGTTTGGCGGGCCTTGGTTAAAGCCTCTTGTATGTTAGTGGGTTGGGATGCCATTACCCCGTGTTGAATGCTCTTAGGGAGGCCATCCATGTAAAGTTCGACTCTTAGGGATTCGGGAGTCATGAGATTTGGACACATTGAGACTAGTTCGGTGAACCGTTGATTATAAGTTTCGAGGTCATTCCCGACCGTTTTTAAATTCCTTAGACCCTGTTCGAGCCTTCGAGTCTCGTCGCGCAGAAAATATTCGGTGATCATTCTTTCTCTTAATTCGGTCCATGAGAGTGTGTGGGCTTCATAAATACCCACCGATTGTACGTACCTGTTCCACCACGAGAGAACAATGCCGGTGAAAGTGAGGGTGGAAAACTTGACCTTATCTTGGTCTCGACAACCGCTTATGTTAAAAACGGTCTTCATTTGTTCAAACCATCGGGTGAGAACAACCGGTCCTCCGGTTCCATCGAAAGTGGGAGGGTTGTACTTCATGAAGTTCTTGTAGGAGCAACCTTCGCTTGAATTACCGGCTCCACGATTGGTGTTGTTGGAAAAGTGATCTGCCACGGCCGTACCCACGGCGGTGGTTATCATTCGTTGAAGAGCTTGTTCTAGAGTTTCGAGAGGAGTATTGTGTTGACCTTGGTGAGCCATTGTTCCTTCATGACACAAGAATATCGTTGGTTAGTATTTTCAACAATACTAACCGGAGTATGGAATAAGGATAAAGAGAAAATTTTCCTTGACTCGCCTTAAATTCTCTATGTCATAGTGTCGGAACGTCCATGTGAATCACCGTAATATAATCCCGGAAATTATATTACCCTGATTCTCATGTGCATTTAACATTACTTCATAAAGTCAAGGTGGCGCATCAACAAAATTTATCAACGTAAGATCAAGATCGAATACGAGTTAGATATGATAGAAGAGTTCGAGTATAAATGCACAAATAGTCAAGTAATTCCTACTTCAGTCTATATGCCGGTTGTAGTCTAGATTCACCTATGTACCCTATGACTCGGGGTGAACACAAATGAACTCTAAATCCCTACAACCAAAGCTCTGATACCACTTGTAGCGACCCCGACAAATCGTCAAGTGACGGCGTCGACTACGTGGGTCCCATTACCTGGTCATAAGTCTTTATGACAATGTTTGACCAAAATATGTCACCCTCATTTCAAAATAAAGATTGTTTTCAAAGTTTACAAGAATTGTTCAACCAAAAGTTAAGTTACAAGGTTATAAGTACATTTGAAATCTAGGCGACACGGTTTAAAGTAAAGTCAAAAGACGCTCCAAGTAATGCATGTATACTCGAAATCCAATGCAAGTATCAAATAGTGAGCGGAAGCATGTATCACATATCGTGCAAGACCTGAGAAAAACATAGAAATCTGTCAACGAAAACGTTGGTGAAATCATAGGTTTAAGTAAGTAAGTGAGTAAAAGTAAGTAAGTCGAACCACAAGGTTTGCAAAGTTGAAATAATAGTAATACATTCTAAAAGTTAATATTCACGAGCACCCAATTATCAAAGCTTAACATTCCATCCATTGTATACCCCATCCATAGTGCTAGAACAAACACTGATTCTCGAAAATATATTTCATCCGTAGACGGTAGCGAATCGTCAAAGATGAGGGTTGTCAACCCATATGGCCATATAACATAAGTTCTCGCTTACACCCGTCAAGTGTAACTAATGATAATCGAATTGAGGCTTTTTGTTCTAAACTCGTATGTAGAATGTTTGTTTTCCCGTTCTTGTGTTCACTTATGTGATGACCCAGAAATTTCGACTAAATTTAAACTTAATCTTTGTATGATTAACATTTTCGACACGATAAGCAAAGTCTGTAAAACTGAATCTCAAAATTTTTGAATTACTTTTATATATTTAAATACCCTTCGGTTGTTTTCGACGATTCGCGAACAATTATATGTAAATAGATACATATATACTATAACATGAAAAGGTAACAATGTATTAATTGTTTGATACCGTACATTAAACTTATTGGTTTAAATATCTATTTGAATGTATATGATAAATTGAAATATTTATTATTAAAATTTATTTATAAATAACTTCCAATGTGTATTTAAAAACTGATTTATGTATATTAAAAAGATATATACATATATATAATAAACGATAGTAACATTCGTTTATTAATTCAATTGATATTTAGATAAGTTAACTAAAGCGTCTAAGATGAACCAGTTAAACACTAATTTGTTACAGTGTTTTCAAATTGCCACATTTCTCAAAATGCTACAGTGTTTTTGAAAATCATTATTTGCTACAGTGAAACCGTATTTTGCTACAGTGCTACAGTGAAACCGTGATGTGCTACAGTAAAACACTATTTGCTACAGTAAACACTATTTGCTACAGTAAAACACTATTTGCTACAGTAAACACTATTGCTACAGTAAAACACTATTTGCTACAGTACCACTATTTGCTACAGTAAACACTATTTGATGTCGACGAACTAGCAAACATAAACAGAAAGGGCGGCCATGCGATCGCATGGCAAAAACACTGAAAACTCATGCGATCGCATGAGCTACAGTAAATCGAAAAGTACTATAAAAGGTCAGTTTTGCTCGACGAAATATTTCATAAAAATTTATGTACGTAAATTTTATAATTATAATTATAATTATAATTTTAATTTTAAGTTTAATAATAATAAAGTATATTCGAGGGTATTTTTAATTCGGGTTTCAAACCGTTTTAAAATAAGGAAATATTGGGTATTGTTCGGGGTATTGTTCTTGAATCCAAGACCAACCATACAGTCGTCTACCATCATTACGTCTACGCAATTTGCCTACAATATTGAATCGCAATATTGAACTGTGAGTTATAGATCCCTTTTTAAATACTTTAAATATTTTTGGGCTGAGAATACATGCAATTTATTTTAAACGCGATAAGACACAAGTACATACTAAATTCTACACTGAGTTAAACCGAAAATCCCTTAGCTTTGGTAACTAGTAGCTGCCAGTACATAGGATATGGACTGGTGGGCGCGAATAATTGTATATGGATCCATAGGGCTTGACATCCCCGTCCGAGCTAGAGCGCTAGCCTTTTAACGGACGTATGTTATTTGAGTTTAAGACACGTTGGTTTGCGTGTATTAAAACGAATGGGGTAATTATCACTATAGCGTTAAGTTTAGTTACCAGGGTGCTCTGTTACGTAGAATCTATTGATAAACTTTTGATGAAATCTTGTGGTCTATCTTTATATATGTTTATGACTCGAGCAATTAAACCTATAACTCACCAACATTCGTGTTGACTTTTTAGCATGTTTTATTCTCAGGTCCTTAGAATGCTTCCGCTGTGATGTGCTTGTTGCCTGCATGGAGTCTCTCATGCTTTGTACAAAGTTTATTGCATTCAAAATAAAACTGCGTTGTGTAATAAATAATTGGACTGTGATGTCAACCTGTAAATTAAAGACTTATGTATTTCGGGGTTTGGCTTATACCTAAGCACTCGCCCACATGTTTATAACTTTCTATGTTTAGAAAGTCACTTATTTTAATGAATGCAATATTTTATCAAAACGTATCATATAGAGGTCAAAACCTCACTGTGGAATCAATGATTAACGTGCCGCGTCAATAGCGATTTTGACGGGTCGTTACAACTTAGTTCAAAAGAATCGTTTATGTTTTCTCATCCCAAATATAAGTTCAAAAAGAGTAAAAGTGGGACTATGATCTCACCTTTGATTGCAAGAGTGAAATAGTACTTCAACAAGTAAACGTGCAAAGAACAATGCTAGTCTCGACCTAAACAATTAGGTTGTATCAATAACGATAGTCACGAAGGGTCAAAGATGTTCAATTAGTCCTATGGCTCGACACGACTCGATTATGTAGCATGTGAAGCAAATTGTCAAGTTTCATGCAAGATACAAGTATAGAATCATGTTAGAAAGATTGCATAATTAATTGGTTAAGTTTGACAAAAAGTCAAACTTGGTCGGGTCAAAGTCAACGAAAAAGTCAACATGTTCGGGTCGGGTCCCGGACAAATTTTCCATGCTAATTATTCATATACAAGTATATTAAAACAAGTTTCATGTGAATCGGAGGTCGGTAGCTAGTCAAACATTTCACGTTAAAAGGGACATGGAGGTCAGAATCTGTCCAGGCCATTTGGCGCGCCGCGCGGGGTAGGGTGCGCGCCGCGCGACCTGTAGTTCAGCTATTTTTCTGTCTTTCAAACTATGCACGAGCCAAAACCAATTCTAACACAACTCTTGACCCGCAAACACTTATAACGCCTATCATACATCGTTGGAAAGGTATTTTGACGAGGAATGCAACTAAACACATATCATCAATCAAACTTCCACTTATAACAACCAAAAACCACAATTAAACATTCATAATCAAAGTTCAAGTTCCAAAAACGCATTTTATGATTCGGGCAACCAATTTACATGTATGTTATGCCGTTTCGAAGGTAATCAAACACACATTGCAACAAAACACTTAACAACAATATCTCATAGCATTTGACGCATCAAAAGTTCATGTAAAGATCATCAAACCCTAATCCAAGTTCACAAAATCATTAATCATGTTCTTGGAGTTTCCTTAATCAACCTATACATCAAAACGAAGCTAATGATACTAGTAACACTTTTTAAAACATGCACTTTAACAATCTAACAACATTTGATCATCCAAAATCAAGGATTTAGCAAGTAATTTTCATATTGAACTAGTTACACCAAAAACAACGAATCGAGCATACAAATTACATACACGACATCACAATGAGCCATAGACACTAATTAACAACTTTATAACTCAAAAATCTCAAGAACACATAAAATTAGTGATTTTAGAAAGTTACCCAAATGAGATGAGGTTGGTATCAAATTGAAGAGGATGAAGAGAGGATTCCAAATATGTATTTTGTTTTGGTTGAAGCTTCCAAATCCGAATTTAGATGATGATTCTTTGTAGTGGTGTTTGAGAGAAAATTGGAAAGTATAGAAAGAAAATGGAAATGAAAATGAAAAGGAAAATGGGGAGGTGGGTGTTGACTAGTCAAGCTAGTCACATCTTTGCTCCAATGGCGAAACTAGTCCCTCGCGTTCGGTTGCGGGTGCGTGAATTGACCAAACGAATTATTTTAAATTACACGGAAGTACGGGAGATATTAAAAATCCGATAACGAGAATATTTAAAATGTTTCTTAACAAAGGATACGAATCTAGATATGAAGGGTATTATTTAAAAAGAAAAAGACGGGCGTTAAAATAATTTAACGGAAAAATGCGGGATGTTACAGAACAGTCTCGAATAACAACCGTTTCAGTTAGGTAATATATATTATCACTGCAAGTTTAGATTTTTTTTTTATTCTGAACCTATTTTCTGAGTTCACACAAAAATTTATGAGTTCGTGTGAACACATGATGTATTTTGAAAAAAATAATAATAAATACGTGTAATTTTGTTATAAAGTTTGAGAATAAAACGTATTTTCTATCGATTTTCTTATATTGTGGAGTTGAACTAGGGGCCCGGTTTGTATAAAATAAATTCCTTTTTAGTTATTATCCTATCTAGAATCAGTAATTATTTTGATCCCCAACAATACTTATTTATAGTATCTAGTATATGAATATTGCATATGGGTCTTATTTTTATCTTAACCACCCTTTTACAGTATCTTTAGGTGTAAAAGATAATAATTTAAAACCATTTAGGAATTAGGATGATTGCTGCTGCAGGTTGATTTTTGACAATGTCAATACTGAAAATGACACAAGTGACCATAAAAACCTTGCAAAGTCAGAATTTGCAAAGGTTTGAATATTTCCCTCTAGAATCTTTTTTATATCTTATCCAATACCGTTTACACTTCATTAAAATTAAAATCATTGATTAAATGAAAGAGAAAAAAAAAAGGACTGTGGATCATGCTTACCAGTATACTTATACCTCAAGGCTTTTCATATAAATGGCACACACAATATAAGCTAGTTGAAAATTCTTGCATATTAGTTTTCCACAAAACGTGTGAATGTGTGACAGGTGGTAGACTTTTTTTTCTTTTTTGAACGGCGATTTTTTTGGAATCATTTGATCATTTCTTTCAACGACCTTTATCATTTGCACGTAACACACACGTTCGGGCGGAAACCCGAACCCGATCGACGGTACCCGGGAACACATCCATTTGGGCAGTGGTTCCGGGTAGGGGTTCGTGAACGAATCCGGTAAAACCTCCCTATAGGGTCAATATATACCACCATTATTGGTGTTCAATTGGTTTAAAGAAAATCATGTCATCCCTAAGGATCGAACCCATGACCTCTCCCTATCCCATGACACAAACTATATGGAGGGAACCGTTGGGCTATGCCCGCAAGTTCAACAGGTGTTAGACTTTTGGTTACATATCAGAGTATTATAAAAATACATTAACTTTTAAGGTATCAAATCAATCAATGAAAAGAATAAAACAGAATCCAACTCATATGCACAAGTTTAATAGTTACCTGATTCTTTCTTTTATTGGTTTCTTGTTCACATGTTTACTTCTGCAAGCAACATGTTTAGCGGTCCCAGATATCGAACATCAGACAGGGATCGCTACAATTGGTGCCATTCTTGACCAAACGTTTCGGCCTGGAAAAGAAGCCAAAGTATCAATCGCTGCTATTCGGATTAACTCAACACCACGAAATCTCGATGCAATCACCTATCTCTCATCAGTTCTCTCTCTATAATTCTTTCTTTATCTTCTTCGTCTAACCCATTTAAATCACCTTCTTGTGTTCGAAACTACCATCATCATGCTCATAGAATTTCTCCTCAAGTGTTTCTGTTAGGTACGTTATTAACTCATAAGTACAATGGCTCGTGGCCACCATCTCTATGCAAACCATTAAACCATAACCGTCACACAAACACCATCATCTTATGTTTCTTTGTTTTTTTCTGTTTCCACTTATAAACTACCACAACCTCATCATCATGAATCCATTAGAACACCACTAACATAACCTCACCGTCGACCCGCCATCATCATTAACCACCATCATCATTCGAGTGAACCTGCTACTACTCGCAAATCCTGATCGAACAGGCTCCAAAAACTGAATCCATCATGTTGTTACTGATGTTTGGTCAGAACCATTTGCAGACATTAAAACGATGTGCTACTGCAGCGTTTTTCTGTTCCTTCTATTAAAATAAGATTCGTATATTATGATAATGAAGCATGGTGTTTATAAGAGCTGTAAAGTATGATGAGAGGAACCGTAATACCCACCCTTTATTCCTGCTGACATATTGAATAGGCAATTGGGATTATAAAATTTAAAAGGTGGATTATATTTCCTTTATTGAACCGAAATTATTGGCATGACCCACTCTCTTATCCTTATCGATTGAACTAAAATAAGACATAAGAATCAAATAGATGGACCGAATTTATGTAGGCTGCTAATTGGGTCGTGGGACTAATTATAGTCTTAGGGTCGAGATTTAGTTATCGTTTTAAGAAATTGGGACACCATATCCCATTTCTCTTTTGGGTCGAATAAATTGATGATGAATAATGAAATGGGTACATATGCTCATAATAACATGATTATGATGATATGGTAATGACAATGGGTGTAATGATAGTGAACCGGGTATAAATATGAATGATAACGATGATGTAGTTGATATAAAATTAATCACAATATGGTATGATGATATTAAGATAATGATGAAGTGATTATGATGGTGATAATAGACATGTCACGATGATTATATATATTGTGATGTTGATGATGATGAAATCATAAAGATTATGATTATGATTATGATTAGAATTGAGTATGATAATAGTTGATGATGATAAAAGTTATTAGGATGATTATGATTACGAAGATGTAGATATGTTTAGAAGAAGGCTGTGACATTGATAGACTAAATAAATTAATGGGCGAATTAAATCATATAGCAAAGAGTGGTTAGTGGTTTTGAAGGAAACTATTGAACGAGAGGTCTCGAGTTCGAGCCTTGGCAGTGGCGTATATTTTTTTAGAAAAGCTTGTTACTTCAAAGGTAGTTTTATTATTACTACTACTACTATTATTATTATTATTATTATTATTATTATTATTATTATTATTATTATTATTATTATTATTACTATCAAGTTTATAAATATTATTATCATTATTATTATTATTAAAATAAGTATAATTATTAATATTATCATTATTAAAATAATTATCATTATTAGTATTATTAATGTTAAAAATTATTATCATTATTATCATTAGTAGTAAAATTATTATTATTATAGTTATTATTATTATCAATATCATAATTAATAAAAGTATCATTATTATTAAAAATTTTATTTTTATTAAAACTACCTTTTTATTTAAAAATTTCATTATCATTATCATTACTATATTATTATAACAAATAAATAATTTTGTATATAAAAATATAGTTATAGTAAAATTATATTAATATTACCTATAATTATATATTAAAAATGTTAACCTTTCTATTATGTATGTACAAAATGAATGCATATACAACATGTAATTTAAGACATAATATACAAATAAAATATATATATATATATATATATATATATATATATATATATATATATATATATATATATATATATATATATATATATTAGAATTTAATACAAATTATATATAAACTACAACACTAAATATATAAATACTATATAACTAATAGATGGACTTATTTGATTTCCATTATATATTTTAATATATATATATATATATATATATATATATATATATATATATATATATATATATATATATATATATATACACACACAAATGATATAGGTTCGTGAATCTGAGGCCAACTCTACGCGTGTTCTATGACGTAATATGTATTTTTACTACAAAATACAATATTGTGAGTTTTATTACTCCCTTTTTAAATGCTTTTGCAATATATATTTTTGGGACTGAGAATACATGCGCTGCTTTTATAACTGTTTTACGAAATAGACACAAGTAATCGAAACTACATTCTATGGTTGAATTATTAAACTGAATATGCCCCTTTTTAGTCTGGTAATCTAAGAATTAGGGAACAGACACCCTAATTGACGCGAATCCTAAAGATAGATCTATTGGGCCCAACAAGCCACATCCAAAGTACCGGATGCTTTAGTACTTCGAATTTATCATGTTCGAAGGGAGTCCCGGAATGATAGGGATATTCTATATGCATCTTTTTAAGGTCGGTTACCAGGTGTTCAATCCATATGAATGTTTTTTGTCTCTATGCATGGGACGTATGTTTATGAGAATTGAAAATATGAAATCTTGTGGTCTATTAAAATTATGAAATGATTATTTATAATAAACTAATGAACTCAACAACCTTTTTGGTTGACACTTGAAAGCATGTTTATTCTCAGGTATTACAGAAATCTTCCGCTGTGCATTTGCTCATATTAGAGATATTACTTGGAGTCATTCATGACATATTTCAAAAGTCGTTGCATTCGAGTCGTTGAGTTCATCAAGATTATTACTAAGTCAATTATAGTTGGATATATTATGAAATGGTATGCATGCCGTCAACTGTCGATGTAATGAAAGTTTGTCTTTTAAAAATGAATGCAATGTTTGTAAAATGTATCATATAGAGGTCAAGTACATCGCGATGTAACCAAATGTAATGTATTCGTCCAGATGGATTAGGACGGGTCACGACATGTGGTATCAGAGCGGTGGTCTTAGCGAACCAGGTCTTGCATTAGTGTTAGTTAGGATGCATTAATGAGTCTGGACTTCGACCTAGTAGTTGTAGGTTATATTAATGAGTCTAGACTTGAACCTGGTCTGCATGTTAAAATTTTTGCTTATCATTCTTTGTAGAAAAATATCTATCCATCGTTTTCAGTCTCGACACGTCTTATTACAATTATTGCATAGATGGTGTACAGACAAATTCATATCCAATCACCTTAGACCTTGTCTGACACGTTTCCTTAATTTCCTCCGCAATCTACGGGACCTCCTGTACTATATATAGGTATTAGGTATTCTATGTAATTAGAATATCATCCGATATTTGAAAATCATTTTATATCAAAAATCTTCTAACTGATCGTGTAAGATGGATCCTATACCTAGCTTGGATTCCATTAGTTCTGGAAGGGATTTCGAGAAGTATATTGAAGCAGACACCGAAGTCAATGAACAAGAAGTGCCTCAACCATTCAGCTATTTTTCTTTCTGGAGGAGATGGGGGTGGGTCCGAGACTTACTCAATCGATGGAGAAATGAAGAAGGCGAACCCTACCGTGAACCAAACTTACCACCTAACATCGAAGAAAATGATGTACTCACCAGTGAACCTATGCGCAACACTGTTTTCACCCTTCTTGCCAAAATATCCCGCCTCGAAGGACGCATTACTGCAATCTCAGAAAATATTCAACCTCTACTTCCAAATACCAATCGAAGGGGAATATTAGAAGAAGTTAGGGAACTTCGAATTGATAATCAAGATCTATCGAATCAGATGAGTGGGCGGATAGAAATGATAGATGGAAGGATAGAAACCCTGACAAGAATGGTGCGTGATTTACAAACATCACAAGCACCACAAGCGCCATCAACATCAGCACCGTCACCATCGGCAGTACCGACAGCACCAGCAGCATAAACAGTACTACCATCAGCAACACTAACAGTACCATCACCACCGTCAACAACAACATTCGCATCACACGTCTCGACATCACAATCTATACCTCGAACATCAACATCATACGCACCATAGATACCAAGGAGTACCAACAACAATGAACGATGAAGTATTGATCCATAAATTCATTGAAGAAATATTATGTAAAGAATATGTGGTTCCTAATAGTTTTAGAGATTACTTATTCTAGCTCAAACCGAAAAGCAAAGGAGATTAATATCATATTAACTCATTAAATCCATGAGTTACATCTGAATAAAATATATATGTATATATATTTTCATAAAGATTGTGATTTAAAATTTCTTTCGTACAAACTGTTAATGATGAAAATATTTTAACGGGTAGGTAATACCTGAGGAATATTTAAGATTTCACATTAATAAGTTACATTGTACATTCTTCAAATCTGATTCAACGTCCATTTACTATCCTACTTGCATCCACCAGTATACGTATCCGTTAATCGCAGAATAACCATTTTTGTTCAATTTCATATTCGGATTTTGACCGATCAGAATTCAAGTCAAGATTTGACAAGTGGCATAATGAAGAAAATAATGAACAAAATAAAATTTATTAGTAACCAATTAATTAACTACGTAAAATTTAAACCTATACTAACTAAATCCTAGCTGACTGTTCTTAGCTAACTGTTCCTATATGACTATATCCTTATAGAATACTAGTTTTGGTTGAACTATTGGACTATTGGACTGTGACGATCGGTCCAAATCCATATGGACGAACACGTCATTCATTGATTTCATTGCGAGGTATTTGACCTCTATGATACGTTTTGTAAACATTGCATTCTTTTGAAAAGGCACACCATAAATGAATATTTAAATCAAAGGTTTTCGACATCTAATGATTTCTACATATAGACAATCACCATAAATAATAGTTTACAACAGTACTTCCATTGACCATGCAGTCAAAATAAGATACATGGTGATGATTTGGTGAATGCAACGTTTCCTTGAAAAATATGTCATGCAAGACTCCATGCACATAGCTTGTCTAACATCTAAGCAAACAGCGGAAGACTTCTAGAATCCTGAGAATAAACATGCTTCAAGTGTCAACACAAAGGTTGGTGAGTTCATAGTTTTAATATTACACATAATCCGTATATCAATGTGGATTACAAAAGTTCAGTTGTTTTATTTAAAACGTTATCAATAGGTTTTACATAAAAGGTAGATCACAAGATTTCAGTTGTTTCATCCGAAACGTTTATCAATCGGTTCTACAAAATTGAGCACCCTGGTAACTAAACTTTAATGCTTATATAATTTGTACCCTTTGTATAATCATCTTAATAATACACGCAAACCAACGTGTACGCTTCTCAAATAGCATACGTCCGTTAAAAGGCTAGTGCTCTAGCTCGGACGGGGATATCAAGCCCTATGGATCCATATACTACTACTCGCGCCCACCAGTTCTTATAACTGGCAGTTACTAGTTACCAAAGCTAAGGGATTTTCGGTTCAAACTCAGTGTAGAATTTAGTATGTACTTGTATCCATTGCGTTTAAAATAAAGTGCATGTATTCTCTGCCCAAAAATATATATTGCAAAAGCAATTAAAAAGGGATCAATGAAACTTACGCATATAAATCTGGTATTTTCAGTATTTATAAACAGTCGCATATATTCTCAGCCCAAAAATATATTGAGTAAAAGGGATCATATGAAACTCACACAAAATCAGTTTTAGTATTTGTATCCATTTAGTAAAACAGTTTATAAAACTGCGCATGTATTCTCAGCCCAAAAATGTAAAGAGAAAAAGGGATCTTATGAAACTCACGCATATCAGTTTTAGTTTTTGTATTCATTTTATAAAACAGCGCATGTATTCTCAGTCCCAAAAATATATATAAAAGGGAGCAAATGAAACTCACGCATATAAATCTAGTATTTTCAGTATTTATAAACAGTCGCATGTATTCTCAGCCCAAAAATATGTATAAAAAGGGATCAATGAAACTCACAGTTTAATATTGATATACAATATTGCAGGAAAGCACGTAGATGCATCGGAGATGATAAACACGAGGTTTGATTCACAAAAATACCCCCGAACATTACCCATAATTTCCTTGGCAATAACCCATATTTTCCTTAGCTCTAGCTCGCTCGAAAACTCGTTTTGAAAATTACTTGGACATCACTCCGTCGTAATATTTTTTTGTACATTATTATTTTTGTATCGCAAAAATAATAACACTAATAATAATAATAAAAAAAAAATAATAAGATTAATAATAATCTTAATAATAATAATAATAATAATAATAATAATAAATAATAAATAATATTACGGAGTATATATATATTTGTGTATGTGTGTGATTTAAATCGAGCGAAAACACTGAAATTTATAGATGTGGCCTGAAATCTGGAGTCATGCGACTCGCATGGAAATGGCCTTCTGGCCATGCGACTCGCATGAGGACCAGGGACAGCTCACATTATTTTGGCTCCTAGCTTGTCGACATAATATAAAATAAATATAAATATAATATATATAATTTAAATTAATTAATTATATATTATATTAAATTCACGTGCATAGTTGACTTGTAATTTTTGTTCCGATAAGTCGTACGTTGTCACTCGACTTATGTCCCGGTTCCGGTTTTTCGAACGCCCTTTCGTACGCTGAGAAAACTTGTACTTTACGTTTCGTGAATCGTACCTTTGTCAAAATATAGTCTTAAATCATCCATAAAATATACCACTGTAGCAAAGTTACTGTAGCAAAGTCAATTTTTACTGTAGCAATTTACTGTAGCAAAGTCAATTTCACTGTAGCAAATAGTGATTTTCAAAAACACTGTAGCATTTTGGGTACTGTAGCAATTTGAAATGTTACTATCGTTTACTAAATAACTTGAAATTATATATATGTATATATCTTTTTAATATATATAAATCAGTTTTTTTTAAATACACATTGGAAGTTATTTATAAATAAATTTTAATAATAAATATTTCAACTTATCATATACATTCAAATAGATATTTAAACCAATAAGTTTAATGTACGGTATCAAACAATTAATACATTGTTACCTTTTCATGTTATAGTATATATGTATCTATTTACATATAATTGTTCTCGAATCGTCGAAAATAACCGAAGGGTATTTAAATATATAAAAGTAGTTCAAAAATTTTGAGATTCAGTTTTACAGACTTTGCTTATCGTGTCGAAAATGTTAATCATACAAAGATTAAGTTTAAATTTGGTCAGAAATTTCCGGGTCATCACATGGACTACTATTATGGACAATTAAAAAGTATTAAAAGAGTTGGAAATATTAATTACAACACATTTTCACTTAAAAGATAGTAAATAAATTACATCTAATACAGTTAAATATTTCGTCAAGTTTGCCACTTGATTTCATCTTAAATCTCATGTGTATATTGACAGTTCCAATCTGCGTTCAAACCTTTCATGATTCTTGGAAACACCTCAATCGAAAGGATGAACCAACCGCACTTCATCTATGGAAAAAAAAAGATTTATGCATATAGATATGCACTTGAAAACTCTCGAAAACTGAGTAAACGTTTAATACGTAGCTGTGCTAATTCCTTGAGCGTTGTTATTACCGAAAATTACTTTGCAATCCCTTTCCAAAGTAACCAATTTTGTCACAGCTCCAGCAAATCATCTTCGACTTTCAACCGAATAAGCCTTATTATAACCTTGATATATAAGTTTACCTTTCGTCATTGTTACCGGGGAATCTTTTATATTTCACCATATTACCATCAGCGTTTAATTATCTAAAAACACAATTCTCTTGAAACCACCTCGGATTGATAATCGATGATTCAAATACGGTAGCATTAAACGCAGAAGAAACAGCAAAATTGTAGATGGTCTAAACGGCCAAAAGTTTGATAATAAAGAATGGAGTGTTGGGAACGCTCGATAGAAAATTTGGTACTGAAAAACGGATTGACCAAACCATGAAGGAGACCAAGGACAAATACAAGGATCATACACTATATTCAAAGAATCCAGGTAATTCTGGATCCGATGAAATCTTTAGAGAATATCTTGCTCCGAAGTCACATTAAAATCTTGCGGAAAATTTTTCTTCATCAACCTTCGAACTTTTAAATTCCAAAATATCATCATAAATATCTTCGATATTTCTGAAGATATTTTCATAAATATTCTCATCCGAAATTACATACCTCATCGTACTATCTATATTACATCATATTGGAAACTGTTTTAGTTTTCAATATTCTGTAAAATCTAAATATAAATTAAGAATGAATTCTGGAGAAGTGTTAAGAATTTGAGCATGAGTTAGTATAATATAATGACGCTTGGCCAACGTGATTATATTACAGCAAGTTATGCTGGAAGTTCTAATGAAACATGATGATTCACAGATACTACCGTCATCATGTACCATGTTACATAACTCTTTCATTCTACTTAACCTCTGAACATAGCAAGAAAATATATTCTTGATAGTTCTATCCTCTGTGATTCTGGTAATTTACCAAATCAAATCATGCTATTACGTTCCTTCCTGCTTAGAACATTATAATCATTCGAAACTCTATATCTACGAATTCTGGACCATTATTCGCCTGACTTAGAGTCGAGAAGAGAATAAAAAGACAAAGAACTCTGAAATATAAGGGAGAATATAGAGCCTAACAACAACACATAAATTACAAACCGTGTATGTCAATATTTATCTCAACATAAAGACACGGGAGAATTAAAAATACTATAACCCCAAGAGCGAAGTAGAAGAAAATAGATTCCTCCAGTGGAAGTTGGAAAAGGAGAATGATTGTTGCGATAGTAAGGATAAGGACAAGGATCAGAACTGGATTAAGCATTTTCAAAATCTTTTGAATTTGGGAGTTGAGTATAGAAGTGGTGAAAACTAATGGAACGGAAAAGGTAAATTTATAATGGAAATATCAGACGTAGTAATCGGGACAGATCATCGCATTTAATTAAAGAGATCCTAATTTCCTTAAATCTCGAAGAATCAGATCTTATAGATTTCCAAGATTTTCTTTTAAATCTCTTGAATTTCGGAATTCAACCATGACTAGTCAAAAGTTATGATGAAACTTGTCTATCTCAATTCACTATATAGAGATAGCTTCATTCGTACGCTTCGAGTGATTAAATCGTTTTATCTATATTATTCAATAGTGATAAAACTCTATTTAACAACTCATATTAGTCATGAAAAACATTTTTATTGTTAGCCATGACCATCCCAATCAAATTTCGGGACGAAATTTCTTTAACGAGTAGGTACTGTGACAACCCGGAAATTTCCGACCAAATTTAAACTTAATCTTTATATGTTTTCGACACGATAAGCAAAGTTTGTAATGTAGAGTCTCAAAAATTTTGAACTGTTTCATATATTCAATTGACTTTCGACCATTCTCGACGATTCACGAACAATAATTTGTAAATAGATATGTGTATATATATATAAATAATAATTGTAAATATAATTTGAAATATTATATGTTGTTGATAATAAGATTTATTTATGCAAAATAAAATAAAAATATGATAATTATTATTTAAAACATATATATATATATATATATATATATATATATAAATAAAGTATATATAAAAAAAAATATTAAATGATTGTAATACTCGTTTGATTTTTTGATTGATATTAAGCAAGTTAAATTTCAAACTTATGTAATTTTAAAATAAACGGTGATACGAAAATGAGTTCTATAAATTTTAGGCTTATTAAAAATGTATTTAGGAACTATTTGTTAAGTTTTAACACTTTTTACATTTCACCCATAAATGAGAGGGACAGTTGATGTAATTTTTATTTAATAAATTAATGATCGAATTTTATATCATAATAATCAAAATAAATAAATATAGTTAATTTAAAAATTTGGGAATTTTTTGTGCAAACTTTTATCCGCCACTGATTAATAACGGTGTACGAAGCAATTCCCATTAAAACCGTCGGCAGTATTTATCTAAGGAATCATCCTTATCTCACGTTTTCCTTTTCTTATTTATATTTAATTAATATATAATTATTATTATATTATTATTAATATAGTATTAAATTTTACTTTATGTGATTTAAAATTGAATGAGACACCAATTGATAGATTATTACACCCGTGATATGAATTATGATTGTGATTCACTGTTGGTGATTGGAGATCCTATCTAATCAAATTCTATATATCATATCCAATCTATATCTCCATCTATGGAATATATATATGTATACCTTATTATACATATACTTAGGCATTTACATTCTTCGACACCACAACCGGCCACCTTGGCTCACCTCCGCAACCACTATCTACAGCCACCTTCCATCGACAACATCATGGTATGCATGCTTAAATCCATGTTTTATGTTTTTACTTATCATCACCACTTGCAAACTATTGTTTCGTTTTCTGTTTCAAACAAGCATTCCAAAACCCAAACCTCTTTGGAATAACCACTTAACCATAACCACAACACCATCGCCAATTTATCATCATTGCCAATCTACTGCTATCATGTTAATCGGCATTAGTCAAATAAACTACCATATTTTGATCATTCTTGCTACACCCGGATGAAACACCACACTACCAACCATAAACTATCATCATTATCGTTGCTATTCGGATTAACTCAACACCACGAAATCTCGATGCAATCACTTCTCTCTCATCAGTTCTCTCTCTATAATTCTTTCTTTATCTTCTTCGTCTAACCCATTTAAATCACCTTCTTGTGTTCGAAACTACCATCATCATGCTCATATAATTTCTCCTCAAGTGTTTCTGTTAGGTACGTTATTAACTCATAAGTACAAGGGCTCGTGGCCACCATCTCTATGCAAACCATTAAACCATAACCGTCACACAAACACCATCATCTTATTTTTATTTTTTTCTTTTTTTCTGTTTCCACTTATAAACTACCACAACCTCATCATCATGAATCCATTAGAACACCACTAACATAACCTCACCGTCGACCTGCCATCATCATTAACCACCATCATCATTCGAGTGAACCTGCTACTACTCGCAAATCCTGATCGAACAAGCTCCAAAAACTGAATCCATCTTGTTGTTACTGATGTTTGGTCAGAACCATTTGCAGACATTAAAACGATGTGCTACTGCAGCGTTTTTCTGTTCCTTCTATTAAAATAAGATTCGTATATTATGATAATGAAGCATGGTGTTTATAAGAGCTGTAAAGTATGATGAGAGGAACCGTAATACCCACCCTTTATTCCTGCTGACATATTGAATAGGCAATTGGGATTATAAAATTAAAAAGGTGGATTATATTTCCTTTATTAAACTGAAATTATTGGCATGACCCACTCTCTTTTCCTTATCGATTGAACTAAAATAAGACATGAGAATCAAATAGATGGACCGAATTTATGTAGGCTGCTAATTGGGTCGTGGGGCCAATTATAGTCTTAGGGTCGAGATTTAGTTATCGTTTTAAGAAGATGGGACACCATATCCCATTTCTCTTTTGGGTCGAATAAACTGATGATGAATGATGAAATGGGTACATATGCTCATAATAACTTGATTATGATGATATGGTAATGACAATGGGTGTAATGATAGTGAACCAGGTATAAATATGAATGATAACGATGATGTAGTTGATATAAAATTAATCACAATATGGTATGATGATATTAAGATAGTGATGAAGTGATTATGATGGTGATAATAGACATGTCACGATGATTATATATATTGTGATGTTGATGATGATGAAATCATAAAGATTATGATTATGATTATGATTAGAATTGAGTATGATAATAGTTGATGATGATAAACGTTATTAGGATGATTATGATTACGAAGATGTAGATGGGTTTAGAAGAAGGCTGTGACATTGATAGACTAAATAAATTAATGGGCGAATTAAATCAGATAGCAAAGAGTGGTTAGTGGTTTTGAAGGAAACTATTGAATGAGAGGTCTCGAGTTCGAGCCTTGGCAGTGGCGTTTATTTTTTTTAGAAAAGATTGTTACTTCAAAGGTAGTTTTATTATTATTATTATTATTATTATTATTATTATTATTATTATTGTTATTATTATTATTATTATTATTATTATTATTTTTATTATTATTATTATTATAATTATTATTACTATCAAGTTTATAAATATTATTATCACTATTATTATTATTAAAATAAGTATAATTATTAATATTATCATTATTAAAATAATTATCATTATTAGTATTATTAATATTAAAAATTATTATCATTATTATCATTAGTAGTAAAATTATTATTATTATAGTTATTATTATTATCAATATCATAATTAATAAAAGTATCAATATTATTAAAAATTTTATTTTTATTAAAACTACCTTTTTATTTAAAAATTTCATTATCATTATCATTACTATATTATTATAACAAATAAATAATTTTGTATATAAAAATATAGTTATAGTAAAATTATATTAATATTACCTATAATTATATATTAAAAATGTTAACCTTTCTATTATGTATGTACAAAATAAATGCATATACAACATGTAATTTAAGACATAATATACAAATAAAATATATATAATAGAATTTAATACAAATTATATATAAACTACAACACTAAATATATAAATACTATATAACTAATAGATGGACTTATGTGATTTCCATTATATATTTTAATATATATATATATATATATATATATATATATATATATATATATATATATATATATATATATATATATATATATATATATATATATATATATATATATATATATATATATATATATATATATATATATATATATACAAATGATATAGGTTCGTGAATCTGAGGCCAACCCTACGCGTGTTCTATGACGTAATATGTATTTTTACTACAAAATACAATATTGTGAGTTTCATTACTCCCTTTTTAAATGCTTTCGCAATATATATTTTTGGGACTGAGAATACATGCGCTGCTTTTATAACTGTTTTACAAAATAGACACAAGTAATCGAAACTACATTCTATGGTTGAATTATTAAACCGAATATGCCCCTTTTTAGTCTGGTAATCTAAGAATTAGGGAACAGACACCCTAATTGACGCGAATCCTAAAGATAGATCTATTGGGCCCAACAAGCCCTATCCAAAGTACCGTATGCTTTAGTACTTCGAATTTATCATGTCCGAAGGGAGTCCCAGAATGATGGAGATATTCTATATGCATCTTGTTAAGGTCGGTTACCAGGTGTTCAATCCATATGAATGATTTTTGTCTCTATGCATGGGACGTATGTTTATGAGAATTGGAAATATGAAATCTTGTGGTCTATTAAAATTATGAAATGATTATTTATAATAAACTAATGAACTCACCAACCTTTTTGGTTGACACTTGAAAGCATGTTTATTCTCAGGTATTAAAGAAATCTTTCGCTGTGCATTTGCTCATATTAGAGATATTACTTGGAGTCATTCATGACATATTTCAAAAGACGTTTCATTCGAGTCGTCGAGTTCATCAAGATTATTACTAAGTCAATTATAGTTGGATATATTATGAAATGGTATGCATGCCGTCAACTGTCGATGTAAAGAAAGTTTGTCTTTTAAAAATGAATGCAATGTTTGTAAAATGTATCATATAGAGGTCAAGTACCTCGCGATGTAACCAAATGTAATGTATTCGTCCAGATGGATTAGGACGGGTCATGACATTACCTTCATTGTTCTCAAGTCCTGTATCAAACAGAACAATGTATAGAAGATGACTATAAAATTGCTGCCTTTAGTTAACTTTGAAACAGACAAAAGACTCATTTTGAAAGATGGTACTACAAGAACATCTTTTAACTCCATTTGATTACTTAATTTCACTTGACCAATATGTGAAATCTCAGATGTATTACCATTAGGTAATCTTATGTATGGTTTGTAAACCAAAGACTTAGTCTTATCCACATTACTAATCAATGAAGTTATGTGATCAGTAGCTCCTGTATCAAGTACCCATTGACTTTCAGAAGTATTTTTAGACAAAATACCTGCAGCAAAGTGATGTTCTAGCTCATCATCAGAGGCGCCAGAAACATTAGCTTCATTATGAGTCATCTGAGGTAAGCATTTCAAGAGTTGTTCAAACTGCTCAGAGGTGAACACAACATTGTTACCCTGTGTAGTAGCAGCAGTCTTCTTAGTAGCATTATAACTTGGCACATGAGTCTTTGCAGATTTGCCTTTTGACTGTTTAGTAGAAAGTCTACTTTTGTAATGCCAAGGTGGATAACCAATTTTCACCCAGCATTTATCAGGAGAATGCCCTTTGTTGCCACAGAGATTACAATTCTCACCATTGTTACCAGTACTTGACTTACTATACAAAGCAGTCATTTCATGACTTTGAACAGATGTAAACATCTCCCTTTGTGATTCTTCTTGTTGCAGCATTGAACAAGCAACTTCAACACTAGGAAGAGGACTCATAAGAAGCATCTGACTCCCCAATGCACTAAACTATTCATCTAAGTCGTTAAGAAACTGAAACAGGTGTTGTTCTTCCTTCTGTTGATTCAAGGCATTCATGAAATTCACAAATTCAGGAGTAACATTACCAACCCTAGGCAAATCACTCATTGAATCAATTTCTTCCCAAATACATGTCATTTTAGTGTAGTGCTCACTAACAGATAGTCCATTTTGTTCACACGAATATGTTTCCTTATGTAGCTTGTACTTTCTAGATCCATTACTCAAAGCAAAACGCTTTTCTAATTGCCTCCAAATAGCAGATGCAGTATCAACAAACATGATTGATTTAACAATAGACTCAAAAACTGAACTCATGATCCAACTAATCACCATATTATTACATGTATCCCAGAGTTCAGCCTTATTTGGATCATCAACAGATTTAGCAACAGTACCTGTGACGAATCCAAGCTTTCTCTTTGTGGACAATGCAATCTCCATCGATCTGCGCCATGAACGGTAATTATGAGCTCCAGTTAGTTTCTCCTGAACGCACAGAGATCCAGGTCCATCTGACGGATGCAAATAGAGCGGATTTTGAAAAATTTGTTGAGGATCCATGAAAGATAACAGAGAATTATGCGGAAGCAAAGTAAAAATTGAAGAAAACGAATAAGCAATCGATCTCAGATTAAGCTTAATTGCTCTGATACCATGAAAAGCTTAACAAATTGAGATATGAAAACGATTGATTATCATTTCAATTGAATTGATTGACTACAAAGAAAACCCTATCACATATATATAACCCTAATTGATCAACAGCTACTCTAACAACCTCTAACAAGCCCTAACAGATCGTAACAGAAAATAAGATACAATACAGGTCCTCTAACTAATATAAATTACAATATGAACCCTGGACAATCTAACTATCAACAAATGACAGAAATAGTCCTTGGACCTGATTAGAAGCAACATTGACCGAAGTTGACTGCATGACTAATTTCATTAATCATCAATCATATCTCATCTCTCTCGAGCCCTCCGAAAAAAACATTTAGAGCTAACTCATATCGTACCACTTACATCTTGTTCGTATTCCTTAGATGAAGAGATTGAGGTACTCAAGAAACAACAACATAAAGTGTTTGTGATTCATACAACTCTTGAACTAGGAGTTTGTCTGTTTCAAATAGCCAAGAAGATGGAAATGACTGGAGACGGGTATCTATGGATCGCAACTAACGAAATCACAGATCTTTCTGTTAATTCCACAACGATTTCTTCGTTAAAGGGTATGGTTGGAGTCAAAAGCTACTTCCCCGAAAACACCCCTGATTTCAAAGATTTTAATAAAAGATTTCGTACAAAGTTTGTTACGGACTACCCTGAAGAAGAACAGGATGAACCCGGAATCTTCGCTGTACGAGGATATAATGCCATGAAATCATTAGAAATAAACTTACCGAAAAACTTCTATAAATGGAAACCAATTCAGGAGACTATAGTGGAGATTGTGTACACGATAGGAAAGGGATATCACAGTGTGTACTGGACCGAAGGGTTAGGGTTTTCTGAAACGGTTGATGATGATGTCATTTATGGAGTAACTATTTATTCTCATTCAATGGATTATATGGGCCAGTTTATGTGGCCGGTGCAGCCGACGTACGCTCAAAGACATCGAAGGAATCTTATCGTAACTTCGGAGAATCGGATGAGGGTTGGAGTTCCTGCTGAGTCTGTTTAAACAGTTCGTGAGCGTTTTGAAAAAAACGAGAAAAACGAAACAGTAATCGATGGATTCTCGATCAAGGTATTTGAGGAAATGATGAGCAAAATAAACCTGCAATACGATCGCGTTCCATAGTATGGTTCATATGATCAAGAAGAATCGGATGAGAGTGATTACAGCCTATAACAGCTTTATTATTTGGTTGATCGAGAGGAAGCATAACGAAGATCTTCGTGGGTCCGGTATAACCCAAATCGGAATCATCATTTGGGTTGGATTTACCACACTCTTCACTTTGAAAGGTAACATACATATTTCAGTTCAGTTAATTGGTTATGTTTTATCTCAAACGGGTCAAACTAATGTTCTAATTTCTTTCGCAGGGGACAAGCTCCATAGCAATTTATCAAGAATGGCAATAGTGATTTGGCTATTTGTGGCACTAATCATCACGCAAAGCTACACGGCTAGCTTGGCTAGCATGCTCAAGGCTCAAAGGCTGGAACCAGCCATAACCAGTGTTGAGATGCTTAGAAACATGAATGCAACTGTAGGTTATTGCAATGGATAGTTTATAAATGAATATTTGATTGATGTTCTCGGTTTTAAAAATGCCACTGTCAAAAGCTATAATTCGAACCATAGATATGCTGAGGGTCTGAACAGTGGTGAAATAGCTGCTATTTTTCTTGAAGTGCCTTCAGCTAAAGTCTTTTTAGCTCAATATTGCAAGAGTTTTATCAGAACCGGAGAGACATTCAAAGTTGGAGGCTTCGGATTTTAAGTCCTCGAAAACCAAATCCCTTATAACCAAGATACAGTTTGACTTTTCAGGTCAAAAACTACTTTCCTGTATTCAAAATGGGTCGCTTGACTTAAAAAATATAACTTTACCCGTATGGGTCAAAACAGAATAAAGAAGAATAACTTTAGCCAAAAGGAGTTAAAATGGTCATACATATCAAACTGAAGTTGGAGTCTTTTTCATTAACTTGGAGTCTTATTATATAATAATAATGTTGGAGTCTTTTTTATTAAATTGGAGCCTTTTTTATAAGTTGGAGTCTTTTTTTTAATAAAAAATAATTGGGGACTTTTTTAGAGAATAAGTAAGACTGTAAGGTCTATTGACATTTTAACACGATCTGGTATCATAACTGCAGGCATTTCGTAAGGGGTTTGCAGGACTTTTAGACGCAAACAAGGCACTGATGAACATATCAGAAAGCGGAAAACTTAAAGATATTGAAGACAAATACATTATATCTGAGAAGTGTGTGGACGAAGAATCTTCACCGGATGAAGAAGAGAGTCTTAGCCCTCACAGCTTTTGGATACTATTTGTTTTAACAGGAGGTACATCAACTGTTGCTCTTGTTATCTACATTGTAACCAGCATTAAAGAGTTTAAAAGCTCTAATCAAGAACACAAAAATTTATCCAAATTGATATTGGCTTTTATCAAAGATTGGAAACGTAAAATAAGTCAATCGTCGAGCATAGTTGTCAATGTGGAAAGTGCTAGGCATACTCGAAACATCGATCAGTTGACTCGAGATGACACCGATGATTTGTAACAAGACACCAATGCGCACAGCCAATTTGTGGGGTTAAAAGTTTTTTTATTTGTTTATTCTTAGAACGCAAATTGTACAATTTCATACGTATGCTGAGGTCCCTAAGCATAAAAGTTGCATATAATCATTGGTGTATTGTAATCTAAAAGAAAAGGTCAACCACAATACAATGACTTCTCATGTTCATCTTGACAGTAGTAATAATTTTCTTATGTGAGTAAGGAGCTATGCAGAAACACGCAAAAGCTATTTTTCGGAGTACTTTACGAATTTGCAGTGTGCGGAAGAATCAGATCAGGTATATTGGAGACAATTGGTTAAAAATAAAATGTAAACCATAATCCACATCGGAAGTAGAAAGAAAAATAAATGTATGCTTATAAGCTTATGAGAAGAACCCCCTCTATCACCAATTGGTTTTAGAGTAATAGTGAACATATGGGTTTATATGTTGGACATGTTTTGGTTGGTCATAGACTTAACTTACAGTTGCAGAAGATGTAAAATGCAACTAAAATTTGAAGGTAGTTAGTTGGGTGGTTTGTATTTCTCGTGTGGGTTGACATAAAATTCTTTGTAATTATGCTAGTCTAATAGGCAAGTAACTTAGTTTTTGGTGTGATAAAGATATAGCATTTGCTGAGAGCTGCACAGGTGCATTAAATTTGTAAATTTTCTGACCCTAACAGCCTTTTGCAGTGTAATGTAATGCAAAGAATATGGTTTTCAGTTGTAAGAATGTATAATATCTTCTGTGGTGTATAATTTGTTCAGAAGTATCAATTGATTTGATTATAAATACAATGTTATTTTTCCTCTGCTTTTCTTGAAGCTGTTAACTTTATTTCCCTCTGCTTTTTTTGGTTACCTACTCTTACAAAAAAGGAAGACTTGGTGTGGTTTTCGAAATGATTTGGTTGTTTTTGTAAGAATTTGACTCAAGAAAATATTATTTTGTAAAAAGGTAAAAGGTTTTTTTCCTGTTCGGGCTACTCGGTATGGCAAGTAATCCGACCTCATACTCTGATGTACACAACCAGCAATATTACTCTATGGCCACCATAAAATATTCATTTTAAACAAGATTTGAACCTGAGACCTCGAACTCAGGACCCTAACCACTAGGCTATTTTGTGATGATCTTATGAAAATATGAAGGTCTTAAAGAGATTATTATGGTTTGAAAACATGCAAAAAGAGATAATTTTGGTTTTGATACTGAAAGCAAATAACATCATTTTAGGACTATACGAGATACAAAATACTTTGTAATACTTAATCTGTAGATGTATGTAGTATTATTATTAGTTTATATTATGGCAATTAATATTATGCTGACTAGCTAGTGAATCTAATTGGGGTTAAAACTTGGTTAGCTGGTTTTGACTTGTTCTTGAGGTCTAATCTATTTTACAGCTGATTAGTAAGGTTTGCAAAGCGGAATTAAACGCTTCAAGGGGAAAAGAAATATCCAAAAACGGCATTTATCTACCACAAATTATCTAAATGATCTTTTTTTAAAACTGTTTCTGAGACTGTCAAGAACTAAAATCATTTTGTGATGGTTTTGCAGGTTTATAAATCGACATTGCAAAAGAGACACCTTGATTTCGTAAAGCATAATCAGGTGTGAATGTATGATCTAGAATTGTTAAAGTACTTGAAAATGTGTGCCCTTGGAAAACTTGTAAATAACAATGGTTAACCTGACAGAGAAGTTCTAGTCAAGTAAGTGCTATTATTCTTCTTTTCTTGTGTGGTGTGTACTGTTTTTAAGGTGGCAATTTCAACCCGTTTGTATCAAAGTGGGTCTAATTGGGAAGAATGTTATTGAGAATGAACTTAATGGATGATTTCAACTCATATTCTATGGCTCGTTAGTACAAATTGGGTGAATCTAACGGGTTGTTCTTATAATCTATGATCTAGTTATATGGACCGGTAACAATGAACCATGTATCCACGGGGGTGGTGGTGAAGTGGTAAGACCGTAAGACCCTGACCTTCCAATGTGGAGGTCAAGGGTTCGATTCCATGCAACCACATTCTCCCTCATGGCCACGGATGTTCGCCTGCAATGACTCCGGGTTGCTAGCAAAGTGGGTAGTCGCCTTGGGATTAGCCTATTTAAAAAAATGTTGGATACCCAGGTTAATAATAATAAATAAAAAACAATGAACTATGTACTTTTTTTAATCTTAAGGGCCCAGATTGATTACCTGATTCTCCAATCTTTTTAGTAATTTCAAATAAACCTACCTTATTAGACTGTTAGTATCATATATATCAGAGGTCCACTATTTAATGAAAATTATGAAAAGATATGGTACTATATTAAAGTTGGAATGTGGGATAGCCTTGTTTGTTGATTCTTTTCTATAATTGTATGATAATACCTTACTGAAGTTAATTGCCAGTTTGAAATTAATACTAACTTAGGATAAAAGGTTTCTCCAAATTTGGTTGTACAACAAATCAATTTGTAAGATATCCTGCTGTCATCATACAATAATTCCTAGTATGTTTTTGTTGTTGGTGGGTCACATGTTTCATCATCAATCTAGAATTACAATGTGAAGATAAGATCTCAATATCTACATATATAAAGACAAGAATTATATATATGACAAAAGCACCATGACCCACATGCATAAGTTTGTTATGGTGGTACCCTCAGGCCTCAGTCCTTTTACCAAGTTAGTTAGATCACTAAACCTCAAGTTAACACGAAGGGCGTTTGATACCTTAGATTTGTATTTACTCGTTCTTTATAGTTTCTATTCGGATTATGTTTTGGTAAGGAGCTTTTAACTTTTATGAAACAACACTTATTTAATAAAACGCTTGTTTTGGTTAAAAGAACTAGCATTTGAGAAAAAGCTTCTAGCCTTTATGTCAGTTTACATTTTTTTAGTAGTTTTAGTTACTTTGTCAAACACCTAAACACGTCTAAAAACTACGAGTTACCAGCTGCCAAACACTTAAGTACGTCTAAAAAACTAACATCTATCAACCATCAGCTATGAGGTACTAGCAACCAGTTACCATCTCGTTTTACCAAACATACAATCAATTAGCTGCGTTCATTGGGCTAACACTATACCGAATTGGGTCAAACTGGAACCAAAAATTACAAAATAAAGAAACTAAATACAAACAACATTAATCTAGTTTTAAAAGTTTGATACTTCGAAAAGTGATTAATTTGCACACCTCAAATCTCATTTAAGCATTTAAAAGGCGGTTTGAGTTTGTGTGGCAGTGGATTCAGGCCGTGGATTTGGTCAGACATCACTAATACCGAAAACCTAAACACTCTAAAGGTCTTAATCATGATATGAACAACGGTGAAAAGGAATATCAGTAAATCAAAATGAGTGAATCTACGCTAAATCGTAAAAATCCATATTGGTTCGATTCGTTCATGAATCATCCCTAAGCCATGCCAATAATAGCTAAATCTGTGAACACTCATTTGGTACCTATTAACCTTTTAAACATACAATCAGTTGAAAATAAGCATATCCAAATGCAACCACACCCTTGAATTAACTAAACATCCAAATTCATATATATTGTAAATAAAAGATGGAAAATTTAATCAATGTTTTATGTGTCTTTTGAATATCACATTTCTAACATGATCACTTGCAGATAACTAAAAATAGAGCTACCTTGCCAACTTAATATAAAGAAGACATCAATAAATAAAGAGAGCCTTCTATAGCTTTAAATTTAGATCAACACTTTCCCCTGCTTCACCATTGCTGGTTCCTGGCTGCACCATTGGCGTTTTCGCAGCTGGAAAGAAACTAAGAAAGGACTGCGGGTTTGACCCGCCTATTCCAGTCAAACGGGTTGAATCTTTTGATTGACCCTACGGAAAATACAAAAAAAAAAAAAAAAAAAATGAAAAAAGGCGAATCGTCAACCAATAAAAAATTCATCAAATCAAAATTACATGTAGACCAATAAAATAGTATCATCACAATCACAATCACAATCACAATATATATACAATTTTAAAAAAAAAAAAAAAACTCACATTATGAGGTGGTAAAATTTCATAATGGGTCTGTTCTGTTATACAAGATGAAAGATGCAATGTCTCTTTCGAACTCGAATTCAGCTGCAATGCTTGAGGAGGTGCTAACTTGAGAAAATCTCGAGTCAGAACTTCGTTTTCATTGACGAAACTTTTTTTTGTAGTATCGGGTCTGACGACTGAGCTTGAAGAAGTATCTCTGCAATAGTCACAAATTCAAACCATTAAAACAACAGAAACTTTGTACGTAGTAGACAAATCATTGCACATATTCACCTGAAAACTGGATATGCAGGCTCGATAGTAGTACTAGTACCGCCATTGCTAAAAGAAGCTAATTCGTCTGATCTTGAAATGGGCGGAAACTTGCAGTGAAAAGGTGGAACCGGCACATTTTCTAACGAAAAAGGGTATGGCCTTTTCATGCCAACCACCTGTCATTAACCACCATCAAAAAATGTTGTACTAACCAAAATCATGGACTAATACAAAATGAATATGATAAACAAACGAAATAAAAAAAAAAATACACAACGCGTCACAAAAGGTTATATAAAAGAGAAAAAGACACCTTTTCTTCCTCTAGCCACAATGGCTGGAAGTTACTGCCTGAATGGTTTTGGTTTGAAGGGGGCTCGATCTGAAAATTCGCAACAGAAGATGATGAAGTTGCTGCTGAAACATTCACCTACATGAATTTACAAACTTTATCTCAAAATCCCATCTTTTAAATTAAAAAAATCCACCAAAATCTAATAACATAGACAAAGATAAAACAAGAAAACCAAAAAGATTTACCATTGGTGAAGAAATAGGTTGTTGAAAAAGTTGTGGTCTTTGCAGCATTAGATTAGGTGCAGGAGGCCATATCGGTGCGCTGGATTCGTATGGCACACCACCAAGATTTGGTGATAAGGTTGCACCTGTGTATCTAGAGTGGTCCAACCGATAATTTTGATTCTGATTCTGATTCTGATTCTGATTATGTTTTTCACCATTAAAACTATAATCACTATCATTCCATAATCTACACCAATTACCACCACCACTAGTCGAATTCGCTGGTTTCAAAACAGAGCCAGAATTATCAGATTTGTTTGAAACCAAAGGTTGATGATTTGGTGGCAAAGGTGGTGGCAATGGAATTGAACATGAAGAAACTGATGGCTGCTGCCTAAAGTTTGGAACTTTTGGGGTAGTAGCCATATTCGAACCCGAATTACTAGAAGTAGTAAATAAATTTGGTGTCAAAACATTTACATCTTTTTTTTGTTGTTCTTCAGATATAATCTTTTCAAGTTGAGCCACACCCATACCTCTTTGTGGGACCTTTTTGTGTTTCAACTTCTTGGATGACCTATGATTACTACTACCACCACCACCGTTACTGCCGCCAACACCACCGCCACCAGGGCCGCCGCTACTACTATTACTACACCTAGAGGTATGTTCTTCTTGAGCCATGGGTGGTCACTGCCATCTAAAAAATCACATTGAAGTCTTTTTTTATAAATTTCAAAACTGGTATTTAATCCAAAAGATTACACATTGAAATGAAACCGAAATGTGCATCTAATTGTATAGATCACACAATATCACCATACCATTAAAGGCAGATTATATTACATTACATGTACATGTATGTATAGATACATGATCACAATAAAACTATACTATAAATGTAGAGAGAGAAAATTAAAAACCAAAATCAAAATCAGGAATTCATTAAATTTAGTTAAAGAAAATTTGATGGTAAATTCAAAAATTTTTAAGTAATAAAGTAATTACTTGCAAAATTTAAAGTAATTATCTAATTTGTAGCCAAAATCCTCGCTCCACACTCCAAATTTAATTGCTAGTTCAACTCTTCCATTTGTAGCTCACTAAGATCTATAATCTCTCTCAAAATCCGCCATAAATTTCGAATATTATATCATTTGGACACTCATAATAGCACTACTTGTTGGTGTATATATAGAAGCTAGGTAAAAAGGTGACAACTTTCATATTCATATCCACCTTCAACAAAATATATATATATATATATATATATATATACACGAAAGAAAAGAATGATAATATGTAAAATTTGTTTTGTTTGATGATGTATATTTATTAAATAAATATTAATCTATTATAATAACTTACTTCTATACTATTAATTATTAAAAATCTAATATTAGTATTTAATATTTAATAATCATTAATTCATATAATTATCAAAAAGGTATAGTTTTGGTAAGTAAATGAAGTCTATTGCCAAAAACAGTAGAAGAAAATAATGACTAAAATCGATAAAACAGATAGATTGCCAAATATGAAAAAAAAAAATTTGAAAAGCAAAATTAATTATTATTAATAAAGGAGTTACAGGGCCCTAAATATATCTATAACGGAAATACAATTATAGGAGGCTATTATATTACAAGTAAATCAAACGAAGACCATAAAAACTAAAGAGGGAATAAGAACTTGAAGAAACAAGCCAGAATAGAGAGGATAACAGTGACGATCTAGCGCCAACAAAGTTACACAAACTATCCCGATTAATCAAACCCTCAATAGAAGAAATGGAATCCGTGGCTGCATATGGTAGTAGTCGGAAGATTAGCCAATCCCAACACGGTGTGTGGTATCCGCGACAAAGAAGGAGGGGTTGATTAGCCATTGGTGCCACTCGATTGTTTTCTTTTTGTAAGATCTTTTGGAAATCCAGCTAAAACTTTGTGTTTGTATTTCAGATAAGATCGAGGCCGGGGACCACGTTTTTTTGGAGAAAACTTTCAAATTCCTATGTTTCCAGATTATGTAGCATGTAATCCATTTGGTTGCTTGCCAAATTGAGGATCCGGGGATGTTGTGAGCGAATGGCTGATTGTTGATGATGGCTTCGTTAAGATTGGATATTAGAGAAACATCTTGGGCCCACCAATCAAGAACAAGTTTCCATAAGAGTGCCGAATTGGGGCACGAACACAGGATATGTTCGGTGGTTTCAACTTCCAATTCGCACAAAGGGCATAAAGTGGAATCGAGATCAATGCCCCTTTTGTCTATTTCAAATCTGACCGGGATCTTGTTTTGTATGGCTCTCCATATAAAGATATATACTTTTTGCGGTAGGAGTTTGTTACGGGGCGTTGACAAGCTTAACGCGTTATTACCAAACCGAAGGGAGTTGATCAGAGATGCCAAGGACTTGGTAGTGAATATCCCTGTGGAGTCTAAATTGTATTTCCAGGAATCTTGTTTATCGGATAACGAAACAGAAGATACTATGCTATTTAATTCTGTGATTTCGTTTGTGGCCCGACTAGTTGGGTCCCTTGTCCAGCTCCAGTTACCGTAAGAAAGTCCATTGCGGTGTGTAATTCTTTCAGCGATCGAGGCATCTTTGTTTGTTTCAAGCATGTATAATCTGTGGAAAAGTGTGCTAAATCGTTCAGATCCGAACCAAATGTCATTCTAAAATTTGATAGAAACACCATTCCCGAGACATTTTGTGATGGAGGAAGAGAATGAGGCGCCCGCGCTATCCGCTATTTTTCCAGCTTTAATGATTTCTTTCCAAACCGTGCGACCTGAAATATTCCTGCAAGAAACGTTAGATTCCAACCCCCCTCCCCCCCATAAATACTAGTAATAATTTTAACCCAAAGTGCGTTTTTCTCGTTTTTGAAGCGCCACCACCATTTACATAGTAGTGAGATGTTTTTGCTGAAGAGTGAACCCACATTTAACCCTCCTTTATCATAAGGTAGTAAAATTTGATCCCATTTTATCCAATTAATTTTATTTTCTGTTGAAGACCCACCCCAGAAAAATTTGCGTCTTTTAGATTCAAGAAGTTTAAGGATGGAAGAAGGTGCATGGAAGAGGGAGAAATAATATAATGGTATGCTACTTAGAATAGATTTAATGAGGGTAAGTCGTCCTCCGAACGAGATTGCTTTGGCCGCCCAGTCGGAAAGTCGTTTATCAAACTTTTCCACAATTGGTTGCCAAGAGAAAGGGTGGGATGAAGGCACACCAATGGGAAGACCAAGGTATGTGAAGGGGAAAGTACCGGAGGAACAATTAATATAATTGGCCATTTCTTCTATTTCTTGGGGAGGAATTCCGATACCATAGAGTTTGCTTTTTTGAAAATTGACTTTGAGTCCAGAAATTTTCTCAAAGCATTTGAGGAGTTTGGAAATGTGTTTGGCATTTCTTTTACTCCATTCCCCGAAAAAGATTGTGTCATCGGCGTATTGAAGGTGGGTGACGCAAATGTTGTCATTGCCAACATTGATTCCACGAAGATGACCACTAGATAAGGCCCGTTTAGTGAGTATGTTAAGGCCTTCAGCAACAATAATGAACAGGAAAGGCGAGATTGGGTCCCCTTGGCGAATACCTCTTTCGGGGAAGAATTCGACCGTAGGAGAACCATTGATTAAAATGGAGATAGATGAGGAGGAAAGACATGCACGAATGAAACTGATCCATTTAGGACCAAATCCCATTTAATGCATGGTGTTAAATAGGAAATCCCATTCGATGCAGTCAAAAGCTTTTTCGAAATCGACTTTGAAGATCAAACCTTTGCGTTTTTTACGTTTAAGTTCATCTATAATTTCGTTTGCAATTAACACGCTATCTAAGATGTTACGACCTTTGAGGAAAGCGGTTTGCTCCGCCCCAATGACCTTGTGGATGACTTTGGCGAGGCGGTTGGACAGGATTTTGGTTAGAATTTTATAATAACTCCCTATTAGGCAAATAGGGCGATATTCATTTAGGCCAATTGGGTTAGATTTTTTGGGTATTAAGGTGAAGAAGGATGCATTACAACCTTTGGAAATTTCGGAATTGGACCAGAACCAATGTAGTGCTGTGATAAGGTCGTGTTTTATAAGATCCCAATATTTTTTGAAGAATTTCATGTTGAAACCGTCAGGACCAGGTGCTTTCGAGCAATCGCAGTCGTGAATAGCATCCCTGATTTCGTTTTCAAGGAATTCGGATTCTAAAAAGAGGTTGTCTTGCGAGGAGATATAATCTACGTGAGGTGCATTATCAAGAGGACAGTGGATGTTAAGATTACTGGATTTAAAGAGATTTTTGTATTGAAGATAGGTTTCGTGTTTAATGATGTTTGGATCTTCAATCCAAGTTCCGTTAATCGATAAACCATGAAGATTGTTTTTGTTGTTGCGTTTTTTAATAAAGTTATGAAAATATTTCGAGTTTTCGTCTCCTTCGAGGGCCCATTTAATTATTGACTTTTGTTTTAACATGTTTGTTTTCTTTTTTTCTTTTTCGAGATGTGAGAATTTATCTTCAAGCCATTTGTTTTTCTCGGATTCGGATAGAGGTCTAGATTCAGCTAGGGCTTCCCATTTGTTAATATTATTTAAATGATCTAGAATTTGAGAATCAAGGTTATCGAGTTGAGCACTATGTTTCTTAAGTTCAGATTTGACGTTTTTAAGCTTATTACGGAAGATACAGTCAGGATGGGTTCCATTTATAGGTAATGACTAGGCTCGAGTGATGATCGAGTCAGCGTCTTTAAGATCAAGCCAAGTGTTAAAGACACGGATAGGTTTGGGACCGGAGTTGAAGTATGTGTTCCTAAGGAGTATGGGTCAGTGGTCGGAGAGATCACGATCGAGGGTTTTAGATGAAATGTTTGGCCATATTTTTAAAATGTCATCAGATACGAGGAATCTATCTAGTTTACTGAATTTCATTCTTTTAATGCAGATTCTGGTGAATTTTTTCCAGCCAAGTGGGATGTCTATTAGTCCAAAGTTGTTAATGAAGTTATTAAAGTTAGTGGCCCATTGTTGATTAAACTCACAGTTCATGCGTTCGGAAGCTTTCCTGACTTCGTTGAAGTCACCGAAAATGATGAAAGGGATCGTGAGAGAGTTTACGAGAGAGGATAACTCAGACCAAAGTCTTAGCTTTTTGGACGAGGAATGTGGGCCGTAGACATTTATGAAAGCAATCTTAGTATCATAACCCACCCAAGAACCGCAAATTGCAAGGAAAAATTCACCTTCAATAGCGTGATCGAAGGTGAAAGTATTACAGTCCCATATTGTGATGATTCCGCCCGATGCACCAACCGAGTCTTTTTGGACAAATTTGAAGTCGGGGTTTCCCCAGAATGATTCGATGATGTTGTCTTGCGTTTGTTCACTTTTAGTTTCTTGAAGTCCAAGTATTGTCGGTTTTTCTTTGTTGCAAATTCGTTTAAGCCATGTAATTTTACCCATTTGCCCAAGTCCCCGAATGTTAAGAGATATCGTACACATTATAATATGATAATAAAAAAATGAAAGAAAAGGAGTGAGATTACCGAGAGTTCCATTGGATACCGATGTTGTTTCCAAAATCATTAGTGTCCATGCTTTTGTCAATTGAGGAACTCGATGAATTTTTGTTGTAGCATCGTCCTGGAATAGTGACAGAAACACGGTTGTGCCCAGAAGTGTTATCCTCATTTATTGATGGTGTTTTGCTACGTTTTGAGAGTTGTGAGAATCGTAATTTTTGACCGCTTCTTGCTAGGTGTTTGATGTAGAGCATGTTTGATCTAGGTCGGGTTTTCGGGTTAGGGAGTGGGACATCGGTAGATATGCGAGACGAGTTGTTGGCCTTCAATATGTCATCTTTAACACTTCTCTTAAATGGATGTTCTTTCTCTTTAGGGATCAATTTGGGTTTAAAACCAGAGATGAGCTTTTGTTTGGTTTTGGGTTTGTTCTTGGTGATGTGGAGAAGGTCATCGAGATTGAAAGGGTCGGAAGATGTGGTATCGGTGTTGGATTGAGGTGGGTCGGGCATAAGGTTTATAGGGGATATAGGGTGAGGTTGTAAAGGTGATTGAATGACATTTGGATTTGTATCAGATATGGGAATGTTACTGTTAATTGTCTCTTGTTCGTCCGAAAGTAGAGAAGAATTGATGGTTGGGCTTGGGCTTGTGGAATGTATGAAATGTCCCGTTCTTATTGATTAAAAACGTGCCATATTAATTGATTTCGTTGCGAGGTTTTGACCTCTATATGAGACGTTTTTCAAAGACTGCATTCATTTTTAAAACAAACCATAACCTTTATTTCATAAATAAAGGTTTAAAAAGCTTTACGTAGATTATCAAATAATGATAATCTAAAATATCCTGTTTACACACGACCATTACATAATGGTTTACAATACAAATATGTTACATCGAAATCAGTTTCTTGAATGCAGTTTTTACACAATATCATACAAACATGGACTCCAAATCTTGTCCTTATTTTAGTATGCAACAGCGGAAGCTCTTAGTATTCACCTGAGAATAAACATGCTTTAAACGTCAACAAAAAATGTTGGTGAGTTATAGGTTTAACCTATATATATCAAATCATAATAATAGACCACAAGATTTCATATTTCAATACACATCCCATACATAGAGATAAAAATCATTCATATGGTGAACACCTGATAACCGACATTAACAAGATGCATATATAAGAATATCCCCATCATTCCGGGACACCCTTCGGATATGATATAAATTTCGAAGTACTAAAGCATCCGGTACTTTGGATGGGGTTTGTTAGGCCCAATAGATCTATCTTTAGGATTCGTGTCAATTAGGGTGTCTGTTCCCTAATTCTTAGATTACCAGACTTAATAAAAAGGGCATATTCGATTTCGATAATTCAACCATAGAATGTAGTTTCACGTACTTGTGCCTATTTTGTAAATCATTTATAAAACCTGCATGTATTCTCATCCCAAAAATATTAGATTTTAAAAGTGGGACTATAACTCACTTTCACAGATTTTTACTTCGTCGGGAAGTAAGACTTGGCCACTGTTGATTCACGAACCTATAACAATATATACATATATATCAAAGTATGTTTAAAATATATTTACAACACTTTTAATATATTTTGATGTTTTAAGTTTATTAAGTCAGCTGTCATCGTTAGTAACCTACAACTAGTTGTCCACAGTTAGATGTACATAAATAAATCGATAAATATTATCTTGAATCAATCCATGACCCAGTGTATACGTATCTCAGTATTGATCACAACTCAAACTATATATATTTTGGAATCAACCTCAACCCTGTATAGCTAACTCCAACATTCACATATAGAGTGTCTATGGTTGTTCTGAAATATATATAGATGTGTCGACATGATAGGTCGAAACATTGTATACATGTCTATGGTATCTCAAGATTACATAATATACAATACAAGTTGATTAAGTTATGGTTGGAATAGATTTGTTACCAATTTTCACGTAGCTAAAATGAGAAAAATTATTCAATCTTGTTTTACCCATAACTTCTTCATTTTAAATTCGTTTTGAGTGAATCAAATTGCTATGGTTTCATATTGAACTCTATTTTATGAATCTAAATAGAAAAAGTATAGGTTTATAGTCGGAAAAATAAGTTACAAGTCATTTTTGTAAAGGTAGTCATTTCAGTCGAAAGAACGACGTCTAGATGACCATTTTAGAAAACATACTTCCACTTTGAGTTTAACCATAATTTTTGGATATAGTTTCATGTTCATAAAAAAAATAATTTTCCCATAATAACAACTTTTAAATCAAAGTTTATCATAGTTTTTAATTAACTAACCCAAAACAGCCCGCGGTGTTACTACGACGGCGTAAATCCGATTTTACGGTGTTTTTCGTGTTTCCAGGTTTTAAATCATTAAATTAGCATATCATATAGATATAGAACATGTGTGTAGTTAATTTTAAAAGTCAAGTTAGAAGGATTAACTTTTGTTTGCGAACAAGTTTAGAATTAACTAAACTATGTTCTAGTGATTACGAGTTTAAACCTTCGAATAAGATAGTTTTATATATATGAATCGAATGATGTTATGAACATCATTACTACCTCAAGTTTAGTAGGTAAACCTACTGGAAGTAACAAGAAATGATCTAGCTTCAAAGGATCTTGGATGGCTTGAAAGTTCTTGAAGTAGGATCATGACACAAAAACATGTTCAAGTAAGATTTTTACTCGAATTAAGATAGTTTATAGTTATAGAAATTGAATCAAAGTTTGAATATGAATATTACCTTGAATAAGAAAGATAACCTACTGTATATAACAAAGGTTTCTTGATCTTAGATGATTACTTGGAATGGATTAGAAAGCTTGGAAGTAAATTAGTAAACTTGAAGGGATTTTTGAAGTGTTCTTGAAGTGTTCTTGAAGTGTTCTTCCTATGATGATTATAGCTTGATTCTTGAAGTGATTTTTGATGAATATGATGATTAACTACTGGAAAAATACGTTCATAATAGTGTGTGTGTGTGTTGAGAGAGAATTAGAAAGAGAATTGGAAGTGAAATGGAGTGAATGATGAGTGGTAATTGGTGAGTGGTGAGTGGGGTTAAAAGGAGTTCTAGTTAGTTGACTAGCTCATGGTAGAAGTTAAAATTGATTAGTCATACATGACATAATCAAGAGTGGAATCCCATGCTAGTTCCTATTGGTATATACCCATAGTAAGTACGTTTTGAAGCTGTGTATAATACGGGTAAGAATACGACTAGAATTCCTGATGAAAGAAAAGAATGGGAAAGTAACTGTAACCATTTTCGTTAAGTATGAGTGTTTTGATATATGTCTTGAAGTCTTCCAAAAGTATTTTAATACATCTAAATACACTACATGTATATACATTTTAACTGAGTCGTTAAGTCATCGTTAGTCGTTACATGTAAGTGTTGTTTTGAAACCTTTAAGTTAACGATCTCAATTAATGTTGTTAACCCATTGTTTATTATATCTAATGAGATGTTAAATTATTATATTATCATGATATTATGATATATTAATATATCTTAATATGATATATATATACATTTAAATGTCGTTACAACGATAATCGTTACATATATGTCTCGTTTCGAAATCCTTAAGTTAGTAGTCTTGTTTATATGTATATAACTCATTGTTAATATACTTATGGAGATACTTACTTATCATAATCTCATGTTAACCATATGTATATCCATATATATATCGTCATGTCGTTTTTACAAGTTTTAACGTTCGTGAATCGCCGGTCAACTTGGGTGGTCAATTGTCTATATGAAACATATTTCAATTAATCAAGTCTTAACAAGTTTGATTGCTTAACATGTTGGAAACATTTAATCATGTAAATATCAATCTCAATTAATATATATAAACATGGAAAAGTTCGGGTCACTACAGTACCTACCCGTTAAATAAATTTGTCCCGAAATTTTAAGCTGTTGAAGGTGTTGACGAATCTTCTGGAAATAGATGCGGGTATTTCTTCTTCATCTGATCTTCACACTCCCAGGTGAACTCGGGTCCTCTACGAGCATTCCATCGAACCTTAACAATTGGTATCTTGTTTTGCTTAAGTCTTTTAACCTCACGATCCATTATTTCGACGGGTTCTTCGATGAATTGGAGTTTTTCGTTGATTTGGATTTCATCTAACGGAATAGTGAGATCTTCTTTAGCAAAACATTTCTTCATATTCGAGATGTGGAAAGTGTTATGTACAGCCGCGAGTTGTTGAGGTAACTCAAGTCGGTAAGCTACTGGTCCGACACGATCAATAATCTTGAATGGTCCAATATACCTTGGATTTAATTTCCCTCATTTACCAAATCGAACAACGCCTTTCCAAGGTGCAACTTTAAGCATGACCATCTCTCTAATTTCAAATTCTATATCTTTTCTTTTAATGTCAGCGTAGCTCTTTTGTCGACTTTGGGCGGTTTTCAACCGTTGTTGAATTTGGATGATCTTCTCGGTAGTTTCTTGTATAATCTCTGGACATGTAATCTGTCTATCCCCCACTTCACTCCAACAAATCGGAGACCTGCACTTTCTACCATAAAGTGCTTCAAACGGCGCCATCTCAATGCTTGAATGGTAGCTGTTGTTGTAGGAAAATTCTGCTAATGGTAGATGTCGATCCCAACTGTTTCTGAAATCAATAACACATGCTCGTAGCATGTCTTCAAGGGTTTGTATCGTCCTTTCGCTCTGCCCATCAGTTTGTGGATGATAGGCAGTACTCATGTCTAGGCGAGTTCCTAATGCTTGCTGTAATGTCTGCCAGAATCTTGAAATAAATCTGCCATCCCTATCAGAGATAATAGAGATTGGTATTCCATGTCTGGAGACGACTTCCTTCAAATACAGTCGTGCTAACTTCTCCATCTTGTCATCTTCTCTTATTGGCAGGAAATGTGCTGATTTGGTGAGACGATCAACTATTACCTAAATAGTATCAAAACCACTTGCAGTCCTTGGCAATTTAGTGATGAAATCCATGGTAATGTTTTCCCATTTCCATTCCGGGATTTCGGGTTGTTGAAGTAGACCTGATGGTTTCTGATGCTCAGCTTTGACCTTAGAACACGTCAAACATTCTTCTACGTATTTAGCAACATCGGCTTTCATACCCGGCCACCAAAAATATTTCTTGAGATCCTTGTACATCTTCCCCGTTCCAGGATGTATTGAGTATCTGGTTTTATGAGCTTCTCTAAGTACCATTTCTCTCATATCTCCAAATTTTGGTACCCAAATCCTTTCAGCCCCACCGGCTTCCGTCTTCCCGAATATTAAGATGCTGCTCCGATCCTTTGGGTATTTCATCCTTTAAATTTCCTTCTTTTAAAACTCCTTGTTGCGCCTCCTTTATTTGAGTAGTAAGGTTATTATGAATCATTATATTCATAGATTTTACTCGAATGGGTTCTCTGTCCTTCCTGCTCAAGGCATCGGCTACCACATTTGCCTTCCCCGGGTGGTAACGAATCTCAAAGTCGTAATCATTCAATAATTCAATCCACCTACGCTGCCTCATATTCAGTTGTTTCTGATTAAATATGTGTTAAAGACTTTTGTGGTCGGTATATATAATACTTTTGACCCCATATAAGTAGTGCCTCCAAGTCTTTAATGCAAAAACAACCGCGCCTAATTCCAAATCATGCGTCGTATAATTTTGCTCGTGAATCTTTAATTGTCTAGACGCATAAGCAATCACCTTCGTTCGTTGCATTAATACACAACCGAGACCTTGCTTTGATGCGTCACAATAAATCACAAAATCATCATTCCCTTCAGGCAATGACAATATAGGTGCCGTAGTTAGCTTTTTCTTCAATAACTGAAACGCTTTCTCTTGTTCATCATTCCATTCAAATTTCTTCCCTTTATGCGTTAATGCAGTCAAGGGTTTTGCTATTCTGGAAAAGTCTTGGATGAACCTTCTGTAGTAACCAGCTAGTCCTAAAAACTGGCGTATGTGTTTCGGAGTTTTCGGGGTTTCCCACTTTTCAACGGTGTCTATCTTTGCCGGATCCACCTTAATACCTTCTTTGTTCACTATGTGACCGAGGAATTGAACTTCTTCCAACCAAAATGCACACTTTGAAAACTTAGCGTACAATTCTTCCTTCCTCAATACTTCTAACACCTTTCTCAAATGTTCACCGTGTTCTTGGTCATTCTTTGAGTAAATAAGTATGTCATCAATGAAAACAATGACAAACTTGTCAAGGTATGGTCCACACACTCGGTTCATAAGGTCCATGAACACAGCTGGTGCATTTGTTAAACCAAACGGCATGACCATAAACTCGTAATGACCGTAACGTGTTCTGAAAGCAGTCTTTGGAATATCATCTTCTTTCACCCGCATTTGATGATACCCGGAACGTAAGTCAATCTTTGAATAAACAGACGAGCCTTGTAGTTGATCAAATAAGTCGTCGATTCTCGGTAGTGGGTAGCGGTTCTTGATGGTAAGTTTGTTCAACTCTCGGTAGTCGATACACAACCTGAATGTACCATCTTTCTTCTTGACAAACAAAACAGGAGCTCCCCACGGTGATGTGCTTGGTCGAATGAAACCACGCTCTAAAAGTTCTTGTAATTGGCTTTGCAGTTCTTTCATCTCGCTGGGTGCGAGTCTGTAAGGAGCACGAGCTATTGGTGCAGCTCCTGGTACAAGATCTATTTGAAATTCAACGGATTGCTGTGTGGGTAATCCCGGTAATTCTTTCGGAAATACATCGGGAAATTCTTTTGCGACGGGAACATCATTGATGCTCTTTTCTTCAGTTTGTACTTTCTCGACGTGTGCTAGAACAGCATAGCAACCTTTTCTTATTAGTTTTTGTGCCTTCAAATTACTAATAAGATGTAGCTTCGTGTTGCCCTTTTCTCCGTACACCATTAAGGGTTTTCCTTTTTCTCGTATAATGCGAATTGCATTTTTGTAACAAACGATCTCTGCTTTCACTTCTTTCAACCAGTCCATACCGATTATCACATCAAAACTCCCTAACTCTACTGGTATCAAGTCAATCTTAAATGTTTCGCTAACCAGTTTAATTTCTCGATTCCGACATATATTATCTGCTGAAATTAATTTACCATTTGCTAATTCGAGTAAAAATTTACTATCCAAAGGCGTCAATGGACAACTTAATTTAGTACAAAAATCTCTACTCATATAGCTTCTATCCGCACCCGAATCAAATAAAACGTAAGCAGATTTATTGTTAATAAGAAACGTACCCGTAACAAGCTCCGGGTCTTCCTGTGCCTCTGCCGCATTAATATTGAAAACTCTTCCGCGGCCTTGTCCATTCGTGTTCTCCTGGTTCGGGCAATTTCTAATAATCTGGCCCGGTTTTCCACATTTATAACAAACTACATTGGCATAACTTGCTCCGACACTACTTGCTCCGCCATTACTCGTTCCGACACCATTTGTTCCTTTCGTTCTATTAACCCCTGGTCCGTAGACCTCACACTTCGCCGCGCTATGACCATTTCTTTTACACTTGTTGCAAAATTTGGTGCAGAACCCCGAGTGATACTTTTCACACCTTTGGCATAGCTGCTTCTGATTGTTGTTGTTGTTGTGGTTATTATTGTTGTTGGGATGATTGTTGTAGTTGCTGTTATTGTTGTTGTTGTTGTTGTTGTTGTTGTTGTTGGGCCGTTTGTTGTAGTTGCGATTGATGTTGCGATTGTTGGGATAATTGTTGCGATTATTGTTGTAATTGCTGTTGTTGTTGTATTGGTGATTCTTATCACCGTTTTCCTCCCACTTTCTTTTGACTTGCTTCACATTGGCCTCTTCAGCAGTCTGTTCTTTAATTCTTTCTTCAATCTAGTTCACTAGTTTGTGAGCCATTCTACATGCCTGTTGTATGGAGGCGGGCTCGTGTGAACTTATATCTTCTTGGATTCTTTCCGGTAATCCTTTCACAAACGCGTCGATCTTCTCTTCCTCATCTTCGAATGCTCCCGGACACAATACGCACAATTCTGTGAATCGTCTTTCGTACGTGGTAATATCAAATCCTTGGGTTCGTAACCCTCTAAGTTCTGTCTTGAGCTTATTGACCCCGGTTCTGGGACGGTACTTCTCGTTCATCAAGTGCTTGAATGCTGACCATGGTAGTGCATACGCATCGTCTTGTCCCACTTGCTCTAGATAGGTATTCCACCATGTTAACGCAGAACCTGTGAAGGTATGCGTAGCATACTTCACTTTGTCCTCTTCAGTACACTTACTTATTTCAAACACTGATTCGACCTTCTCGGTCCACCGTTTCAATCCGATCGGTCCTTCGGTTCCATCAAATTCCAAAGGTTTGCAGGCAGTGAATTCTTTGTAGGTGCATCCTACACGATTTCCTGTACTGCTAGATCCAAGGTTATTGTTGGTATGTAGTGCAGCCTGTACTGCGGCTATGTTTGAAGCTAGAAAAGTACGGAATTCCTCTTCATTCATATTCACGGTGTGTCGAGTAGTCGGTGCCATTTCCTTCAAAATAGTCAAATGGAACAAGTTAATCATACAGAATATTAAGAGTAGTTAATAGTATTTCGTAGCATAATATGAACTCATTTATAAAAGCTTTTTCTTCATATTAGCGTTTTATAAGTTTAAATTCGGGTAGTACCTACCCGTTAAGTTCATACTTAGTAGCTAATATACAATTCAACTACTACAATTCTATATGAAAAACTGATTGTAATAATATTTCACGTTCAAACTTTTATACAATATTTTACAAACTTATAATACCGCTTATTTTACATAAAGCATGAAATATAGCACACAATAACTTTGATACAAGATAGTTGTGAAGATAATTCTAGCTAGTACACAAGTCGTTCAGCAAAGGCAATAAAGACACGTAATTCATACGTCCAGAAACAAGTCATGCATTCTGGTTTTACTAGGACTACTTCCCATCCTTGGTCTTGTGGAACATAACCGTTATGGCCGTTGATAAGACAGCGTGTTGTAACGTCGTCAAAGGGACGAGGGTTACGTAATGACCAACAGTCTCGTAATAACCTAAAAACCTCATTTCTTACCCCAATTATCGACTCCGTCACTTGTGGGAAAGTTTTGTTTAATAGTTGTAGCCCGATGTTCTTGTTCTCACTTTGGTGAGAAGCGAACATTACTAAACCGTAAGCATAACATGCTTCTTTATGTTGCATGTTAACCGCTTTTTCTAAATCACGAAGTCCTATATTGGGATATACTGAGTCAAAATAATTTCTTAACCCGTTGCGTAAAATAGCATTTGGGTTCCCCGCAATATATGCGTCAAAGTAAACACATCGTAACTTATGGATTTCCCAATGTGATATCCCCCATCTTTCGAACGAAAGCCTTTTATAAACTAAGGCATTCTTGGAACGTTCTTCGAATGTCTTACAAACTGATCTCGCCTTAAATAGTTGTGCCGAGGAATTCTGACCGACTCTAGACAAGATTTCATCAATCATGTCTCCGGGTAGGTCTCTTAAAATATTGGGTTGTCTATCCATTTTGTGTTTTTATACTGTAAAATAGACAAGAGTTAGATTCATAAAAAAAATACTTATTAATACAAGCAATTTTTACATATATCATAAAGCATAAGCACACTATATTACATATATTACACCACACGAATACAACTATCTTATTCCGACTCGCTCATTTCTTCTTGTTCGGTTTTGGTTCGTTTTGCCAAGTTTCTAGGGATATATGATGTTCCCCTAATACGAGCCATCGTTGTCCACATTGGTTTAGAAAAACCTGGTGGTTTAGAGGTTCCCGGGTCATTGTTACAACTTAAGGACTTCGGGGGTTGACGATACATATAAAGTTCATCGGGGTTGGAATTAGATTTCTCTATTTTTATGCCCTTTCCCTTATTATTTTCTTTTGCCTTTTTAAATTCAGTTGTGGTAATTTCTATAACATCATCGGAATTCTCGTCGGAATCCGATTCATCGGAGAATTGGTAATCCTCCCAATATTTTGCTTCCTTGGCGGAAACACCATTGACCATAATTAACCTTGGTCGGTTGGTTGAGGATTCTCTTTTACTTAACCGTTTTATTATTTCCCCCACCGGTTCTATTTCTTCTTCCGGTTCCGAGTCTTCTTCCGGTTTCGATTCTTCTTCCGGTTCCGACTCTTCTTCCGGTTCCTCTTTGGGAACTTGTGAATCAGTCCATGAATCATTCCAATTTACATTTGACTCTTCATTATTATTAGGTGAGTCAATAGGACTTGTTCTAGAGGTAGACATCTATCACATAATATCAAACACGTTAAGAGATTAATATATCACATAATATTCATATGTTAAAAATATATAGTTTCCAACAAAATTTGTTAAGCAATCATTTTTCAAGTAAACACGATCGAAGTCCAGACTCACTAATGCATCCTAACAAACTCGATAAGACAGACTAATGCAAAATTCTGGTTCTCTAAGACCAACGCTCGGATACCAACTGAAATGTCCCGTTCTTATTGATTAAAAACGTGCCATATTAATTGATTTCGTTGCGAGGTTTTGACCTCTATATGAGACGTTTTTCAAAGACTGCATTCATTTTTAAAACAAACCATAACCTTTATTTCATAAATAAAGGTTTAAAAAGCTTTACGTAGATTATCAAATAATGATAATCTAAAATATCCTGTTTACACACGACCATTACATAATGGTTTACAATACAAATATGTTACATCGAAATCAGTTTCTTGAATGCAGTTTTTACACAATATCATACAAACATGGACTCCAAATCTTGTCCTTATTTTAGTATGCAATAGCGGAAGCTCTTAGTATTCACCTGAGAATAAACATGCTTTAAACGTCAACAAAAAATGTTGGTGAGTTATAGGTTTAACCTATATATATCAAATCATAATAATAGACCACAAGATTTCATATTTCAATACACATCCCATACATAGAGATAAAAATCATTCATATGGTGAACACCTGGTAACCGACATTAACAAGATGCATATATAAGAATATCCCCATCATTCCGGGACACCCTTCGGATATGATATAAATTTCGAAGTACTAAAGCATCCGGTACTTTGGATGGGGTTTGTTAGGCCCAATAAATCTATCTTTAGGATTCGCGTCAATTAGGGTGTCTGTTCCCTAATTCTTAGATTACCAGACTTAATAAAAAGGGGCATATTAGATTTCGATAATTCAACCATAGAATGTAGTTTCACGTACTTGTGTCTATTTTGTAAATCATTTATAAAACCTGCATGTATTCTCATCCCAAAAATATTAGATTTTAAAAGTGGGACTATAACTCACTTTCACAGATTTTTACTTCGTCGGGAAGTAAGACTTGGCCACTGGTTGATTCATGAACCTATAACAATATATACATATATATCAAAGTATGTTTAAAATATATTTACAACACTTTTAATATATTTTGATGTTTTAAGTTTATTAAGTCAGCTGTCCTCGTTAGTAACCTACAACTAGTTGTCCACAGTTAGATGTACAGAAATAAATCGATAAATATTATCTTGAATCAATCCACGACCCAGTGTATACGTATCTCAGTATTGATCATAACTCAAACTATATATATTTTGGAATCAACCTCAACCCTGTATAGCTAACTCCAACATTCACATATAGAGTGTCTATGGTTGTTCCGAAATATATATAGATGTGTCGACATGATAGGTCGAAACATTGTATACATGTCTATGGTATCTCAAGATTACATAATATACAATACAAGTTGATTAAGTTATGGTTGGAATAGATTTGTTACCAATTTTCACGTAGCTAAAATGAGAAAAATTATCCAATTTTGTTTTACCCATAACTTCTTCATTTTAAATCCGTTTTGAGTGAATCAAATTGCTATGGTTTCATATTGAACTCTATTTTATGAATCTAAACAGAAAAAGTATAGGTTTATAGTCGGAAAAATAAGTTACAAGTCATTTTTGTAAAGGTAGTCATTTCAGTCGAAAGAACGACGTCTAGATGACCATTTTAGAAAACATACTTCCACTTTGAGTTTAACCATAATTTTTGGATATAGTTTCATGTTCATAAAAAAATAATTTTCCCAGAATAACAACTTTTAAATCAAAGTTTATCATAGTTTTTAATTAACTAACCCAAAACAGCCCGCGGTGTTATTACGACGGCGTAAATCTGGTTTTACGGTGTTTTTCGTGTTTCCAGGTTTTAAATCATTAAGTTAGCATATCATATAGATATAGAACATGTGTGTAGTTAATTTTAAAAGTCAAGTTAGAAGGATTAACTTTTGTTTGCGAACAAGTTTAGAATTAACTAAACTATGTTCTAGTGATTACGAGTTTAAACCTTCGAATAAGATAGTTTTATATATATGAATCGAATGATGTTATGAACATCATTACTACCTCAAGTTTAGTAGGTAAACCTACTGGAAGTGACAAGAAATGATCTAGCTTCAAAGGATTTTGGATGGCTTGAAAGTTCTTGAAGTAGGATCATGACACAAAAACAAGTTCAAGTAAGATTTTTACTCGAATTAAGATAGTTTATAGTTATAGAAATTGAATCAAAGTTTGAATATGAATATTACCTTGAATAAGAAAGATAACCTACTGTATATAACAAAGGTTTCTTGATCTTAGATGATTACTTGGAATGGATTAGAAAGCTTGGAAGTAAATTAGTAAACTTGAAGGGATTTTTGAAGTGTTCTTGAAGTGTTCTTGAAGTGTTCTTCCTATGATGATTATAGCTTGATTCTTGAAGTGATTTTTGATGAAGATGATGATTAACTACTGGAAAAATACGTTCATAATAGTGTGTGTGTGTGTTGAGAGAGAATTAGAAAGAGAATTGGAAGTGAAATGGAGTGAATGATGAGTGGTAATTGGTGAGTGGTGAGTGGGGTTAAAAGGAGTTCTAGTTAGTTGACTAGCTCATGGTAGAAGTTAAAATTGATTAGTCATACATGACATAATCAAGAGTGGAATCCCATGCTAGTTCCTATTGGTATATACCCATAGTAAGTACGTTTTGAAGCTGTGTATAATACGGGTAAGAATACGACTAGAATTCTTGATGAAAGAAAAGAATGGGAAAGTAACTGTAACCATTTTCGTTAAGTATGAGTGTTTTGATATATCTCTTGAAGTCTTCCAAAAGTATTTTAATACATCTAAATACACTACATGTATATACATTTTAACTGAGTCGTTAAGTCATCGTTAGTCGTTACATGTAAGTGTTGTTTTGAAACCTTTAAGTTAACGATCTCAATTAATGTTGTTAACCCATTGTTTATTATATCTAATGAGATGTTAAATTATTATATTATCATGATATTATGATATATTAATATATCTTAATATGATATATATACATTTAAATGTCGTTACAACGATAATCGTTACATATATGTCTCGTTTCGAAATCCTTAAGTTAGTAGTCTTGTTTATATGTATATAACTCATTGTTAATATACTTATGGAGATAATTACTTATCATAATCTCATCTTAACCATATGTATATCCATATATATATCGTCATGTCGTTTTTACAAGTTTTAACGTTCGTGAATCGCCGGTCAACTTGGGTGGTCAATTGTCTATATGAAACATATTTCAATTAATCAAGTCTTAACAAGTTTGATTGCTTAACATGTTGGAAACATTTAATCATGTAAATATCAATCTCAATTAATATATATAAACATGGAAAAGTTCGGGTCACTACAATGTAAAAGGGGATTATTGGGCTGTGGGGTTAGATCAGTGGGGTTGGGCCCAATTATTGGGTTTACGGTTTGTTGGGCAGCAGAAACAACCGAATTAAATGGTTGGGCAGGAGGGGGAGTGGGTAAGGGTGATGTAGGCGTATGAGCATTGGGAAGGGGAGAGGGTTCTGAGTTCGATGTTTCTGAGTTATCATCATTAAGTTTATACTCGTTATTATGCTCGGAATTCGCATGAGTTGAGCCGTTGCAGGATTTATTACCCTCATTAATATTAAAACTTTTGGTTTCCATGCGTTTGGTGGAGTGGGAAGCCGAGGAGTTTTCCGGTGTATTATTGACGGAATTATGATCGGGGATGTTGCCGGAGTTAAAAGTGTCCTGAACTTTTTGTGGATGTCTGTTAGCTGGATTATCATCATTCGAGTCATCGTCGTCCATATTGGATTCTTCATCCGAAACCAGGTCATCATTATCCGATTCATTACACGAAGTAAGATCATAGGATGAATCTTCATGACAATTAAACATGGAAAAATTTTGAACTTCCTTGACATATACAACCGTTTGCTTCGTCTCATCATGATTGATCAAAGCTCTTGAATCAATAGGCTTAAAATCATTCGTTTTTATAACAACCGAGCCATGTGAGAGATCCTGATTATCTTCATTAGTGATAGAACAGTTAAATGTTTCGATAACATGACCCCAATTACTAGCAATATCACGAAAGGTGGATTCCAACCAACATGTAATCGGAACACCCAAAATGTCAATGTAAGCAAGACGGCCAGATGTGGAATATTCATCAGGATCCCATGGATTGATATCCTCGAGCCAGTTCCAAAGTGGGTGATTTTGGTTGTTAAGCATTTCAAGGGCCGGTCGTTTATCATCATAAATAAGCATGATATCATGGCCACCGAGATATTTAATCTTGAAGCCATCTAAGTTTTCACTTTGACAAATTTCATGAAAGTATTCAAGGAATTCAAGATCCTTGACCTTGCCAATAACAGCGTGACCAAGCAAATCAATTAAAGATTCATTAGGGGTTACCTTAATCAAAGGAATGTTTGAATCGCAAGGTTTCTTGTTCGTGAAAGCATCCATAAAGCTGTGGCCATCTATCTTACTAGACAGATTATTTTTGGGGTAACCAGTGTTGTTAGACTTAGGTGAAGGATGCTGAGAAGGTTTAGTGGTTTCGTTAGGTTTCTTGTCCCAAGCTTTATGGACCTTAAGCATCAAGTCCCCAGCAACAACCAAATTTAATCTTCTGGCCAAAGAATCTTTGTGATATTCAGGCACGTCGATAAATCTAACAAAGCCGAACCTTTTTCCATTTTTAGAGTTTTTTTAGGGATGTAGACCTCATGGATGTTCCCATAACTTTTGAAGATTGTCCATAAATCGACGGAAGTCCAATTTTCAGGAAAATTGTAAAACAGATAGGAGGTGATACGGTCCTTGTCAATCGGTTTTAGGGGTGTGGATGTATTGGAGTTATGTTTGCCGAATTGCTTGACTAGATTTATTGATGCCTCTCTTTGTCTAAAGTGGTTGTAGATGAGGTTAGATGATGAGTTAAGATTGGTGATTTTAGGGTTAGGGTTATTGGTATTGGTTTTGATATGGGAGGAAGAAGGGTTTTTTCGATTTCCATGTTCTACCTTAACCCAGATGCCCTCGTTGATGGGTCTGTATTGGATGTGATCGGAGGAGGTTCCTGGTTTGTTGTGGCGGTGGTTGGGTTGTTGTGGAGTGAAAGGAGATGTGGGAATATGAAACATGATGAAGAGAACCGAATAAAAATGAAAATAAAGAAAGACAGTAATCGAAAAGAAACGATTGCAGAAGTAAAAGTAATCAGTGTTCGTTACCGGAGCTTAATTCCGGTGAAGAAACGTAGGAGATGAAGAGAGCAGTAGGAGATGAAGAGAGCATTTTTTTAATTATGAATAAATATTACGTTGTGCCAAATATGAAAATTAGTCTACCATACATTGATACATGCATCGTTATTATTTTGCATTATATGTTGTAGATATTGGTACAATTGTCAAATGATATACTCCGTACTATGTATATTTGTTGGTATTTGTGAACTTTTAGGCATTTAGCAGTGAATATTTTGCATGAAATACGGGCATTTATTAGTTTTCAAATTGATATTTTTTTTTTTTTTAAATTACACGTTATAGCTGTAAACATCTTGGTGGATAGTTCCACGTATTTAAATACTCGTGCGTTACGAATGTATTTGGATTTGGGAATCAAGGATCTTTGGACTTTATTACGCATTAAAAAAAAAAAGTTTATTCAAACGCAAAGATTGACATGAGGAGTTTTAGAGAACTTGAGGTATGTATTTAATTACTATTTTACCACTTCCTAAAATTACCAAACGAAATTTTGTGATTTTAAGAATAATCGTTAACATGTTTGTGAAAGGAAGGGTAATTTTTTAGACATTCACCTAATATGATGAAAGATTGATTGAAAGAACTTGATTTATAACTAATGTCACGTCAACTATTTTAAAGAAGCGACTTAAAACTAAGTGGCGATTTTTAGCAATGTCATATGTTCTCGCGATAACCCATAATATCCTGACAATAGACCTATTTAGAAGACATATCCTACGATAGGGCTGTGACAAATACTATTGTCATAATTACCATATTCGAAAGGGTATTTTAAGATACAGTGAGGACTAGTTTTGTTTAAAAAAAAAAATTAATGAGAATTTCCTATTACGATAGACATCTCTTCGCAATAGTTAAATTTGAATCCTATTTTCTTTATGAAAGTTATTACAAATGTATTATTCCTTTCGTCTCGAAATTATTGTCCTTTAATTTTTTTCGTTTAAAACTTTGATTTAATATATTTTTTTTTGTCATACAAAGTATAATATTTGTTGAAAGTTATATTTTTTTTAACAGCAGAAAAAAATTTATTACTAGAGGAAAAAAATGCAGGTACAACAATTAGTTACAACGCACAACGTAGAGATGCTGAGTTAGAATCCTACGACTAAATAATTACATGAGAAGTGCGCACCATAATATAACAAAGACAATTACACAAGTAAAGAGTGAGAATTGTGTAGTCAATCATGTCATTCGATCCTTTTCTTTTTACAACGCTTCGCAACCCAATCGTAACTTTTGACTTGTATCTCACTAAGCGCATTCGGAGTGGTCCATGAAGTCTTCTTGAAAACTTTTTGATTCCTATTTTTTCAAATTAGATAGCCACAAATCCACTCAACCGATTGCCATAATTTGCTACCCAATTCTGAACAACTTGAGGGGACAAAACCACAAAGAAGATTATCAAAAGATAGGTTAACCGAATCAAAACCCCACCAATCTCGGACCTTTTCCCAAATCTCTCGAACATGTGTACACGAAAAAAGTGAGTGTCTTACCGATTCTATATCACAATCGCAAAGAGGACAAAGAATGGAGTGGAGATCAATTCCCCATTTGTCAAGTTCACTTAAAACGGGCAATCGTTCTCGCTTTGCTCTCCATACAAAAACTTCAACTTTTTTTGGAACAAAATTATTTCTCATAGTCACCAAAGATGTATTTCTTGAGGGATATAATTTTGACATAATATGCTTTGTTAGCTTTTTTGTAGTGAATATCCCCGACCCGCATAGCTTCCAAGAAAATGAGTCTTCTTTTTCCAAATCCATTACCAAAGTGGATAGTAACTTTTCTAGATTCTCCAACTCATTTTTTGTACGCCCCGTAGCCGCCCGTGTCCATTCCCACGAAAACACCACCGATCCGTCAATCTGATGAAGACGATTAGAGACCGAGACGTTGGGGATTGATTCAAGTCGAACTAATCTCTCGAAAACATCTTTAAGTGGTTTGTCCAAAATCCATATGTCTTCCCAAAATTTTGTGTTGCAACCGTTGCCAATCACCCTCGCGAAAGAATTTGTGAAGTCAATACCAATGTTGTTAATCTCGAGCCCTGCTTTCACAATATTACTCTAAGTAGAAATATTAGTAGAAAAATTCTCACCCAAGTTTGGAAGCCCCGAACCCCCGTAAATGCTTCTAATGACCTTAACCCACAAGGAAGTGGTATCGGTTAGAAACCTCCACCACCACTTGCCGATTAAGGCCAAGTTTTTACAATTAAGGGAACCCAAATTTAGACCACCATCCGCCCAAGGGCGAATGACGTCATCCCACTTTACCCATGAAATTTTGGAACTATCACCAGACCAGCCCCAAAAAATTTACATCTTAAACTCTCAAGTTTTTTAAGCACGGAAGGCGGAACAAGGAATAGTGAAAAGTAGTACAATGACAAGCTATTTAGGACCACATTCACGAGAGTCAAACGTCCACCAAAAGAAATCACACGAGCTTTCCAATCCGACAACCTTTTCTCAAATTTATCTATCACCGGTTTCCAATTAGATAGTTTATTCATATTAGCACCAATAGGTAACCCGAGATAAGTCATAGGAAAGGATCCGGCTTTGCATCCGAATACACTTGCCATATCTTCGGCTTCTTTCTTATCAACACACACCCCGAAGAGATAACTTTTGTTATAGTTCACCTTTAATCCAGAAGTTAACTTGAAGCATTTTAAAAGTTTCATTAGATTCTCGATATTTTCAAAACTCCACTTGCCAAAGAAGATGGTGTCATCCGCGCATTGCAAGTAGGAGATAGAAATCCTATCTTTACCAATTTCAACCCCATCTAAAAGATTATTAGAGACCGCCGACTTCGCTAACCAATTGAGACCTTCCGCCACAATAATGAAAAGAAACGGTGAAAGAGGATCGCCTTGTCTAACCCCCCTCCCAAGTTTGAATTCTTTTGTTGGCGAACCATTCACTAGGATCGAGATAGAGGCGGATTTGAGACAAGAAGCAATCCAACTTCTCCACTTAGAGCCAAAACCCATCAAAACCATCATTTCATCCAAAAATTCCCAACTAATACTATCGAATGCTTTCTCGAAATCAACTTTGAACACCATACTCTTGAGATGATTAGACTTCAATAATTCAAGGGATTCATTTGCCACTAAAACACCATCGATTATGTTCCTACCCTTTATAAACGCGCTTTGATCAAATCCAACTAGATTCGGTATTACCTTCTTGATACGGTTGGAGAGTAGCTTCGCGATTATTTTATAAAAGCTCCCAATAAGACTAATTGGCCTATATTCCTTTAGACTTACCGGATTAGCAATCTTTGGAATGAACGTGATGAAGGAAGAATTGCAACCCGAAGAAATCACACCCGTTTGCCAAAAGCTACTAATTGCTTCCACTAAATCTTCTCGGATGATTGGCCAAAATTTTTTAAAGAATCGCATATTAAAACCGTCCGGTCCCGGGGCTTTGTTACTTGCACAACCTTTTAACGCCTCCCAAATTTCTTCTTCGCAAAAACTTAATTCGAGATTGTTAACTTGTTCACTGGTCAACGTAAACCCACCTGGAGTCACGCAGGTTGCTGGCGGCCTATTTGCTGAAGAGGCAGACGGCCCAATGTGACGACCCAGAAATTTTTGACCAAATTTAAACTTAATCTTAATATGATTTCGACACGATAAGCAAAGTCTGTTAAACTGAATCTCAAAAACTTTGAACTGTGTTCATGTATACATTTGACCTTTGACTAATCCCAACGATTCACGAACAATTGTGTGTAATTAATTATGTAAATATATATATATATATATATATATATATATATATATATATATATATATATATATATATACATATATATATATATAAATATATATATATACATATATATATATATATATATATATATATATGTATGTATGTATAAATTCTATACATAAGAGATATGAAGTCTAAATAGTAAATAAATACTAATGATGCAAAATAATATATAATCGGTAAACATAATATAATTAATAAATTGTAACATATTAAAAAAAATAGGTTTAAGTATAAATGCTATACTAATATTATTATCTTTATTATTTTATTGTTAATAATATTAATATCAATATTGTATCATTAATATTGTTAAATATATATATATATATATATATATATATATATATATATATATATATATATATATATATATATATATATATATATATATATATATGAAATTAAGATAAGCATAAATTGTTATATTATTATTTTTAATATTATTAAAAACATTAAAAGTATTTATTATAATTAATAATAATATTAGTACCATTAATTATATATATATTTTTTAATCAGTGTTAGATATATCAATGGATAGTATATGAATATAAAAGTTGATATATATATAAATTGATAAATTATGATTATTAGTAATATTGTTATTTTTAATAATATTAGTATAATTAGTATTATTGTTATTAATAATATTATAGTAATCATTATCAGTATTATTAGTAATAATATTATTATTATACTTATATTACTATTAGTTAAAATAGTAAAGGTACTATTATGATATTTATTAAAAGATTAATCATAATCTATAAATATAAATATAATTATCTAAATAAAATAGAAATACAAATAAATATAGAAATACAGATATATAAATATTGATATATATTCAGATATACATAAATACATATGTTAATACTAATTTCAGTTATATATATAGATAAATACATACACTGTTATATAAATATATAATACGGTTTATACATATATAAATACAGATTAATTATGTATTCAGTTGCAAATCACCATCACACTGTGTAATCTATTCTATTAATTGGTACGTACTCAGAACAATATCAAGTAATACTGAATCTGAACTAAATTCCTTTAAATGTCTGTTTCACCTTTATTTCTTATTTGTTTCTTCTGCTTGGTTTGTATGAGGCGAATCTTTACACGTCGACCTTTAACCAAACGTGATTACATTCAGTGTTAGAAAAACCATTCAACCAAAACCATCAATTATCAATTATTATTAGCAATTGCATTTTTTTTAAAACAGAAAAAGAGCTGAACTTAGTTCATCTTCCCTGTTCTTGATAAATTTTCCAAAAACTCCAATACGAATTCCATTTCAAAATCTGCGAATGTAGTTTTGTTAGAAATCATCTAAGTAAACTATCTGCAAAGATTGAAATCCCAATTTTTCTTATCGAAGTCTAATTGTCGAGTCAAAGTTCAATTTGAAAAAAAGTCAACATCTGTTCTTAGTTAAATTCGAGTTATGTGTTATGATTTGAGTTAAATTGATGGTTCCTAAAGCTTCTTTAAACAATTTACAATCGATTTCATGTAGAAACTTTCTTTTAAAACGACCTTAAAATCAAAATCAATTATTATTATTTTTTTCTTTTCAGCGACGGGTTTTTAACATTTTTTCCTCTTTAATTTGCTTTTAAACAATGAAATAACAACTGGGTCATATTTGTTTCGATTTCATAATCAAATCCAGACTTTTAAATTGTTGATTGTGGTTATTATATAAGCTATGGTCAAATTCCAATTGGTGAAGAAGAAGATGTATAGAAACATAAAAAGTACGGTTTAAGTAAATTAGATTAGTAGTTATAACAGAAAGAAAGATACGGGGGAGTGGCTTAAGGTGTTGACGAGTAACCGGGAGGTCTCGAGTTCGATCCCTGCGTGGTGCAATTCTTTTTAAAATGGGCTTTTAAGGTAGTTTCAATTATTATTATTATTATTATTATTATTATTATTATTATTATTATTATTATTATTATTATTATTATTATTATTATTATTATTATTATTATTACTGATTATTGTTATTATTATGATAATTGTTATTATTTCCTAAGAATTAGAAGTATAATTATTATTATCATTATATATATATATATATATATATATATATATATATATATATATATATATATATATATATATATAATTTTATCACTAACATAAGTATTAAGTAGTATTTATTATTATTATTATTATTATTATAGTTACAACTAGGATTATTATTATTATTAAGTAGTATCAGTTTATGGACTAAACTTGGAAATTATGGAAAATCTTATGATCTTGAATAAGTTAAGTATTTAGATAAATACAAGATTTATATTGATTAGAATATGAATAACATAACTATGGTCGTGCATATTATAAACCAAGTATCTATATATATGTACATACAGATATAAAAATGTTAAGTTCTTAAGATATTAAAAAGTATTATTATTAGTAATATTATTATTATTATTACTAATATTATTATTATCATTATTATTATCTAATTATAAATATTATTATCATTGTTATTAAAATATTTATTACCTTATTTTATGATATTTTTATTTTTACAAATAAAATGACTAATGTTATTATAAAAATTATTATTATCAATATCATTATTGAATCATAATATTAGTATTTTTATCATTATTCTAATATTATCATAATTATTATTTTAACAAATAAAAGATATTTATGTAAAATATATATTTATTACTAATGCCATAATTTTACTTACTATTACAATTTAAAATATTAAATAATACTAGTTATATTATACCTGCAAGTATTTTAATGAGAAAGTTACTATAAAGTTATTATGATAATGAATTAACAAATGTAATTATTTAAAATACATAAAAGAAATATATATAAACATATTATTTATTTATATAATAATTATATTACTAATAACAATAAATATAATGTTGTTCGATTACAATTATATGTGTTAATATATATACTTGGTATAGGTTCGTGAATCCGAGGCCAACCCTGCATTGTTCAGTTGTTCAATGTCGTCATATGTATTTTTACTACAAAATACAGAATAGTGAGTTTCATTACTCTCTTTTTAAATGCTTTTGCAATATATATTTTTGGGACTGAGAATACATGCGCTTTTATAAATGTTTTACGAAATAGACACAAGTAATCGAAACTACATTATATGGTTGAATGATCGAAGCCGAATATGCCCCTTTAGCTTGGTAGCCTAAGAATTAGTAAACCGGTCTACTAATTGACGCGAATCCTAAAGATAGATCTATTGGGCCTAACAAACCCCATCCGTTGTAGCGGATGCTTTAGTACTTCGATGTTGTTTTATCATGTCCGATGGATGTCCCGGAATGATAGGGGATATTCTTATATGCATCTTGTTAATGTCGGTTACCAGGTGTTCAATCCATATGAATGATTTTTGTCTCTATGCATGGGACGTATGTTTATGAGAAATGGAAATATGAAATCTTATGGTCTATTAAAATTATGAAATGATTATTTATGATAAACTAATGAACTCACCAACCTTTTGGTTGATAGTTGAAAGCATGTTTATTCTCAGGTACGAAAGAAATCTTCCACTGTGCATTTGCTCATTTTAGAGATATTACTTTGAGTCATTCATGACATATTTCAAAAGACGTTGCATTTGAGTCGTTGAGTTCATCAAGATTATTATTAAGTCAATTATAGTTGAATATATTATGAAATAGTATGCATGCCGTCAACTTTCGATGTAATGAAAGTTTGTCTTTTAAAAACGAATGCAATGTTTGTAAAATGTATCATATAGAGGTCAAATACCTTGCAATGGAATCATATGTTATCGTATTCGTCCTTATGGATTAGGACGGGTCGCTTCATGTGGTATCAGAGCGGTGGTCTTAGCGAACCAGGTCTTGTATTAGTGTATCTAACTGGTAAGTCTTTAGGATGCATTAGTGAGTCTGGACTTCGACCGTGTCTACATGTAAAAAGTTTTGCTTATCATTTCGTGTCGGAAATCATCTGCTTATCATTCCTAGTCTAGACACGTCTTGCTACATTAATTGCATGAGTAGTGTATAGACAAAATTAATATCTTAGCGTATCTGTTAAATCATATCTTATCGTATCTGTTACTTTAAACTTTGCCTGACATATTGTAGTGACCCGAACTTTTCCATGTTTATATATATTAAATGAAATTGTTATTTACAACATTAAGTGTTTCCAACATGTTAAGCAATCAAACTTGTTAAGACTTGATTATTTGAAATAGGTTTCATATAGACAATTGACCACCCAAGTTGACCGGTGATTCACGAACGTTAAAACTTGTAAAAACTATATGATGACATATATATGATTATATATATATAGCTAACATGATATTATGATAAGTAAGTATCTCATTAGGTATTTTAACAATGAGTTATATACATAAAATTGTGTTTATTGAATTAAGAAACTCGAAACGATATATATAACGATTATCGTTATAACAACGTCTTACTAATTACATATGAATCATATTAAGATATTGTTACACTATGTTTAATCATGATAAATGATAAGTAAACATGTCATTATGGATATTAACAATGAACTACATATGTAAAAACAAGACTACTAACTTAAGGATTTCAAAACGAGACATATGTGTAACGATTATCGTTGTAACGACATTTAAATGTATATATATCATATTAAGATATATTAATATATCATAATATCATGATAATATAATAATTTAACATCTCATTAGATATAATAAACATTGGGTTAACAACATAAGATCGTTAACTTAAAGGTTTCAAATCAACATTTACATGTAACGACTAACGATGACTTAACGACTCAGTTAAAATGTATATACATGTAGTGTTTTAATATGTATTCATACACTTTTCAAAGACTTCAAGACACTTATCAAAATACTTCTACTTAACAAAAATGCTTACAATTACATCCTCGTTCAGTTCATCAACAATTCTACTCGTATGCACCCGTATTCGTACTCGTACAATACACAGCTTCTAAATGTATGTGCTATTGGTATATACACTCCAATGATCAGCTCTTAGCAGCCCATGTGAGTCACCTAACACATGTGGGAACCATCATTTGGCAACTAGCATGAAATATCTCATAAAATTACAAAAATATTAGTAATCATTCATGACTTATTTACATGAAAACAAAATTACATATCCTTTATATCTAATCCATATACCAACAACCAAAAACACCTACAAACACTTTCATTCTTCAATTTTCTTCATCTAATTGATCTCTCTCAAGTTCCATCTTCAAGTTCTAAGTGTTCTTCATAAATTCTACAAGTTCTAGTTTCATAAAATCAAGAATACTTCCAAGTTTACTAGCTCACTTCCAATCTTGTAAAGTGATCATCCAACCTCAAGAAATCCTTGTTGTTTACGGTAAGATATCATTCTAAATCAAGGTAATACTCATATAGAAACTTTGATTCAGTTCCTATAACTATAACTATGTTAATTTGAGTGATAATCTTACTTGAACTTGTTTTCGTGTCATGGTTCTACTTCAAGAACTTTCAAGCCATCCAAGATCCTTTGAAGCTAGATCATTTCTTGTCACTTCCAGTAGGTTTACCTACTAAACTTGAGGTAGTAATGATGTTCATAACATCATTCGATTCATATATATAAAACTATCTTATTCGAAGATTTGAACATGTAATCACTAGAACATAGTTTAGTTAATTCTAAACTTGTTCGCAAACAAAAGTTAATCCTTCTAACTTGAATTTTAAAATCAACTAAATAGATGTTCTATATCTATATGATATGCTAACTTAATGATTTAAAACCGGAAAACACGAAAAACATCGTAAAACCGGATATACGCCGTCGTAGTAACACCGCGGGCTGTTTTGGGTTAGTTAATTAAAAACTATGATAAAATTTGATTTAAAAGTTGTTCTTCTGAGAAAATTATTTTTCTTATGAACATGAAACTATATCCAAAAATCATGGTTAAACTCAAAGTGGAAGTATATGTTTTCCAAAATGGTCATCTAGACGTCGTTCTTTCGACTGAAATGACTACCTTTACAAAAATGACTTGTACCTTATATTTCCGACTATAAACCTATACTTTTTATGTTTAGATTCATAAAATAGAGTTCAATATGAAACCATAGCAATTTGATTCACTCAAATCGGATTTAAAACGAAGAAATTATGGGTAAAACAAGATTGGATATTTTTTGATTGTTGTAGCTACGGGAAATATTGTAACAATTCTATACAAATCATATCCTAGCTAACTTATATTGTATTATACATGTATTCTAATATATTATGTAATCTTAGGATACCATAGACATGTATGCAAATGTTTTGACATATCATATCGACCCATGTATATATATTTTGGAACAACCATAGACACTCTATATGCAGTAATGTTGGAGTTAGCTATACAAGGTTGAGGTTGATTCCAATATATATATATATATATATATATATATATATATATATATATATATATATATATATATATATATATATATATATATATATATATATATATATATATATATATATATATATATATATACTTTGAGTTGTGATCTAGCCTGAGACGTGTATACACTGGGTCATGGATTGATTCAAGATAATATATATCGATTTATTTCTGTACATCTAACTGTGGACAACTAGTTGTAGGTTATTAACGAGGACAGCTGACTTAATAAACTTAAAACAGTAAAAAAGTATCAAATATGTTGTAAATATATTTTGAACATACTTTGATATATATGTACATATTTGTTATAGGTTCGTGAATCGACCAGTGGCCAAGTCTTACTTCCCGACGAAGTAAATAATCTGTGAAAGTGAGTTATAGTCCCACTTTTAAAATCTAATATTTTGGGATGATAATACATGCAGTTTTATAAATGTTTTACAAAATAGACACAAGTAAATGAAACTACATTATATGGGTGAATGATCGAAGCCGAATATGCCCATTTTTGCTTGGTAGCCTAAGAATTAGTAAACCGATCTACTAATTAACGCGAATCCTAAAGATAGATCTATTGGGCCTAACGAACCCCATTCAAAGTACCGGATGCTTTAGTACTTCGAATTCATTTATATCATGTCCGAAGGATTTCCCGGAATGATAGGGGATATTCTTATATGCATCTTGTTAATGTCGGTTACCAGGTGTTCACCATATGAATGAATTTTATCTCTATGTATGAGATGTATATTGAAATATGAAATCTTGTGGTCTATTATTATGATTTAATAATATATAGGTTAAACCTATAACTCACCAACATTTTTGTTGACGTTTTAAGCATGTTTATTCTCAGGTGATTATTAAGAGCTTCCGCTGTTGCATACTAAAATAAGGACAAGATTTGGAGTCCATGCTTGTATGATATTATGTAAAAACTGCATTCAAGAAACTTATTTTTGATGTAATATATTCTTATTGTAAACCATTATGTAATGGTCGTGTGTAAACGGTATATTTTAGATTATCATTATTTGATAATCTACATAATACTTTTTAAACCTTTATCGATAAAATAAAGGTTATGGTTGTTTTAAAAATGAATGCAGTCTTTGAAAAATGTCTCATATAGAGGTCAAAATCTCGTGACAAAATCAATTAATATGGAACGTTTATAATCAATATGAAAGAGACATTTCAGTTGGTATCCGAGCGTTGGTCTTAGAGAACCAGAAAATTGCATTAGTGTGTCTTACCGAGTTTGTTAGGTTGCATTAGTGAGTCTGGACTTCGACCGTGTTTTTCTTCAAAAACGATTGCTTAACATTTTTTTGTTGGAAACTATATATTATTAACATGTAAATATTATGTGATATATTAATCTCTTAACGTGTTTGATATTGTGTGATAGATGTCTACCTCTAGTACAAATCCCATTGATTCACCTAATAATAATGAAGAGTCGAATATATTTTGAGAAGATTCACAAATTCTCGAAGAGGAACCGGAAGAGGAGGAACCAGAAGAGGAGGAACCGGAAGAAGAGGAACCAGAAGAGGAGGAATCGGAAGAGGAGGAACCAGAAGAAGAAGAGGTTTCGGAGGAAGAAATATTGATACCTATAGTAAATCGATTAAATAAAAGAAAATCCTCAACCAACGGACCAAAGTTAATAATGGTCAATGGTGTTTCCGCCGAGGAAGCAAAATATTGGGAAGATTACCAATTTTCCGATGAATCGGATCCCAATGAGGATTCCGATGATGTTATAGAAATTACCTCGACCCAATTTAATAAAGCGAAAGAAAATAATAAGGGAAAAGGTATAAAAATAGAGAAACCCGATTCCAACCCCGATGAACTTTATATGTATCGACAACATCCGTATTTCCTAAAATGTAACAATGACCCGGGAACCTCTAAACCAACAGGTTTTTCTAAACCATTATGGAAAACGACGGCTCGTATTAGAGCAACACCATATATTCCTAGAAAATTAGGAAAACGAACCAAGTCCGAAGAAGAAGAAACCAGTGATTCAGATTAGAGGGTTGTAATCATGTTGTGTATTATATGTACTGTAGTGTGCTTGTACTTTTATGTTCTATGTAAAAATTGCTTGTATTGTTTGTTAATTATCTTTTACGAATCTAATCCTTGTCTATTTTACAGTATAAAAATAAAATGGACGTTAAGGGTAGACAATCGAATATTTTAGAAGACCTACCAGAGGATATGATTGAGGAAATCTTGTCTAGAGTCGGTCAGAATTCATCAGCACATTTAGTTATGGCGAAATTAACTTGTCAAATATTTGAAAGACTTTCCAGAAATGCCTTAGTTTATAAAAGGCTTTCCTTTGATAGGTGGGGTATATCACATTGGGGAGACCGTAAGTTACGCCGTGTTTTCTTTAAAGCATTAAATGCGGGGAACCCAAATGCAATTTTACGCTACGGGTTAAGAACCTATTTTGACTCAACATATCCCAACATAGGATTTCGTGAATTAGAAAGAGCTTCTAACATGCAACATAAAGAAGCCTGTTATGCTTACGGGTTAGTGATGTTCGCTTCTTACCAAAGTGAGAAAAAGAACATCGGATTGCAACTTTTAAATAAAACCTTCCCACAAGTGACGGATTCAGTAGTTGGGGTGAGAAATAAAGTTTTTAGATTATTACGGGGCTGTTGGACATTACGAAACCCTCGTCCTTTTGACGACATTACAACATGCTGCCTAGCCAATGGTCATAACGGTTATTTTCCACAAGACCAAGGATGGAAAGTTGTCTTAGTAAAACCAGAATGCATGTCTTGTTTCTGGACTTATGAATTACATGTCTTTATTTCCTTTGCTGAACAACTTGCGTATTGACTAGATTTATCTTCAAAACTGTCCTGTATCATAGTGTACTATATTTCATGTTATATGTAATATAGCGAAGTTGTAAGTTTGAAGAATATTTGTATGTGATATATTATTATAATCAGTTTTTCACATGGAATTGTAGTAGTTGAATTGTATATTAGCTACTAAGTATGAACTTAACTGGTAGGTAGTACCCGAATTTAAACTTATAAAACGCTAATATGAAGAAAAAGCTTTTATAAATGAGTTCATATTATGCTACGAAATACTATTGACTACTCTTAATATTCTGTATGATTAACTCGATTCAGTTGGCTATTTTGAAGGAAATGACACCGACTACTCGACACACCATGAATATAAGTGAAGAGGAATTTCGTACCTTTCTTGCTGCAAACATAGCCGCAGTACAGGCTGCGCTACATACCAACAATAACTCTGAATCTAGCAATGTAGCTAACGGCGCAAGAAATCGTGTAGGATGCTCCTACAAAGAATTCACTGCCTGCAAACCTTTGAAATTTGATGGAACCGAAGGACCAATTGGATTGAAACGGTGGACCGAGAAAGTCGAATCGGTGTTTGCCATAAGCAAGTGTACTGAAGAGGACAAAGTTAAGTACGCTACGCATACCTTCACAGGTACTGCGTTAACGTGGTGGAACACCTATCTTGAACAGGTAGGACAAAATGCTGCTTACGCACTACCGTGGTCGGCATTCAAGCAATTGATGAATGAGCAGTACCGTCCTAGAAACGAAGTCAATAAACTCAAGGTAGAACTTAGAGAGTTACGAACACAAGGGTTCGACGTTACCACATATGAACGACGATTCACAGAGTTGTGCCTATTGTGTCCGGGAGCATTCGAAGATGAAGAAGAGAAGATCGACGCGTTTGTAAAAGGGTTACCAGTAAGGATTCAAGAAGATGTGAGTTCACACGAGCCCGCTTCTATACAGAAGGCAAGTCGAATGGCTCATAAACTCATAAATCAGATTGAGGGAAGAATTAAAGAGCAGGCGGCAGAAGAAGCCAACACGAAACAACTCAAGAGGAAGTGGGAGGAAAACGATGACAAGAGTCACCAGTACAACAACAACAACAACAATTACAACCACAATCGCAACAACTATCCCAACAACCGCAACAACAATCGCAACAATAACCGCAATCCTAACAATAACTACAACAAACATCCCAACAACAACAACAACTACAACAACCGTTTTGACAACAATAACAATCCCAACAACAACCTCAATAACAACAACGGCAACAAAAACTAAAAACAGCCATGTCATAGGTGTGAAGAAAATCATCAGGGGTTTTGCATGACATTTTGCAACAGGTGTAAAAGAAATGGTCATAGCGCGACAAAGTGTGAGGTCTACGGACCAAAGTTTAACAGAACTAGAGGAACAAATAATGTCGGAATAAGTAATGCCGAAACGAATAGTGTCGGAGCAAGTAATACCAACGCTGTTTGTTATAAATGTGGAAAACCGGACCACATTATTAAAAATTGCCCGAATCAGGGGAATACTACTGGGCAGGGCCGTGGAAGAGTTTTCAATATTAATGCGGCAGAAGCACAGGAAGACCCGGAGCTTGTTACGGGTACGTTTCTTATTGACGATAAATCTGCTTATGTTTTATTTGATTTGGGTGCGGATAGAAGCTATATGAGTAGAGAATTTTGTGCTAAATTAAGTTGCCCATTGATGCCTTTGGATAGTAAATTTTTACTCGAATTAGCAAACGGTAAATTAATTTCAGCAGATAATATATGTCGGGAGAGAGAAATTAAACTGGGGGATGAAACGTTTAAAATTGATTTAATACCAGTCGAGTTAGGGAGTTTTGATGTAATAATTGGCATGGATTGGTTGAAAAAGGTGAGAGCAGAGGTCGTTTGTTACAAAAATGCGATTTGCATTATGCGTGAAAAAGGAAAACCTTTAATGGTGTACGGAGAAAAGAACAACGCGAAATTAAATCTTATTAGTAGTTTGAAGGCGCAAAAACTAATAAGAAAAGGTTGTTACGTTATTCTAGCACACATCAAGGAAGTTAAACCTGAAGAAAAGAACATCAGTGATGTTTCCGTCGCAAAAGAATTTCCCGATGTATTTCCGAAAGAATTACCGGGATTACCCCCACATCGATCCGTTGAATTTCAAATAGACCTTGTACCAGGAGCTGCACCAATAGCTCGTGCTCCATACAGACTCGCACCCAGCAAAATGAAAGAATTACAAAGTCAGTTACAGGAACTTTTAGAGCGTGGTTTCATTCGACCAAGCACATCACCATGGAGAGCTCCTGTTTTGTTTGTCAAGAAGAAAGATGGTACATTTAGGTTGTGTATCGACTACCGAGAGTTGAAAAAACTTACCATCAAGAACCGCTACCCACTACCGAGAATCGACGACTTATTTGATCAACTACAAGGCTCATCTATTTATTCGAAGATCGATTTACGTTCTGGATATCATCAAATGCGGGTGAAGGAGGATGATATTCTAAAGACTGCTTTTAGGACGCGTTACGGTCATTACGAGTTTATGGTTATGTCATTTGGATTGACTAACGCACCAGCTGTGTTCATGAACCTCATGAACTGAGTGTGTGGGCCATATCTTGACAAGTTTGTCATTGTTTTCATCGATGACATACTTATTTACTCGAAGAATGATCAAGAGCACGAAGAACATTTGAGAAAAGTGATAGAGTTGCTGAGAAAAGAAAAACTGTAAGCTAAGTTTTCAAAGTGTGCATTTTGGTTGGAAGAAGTTCAATTCCTCGGTCACATAGTGAACAAAGAAGGTATTCAGGTGAATCCAGCAAAGATTGAAACCGTTGAAAAGTGGAAAACCCCAAAAACTCCGAAACACATACGCCAATTTTTAGGACTAGCTGGTTACTACAGAAGGTTCATCCAAGACTTTTCCAGAATAGCAAAACCCTTGACTGCATTAACGCATAAAGGGAAGAAATTTGAATGGAAGGATGAACAAGAGAAAGCGTTTCAATTATTGAAGAAAAAGTTAACTACGGCACCTATATTGTCATTACCTGAAGGGAATGATGATTTTGTGATATATTGTGACGCCTCAAAGCAAGGTCTCGGTTGTGTATTAATGCAACGAACGAAAGTAATTGCTTATGCGTCTAGACAATTGAAGATTCACGAACAGAATTACACGACGCATGATTTGGAATTAGGCGCGGTTGTTTTTGCATTAAAGACTTGGAGGCACTACTTATATGGGGTCAAAAGTATTATATATACCGACCACAAAAGTCTTTAACACATATTTAATCAGAAACAACTGAATATGAGGCAGCGTAGGTGGATTGAATTATTGAATGATTACGACTTTGAGATTCGTTACCACCCGGGGAAGGCAAATGTGATAGCCGACGCCTTGAGCAGAAAGGACAGAGAACCCATTCGAGTAAAAGCTATGAATATAATGATTCACTCTAACCTTACTACTCAAATAAAGGAGGCACAACAAGGAGTTTTAAAAGAGTTAAATTTAAAGGATGAAATACCCAAAGGATCGGAGAAGCATCTTAATATTCGGGAAGACGGAACCCGGTATAGGGCTGAAAGAATTTGGGTACCAAAATTTGGAGATATGAGAGAAATGGTACTTAGAGAAGCTCATAAAACTAGATACTCAATACATCCTGGAACGGGGAAGATGTACAAGAATCTCAAGAAACATTTTTGGTGGCCAGGTATGAAAGCCGATGTTGCTAAATACGTAGGGGAATGTTTGACTTGTTCTAAGGTCAAAGTGAAGCATCAGAAACCATCAGGTCTACTTCAACAACCCGAGATCTCGGAATGGAAATGGGAAAACATTACCATGGATTTCATCACTAAATTGCCAAGGACTGCAAATGGTTTTGATACTATTTGGGTAATAGTTGATCGTCTCACCAAATCAGCACACTTTCTGCCAATAAGAGAAGTTGACAAGATGGAGAAGTTAGCACGACTGTATTTGAAGGAAGTCGTCTCCAGACATGGAATCCCAATCTCTATTATCTCTGATAGGGATGGCAGATTTATTTCAAGATTCTGGCAGACATTACAGCAAGCATTAGGAACTCATCTAGACATGAGTACTGCCTATCATCCATAAACTGATGGGCAGAGCGAAAGGACAATACAAACACTTAAAGACATGATACGAGCATGTGTTAAAGATTTCGGAAACAGTTGGGATCGACATCTACCATTAGCAGAATTTTCCTACAACAACAGCTACCATTCAAGCATTGAGATGGCGCCGTTTGAAGCATTTTATGATAGAAAGTGCAGGTCTCCGATTTGTTGGAGTGAAGTGGGGGATATACAGATTACGGGTCCGGAGATAATACAAGAAACTACCGAGAAGATCATCCAAATTCAACAACGGTTGAAAACCGCCCAAAGTCGATAAAAGAGCTACGCCGACATTAAAAGAAAAGATATAGAATTTGAAATTGGAGAGATGGTCATGCTTAAGGTTGCACCTTGGAAAGGCATTGTTCGATTTGGTAAACGAGGGAAAATCCAAGGTATATTGGACCATTCAAGATTATTGATCTTGTCGGACCAGTAGCTTACCGACTTGAGTTACCTCAACAAATCGTGGCTGTACATAACACTTTCCACGTCTCGAATTTGAAGAAATGTTTTACTAAAGAAGATCTCACTATTCCTTTAGACGAAATCTAAATCAACGAAAAACTTCAATTCATCGAAGAACCCGTTGAAATAATGGATCGTGAGGTTAAAAGACTTAAACAAAACAAGATACCAATTGTTAAGGTTCGATGGAATGCTCATAGAGGACCCGAGTTCACCTGGGAACGAGAATATTAGATAAAGAAGAAATACCCGCGCTTATTTCCAGAAGATACGTCAACACCTCCAACTGCTTAAAATTTCGGGACGAAATTTATTTAACGGGTAGGTACTGTAGTGACCCGAACTTTTCCATGTTTATATATATTAAATGAAATTATTATTTACAACATTAAGTGTTTCCAACATGTTAAGCAATCAAACTTGTTAAGACTTGATTATTTGAAATAGGTTTCATATAGACAATTGACCACCCAAGTTGACCGGTGATTCACGAAAGTTAAAACTTGTAAAAACTATATGATGACATATATATGATTATATATATATAGCTAACATGATATTATGATAAGTAAGTATCTCATTAGGTATTTTAACAATGAGTTATATACATAAAATTGTGTTTATTGAATTAAGAAACTCGAAACGATATATATAACGATTATCGTTATAACAACGTCTTACTAATTACATATGAATCATATTAAGATATTGTTAAACTATCTTTAATCATGATAAATGATAAGTAAACATGTCATTATGGATATTAACAATGAACTACATATGTAAAAACAAGACTACTAACTTAAGGATTTCGAAACGAGACATATGTGTAACGATTATCGTTGTAACGACATTTAAATGTATATATATCATATTAAGATATATTAATATATCATAATATCATGATAATATAATAATTTAACATCTCATTAGATATAATAAACATTGGGTTAACAACATTTAACAAGATTGTTAACTTAAAGGTTTCAAATCAACATTTACATGTAACGACTAACGATGACTTAACGACTCAGTTAAAATGTATATACATGTAGTGTTTTAATATGTATTCATACACTTTTCAAAGACTTCAATACACTTATCAAAATACTTCTACTTAACAAAAATGCTTACAATTACATCCTCGTTCAGTTCATCAACAATTCTACTTGTATGCACCCGTATTCGTACTCGTACAATACACAGCTTCTAAATGTATGTACTATTGGTATATACACTCCAATTATCAGCTCTCAGTAGCCCATGTGAGTCACCTAACACATGTGGGAACCATCATTTGGCAACTAGCATGAAATATCTCATAAAATTACAAAAAATATTAGTAATCATTCATGACTTATTTACATGAAAACAAAATTACATATCCTTTATATCTAATCTATATACCAACGACCAAAAACACCTAAAAATACTTTCATTCTTCAATTTTCTTCATCTAATTGATCTCTCTCAAGTTCTATCTTCAAGTTCTAAGTGTTCTTCATAAATTCTACAAGTTCTAGTTTCATAAAATCAAGAATACTTCCAAGTTTACTAGCTCACTTCCAATCTTGTAAAGTGATCATCCAACCTCAAGAAATCCTTGTTGTTTACGATAAGATATCATTCTAAATCAAGGTAATACTCATATAGAAACTTTGATTCAGTTCCTATAACTATAACTATGTTAATTTGAGTGATAATCTTACTTGAAATTGTTTTCGTGTCATGATTCTACTTCAAGAACTTTCAAGCCATCCAAGATCCTTTGAAGCTAGATCATTTCTTGTCACTTCCAGTAGGTTTACCTACTAAACTTGAGGTAGTAATGATGTTCATAACATCATTCAATTCATACATATAAAACTATCTTATTCGAAGATTTGAACATGTAATCACTAGAACATAGTTTAGTTAATTCTAAACTTGTTCGCAAACAAAAGTTAATCCTTCTAAATTGACTTTTAAAATCAACTAAACAGATGTTCTATATCTATATGATATGCTAACTTAATGATTTAAAACCGGAAAACACGAAAAACACCGTAAAACCGGATATACGCCGTCGTAGTAACACCGCGGGCTGTTTTGGGTTAGTTAATTAAAAACTATGATAAACTTTGATTTAAAAGTTGTTCTTCTGGGAAAATGATTTTTCTTATGAACATGAAACTATATCCAAAAATCATGGTTAAACTCAAAGTGGAAGTATGTTTTCCAAAATGGTCATCTAGACGTCGTTCTTTCGACTGAAATGACCACCTTTACAAAAATGACTTGTAACTTATATTTCCGACTATAAACCTATACTTTTTATGTTTAGATTCATAAAATAGAGTTCAATATGAAACCATAGCAATTTGATTCACTCAAATCGGATTTAAAACGAAGAAATTATGGGTAAAACAAGATTGGATATTTTTTGATTGTTGTAGCTACGGGAAATATTGTAACAATTCTATACAAATCATATCCTAGCTAACTTATATTGTATTATACATGTATTCTAATATATTATGTAATCTTGGGATACCATAGACACGTATGCAAATGTTTTGACATATCATATCGACCCATGTATATATATTTTGGAACAACCATAGACACTCTATATGCAGTAATGTTGGAGTTAGCTATAAAGGGTTGAGGTTAATTCTAAAAATATATATACTTTGAGTTGTGATCTAGCCTGAGACGTGTATACACTGGGTCGTGGATTGATTCAAGATAATATATATTGATTTATTTATGTACATCTAACTGTGGACAACTAGTTGTAGGTTATTAACGAGGACAGCTGACTTAATAAACTTAAAACAGTAAAAAAGTATCAAACATGTTGTAAATATATTTTGAACATACTTTGATATATATATATACATATTTGTTATAGGTTCGTGAATCGACCAGTGGCCAAGTCTTACTTCCCGACGAAGTAAATAATCTGTGAAAGTGAGTTATAGTCCCACTTTTAAAATCTAATATTTTGGGATGAGAATACATGCAGTTTTATAAATGTTTTACAAAATAGACACAAGTAAATGAAACTACATTATATGGGTGAATGATCGAAGCCGAATATGCCCCTTTTTGCTTGGTAGCCTAAGAATTAGTAAACCGATCTACTAATTGACGCGAATCCTAAAGATAGATCTATTGGGCCTAACGAACCCCATCCAAAGTACTGGATGCTTTAGTACTTCGAATTCGTTTATATCATGTCCGAAGGATTTCCCTGAATGATAGGAGATATTCTTATATGTATCTTGTTAATGTCGGTTACCAGATGTTCACCATATGAATGAATTTTATCTCTATATATGGGATGTTTATTGAAATATGAAATCTTGTGGTCTATTATTATGATTTAATAATATATAGGTTAAACCTATAACTCACCAACATTTTTGTTGACGTTTTAAGCATGTTTATTCTCAGGTGATTATTAAGAGCTTCCGCTGTTGCATACTAAAATAAGGACAAGATTTGGAGTCCATGCTTGTATGATATTATGTAAAAACTGCATTCAAGAAACTTATTTTTGATGTAATATATTCTTATTGTAAACCATTATGTAATGGTCATGTGTAAACGGTATATTTTAGATTATCATTATTTGATAATCTACGTAATGCTTTTTAAACCTTTATCGATAAAATAAAGGTTATGGTTGTTTTAAAAATGAATGCAGTCTTTGAAAAACGTCTCATATAGAGGTCAAAACCTCGTGACGAAATCAATTAATATGGAACGTTTATAATCAATATGAACGGGACATTTCACATATTCCGCAAATTCCTCGGTAATCTATGAAATCTTTTGATCTATATATATAGATATTCTATGTAACTAGAATACCACCTGATAGCCGAAAAATCATTTCATATCGAAAATCTTTTATCCAATCATACGAAATGGAATTTGTCATTAGTTCAAGTCACTCGGATTCCGAAATGGAATCTCACTCAAGCTCCGAAAGCAGTGTGACTGGAATGGATCAACCAATCAGCCATCATCTATTTTGGATGAATTAGGGGTGGGGTCATAGCCTCCTAAATCATTGGAGACAAGAAGAAGGCGATCCGTTCTATCCACCACATTGCCCTCTTGACGAAGAACCTGAAGCACTTACCGGCGAACCTGTCCGAAACACCATTTTCTCTCTCATTTCCAGAGTATCTCGTCACAATTATATATTACATCAAATTTTAGATTTTATTTATCCGCTCGTTCGAACCGACAATCACCCCGGTGTAATAGAAGAAGTCAACGAGCTTCGCGCTCGGGTAGTGTCTTTGGAGAATATGGTGCAGAGATTACAAACACCAGCAGCAGCACCAGCAGCATAACCAGTACCACCATCATCAACGCCAACATTACCATTACCACCTCCAACCACAACCACATCGTAAACCTCAACTTCACAATCTGTCCCACGAGCATCAACGTCATACGCACCATAGAGTACTAACAACAATAACTGACGAAGTACTAATTCATAACTTCATTGGAGAAACATTCCACGACGATTATGCAATCTCTGAAGTCTTAGAGATTATCTAATCTAGCCTAACCATAAATCAGTTAAGCGAATCAAAATGATAGAAAGAAGAGTAGAAACCTTGACAAAAAAAATGGTGTGTGGTTAACAAGCTAAACTTGTTTTACCAACAGCATCATCAGTATCGTCAGCGTCACCAGCATCGTCAGTACAGTCAGCATCAGAATCAACAACACCTGTAACATCACAAACTTCGTCAGTTCAAGAATCACTGTGGACATCATTACGAATCAATAATGCGTATATTGTATCAACGAGTTATGAAGAATTAACTCATTCCCTCTGAAGAAATTATATATATATTTTATATATATATTTTTTGAAATGAAAATAAATCTTTCCGAGCTATGCTATTGTGTGTGAATCTTAACTACTCGGTTAATTCATATTACAAATATGCAATAATGTACGTCCTTCACCCGCAACTTAACCATCGTTAACTACAATCTCTGTCTCAATTCAACAAATTTCAATTTATAATAAATCAAGCATATATTTGATTTTACACTTTCATCATCGATGTACTCGAAACTTTTCAGATAACATCATTCGTACTTTACGAAATTCACAAGAATTTAACGAAAACCAACATCATGCCTCAACAAATAATGAAGTATTGATTCATAATTCAATATTATTGAAGAAATACTTATGTAATCTCTAAAGCCTTCAAGGGATTATTCAATTCTGGTTCCAACCGTAAATCAAATGAGTTTAATTTAGTATTAACTCATTGAAATCTATGTTACATCTGTAGAGAATATATACATATATATTTTCATAAAGATTGTAATAAAATTCTTTTGTACAAAATATTAATTGTGAAATTTTTTTAACGGGTAGGTAATACCCGAGATATATATATATATATATATATATATATATATATATATATATATATATATATATATATATATATATATATATATTTTCATAAAGATTGTAATAAAATTCTTTTGTACAAAATATTAATTGTGAAATTTTTTTAACGGGTAGGTAATACCCGAGATATATATATATATATATATATATATATATATATATATATATATATATATATATTCACAATTAATATGTTACATTCTTCGAATCTGATTAAGCAAATTATCAGCTATACTTCCTACTTTCGCAATAATATACATTCTTTCATAGAAATCAAAACAACCATACTCATTCAAACTCGATTGCATATTCTGATTTTGAAACCTCAGAATTCAATTCGAGATATAACCGGTACCATCACTTTTAGATTTCTACATCTTTCAAAGCTATACTTTGACTTCAAAACTGTGTTAGAACATCAAATGTATATTAACGATTATAATCTGTGTTCAAACCCTTCGAAAATTTCTAAAGACACTTCAAATAATGAACAATCGATATGATGATCCAACCACAAATTACCCACAGTTATGTACTTAAAAAGCTCTCGAAACCAAATTCATAATTCAACACATATTTGTGTCAAATCCTTTGGCATTTATTAGCAAAAATAACTTCGCAATTTCTTTTCAAAGTAGCAAATTCTATCACAGCTTCAGCAAGACAACTTCGATTTTTCATTCGGAGTAGCATTATCATAATCTTGATATATATGATTACCCTTTTGTTACCAGAGAACCTTTCATGTTCCACCACATTAGCAATAAACTTATTCACAGCTTTACTGATCTTTGACCTTCCGAAGAATCATTATATTTACCTAAACCCCATCAAGTACGCATTCGCATCTCGTAACGAGAATTGCCATACGAATCATCGGGAATTAGCAATCAGTATTTTGAAATCTCGCAGCAGGTCTACGCCAACAGTTATATGTGTATATATAACGTCTATCTTCTGGACTTAATTTAAATGTGAAGTTTCTGAAAAACACTCCGAACTACGAATTGGTTCTCCGAAATTGGAAAAATCCTGATTAAGCAGCAAAAACTATAAACGACTTTAACAGTAAAAGTTTGATGATAATGAATAAGTGTGCTGGCAAAGCGCAGAAAAATAGAAGTCTTGAAACTGGAAACCTGATTGAGCAAAGTATGAAGGAGGCTGTGGAAAAATCACAAAGACTGAACCTGACTTCAAAGGATCCAAATGATTCAGTACCTGTTGAAGTCATTAACGAATACCTTGATCCTGACTCTAAACCCCTGCGAACAATATTCTTCATCATCCTCTGATATTAGAAATTCTAAGATATCATCTTATCTTTCATTATAAATATCCTCCAGATTTCTGAAAGATATTTCCATAATTATTCTTATCTGAAATTATTTACCTTTTCGAGCTATCTGTATTACATCATAAAAGAAACTATTTTAGTTTCTAAATTCTGAAACCTTTGAGTTTAAAATAAGAATATTTTTGAAGTAGAGTTGGGAACTGAAGCATGAATTAGTATAATATAATGACACTTGATCACGTGATTATATTACAGTAATTCATGCTGAGTTTCTAAATGGAACGTGATGATTCACAGACCATACCGTCATCATGTGCCTTGTTACACGACTCTTGTATTCTACTTAATCTCTAAAATATCAAGAAAATATTTCTTAATGATTCGCCTTTTTCCGAGGTATTCTGGTAATTTGACAAGTCAAGATCGTGCCATTACAATTTCCTTCCTAGAACATTAACAATATTCATTCCGAAATTCATATATGCGAATTCTGTACCATTACAAGCGGTGCTTAATCGCAAGAAGAAGAAACGAAAGGACAAAGCTCCAAAACAGAAATTGGGGTATAAATCGCAGCAAATAAAAGAGAGCATTAATTGGAGATGACAATGATTATAGAAGACAGAAGCAGGGACATCGAAATATAAGGGAAGATATAAAACCCAACCATCCAGGAACTATAAACCGTATATGTCGATGCATATAGCAATATAAAGACACGGGAGAACTAAAAACACTATAAAACCAAGAGTATAGTAAAAGTAAATAGATTCTTTTGGTGGCAGATGAAAGAGAAGAATGACAGATATGAAAGTTAGGAATAGATCAAGAATCAAATCTGGATGGAACATATTGATGAATGCTTTAAAGTATGAATTGAGGAGAAAGAATAGAAGGTGTAAATGGTAAGGAAACGAAGGGGTGGACTTATAGTAAAATATCCGACAGAGCAATCAAAACAGATGGTCGCATTTAAAGCGGATCCTAATTTCCTTGATTACCGATAAATCAAATCTTATTATGAAGATTTTATCCAAATCCTTTGAACTCTGGAAATCAATCATATCTACGTCAAAAGATATGACGAATCTACACTTACTCATTTCACTCTTTTGTGATAACTTCACTCGCACGCCTCACTTAAACAAATTGTTTTATCTATATTACTCATGGATGATAAAACTCAAATTTTCAGCTCGTATGTGTCATAAAAACATACTTATTGTCAACCATGACCATCCCAGTCAAATTTCGGGACGAAATTTCTTTAACGGGTAGGTACTGTGACGACCCGGAAATTTTCGATCAAATTTAAACTTAATCTTAATATGATTTCGACACGATAAGCAAAGTCTGTTAAACTGAATCTCAAAAACTTTGAACTGTGTTCATGTATACATTTGACCTTTGACTAATCTCGGCGATTCACGAACAATTGTGTGTAATTAATTATGTAAAATATATATATATATACACATATATATATATATATATATATATATATATATATATATATATATATATATTTATATGTGTATAAATTCTATACATAAGAGATATGAAGTCTAAATAGTAAATAAATACTAATGAAGCAAAATAATATATAATCGGTAAAAATAATATAATTAATAAATTGTAACATATTAAAAAAATAAGTTTAAGTATAAATGCTATACTAATATTATTATCTTTATTATTTTATTGTTAATAATATTAATATTAATATCAATATTGTATCATTAATATTGTTAAAATTATAATATATATATATATATATATATATATATATATATATATATATATATATATATATATATATATATATATATATATATATGAAATTAAGATATGCATAAATTGTTATATTATTATTTTTAATATTATTAAAAACATTAAAATTATTTATTATAATTAATAATAATATTAGTACCATTAATAATATATATATATATATATATATATTTTAATCAGTGTTAGATATATCAATGGATAGTATATGAATATAAAAGTTGATATATATATAAATTGATAAATTATGATTATTAGTAATATTGTTATTATTAATAATATTAGTATAATTAGTATTATTGTTATTAATAATATTATAGTAATCATTATCAGTATTATTAGTAATAATAATATTATTATACTTATATTACTATTAGTTAAAATAGTAATGGTACTATTATGATATCTATTAAAAGATTAATCATAATCTATAAATATAAATATAATTATCTAAATAAAAGAGAAATACAAATAAATATATAAATACAGATTTATAAATACTGATATATATTCAGATATACATAAATACATATGTTAATACTAATCTCAGTTATATATATACATATAGATAAATACATACACTGTTATATAAATATATAATACGGTTTATACATATATAAATACAGATTAATTATGTATTCAGTTGCAAATCACCATCACACTGTGTAATCTGTTCTATTAATTGGTACGTACTCAGATCGATATCAAGTAATACTGAATCTGAACTAAATTCTAAATTCCTTTAAATGTCTGTTTCACCTTTATTTCTTATTTGTTTCTTCTGCTTGGTTTGTATGAGGCGAATCTTTACACGTCGACCTTTAACCAAACGTGATTACATTCAGTGTTAGAAAAACCATTCGACCAAAACCATCAATTATCAATTATTATTAGCAATTGCATTTTTTTTTAAAACAGAAAAAGAACTGAACTTAGTTCATCTTCCCTGTTCTTGATAAATTTTCCAAAAACTCCAATACGAATTCCATTTCAAAATATGTGAATGTAGTTTTGTTAGGAATCGTCTAAGTAAACTATCTACAAAGATTGAAATCCCAATTTTTCTTATCGAAGTCTAATTGTCGAGTCAAAGTTCAATTTGAAAAAAAGTCAACATCTGTTCTTAGTCGAATTCGAGTTGTGTGTTATGATTTGAGTTAAATTGATGGTTCCTAAAGCTTCTTTAAATAATTTACAATTGATTTCATGTAGAAACTTTCTTTTAAAACGACCTTAAAATCAAAATCAATTATTATTTTTTTTCTTTTCAGCGACGGGTTTTTAACATTTTTTTTCCTCTTTAATTTGCTTTTAAACAATGAAATAACAACTGGGTCATATTTGTTTCGATTTCATAATCAAATCCAGACTTTTAAATTGTTGATTGTGGTTATTATATAGGCTATGGTCAAATTCCAATTGGTGAAGAAGAAGATGTATAGAAATAGAAAAAGTACGGTTTAAGTAAATTAGATTAGAAGTTATAACAGAAAGAAAGAAACGGGGGAGTGGCTTAAGGTGTTGACGAGTAACCGGGAGGTCTCGGGTTTGATCCCTGCGTGGTGCAATTCTTTTTAAAATGGGCTTTTAAGGTAGTTTCAATTATTATTATTATTATTATTATTATTATTATTATTATTATTATTATTATTATTATTATTATTATTATTATTATTATTATTATTATTATTATTATTACTGATTATTGTTATTATTATGATAATTGTTATTATTTCCTAAGAATTAGAAGTATAATTATTATTATCATTAATATATATATATATATATATATATATATATATATATATATAATTTTATCACTAACATAAGTATTAAGTAGTATTTATTATTATTATTATTATAGTTACAATTAGGATTACTATTATTATTAAGTAGTATCAGTTTATGGACTAAACTTGGAAATTATGGAAAATCTTATGATCTTGAATAAGTTAAGTATTTAGATAAATACAAGATTTATATTGATTAGAATATGAATAACATAACTATGGTCGTGCATATTATAAACCAAGTATCTATTTATATGTACATACAGATATAAAACTGTTAAGTTCTTAAGATATTAAAAAGTATTATTATTAGTAATATTATTATTATTATTACTAATATTATTATTATCATTGTTATTATCTAATTATAAATATTATTATCATTGTTATTAAAATATTTATTACCTTATTTTATGATATTTTTATTTTTACAAATAAAATGACTAATGTTATTATAAAAATTATTATTATCAATATCATTATTGAATCATAATATTAGTATTTTTATCATTATTCTAATATTATCATAATTATTATTTTAACAAATAAAAGATATTTATGTAAATATATATATAAATTACTAATGCCATAATATTACTTACTATTACAATTTAAAATATTAAATAATACTAGTTATATTATACATGCAAGTATTTTAATGAGAAAGTTACTATAAAGTTATTATGATAATGAATTAACAAATGTAATTATTTAAAATACATAAAAGAAATATATATAAACATATTATTTATTTATATAATAATTATATTACTAATAACAATAAATATAATGTTGTTCGATTACAATTATATGTGTTAATATATATACTTGGTATAGGTTCGTGAATCCGAGGCCAACCCTGCATTGTTCAGTTGTTCAATGCCGTCATATGTATTTTTACTACAAAATACAGAATAGTGAGTTTCATTACTCCCTTTTTAAATGCTTTTGCAATATATATTTTTGGTACTGAGAATACATGCGCTTTTATAAATATTTTACGAAATAGACACAAGTAATCGAAACTACATTATATGGTTGAATAATCGAAGCCGAATATGCCCCTTTAGCTTGGTAGCCTAAGAATTAGTAAACCAGTCTACTAATTGACGAGAATCCTAAAGATAGATCTATTGGGCCTAACAAACCCCATCCGTTGTAGCGGATGCTTTAGTACTTCGATATTGTTTTATCATGTCCGATGGATGTCCCGGAATGATAGGGGATATTCTTATATGCATCTTGTTAATGTCGGTTACCAGGTGTTCAATCCATATGAATGATTTTTGTCTCTATGCATGGGACGTATGTTTATGAGAAATGAAAATATGAAATCTTGTGGTATATTAAAATTATGAAATGATTATTTATGATAAACTAATGAACTCACCAACCTTTTGGTTGACACTTGAAAGCATGTTTATTCTCAGGTACGAAAGAAATCTTCCGCTGTGCATTTGCTCATTTTAGAGATATTACTTAGAGTCATTCATGACATATTTCAAAAGACGTTGCATTCGAGTCGTTGAGTTCATCAAGATTATTATTAAGTCAATTATAGTTGAATATATTATGAAATGGTATGCATGCCGTCAACTTTCGATGTAATGAAAGTTTGTCTTTTAAAAACGAATACAATGTTTGTAAAATGTATCATATAGAGGTCAAATACCTCGCAATGGAATCATATGTTATCGTATTCGTCCTTATGGATTAGGACGGGTCACTTCACCCAATTGATCCGGTAGTTGGGCCAGACACGGGTAGCTCATCAGAGGGTGGCCTGGTATCGGGGATCAGAGAGCCAAAATAATCGGCCTGTTTGCTGGACAGATTCTGTGTAGCTGGGCCAGAAGTGGGCTCACTAAGTGGCCTGTTACCCGAAAAATTGAGTCAACGTCTTTGAGAATCTCTTGAGCTGAAATTTTTTTGGAAGTGCTCAAAAACCGCATTTTTGACAACATTTGGGTCTTTAATCCAAGTGCCATTGATATTGATGCCACGAATATTACACTTGTTGTTTTTCCTACGAATCGAGGCATGGAAAAACTTTGAGTTCTCGTCACCTTTCAAAGTCCACTTCACTCTTGCTTTTTGTTTTAACATGTTAGCTTTGACATTTTCTTTCTCAACCCGACGACGCCTACATTCTAACCCCCTTTCTCGATCCGAATCCGAGAGGCTAATTGATTCAACTTTTAATTCCCATTCTAAAGCTTCCTTCTTAAGTGCCTCAATCTCTTTATCTAATCCTCCAAATTCTTTAGAGCTCCATTCTTTTAAAGCGGACTTAACACACTTAAGCTTATCTCTAAAAATGCAATCTTTTCTCGAACCCCTTATTGGTTGTCCCCATGCCTCCAATATGATACTATCAACCCCGACATTATTGAACCACTCATCAAAGGCTTTGAATGGTTTTGGACCATAGTCAATCACTTTGTCTCTCAACACTAAAGGACAATTATCCGAAAGGTGTCGGTCTAAAGCAATTACCGAGAGATCCTCCCAAAGACTAAGAAAGCTATTGTTAACCAAGAATCTATCAATCTTGCTAAATTTTAAACCATCATCACTAATACGTGTATACTTTCTACCACTAATGTCGATCTCGATTAAACCATTTCTAGTGATAAACTCGTTGAACCTATCCACCCTACTTTGATGAAATTGGGAATTAAGACGATCATCTAAGACCCTAACCTCATTAAAGTCACCCATTAGTACCCAAGAAGATTGGACATTATTCATAAGATTTTCAAGCGAATCCCAAAACACTCTTTTGTCTCGATCATTATGAGGTCCATAAACATTGACAATAATTGATTCCCTACCCGATTTCACCCACTTCCCTCTAATGGCTAAGAAATTCTCACAACCAACACAATCAATAACCTCAAAACACTAGAATCCCAAATAACTAATAGGCCACCCGATTTACCCGTTTTACCAACCGCTTCCTTTTGGACATATTCGAAATTAGGCCCACCTCATAACGCATTAACCTATGTATCATCAACTGTACCACATTTAGTTTCTTGAAAGGCGGCAACACAAGGTTTCTCACTAGCACAAATACTTCTAACCCACCCAAATTTTTCTGTAACCGCGAACCCACGGACATTTAAAGAAAGTACCTTCATTAAGAAACAAAAATAAACGAAGAGAACATGAACAAAGAAGCTTACTTAGGATCAGAGGTAGGCCAATCAAGGCCGATCTGCTCCCCGTAACGTTTCACATCATCCATGTTGATAGACTTTGAAGACACACAAGGCTTATGTTTTCTTGGGACCTTCTTTGATCTAAACCCACATCCTCTACACGAAAACTTATTGGAATCCCCACAATTAACACCGACCCCTGCTCTATTATTTAACCTCATTATTCTCAATGATGCCTTGTAGTTGCACATAATCTTCCAATAGCAATTGTTACAATTAGAGACCTCCGCTGTTTTAGCACTATTGCTTTTTGAAACCCTTGTGTGTCGATGTATACAATTATCACCCACCTCTTTTTCCCTTGAAACTCGAGTGCTTATATATATTTTTGTTGTTTCCCCAACTTCTGTCCCCCTCTTCTTTTTATTAGAACCTTCTGTGTTGAAATTAGTGGGTTGATTAACCTCTTGATTTATCTCAGTCGACTCACTAACCTCCGACATCATTCCTTTGTCTTTAGTTATTTCCTCATCCATCATATTTAAATCAGGTCCAACCCGACCCATACCATCATCATTTATGTCACCAAATACCTGCACAAGCCCAGAATTGTTTGGCCTATTATCCTGATTGCTCGAAGAAGGCCCATCTTCTTTTGATTTTGTGGAAATTTTTTCCACTGGGCTTTCTGGCCCATCATCCATCAACCCCAGCCCAACCGAAACTTTTAATCCTTCCAGTGGGTCCCGTATTTTATCCAAGCCGTTACAGGAATTGCTAGGGTTGGGATTAGGGTTACCCATGTCACGCTTTGTCTTGGGACTCATCGCTTTTTTTAAAAATCCTTCCGCAGTCTCTACAACATAATCATTAATATTGGAACTTTTCCCAATACCCACATTAGCAGACCCCTCGTCTTCTACGTTAGAAGCACCATCATCTCCAGTGACTTTTTGATTTTCTGGCAACACTTCTTCATCTGAACTACAACCTTCATCTTCACTATTATCATCATTTTTGCAGTTTAGAATCCCATTAAAAAGACTATATTCATCATCATCTTTAGGCCTTATAGCGTCTTCACCAATACCAATATCATCATCTGACTCTAAACAATCTGAATCAATATACTCAGATCCTTCATTTGAACTATAATCCGAATTATACCAGTTATTCTTCACTCGTGAATTACACCTACACTTATTATCCTTTGATTTCTCTTCGCCAGATTCTTCAACAACGTTTGTGAATTATGTTTTGGACTTATAGATTAGTTTGACAGCATCGTTTACTATCTCTGGGTTATGAAGCTTAACAAAAACCCTTCCGTTAATGAGACTTTGGTTACCCGTGAACTCACAATTTTCCAGGATATAGACTACTCCCCACCACTCGGCTAATGACTTAAACGTATTTTTAGACCAAAAAGGAATCAGCACCCCCGTAATAGACAACCAGGACATTCTCCCCTCTGGCCATGCATTAAAATCCCACATACCCACTTTATGGACCCATTGTCACACCCCCCTAAATGGACCAGGGGTAATTGTGACCAATCATATCATAACACAGTTGTATAAACGAGAACGACTCTATATGAGACTTTTTAAATAAAACCTTTGTTAATAAAACAGCGGAAGCAGTAATACATGTTTACATTATTATTAAAACATAAAATAAATGTTTATGAACTAAAATATAATATGCGAAGTGGACTCCATGCAAGCATCAAATCTATCATCATAAAGTTGCAAATAGCTAGCTCAATCATCACCTGAGACAAAACATGCTTAAAGTGTCAACCAAAAAGGTTGAGTGAAATTCACAGGTTTATAAATAATATCCAAAGTTTTAGACCACAAGATTTAGTTTAAAGTTGATTGATATAGAAATATCAATCTCAAAGTGTTGCTACATTTTGTAATATCGCTACTAAACAAGTTTACCCTATGACACCTTGTACTGTCAGTGTCGTGGAATCATTATTATGTAACCAAAGACCAACGGTCGAATGGTTAGAGACGTTACTCTCAATAGGCCTACTCACAATAATTAAGTTTGCATTTAAACGTAGCAATTGACGATATTATGGTAGGGATTTAGCATGAATCAAAGCATGACAGCATAGTTAACAATTTAGTACTTGTGTCTAAGCGTAAAACAGTTATAAAACAAGCATGTGTCTCACCCAAAAAGTTATAAATAGTTAAGTAAACAGTAAAAGTGGGGCTATGAAAATCACCTTAGTAGCACAAAAGAGTATTCCACGAAAGAATTGAACGGAAGGACGTGACCGAGATCTCAACCTAGAGATAGAACGTATGATCAGACATTGCCTAACAGACAATAGTATATAGTACTATATTGATAGTAATGGTTCACTAAAGAATTTCCATTTTCGGAAGGTTACTATTTATGGAAAGTTTCCACTTATAGTAATTTTCCAATTTTAGAAAGTTCGGGTTAATCTTTAGCAAGACGTTGTATAACTTTACTCAAACTTCGTTGCTATCAAATAAGTCAGGAATGACCAGATGTAACCGGGGGCCCAGCACTCTTGACCAGAGTCTAAGTCATGGCATTCGAGATCCACAAGCTTACCCATAAATGGCAACCTAGACATCATTCACTTACGACCGTGAGTAGCGATGAAGTTCACATGAATTGTACATTATCTTTGATTAACCTTCACTTTAGGTTTATATGTTATTTTATATGTTATATTATATTTATTAATGTATTAACAATTTGATTATCTTATATTATATACTATAAGTTATTATTATTAAATTAGTATAGTTATAAAATAAGTGTTTATTGATAATGTATTGTTATTAACTTACATTATCAGCATTATACTTTATTATATAGTATACTTAGTTATTAACCGTAAGTTATAATAATAATATTAATTTAGTATATGTAATATACTTATGTTAATCGAAAATCATACTAATATACGTTAATTCGAATATTAATTCATTAAATATTATATTTATAATTTTTATAAACTTAGTTAATTATACAATTCAGTAGGATATTTTATAAAAATAATTTTATCAAGTTTTTGTATTTATTTCCCACTTTTCTTTATATATATACTCGATTTATATTAATCAAATTTAATTAGGTAATAAATATTAAATCAACCTAAATAAATAATTTTATATTTTTACAGGTTCTATATTATGTAAAAATATTATAAAAGTTATTAAATAAAATTTTATATTAAAATATTATTTATTTAATGTTTTCTAATTATTTAACCATTGTAATCGGCCTATAATTAAATAAATAGAAAAAATAATTTAAAATTATTTTTTATATTTTTTTAAAGTACCTAGTGATGCTACTAATCATATAAAAATTTTATAAAAATATTTAATACACATTTGTATTTATTTTATATTTTATTTATTATTTCTCTCGGTTTAGAATAATGCAAAAGTAAATTCTTTTTAAATACTAATGGTCCTATTTATTTAAGTTTTATAATTTTCACTTGTTTATAAAAGCATAATAATCTCAAAAAAAAATTATAATTATTTTAATTACTATTTAATATTTTATTACGAATTTTATATTGTTTTTATGTTTAAATACTACATAATTTGTATTTAATTATAAATAATATTCCATAAATTATCAAAATTATTTTTATACATCATAATCCTTATAATACTAATTATAACATGTAAAAATAATTTATATATATTAAATTCGAATTTTTAAAGAATATACAAAAAATAAAAGCAATTCGATAAAAAAATATAGAAAATACCTCAAGTACTTTCCCAAATTTGTGAGAGAGTTTTTCCAAAGATTTAATACAAGTTTTTATGAAATGGAAGTAGGTATTTATAGGAAAAAAATGGTTGGTGAAAAGAAAAATATAAATAAAATAAAGGTGCCAATTTTGACAAAAAATAAAAACATGTTAAAAATGTTTTTAATAAGTTTTTGTTTTTGAAAATATTTAGTCAAAATTCATGGGCTCATTATTTAATTTATAAAAAAAATATCTTTTTTTTATAAGCTAAAAATATATATATAATGATTAAAATAACTTATCATTTAATTAATAATTATGTTTCATATAGTTTTAAATATAATACGCATTAATATTAATATTAACTAAAGTTATTTTATATAATTAGTGTAAACTTTAGTTAACAAAAAGTGTCAGCTAAAAATAAATATTTGATCAACGTCAAATGTAATTATATATTACGTATGGATAACAACCCTATAGTCAAATTAATCAATTCAGGTATGGAAATATTAGGGTTGTTATAGTACCTACCCGTTAAAAGAAATTTCGTCCCGAAATTTAGTTGTTGCCATTAATCGGTGTTGTTCGTACATAGACGAGGATATTTACGTTTTATTTGGTTTTCACGTTCCCAGGTATGCTAGGGGCCTTGCGTGAATTCCAACGGATAGAATATTGTTCTGTTTCAAGAATTAAAATCATACAAACCATAATTTCTACAAGTTCTTCTACGAAGTGCATTTTATTATTAATGCGGAGATCATTCAAAATGATGATATTTTACAAGTCATTTCAGTAAATTAGATACATGAAATATGTTATGAATAATATTGTGCTCATTTAAAACCTTGAGCGTTTATGCCACAATATTGGGGCAGATAAGACAGAGAGGAGTTCGTGAAATCATATTCATGAAATTTGATAGAGATCATCATTGTTTACAACAAGAATATCTTAATGATGAATATGAGTTGAAAAATAAAGTTTTATCACTCTTTAATAATATGGATAAAACGATTCGATTATAGGAAGCGTATAAACGAAGCTATCGTAAAAGAGTGAATGAGAAAATTAAATGTTCACCTTAGCTTTTGACGTAGTCATGATTGATTTCCGGAATTCAAGGGATTAAAGGAAATCTTCGTAATCTATAAGATTTGATTCTCCGGTATTCACGGAATTTTGAGATTTCTTTGATTAAATGCGGTGAATTGCCTTGATTGACGTGTTTGGAAATTTTGCTATAAATTAGCTTCTTCCGTTTCATTATCTTCACCACTTCTATACTTTCTTCCTAAATTCATACTTCCAAAAGATTTGTTAATATGCTCAATCCTGTATTGATACTTGTTATTATATTGACCATATATGTAGTCATTCTTCTTTTTCTTTTACTACCAGAGGAATCTATTTACTTCTACTATGCTCTTGGGGTTATAGTGTTTTTAATTCTCCCGTGTCTTTATATTGCTATACGCATTGATATACACGGTTTGTAGTTTCGGAGTCGTTATCGGGCTTTATATTTTCCCTTATATGTCGGAGCTTTATGATTTTGTTTCTTCTTCCCGACTTCAAGTCAAGCGAATAATGGTCCAGAACTCGTAGGTATGAAGTTTCGAATGATCATAACTTATAAAGTAGAAAGGAAAGGTAATAGCACGATTTGATTTGTCAAATTACCAGAATATTCGGAAAAGACCGAATCATCAAGAAAAATATTTTCTTGATATGTTTAGAGGTTAAATAGATTGTAAGAGTCGTGTAACATGGTGAATGGTGATTTATGCAGTCTATGAATCATCATCTTCCATTAAAAATTTAGCATGACTTACTGTAATATAATCACGTTGGCCTGACGTCATTATATTATACTAACTCATGCTTCAATTCCCAACACTTCTTCAAATCATTGATAATTTAAACTTGAATTTTACAGAATATAGAAACTAATACAGTTTCCTTTATGATGTGATAAAGATATCGCAAAGAGATAATTAATTGCGGACAAGAATCGTTATGATGATATCATCAGAAATATAGAGGATATTTATGATGATATTTTAGAATTTCTAAGTTCGAAAGTTGATGAAGAAAAATTTTCCGCAAGCTTTTAACATGACTTCGGAGCAAGATATTCTCTAAAGAATTCATCGGATCCAGAATTACCTGGATTCTTTGAATATAGGGTTTGGTCCATGTATTTGTCTTTGGTCTCCTCCATGGTTAGCTCAATCCGTTTTTTAGTTCCAAATTTTCTTTTGAGCTTTTCCAACGTACCATTCTTTATTATAAAACTTTTGGCCATTGAGACCATCTACAATTTTGCTGTTTCCTCTGCATTTAATGCAGCCATATTTAAATCATTGGTTATCAATCCGAGATGGTTTCAAGAAATTTCATTTTTAGATGATTAAACACTGATTGTAATCGTCAACGGATCTAATGGTTGATGAATAGGCGTTGTTGATTTCAAAAGAAATGAACGATAATTTCGGTGGTTTGATGTGATAATTCATCATAGAATACGAATGAATATATATATATGAATTTAGTAATCTTTAGGAAGATAACACCTGCTAAATGTAACATCCCGCCTTTTTCCATTTACTTTTCCGTTATACTAATATAAAGTCCGTTATATGTTTATAACATCTCCCGTTGATACGCGTTTTAAATTATCTCGTTTAGGTAATTCCCGCACCCGAACGAAAGTTGAGGGACTAAACTTGACAAGGGATCAAACCCTTGACTAGGTCAAAGGGTCAAACCCCTTTCACCCATTCATTGTCATCTCCATCTCTCTCTCTCTTTCTCTCTAGCAAGAACACACACCCATTTACCAAATTCATTCAATCATCATCTAAATTCGATCTAGGAGGCTTACAACAAAATAAACTACATATTTGTGATCCTCTCTTCATCCTCTTCATTTTGGTACCAACTTCATTTCATTTGGGTAACTTTCTAAAATCACTAGATTTTGTGTTCTTGATGTTTTTAACTTATAAAAGTGTTAATTAGTGTCTATGGCTCAAGTCTAACATGAATATATGATTTATATGCTCGATCTCGTTGTTTTAGTGTAACTAGCATGAACTTGAATTTTGGTGTGTTGTTCTTGAATTTTGGATGATCATATGTTGTTAGATGTTAAAAGTTGATGTTTTAATTGTGTTACTAGCATCACTAGCTTCAATTTGATGTGTAGGTTGCCTTAGAAAACTTCATGAACTTGATTATTGATTTTGGTGAATTTGGGTTAGGGTTTGATGAACTTGAAATGGACTTTTGATGCATTGAATGCCATGGATTATTATTGGTAAGTGTTTAGTTGGATTGTATGCTTGATTACCTTCGAAACGGCATATCATTCATGTAAATTAGTTGCCCGAATCATTGAATTGCATTTATGAACTTGTATGCGGTTAATGTTAAGCATTAGATGCGGTTTTGGTTGTTGTAATAGGTAGATTGATTGATGAAATGTGTTTAGTTGTTTTCCTCGTCAAATTACCTTCCCAACGGTATAAGATACTTGTCTTGATTGTTTGCGGATCATAAATGGTGATTGTTTGAAGTTAGGTTCGTGCATAAAACTTAAAAACTGCCAGAATTCTCTGCACAGGTAATGGCGCGGCGCGCCATATACCCGCGCGGCGCGCCATTATGGTCTGTCCAACTTGGTCAATTTTCGAATAATGTTTGCTATGCTACGCACCTCCGATTCACATGTAACTTGTCCTAACATGCTCATACATGATTAAAAACCTCAGAAAAATAGTTCGGGACACGACCCGAACGTGTTGACTTTTTCGTTGACTTTGACCGACCAAAGTTTGACTTTTTGTCAAACTTAACCAAATGATTATGCAACCTTCCTAACTTGTTTATATACTTGTATCTTGCATGAAACTTGACAATTTGATTTCACATGCTAAATAATCGAGTCGTAACGAGCCATAGGACTAATTGAACATCTTTGACCTATCGTGTTTACCGTTATTGATACGACCTATTTGTTTAGGTCAAGACTAGCACTATCCTTCGCACACGTTATTTTGTGAAGTACTTTTCGTACGTGCACTCAAGGTGAGATCATAGTCCCACTTTTACTCTTTTTGAACTTACATTTGGGATGAGAAAACATAAACATTTCTTTTACTAAGTGAACACGAGTACAGGAAAACAAACATTCTACATACGAGTTTAGAACAAAATCCTCAATTCGATTATCATTAGTTACACTTACCGGGTGTAAGCGAGAACTTATGTTGTATGGATCCATATGGGTTTGACAAACCCTCATTCAAACGGTTCGCTACCGTTTACGAATAAAATATATTTTCGAGAAACAGTGTATGTTCTAGCACTAAGTGATGGGGTTCAATGGAAGGAATGTTAAGCATTGATAATTGGGTGCTCGTGAAACAAACTTTTGGAATGTATTACTATTATTTCATTGATGCAAATCTTGTGGTTCACTTGTACTTACTTACTTAAACCTATGATTTCACCAACGTTTTCGTTGACAGATTTCTATGTTTTTCTCAGGTCCTTGAACGATACATGATACATGCTTCCGCTCATTATTTTGATACTTGCATTGGATGTCGAGTATATATATGCATACATGGAGTGTCTTTTGGATACTTTTAAATTGTGTCGCATAAGTTTCATTTGTACTTAAATCTTTGTATCGTAACTTGTGGTGGAACTATTCTTGTAAACTTGAACAATCTTTACATTTGAAATGAATGCGACATATCTTTTGGTCAAACGTTGTTTTAAAGACTTATGACCACGTAACGGGACCTAAGTAGACGGCACCATCAAATGACGATTTTGTCGGGTCGCTACACTAAAGCTTTACTTGGATTCTGATATGTCAAAATTAGAATATGTAATTGAATTTATACGAAAATGGTTGTTCTTTAGTGAACGGATACATATATCTTATGAATGTAAGTAGTATAGTTACTGACTATTGAATCAGAATTGAAGAATGTACAATGCAACATATTAATGTGAGATATAAATATTTCTCGGGTATTACCTACCCATTAAAATATTTTCACAATTAACAGTTTGTACAAAAGAACTTTAATTACAATCTTTATGGAGATATACGTTCATATATGTATTCTTCAAATATAATATAGATTTAGTGAGTTAATATAATATTAAAATCATTTGATTTGCGGTTGGAACAAGAATAAATAATCTTCAAAACTTGAGAGATTACATAATCGTCGCGGAATATTTCTTTAATAGAGTTATGAATCAATACTTCATCGTTCATTGTTATTGATATACCTCGGTATATGATGTTGGTGCTCGTGGAATTCTTGTGAAATTCACAAGACACGAATAATGTTTTCTAAAAAGTTTCGAGTACATCGAAAATGGAAGTGTAAAATCAGACATGTATTTGAATAATACACTTGATTTATTTTGAAATGGAGTTTATTGTGCTGAAGCAGTGATTAACGATCATTAAGTCATTAACGAAGGATGTACATTATAGCATATTAGTGATATGAATTAACCAAGTAGTACATACTAGTTAAGATTTACACGTAATAGCTTAGTACGAAAAGATTTATTATTGTTTCAAACCATATATATATAAAGTATAAATATATAATTCTTCAGGAAGAATGAGTCAATACATCTTAACTCATTATTACTAATATTCCTTGGTATCTATGGGCGTATGATGTTGATATCCAAGGTACTGAGTGTGATGTTGAGGCGTGAAATGCAGATGTTGTTGTTGGTGATACTGATGCTGTTGGTGGTGATGCTGATGGTACTGGTTATGCTGCTGGTGCTGCAGCTGGTGTTCGTAGGTTTCGCACCATATTCTCCAAAGCCACCACTCGAGCGCGAAGCTCGTTGACTTCTTCTATTATTCCGGGATGATTGGCAGTTCGGACAAGTGGATGAATAAGATCTAGAATTTTAGATATTATATATTCGTGACTGGATATCCTGGAAATGAGGGTGAAAATAGTGTTCCGAACGGGTTCGCCGGTAAGTGCTTCAGGTTCTTCACCAAGAGGTGAATTCGGTTGGTGGAAGGGATTACCTTCTTCTTGTCTCCATTGATTAAGTTTACTACGAACCCATCTCCAATTCATCTAAAATAGATGATGGCTGATTGGTTCGTTTATTCCAGTTACGCTGCCATTGGAGCTCGAGGAATCGGTTGAGAAATCCATATTATGTGATTTGATTTAGGGTTTGATATGAGATTAGTGTTGAATACTGGATGATATATTCATCTCCTTGAATATGTATATGTAGCAAAAAGATTTCCGTAATTTACGGAGGAAATTTAGGAAAAGTGTTAGACAGATATATATATATATATATATATATATATATATATATATATATATATATATATATATATATATATATATATATATATATATATATATATATATATATATATATATATATATATATGACGTGTCTAGATGATAAGTATGTAATCTGATAATCTTTTGATTAAAGATTTTCAATTCGTAATGTCCTATTCAGGTCCAGGGGCTTGAGCTATAGGATCCTTTAAATCAGTAATCCAAACGCTTTCTATTCTATAGTTTCGTAGACGTCATCCGTCAGGAAAATTCAATGATCAAAACAACAAGAAAGCAAAAAAAGTAATGAATATGAATAGTGATGACATTATAATGTCTTTGAGATTCTCGATAACTCAATAACATTTTCTAGTTCGCAAACTGATGCATAAAGGCATAAAGGCAAAAGGCATATAGGTACGTGATATAACAGGGAGTTATATACGTTTGAGTATGAATAGTAACAAATATAGGAGTTTCAAAATTCATGGATAATATTTCATGTAATACATATGTAATACACAAATCCTGATAGATGACTTAGGAATGTCAAGAATTTCAGAAATCGTAGTGTCACATTTAAACGTGGTGGCGTAATTGGATAGTACTTAGAAAAGTGAACAGAGTTCTTAGATTGACTTGGCATTCTAAGATAAGTAAAGTTTCTAAAGTATAGTGTAGCATTTAACAATTAAAGGCAACAATTAAAGGCACTATAGTCAAGGAAAGTTGTAGTCCTACATTGCTAAGGTACCTAATTGTATAAGGCACACTTAAAATGCAATCATGGTTCTCTACAATAGCACTGCTCTGATACCAATCTGTCACACCGCCCAAAATGGACCAGGGGTAATTGTGACCAATCATATCATAACACAGTTGTATAAACGAGAACGACTCTATATGAGACTTTTTAAATAAAACCTTTGTTAATAAAACAGCGGAAGCAGTAATACATGTTTACATTATTATTAAAACATAAAATAAATGTTTATGAACTAAAATATAATATGCGAAGTGGACTCCATGCAAGCATCAAATCTATCATCATAAAGTTGCAAACAGCTAGCTCAATCATCACCTGAGACAAAACATGCTTAAAGTGTCAACCAAAAAGGTTGAGTGAAATTCACAGGTTTATAAATAATATCCAAAGTTTTAGACCACAAGATTTAGTTTAAAGTTGATTGATATAGAAATATCAATCTAAAAGTGTTGCTGCATTTTGTAATATCGCTACTAAACAAGTTTACCCTATGACACCTTGTACTGTCAGTGTCGTGGAATCATTATTATGTAACCAAAGACCAACGGTCGAATGGTTAGAGACGTTACTCTCAATAGGCCTACTCACAATAATTAAGTTTGCATTTAAACGTAGCAATTGACGATATTACGGTAGGGATTTAGCATGAATCAAAGCATGACAGCATAGTTAACAATTTAGTACTTGTGTCTAAGCGTAAAACAGTTATAAAGCAAGCATGTGTCTCACCTAAAAAGTTATAAATAGTTAAGTAAACAGTAAAAGTGGGGCTATGAAAATCACCTTAGTAGCACAAAAGAGTATTCCACGAAAGAATTGAACGGAAGGACGTGACCGAGATCTCAACCTAGAGATAGAACGTATGATCAGACATTGCCTAACAGACAATAGTATATAGTACTATATTGATAGTAATGGTTCACTAAAGAATTTCCATTTTCGGAAGGTTACTATTTATGGAAAGTTTCCACTTATAGTAATTTTCCAATTTTAGAAAGTTCGGGTTAATCTTTAGCAAGACGTTGTATAACTTTACTCAAACTTCGTTGCTATCAAATAAGTCAGGAATGACCAGATGTAACCGGGAGCCCAGCACTCTTGACCAGAATCTAAGTCACGGCATTCGAGATCCACAAGCTTACCCATAAATGACAACCTAGACATCATTCACTTACGACCGTGAGTAGCGATGAAGTTCACATGAATTGTACATTATCTTTGATTAACCTTCACTTTAGGTTTATATGTTATTTTATATGTTATATTATATTTATTAATGTATTAACAATTTGATTATCTTATATTATATACTATAAGTTATTATTATTAAATTAGTATAGTTATAAAATAAGTGTTTATTGATAATGTATTGTTATTAACTTACATTATCAGCATTATACTTTATTATATAGTATACTTAGTTATTAACCGCAAGTTATAATAATAATATTAATTTAGTATATGTAATATACTTATGTTAATCGAAAATCATACTAATATACGTTAATTCGAATATTAATTCATTAAATATTATATTTATAATTTTTATAAACTTAGTTAACTATACAATTCAGTAGGATATTTTATAAAAATAATTTTATCAAGTTTTTGTATTTATTTCCCACTTTTCTTTATATATATACTCGGTTTATATTAATCAAATTTAATTAGGTAATAAATATTAAATCGATCTAAATAAATAATTTTATATTTTTTACAGGTTCTATATTATGTAAAAATATTATAAAAGTTATTAAATAAAATTTTATATTAAAATATTATTTATTTAATGTTTTCTAATTATTCAACCATTGTAATCGGCCTATAATTAAATAAATAGGAAAAATAATTTAAAATTATTTTTTATATATTTTTTTAAAGTACCTAGTGATGCTACTAATCATATAAAAATTTTATAAAAATATTTAATACACGTTTGTATTTATTTTGTATTTTCTTTATTATTTCTCTCGGTTTAGAATAATGCAAAAGTAAATTCTTTTTAAATACTAATGTTCCTATTTATTTAAGTTTTATAATTTTCGCTTGTTTATAAAAGCATAATAATCTCAAAAAAAAATTATAATTATTTTAATTACTGTTTAATATTTTATTACGAATTTTATATTGTTTTTATGATTAAATACTACATAATTCGTATTTAATTATAAATAATATTCCATAAATTATCAAAATTATTTTTATACATCTTAATACTTATAATACTAATTATAACATGTAAAAATAATTTATATATATTAAATTCAAATTTTTAAAGAATATACAAAAAAATAAAAGTAATTCGATAAAAAAATATAGAAAATACCTCAAGTACTTTCCCAAGTTTGTGAGAGAGTTTTTTTCAAAGATTTGATACAAGTTTTTATGAAATGGAAGTGGGTATTTATAGGGAAGAAATGGTTGGTGAAAAGAAAAAATATAAATAAAATAAAGGTGCCAATTTTGACAAAAAATAAAAACATGTTAAAAATGTTTTTAATAAGTTTTTGTTTTTGAAAATATTTAGTCAAAATTCATGGGCTCGTTATTTAATTTATAAAAAAAATCTCTTTTTTTTATAAGCTAAAAATATATATATAATGATTAAAATAACTTATCATTTAATTAATAATTATGTTTCATATAGTTTTAAATATAATACGCATTAATATTAATATTAACTAAAGTTATTTTATATAATTAGTGTAAACTTTAGTTAACAAAAAGTGTCAACTAAAAATAAATATTTGATCAATGTCAAATTTAATTATATATTACGTATGGATAACAACCCTATAGTCAAATTAGTCAATTCAGGTATGGAAATATTAGGGTTGTTATACCCATCTTCTAATCTTATGATTTTCCTCTGTTGCATCTCTTGCTGCTTTAATATTGGGGAAAACTAACATGATACTAAGTCCTCCAAACTTTTTGACTTCGACATCTTCGAATCCATCATCCTTTAGAATCGTATCAAGATTCATAAGGATCCCCATGGTTTTTTCTTCTCCAATAATTGACCTCTTGAGGACCTCGCTGTTACCTGGACATTCTTTATCTTCCTTGACGTAAAAAGTTTTTCCTTCTTGTACTTTCTCATCAGACTTGCACTCCTCCATTGACTTGTCCTTTGGAACATACTCCTGTTTGTTTCTTTTTTCATTCAAAACCTTTCGTAGATCATCCCTCCCATTACCAATAACCTCTGAAAACCTCCTGCCATCATTGAATCTGTTGAAATCATAGTTGTTACGCGCATTATGTTGAGCACCTGCCTTATTTCCTTGATCCGAAGTTGCACTTTTTGGTGGTCGATTTGTTCCCTTGAAAACTTTGATCGGTTCACCATTAAAGTTGATGGATTCCAAGGATTTTAAGAGCTTATCAGCATCGATAACTTCAGCGAATCTAACAAAGGCTAACTTCCTGACATTTAGGAGCCTTTTTTTGGCAACATACACATCCCTAACAACATAGTATTTCTTAAAAGCTGCCAGAAATCGATCACTTTCCACTCGTCGAAGAAGTTGAAAAACATGTACGATGTTAATCGGTTTCGATTTGGACTCTCGTGAATGTTTTTTGCATAGAACCCGTTGTAATTCCTTTGGTACCCTTCCGCTTTTGCCTTAGCCGTGCTTTGCTTGCCCTCTCTCTCTCTCTCAAGATTTTCCCTCTCACCCATTTCTCTCTCTGGTTGTTGAAAGTTATATCAAATGAAACACATATTAAAATAGAATTCATTCATATAAATTTCATCAAATATTATAAAATAAATATTTAAAGTCAAAATTTAAGAAAAAAACTTTCAAAAGTCAAATGAAAATTATTTTAAGATGCAAAGAGTAATATGCAGCTCTGTTAAATAAAAAATAAAAAACTATATAATATTGTAAGGATAGAACTATTGCGAGGAAATCTCAGGACTTATCTTACTAACACATTTACTAGGTTAACTTTTGTGAACTGATATTAACTTAAGGGGAGTGATATTTTCATCAACAAAAGTGATAAATCCAAAAGATTCCCTATCCTCTCTCCAAAAACAAACGCTCCCTACATCGACTTTTGTGCAGATCTATTTTTTTGCACTTCTTTCTTCTTCGGCTCTTCTACCTGCCGATCAAACCAACCAGCTTATGTCTTCTTTAACGATTTTGAAGGTTTAGGTGTTGATATCCTCTCCGACCACCGGCATCTCGCCGGTGGTTCGGAGTTTCTAAGCTTTCCGTCAAGAATAAAGGTCCTCCGTTCCTTATCCGGCGGTTTTTTGCGTCCTTCTTATGCTCCGGTTTCTTCTCTGGTTTTCAGGCGACGAATCCTTCTCGAATTCTGGAAACTGTTAGGGTTTGGTGTGTCTGTTTGGCGGCAACTCTGGCGGTGGTAGGTAAGCCTTGCTATGTCTTGTCTTCGTCTCATTCACTGTTTCTCTTCTCGGTTTGGGTTGTAGGCGACGAGTTCCGCCTGGAACTCTACATCTCACTAAGTTGGGCTTCGGTTTTGGGTGGAGGTGGGTTGGACTTGTCATGGTTTAGGAGGATCGTGTTTTGTGTTGAAATCTGGCAGATCTCGGTGGTCCGGCCGCCGGCCGCCGCCGGAGACTGTTGAGGGGTGGAGGTGGCTGCTCACTGCCTTGAGTGGTTGAGAGCCGCTGCTACTGCTTCTCGGCGGTTGAAGGAGGTGGCATGATGTGGTTGGCGACTACCGCTAACTGCCATTGGTGGTTGTCTGGCGGCCGGTAGTGGCTGACGACAAGTTTAGTTGTTGTCGGCTGTAGTGGTCGTTGGTAACTTAAAATGGTGTTGGTGGCGGTTGGTTGTTGCGGGCGGTCGCTGGTTGTTGCTGGTGACTGCCGGAGGCTGCTGTTGGACCACTTGAGTCTGGGGGTTTGTTAATGTTCTTAGAAAACTGGTGATGATGACTGGCTTCTTTACGGGTTGATTCTGCATTTGGATCTGGTCGTCTGCCGCGTGTTTAGTTCGTTCATTCCATTTTTCCCGTCATTCAGTCTCTTATGGGCTTGATGTTGTTGTCGGCGTTGTTGACTTAGTTGACTTCGGTAAATAGGCCTCGGGTTAGGTGTTCTTGGGTTGCCCGGTGTTTGAGTTGAATTTGCGGTTACTGCGGGGTGTTGATGCGGGGTTGATTACGGGGTCGGGTTTATGTGTATGTGTGTAGGCTTTGGCATGGTGGTTTTGTTTTTATGTAATCTCATTATATTGTAATTGTAATTCAATTGGACTCGCTCTATTGTTTTTAGTCGTTCATATTGTTTAGAACGATCTGAGCGAGGGTCAATGTGTTTTGGTCGTTTGTGACCAGTTATGTTCAGATCATCACGATCTGCCCACTGTTGTACCACCGGATCTTCGGGTCTGCTATATATATACATATTAATATTTTTGCAAAAAAAAAAAAAAAAAAAGTGATAAATCCACTCAGTTTAATACTACTATCTTTTTGTTAAACTCTTTTTCCTTCTCTTTCGTTGTTTCCAAAATAAGATTTCAAAACAGTTTAATACTACTATCTTATTCAACCTTAACCTTTTTGGTGGTCATGATCAATAGTTGATTCGTTTCTAACTTGGTCAATTTTTCAAAAATAACTAATTTTGTTATGCCATCAAATCAAGTATAACTTAAAGTAAAGTCGATTACATAAAAGTTTTCTTATAAACATGTTACATTATTTTTCTCTAAGGATAATGGAATAGTTTTAGTAAGTTAAATAAGAAATTTATAGCATCCAATGAAGAAAGAGGGGACTCACCAAAATCTTGACATATCCAAGGTGGATGGATTTGGCTTTCCAAAATGGACCCACCATTAGGCATCTCTACCCTTGAAAGTAGAAAATAAGAAAACCGTGTGCATGCAACTTCAAGAGGGGCTATGCCATAAAAGGCTTCATCACAACACCTCTTTCGTCATCTTGAGTTCCCCTAAAGATTTTGCTACATATTTCAAATTGACATCCCAACTACTATTTGGATTCTTCTTTTTCCCGTTCATATGTTAGGAATTCGTGTCACCTAATAACCTTAGTTATCACGTACGGGGTACTCATTAACAATAATTGGACTGATCAAAAGCAACCAAGCGGAATAACAAAGGTATAAACTATAAGTAAATGCGATAAACTTAAAATAAACGTGAATATAAATAACATGGTTATATTCATTCTTCTTGACTAGTTTAATCCATGACTAACATAAATATCGAGTCTTAACTTGGGATTACTTCACATTTTCATTAAAAAAAAAATAATAATACAATCAATTTTTGAAAACACAGATCGTGTTAATACATCATAAGGTTAACCCTGAATTTGTTTAATGTACATATTTTTGGAGCTAATCGATTCATTGTGTCCCACATCGAAAAGTGAAAGAAACAAATGTGCATATATAAGCTTATGAGAACTTTCCTCTATCACCAATTGGTTTTAGAGAAATGTGGAACTCATGAGCATATATGTTGTACATGGTGGTGGACCTTAAACGATCCTAACACATATATAATGTTTTAGATTTAGGCCTTAAAGCATATATTTCTAAGTAATTTTGAAAAGGTTTTTCGATAGGGTCTGCTCATGGATCTCTATTCAATGTATAAAATTTGATCCATTACTTATTTTTCCCCTATGAACTCGAGTTTTCGACCGACTAATCTCAAGACGACAACATGTTTTGCAAAATGCACATAACCTTCGTAACCATAAAATGGGTTTTTTTTTTCCATTACCTATTCTCAACTTAGCTAATATCTTAAATTTACATGTTGCCGATAATAACGACAACGACAACAATATCAAATACTTTATTAAATCCCACCAAAATAAAATATGTACGAAGTAAAATGTAAGATGTAAATAAACTTGCGGGCATAGTCCAACGGTTCCTTCATGTATTTTGTGTCATGGAATAGGAAGGGGTCATGAGATCGATCATTAGGGATGACATGATTTTCTTTAAACCAATTGAACACCAATAATGGTGGTATATATTGACCCTATAGGGAGGTTTTACCTGATTCGTTCACGGACCTCTACCCGGACCACTGCCCGAATGGATGTGTTCCCGGGTACCGTCGATCGGGTTCGGGTATCCTCCCGAACGTGTGTGTTACGTGCAAATGATGAGGGTTGTTGAAATAAATGATTTACTGATGCCCAAAAATCGTCGTTCAAAAAAAATAAATATATGTAAATAGTCATACTAACACGAATTGTGCCAATAATCGAAATTTATGTGACAGAATAACAATAACAATATTGATATATATATATATAGTTAGACGTGGTTTTACTCTATACTTTCAAGCATATACAACATTAAATTTATATAGATATTCTATTTTCTATTTATAATACTCCTTGTATAATATAATACGAACCGCAAGGTGTTGTAGTGGTGGTGACCTTACTTCTTATAAGGGAGGTCGGATGTTCAACTCTCGTGAGCTGCGAAAATACTTGTTGTTACCCCGCTCATTTCATGGGTCTCAGAGGTCTCAGACGTCTATTTGTTCGAGCCTCACCTAAAGGAGTTTTACCACACGCGATGCCCGTATGGGTTCATCGTGAGGATTTCCTCTTAAGGGGCAGTAAAACTGTAAATGGTTCGTCCAAGAAAATGATCGGAGTGGCTGGGTTCCGATATGTCGTTCGGATCCCTTCAGTGACTCCAACCGCCGCTAAAAAAACACGATAGTGGGAGCCATGAAATCATTACATAGTTAAAAGTCGCATTGTTAACTAAACAACTTACTTACAATGTCTATTTTTTTCCTTAACAAAGTCGCATTGTTAACTAAACAACTTACGTCGATTTTTTTCCTTGACATAGAGATTATTTAAAAGAATTATTTTTTCTAACGACAACTCTAAAGGTTATCGTAAAAGTGAATAAATATATGGATATTTGAATAATCATTATAAAAAAGTCAATATTAACAGTTATGTATTATACACTTATACATTTTAATGACAATATTAAGAATTTTAATGACAATATTAAGAGTTGTCGTTACAAAAGTAGTATTTTGAAATTGCGAATTACACGATCATTATCGGTAACATCCATCACTCAAAATTACATCGGTTACAAAAATTTGGTAGTTAACTAATATAAACAATATCAACACCACCATGATAACATATACCACCTATATGAAAATTAAAACTATAATTTAAAGATGGAATGAAAACATCAAAGTAAATCGTATTTTAAGTGGAATGTTAGTATGTATTTTAACGAGAACAATAATATGCAATCAACCTTAATATGCAATTAACATTTTGAGATTAGTTAAAAGAGTTATCTTCAAATCTTAGACCACTCCCAACAATGACATTCTTTCTCACTGTCACGTCAGTTTTCTCTCTCCACTTTCTTTCATGACATTTTCATGACACACCATTGTAAACAATGATAATTTTCCTCACAATTTTACTAATTATTTATTATTATCATTATTTTGCATAAATGAGTCTATATTTTGATTGGCTCTCCAATCTCTTTTTACATGGGTAGACACACATATACAAAGACATCCGCCCTCACTTATGCTATATGAGGAAAAGTTTGAGCACGAGCATAGATTGTGTTTTTGAAGGCAAGGCTATGCACCATGAAAGCCAACGGTGCCTTCGAGGGCGACCCTGAGAGCGTACTGTTGGGAGTGGTCTTAAAAGTAAATTTTAAAATTAGTGAGAGAAAGAGTTGTATACATTTGCTTTAAAATATTGATCCTACACGGTATTTCTCGATAGTTGCTTGCATCTTTTAAAAATATTATCATACACGCTATTTATCAAAAAAAAAAAAAAAAAAAAAAAATTTACTAGGAGTACGTTTTAGCATTTATATGATAGGTTGGGTTAGTTAATCACTTGTTTCTGCTTTTAAACTAATAAAAGTATTAATATGCTACAAAAGCAAAGTCCCGTAGCTCAGTTGGTTAGAGCGTTGGTCTTATGAGCCGAAGGTCGCGGGTTCGAGCCCCGCCGGGACTAATTTTTTATTTTATAAAACTTTAAATTTAACTACTCTTACTCGAACAAACCTCGCTGAGGTTTCCTTGTCTTTTTTTTTTTTGCATTAAAATATTTTATAATAATAGTCATCTTTCTGTTAGTTTTGTTTGATCGTACTTAGGACTAAAATTATTACTTAGCAAGTTAAATTTTGTATTTACTTTTTTTTAATCATCGCACTAATATGTGAATAAAAACAAAGTCCCGTAGCTTAGTTGGTTAGAGCGACGGTCTTATACGCGGAAGGTCGCGGGTTCAAGCCCCGTCGGGACTAATTTTTTTATTTATAAAACTTTAATTAAATTTAACTACTCGTACTCGAACAAACATCGCTGAGGTTTCGTTGTCTTTTTGTTTTTTGTTTTTTTTTTGCATTAAAATATTTTATAATAATAGTCATCTTTCTGTTAGTTTTGTTTGATCGTACTTAGGACTAAAATTATTACTTATCAAATTAAATTTTGTATTTCCTTTTTTTTAATCGTTGAGTTTGTAAGTTTTTGTAGATCGAATAATTGTCGCACCAAAATTCTAAGTTTTGTGTCAGTTCCTGGTAATACCTGCACACCCAAAATAGCCATTGTTTCTCTTGCCACTTATATCAGAAAAAAAATCATTACAAGATGATGTTGTTTTTGTACTTCTCTGAGAGACCTTGGTTCGTGATGTAGAACTGCAGTTTCAGGTACCCAAAACCCTTTCATATTTTCAGTTATTTTTGTGTATCATAAGTTAGGGCCACATTTGCTTAATTAATTATTGATTAGTGATTTAGTTTTGATAAATCTGGTATTAGCTGTGTTGTTAATTGTGTCTATTCTGTATGATCATAGTCAACTTTTTGACTTTTGATTGTCAAATTCTGACCTTTTCTCTTTTAGATTAAAAATTTTACTAATGGTTGCTGCTATACTTACCGAGCAATCTGATCGCAAGTGTAAATTTGAAATGGTTGCTATGCTGTTGTAGTCTGTGCCTACTAATTGCTTATTAAAGTCAAACTTTGATTTTTGGTTTTCAAATAGGTTGTTCTTTGATTAATTTTAAGGTCATGGTTATTATTATACATATGAAAGGATCAAACACTGTGTTTGAATGCACACAAGCATAAACTTCCTTATTATGGTCATATGTTGACTTTTGTGTGTCAAATAGGTTGATCTTGGTTTAAAACTTGACTTTAGGTTGCTATGGTAATGAGATGTTAGTCACTTTGTTTGACTATAAATAAGCTACTACTACATATCAATAAATAAATCAAAATTTGAATGTTTGGGTGTAAAATAAAATTTTTCAGAACCACAACCGATTGGGCTGACCCATTACCAATTTATTTTTCTTGCGCTTTCAGGTCCAGTAATATTGAATCTTGTAAATACAATCACAAGAACTATCATTGAAATAGTAATCCAAATTAATTCAATTAAAGAATGTACGATGTTTTAAACACATTTTAGCTGTTTGACATTGGCTTTGACCCATTACACAACAAGTAAGTTATACTAACATAAATACAATCACAAGAAGTATCATTGAGCTAATAATCCAATTTAATTCAATTAAAGAATGTACGATGGCCACCAACACTTTCAATGAAGGTGAGCTCACGGGTTCGATTCCTTTCAAGGCACTTCAAACGCTTGGGGCGAACTTAAGAGACCAATAGCCTGAGGATGCTTTACCTGGTAGCGGTGGAGGGTTGGCTTGCCATTTACCCAGGGTTTACCCGCTGCGGGGGGGCCAATGTGCCCGTTCGTAGTAGGGGTTCCTCGTAAAAAAAAAAAGAATGTACGATGTTTTAAACACATTTTAGCTGTTTGACTTTGGCTTTGACCCATTACACCACAAGTAATTTATATAACATAAATCATTTAGTTTCACATTAATGGTTGGAACCGGCCATCTGCGGGGTATTATAAAAACCTGCAACCCTTTATTATGATTATTTAATAAGTTGTCTCCTTTGTTGCTCCATGCAGTAAAAAGGACAAGAGTTAATTGTGAACATAGTAAAGTGAATGATCTGATTTCTACACTAAAAATGGAAATTAATATGGCTACAATTAGAAAACAGTATCTTCCTGTTTGTACAGTCTTTTATTAAGTTTAACTCAATTATTATTTTTATCATGAAAAGTTGTAAGTCTGTACTAACTTTGAAATTGAATGTAGTTTGTTTTACCCTTTTAAGTCAAAGCACCACTCTTTTAAAAAATGAAGTAGTAATTAGCTTTATTTTTTTACTTAATCATCTGATAACTGCGCAGACGACTGAATTGCCACCCCACGTTAACTGGAGGTCCCGTTAATGTAATTGTAAACATGTATCAAAATCAAAGTCGATAATGCCTCTTAAGTTTGTCCATGGATTAAGCAGATCGACTTGATCTGCCCAATTACCTAACTCTTATGTTTCTTTTCTTTTAGTAAAAGTTTGTTTCGTGCGTGTTCAAACTAGGGTAAAATGTCAATACTCCTAACATTTTCATAAGTTTTGAATCCTTGGTGACTGTCAATAGGTTGAATGGTGTGGCGGACCTGGATTATTTGGACGAGTTGTGTCCATGGACCATATCAACAGCAGAGAGGGGAAGCCACTAACAAGTGTTAACGAGCAATAGCGTATGTCTTCTCTCAGCAAGTATGTATTTTATATTTGTTGTTGTATATTACACATGTATTGGGGTGGCCAGGGAAAAGGGTCGGAGACGGTCATGGGTTAAACCAATTAGGCCGCGTGAGTTAAAATACTCCCCTCTCCGGGTAGGCGAAACAAAGAAACCCTTGTCCGTTTACCCATTCATATTGAATCTTTTTGTTATCGTCTATAAATCCAAACACTCCGTGAAGTTATCTCGCTAACATTCTTTTAAATATGTGTTTCTTTAATATTAACTTTGTTGTATATTACTTATGGTGTGAAGTTGAGAGCCAGCTCTGATCCATGTTTCAGTCAAGCTTATTACGATCTAAGCAAAGAAAGCTGGGGTTGGAGCGATGGATCGCTGTTTGCCCATGGGAGCCTCGTGTCATTGCCCGCCCAATCATCTCAATTCGGACAGGTTAACCGAATAGACCCAGTAAAAGAACAAAGCTTGCAAAAGCAAAAATGTTAGTTACGGTGGGACCCACTATGATAATGGCAAAAGTATTAAGTAAATCAAGCAATGATACTCCTTGGATAATACTCCGTAGTTTATAAAAAAATATATCACCTTAGGGAAACTACTTATTATATTATGTTGGGTGTTTACATGACATAGCCTTTTCACCTGAACATAAATGGGGTATGATTATAATTTTGTTTTGTTGATCAAGTTGAAGTTGATTAAAGAAATAGTTAGTACACTTTGTTTGGATTTTTCTTTCTTTCTGATGCTTTTTTAAATTAACCATTATTTTTTTATGACCTTTTTGTATTAAAATAGCTTTCTTGCCATGATTAGGGTTCTGTCTTTACTTGATTAAACAACATTAATTACAGTACTAAGCACGTCACAGTTAAATATTCTAAAGGTAGTGACCACCGTTCTCATTTCATTTGACTAAATCCTACTGGATCCAACCATCAATTTTTTTTATAAAAATGGATAATTAACTAAGTATTTTAAAAATAATAATAACCTATCACATTCATGAGATGGATGGAGGCTTTAAAGTTCACTTAGAATAAATTTAAAGCTACCACATTACAATCATTGCAGTTAGTACATTTTCATCAAATGATGGAACAAGATTCAGCCTCTAGCATCGAGCCAGATTATCTCAAGATCCAAAAAAACAACCTTTTTATATAATAAAAGATTTGTCTTTCATTGGATGGTCAAATTAAATTAGATAATGATATCGTTGTGCCATTAAGTTGGGGGTTAAAGTTTTTGAGTTCGCAGAGTAAACTCCCTAGCGACAAGTACAATGGATCCCCCACTAGTGAGTAAATTCCCTGGGTGACGAGCCCCCGAGCGACGAGACCCGTAACCTGGTGAATTGCGCATATTGGCGTTCCTTCCAGTCAAGAGCCTAATTAATTCAATCTTGGACGTTACCAAGAATTAAACATGGATCTCCTGCTTCATTGGTAACTCGGTGGCAACTTGAGCTACGCACAAGTGGTTAAGTTGGGGTTAAAGTTCCGGTATGAATAAATATGTATATATTTGTGAGTGAGATAGTTCAAGTATTTGATTTTCTAAACAATAGATAATGTTACTAGTGAATCTCATCTCATCTCATTCGAGCCAATTTGGTTGACTGGACAAACTCGAAGCTCCACAAAATAAGTCGATTTAAGCAAACCAACCCTTTTAATGATTCTGGATTATTAGGACCGGATGAGTGGACTAAAAATGGACAAATTGATTAAAAGCTTCATTTTTTCGCGAAAGACAAATCACACATTGCAACACGTTTTTTTCACAAATATACACATATTGTTCACCGTGAACTTGAACCAATAACCTATCGTTAAAGATGCACTCAATACCGCTACTCAAATGACACTTTGGTGGCGTCTGTTGTTTAAAATTACTCCATAAATATCAATATGTCTTGATTGGCTTATAGTTGTAGGATTTTAAACATTCCTTTTCATTTTTTTATTACTTCTGAAAGGGAAAAAACTAGACAATTAACTTTTGATGTATTGAGTAGTCTTCATCAACCTACAGTGCAGTTGTCACTATCTTCATAGAAGACACTTTTTGTGCATTCTGAAAAATTTGATTTAGTTTAAAATTGACAGAGATTTGCAGAACATGGGACCATAACCAGGAAATAAGTACCAAAATTTGTTATTTATTGAGCAAGGTAGCTCCCTTCATTATTGATTATGCCTTACAAATTCTATAGTTGATTTAGAAAGTTAGTTGTATCATTTAGTACCACTCTGAATGCAGATTCATCTGCCTTTGCTCTCAAATATTAAACATAACCTAATGTTCTTGAAATTAACAATACATCTTCAAACAATATCATCTATGGAGATAGACACTTGAAGAAAAACAGCCATAAAATAAAAGTATATAACTTTATTGAAGGAACCAGATTCTGAACTTTTTGTAGCATTATGGAAACCTTTTAACATTTTAACATATCAACTTGCCCACACAAAAAACAGATATTTAACAAGTGAAACTTATGGCACATGGAAAAAATATACCAAAATGAAGTCTAGATTAGATTACAATCTGAAAACGGCGTATCGCTCAATGTGGCTCCCAGAAAACCCAACCGGCAACCCAACGACTAAGATGTTACAGATAAACCTACCCATCATATTCCATTAGGTCACACTAATAATGTAAAGCAAATGAAGCAATATTTCAAGAATAAGGTAAAAGAGAGACAAAAAACAAAACTCTCTCTTTCAATCCCCACATAATCAAATTGACAAATTTCTAAACAAAGTGAAACATCCCATTTGCTCCTCTCATGGCTTCAATCTGAAAAATAACTCTACTTAATGTGTAAATTTGGCCATAGTTTCAATGCATCATCAAAGATTCTTTCTTAACTAAGTGGGTGAGTAACATATAATAATATAAAACTTAACAAAACAAATCACCTCCCATCTTTTAGCAGGGTATCTTGAATTCTTGATTATAAACCAAAATAAGACAATTAACATAGTCACATACATCAACATTCACTAAAGACATCAAATTCACATAATTTAAAACAAGGGTTTACAGCTAAACAAATAGCCCAATTAATACATGAAATTAAATCTTGAAAACCTGAATATGTTCAGTTTTCTTCTCTTGTTGCAGCCATTGACTCCTTTAAACTGGACAGAATGATATCCTATAATTAAGAACAAAATTCATGTAATTTAGATGGACATGAACAATGAAAACAGTAAACATGACAAAAAGGAAATGGGATTTTGATTTTGACCTGATTGCAAAAGGATTATAGAGAATGAAGCTGAATCAATGACGAGAATCCGAGGATGCAGACGACGGTTTATCAGATACGCCATCGTGTTCTTCCTCTTCACCTTGAATTCGTGCTGGTATACGAAACCCAGAGAAGCCACCAAACCCTGAAGCAAATCCAGACATTGAAGCTGGATGATGAAAAGCGAAGGCTGGGTGTTGTTGATCGATTGGAATGCCTGTAAACGGCACAACAGGTGGATCGATCCAAGCACGAAACGAAGGTGTGGTACTGGACTGAAGGGGTCCCCTCTGTGAATTGTTGTTAAACAATGGATGGTTGTTTGTTGTCTGGGTATGACCATGGGTTTGACTTTGACCGAAAAACGGTTGCAAAAACGCAGGAGCCGGCATCGGAACTGGTGCAGGCGACGAACTAAACACAAACCCTGCAGATGCAGCATCTCCACCCCATGACACCATTCTTGAAAACCCACTGGGTTGGTTATCGGGCCAACCCGACCCAGACCCATCAAAATACATACTTTGATTATTATTATTATTATTATTATTATTACTAGTATGCCCTTGTTCTTGATGGTGGTTTTGAAGAATTGGATCTTGAAATGATTGAAGTGAAAGCCTTAGATCTTGATTTCTACTGCTAGTTCTAGATAACAAATCTTGATGATGAAATTGAGTATTATTATTAGGTGGGTGGTTTGATGAAGCACCCATTGGAAAAAAAGACTTGATAGTATCAGCAATAGAATCAGAATCAAGTGATGGAGGTAAAAAGCTAGAATTTTGAGAATTACCCATTTGAGTATCAACAATATTATCACCTGGGTGTTGCTCAAATTCCCTGAATTGTTGATGGTTTGTGTTTTTTTGATCTGGGGTTTGCTCAAAATCCTGAATTGCTGCGTTTGTTCTTCCTCCTGTTGCTACAGCAGTAGGCTTCCATGCTGGCAGCTCAGCGAGTTCATCAATGGCGGTTTTTGCTTTCTTAATAAGCCAATCAACAGCTTTACTTGGTCTATCATAACCCAATCTATCTTGTACATCATAAAATTGTATAGCTGTATGAGCTGAAAGTCGAACACGGCGGTCTCTAGGGCCTTTTGCTGTACATACTTTACTATGTCTATCTTTCCGGCCGGTGGACCGTACAATGTGACCGCCCTGAACTTCAACAATCTCGCCGACGCCGGTACCGGAGGTTCTTAACCCTAATCTTGATGACCCAGTTGGTGGTTGTGGTTGTTGCTGTTGTTGTTGAAGTTGTTGGTTGTAATGATAACTTTCTCCCATTTTTTCCGGTGCACATTCTTCGCCGGGAAAAGGTGAAAAGGACCGTTTTTTCTGCCCCGGAGCAGCTACGCCGCCGTGGAGGACACGGTGGTGGTTGTCGGGAGATGGCGTTTCTTGATTTTGTTGAAGCTGATGATGATTTTGATGGAATCCATGAAAACCTATTTGATGAATCTTTTGAGGATCCAGAATCAGACCCTTGTGATGATGATTATGTATAAACTTCTCTTGTTCCAGCTTTTTTATTAAAAAAATAGAAATTAAAAATCAAGAAAGATAGCCTATAAAGTTACTAAATTACAGAATTCTAATCTAAAATTCAGCTCATAATCAAATTCCATTTCAAGAAAGAAAAACCCTATAAAGGTTTTAATTTTTTTTATTTATTTAAAGGTCTACAAATTTAAGTCTAACCCATCTCTCCCCTCTTTAGCGTATGATAAAGTGTGAAATAAATAACAAATTTAAACTGGTAGAGTGTTGAATGAGAGAGAACAAGGGCAGGGAGAAATAGTAGTAAGATTTGTATTTGTAGAAACTAGAAATCAAATTCAAGAAAGAAGGGAAGAGAGGAGGGAGAAGGAGGAACGGGTTTTATGTAGAATTAATTAATTAATTAAATTAAAAAATTTAAATTTGTTATAAAATATCTAGATTGTGTTATAAAATATCTAGATTGGATGTTAATTTTATTATTATTATATTTCTTGCATAGTAATATTTTATACTATAAATAGACATGTATGGTAACCATTTAAGGTGTACCATTTCTCTTGAAATATCAATATCAATATTTCTTCTCTCTTTCTTCTCTCTTTTTCTCTCCTTGTTCTTATAACCATTAAAGGTAGTTATAAGCCTACTGAATTATAACACGTTATCAGCACGAAGTGCTCCATATAATCAAGGTTTATCTAAGCAAGCACAAGTCACTAATCAAGGTAAGAAATTCTTTAACGATATCTTCTATTATTTATTAGTAAGGTCAATGGCGGAGCTAGTAGGGGGACTTTGGGGTGCCCAGCCTCCGCTAATCGTGTTAAGAATATAGAGTACTAATTATGTATATGGCGAAAAAATATTTGAAGTCCGGTCCTGGGAATTGCAGGTGGGGTTTGGTAAAAGATTTAATAGACACGATGAGTTTTTATTATCTTTTTGTTAAAATCCCTTAACTAGTGTATTCCACACTCTTTTACTCCCTCAAATTTTATAATATAAAAATTAAACCCCAAATGTTAATGTATACATAAGTACTCCGTTTTTGTTATAAATGAAACAGAAATCTAAATGTCAATATATCACATATTTCAACCTCATATACTTTTATGTTGTTTACACTAAAAATCTAAGAGTCAATTTTTATCACTATGTCTCACATGTAAGTTTACACTAAAAATAATTTCTCAATTTTCGCTTTTCAATTATGATACTTTTTATGTTGTTCGATATAATTTTATATTTCTATTTAAAAGTAAATGAAGCCTCCCTTAACGGAAATTTCTGGCTCCGCCTCTGAGTAAGGTAAATATTATTATCATCATAAGTAAAATTATATTTCTGCAATCTAACTTTTACTAACTTCACTAACATTTATATTTATGTTATTTAAGTTATATATATGGTCGGTTATACCACCTGAATTATAATTCCATAATCTAACTTTTACTAACTTCACTAACATTTATATTTATGTTATTTAAGTTATATATATATGGTCGGTTATACCACCTGAATTATATTTTCTGTAATCTAACTCTTATTAACTTCACTAACATTTATGTTTATGTTAATAAGACCTCATGATTGTACGCAACACGTCATTTGACAACACGGTACTTTATGTACGTAACACGTCATTTGACAACACGGTACCATGGGTCAAGATTAATTCCGATCAATACGAATACGATGGGGTCTTTATATGTTATCTAACATTTATGATTACTTATGCAATTAATCATTATTTATTTCATGCATACTAATGTTTATTCTTAAATTTATAATCTTAAAAGTTAAAATAAAATAAAAAGGTAGTTTGTATTTTTATTAAAAGTAAATCTTAAAAGTTAAAATAAGAAAAAGTAGTTTGTACTTTTATTAAAAGTAAATCTTAAAAGTTAAAATACAAAAAGTAGTTTGTATTTTTATTAAAAGTAAATCTTAAAAGTTAAAATAAGAAAAAGTATTTTGTACTTTTATTAAAAGTAAATCTTAAAGGTTAAAATACAAAAAGTAGTTTGTATTTTTATTAAAAGTAAATCTTAAAAGTTAAAATAAAAAAAAAGTAGTTTGTATTTTTATTAAAAGTAAATCTTAAAAGTTAAAAAAAAAAGATACAAAACACACATACACAAAATGCTATTTTTCTTTCTCATTTTCAAGTAACCAAAATACTTGAAATCTATAATTGGGTTCGGTTTTGGTGGAAATAAGGAAGAAGAAAAGATCCGTTAAGTAGAAGGTATAGATCGAAGCAAGGTTGGAACTTTGGGTGTCTACCGTTTAGAGGAACTCTTCTTTGAGTTTTCAAATTCGATTTTCAAAAGGCTACAAAGGTTGTATTCTAATCTTCTCTCGTTCGATTTCGTTAATTTGTTTTGTTTACTAAAGTTTTGTACAATGATCCGTGGAAGAGTATGATTTTATAAAGTTTTAAAAAATGCTTCCGCTCGCTTTGAATTAGTATCATACTCCAATAGGTATTTGGTTCACTATCTAAACAAATTTGATTTACATAATCCATTTTCTTAAAAGAATTCACACTATTTATTTTATGATGAGAGATTATATGTGTTAATTAAGATGAAAGAGAAGTATAAAGAAAAGAAACACTGCATATATACTTATAAACAAACCAAATAAAAAGGGTATACAAACAAAGCATAGTAATGTAAAACTATTTTCTAATGCCTAATTGTCTAATAATAAAAGGGACACTAACTTGTCTAATAAAAGGGACTCTGATTTGGCGGTACAGAGCCAAACCTTCTAACCTTGAAGATAATGTTCAAATCTTAGAAATGAGACGAAGATTATTTCAAAGAATGAGACAAAGATTGCTCGGTGTAATTGTCTTTCAAAAATAGAAAAAATAAGTAAGGAAATGAAAATGGACATAAATTATTTATGTGTATACAAAGAGCCATAAGCATTATATTAGACTGTTTCTAACCGTGACGGTGACATCAAAGGCAAGTGATGTAATTTTTGGTGATGTGGCAAGGTCAAGAGACGAAGTTAAATAAATGGGGAGTTAAAAAAAATAGTCAAATTGTTTCAACGAACAAGGGTTCAATTGGATGTCTCTTAAAAAAAAAAATCCAAATTTCCAGTTATTTGATTAAAAAAAAAAAATCCACGGGTACGGGTGATGGATCCAATGGATCCGCATCCACGACCCGCGGGTGCTATCCCTAATTGTGACAAGTACGAATCAACTAAAAGTCTAAAAGATAAATGCTCTTATAGGGATCAAATTGTCATAACCCGTCCTTAACCATAAGAACGCGTTAGATAACGTATGATTTCATTGCGAGGTATTGACCTCTATATGAGACATTTTTAAAAGAAAAACTGCATATATTATACATTACAAACCACAACCATTATTTTTGTTACAAGCTTAAGACAATAAAAAGAAGATTAACGTTTAGCGATAATCTTCGACTTACAAACTTTACAAATGATGACAACAACACGGTTTCTAGCATATTTTACAATACAACATCTCGGATATGCAGTTTTATTTTTGACACAAACATGCGTACGCAAGATCCTGGTTAGATCCAACATGATGCAGCGGAAGCTTTAGAAATCACCTGAGAATAGACATGTTTTAAAAAGGTCAACATAAAGTTGGTGAGATATAGGTTTAATGCCGGCAGCAATATATATATAGACCACAAGATTTCGTATATAAACAGTTTAATAAAAGTATTCTAAGTGGTTGAGCACTTGGTAACCATACTTAACATTTTCACGTCGCATATTCCCTTTAATATGAAATCTTACTACACCGTACCAAGTGTAGTCACAAAACGAAGTACTGTGCAACCGTTGAATACTGGTCGTCCAGTCCGGTTGGGGTTGTCAGGCCCGATAGATCTATCAACAGGATTCGCGTTTACAATACCGCTGTAAATATTAGTTACCAAGCTACAGGGAAGTATGCCAGTGGTACAACTCAACGTAGAACATATTTTTCAGTTACTTGTGTCCATATCGTAAAACATAAAATACATGTATTCTCATCCCGAAATATTTAGAGTTTAAAAGTGGGACTATATACTCACTCTTGTCTTGATGATATATATAATTTGACTCGGTCTTCCGGTTGATATCACGAACCTAACCATATATAATATATCAATATGTTTTCATTTTAAAACAAACGTTATATATATATATACTTGTTATACTTTTAATATTTTGAATATTTCCTTAGTCCGTAGTTAGCATTTCGATGTTAGTAATTCAATTTTAATGGTTCATTTTTAGATGTTTAATATACCCGCAATAAACAAAACCCCCAACGAAATAAATAAAACCCCATCGTATATGTATTGGTTGAGATTAATCTTGACCCACGGTACCGGTGTTGTCAAATGACGTATTGCGTACATAAAGTACCGGTGTTGTCAAATGACGTGTTGCGTACAAACATGGGATCTTATGATTAATCTTCTCGTGTTGCTTACGGGTGATCCTGAACCATATGAAATTGAATTATGAGTACATATATATAAAATATCATGTTATCTTATAAAGATGTGATTTTATGTAAATTTTTCCAATGAATCCCGAAGTCAATTAAGTTTTGGATAACCAATTTTGTTTCGGTCATAGTTTCTTCGTTACAAGTCCGTTTTCGTTGATTCAAATTGCCATCTTCTTGGATCGAGTTCTTCTATAAGACTATGAACTGTAAATACCTTGGTTTGTATTCAAAATCATACGGCATAGATGAAAGTTTAGTGAAACATATGAAGTTAAACATTTTTGTTACAACAAAATCATTTAATGACCATTTTTCCAAAAATACTTATACTTTGAAAAACCAAGTTTTACCTTGTTAAATTAACATATAAATAAGTTATGTTACATGTCTTGAAGTATTTTAAAAGTTAAGTTAGAAGGATCTATTTAGTTTGCAAACAAGTTTGAAAACATTCAAACTATGTTCTTGTTGTTAAACTTTTGTACCACAAAATAAGATAGCTATATATATGAATTGAATAAGGTTATGAACATAGATTCTACCTCAAGTTCCTTGGATAAGTTTGCTGTAAAAGAGGAGTAAGAAGCTAGAATCAAAAGGGTGATAGAAGTGGATGAAAGATTGGAAGTAAGTTGGTGTTCTTGGAAGGTTTTCTTGAAGTGTTTTTGTAAGAGTTTTCTTATGGTGTTTTAGTATGGTTTTTATGGCTAGATCTTCTTGGTTATTTGCTGGATTGTTATGGAGTTTAGAGAGTAAGAAAGAGTGTGTGTTTTTGATAAGAAAATGGTAGTAAAAATGGATCAAAATGAGCATGTATATATACACCAAAAAAAACGTGTAACATGGTGTATATGGACAAAATTTCAAGTGATAATTTTATGTATCTAGTCCTAATTGCTTCCAAGTTCAATTACCTAGCCCTCATGGCATGAATAATGGCTGGTTAGGTGGTGATTTTGATGTGTATTTACTATTAGTAAATACGTATAGGAGCTTGGTATGATATGAGTACAAATACTCTAGGTATACGTATAGAAATTTTGTGAAAAATGGAATGAGGATTCAAATATAGCTATCTTTTGTGAATACACTTATATGGTTTTATGTATTTAAGTCTTTAAAAGTGATTAAATACATTACTTATACAATATATGTATAAACATTATATGTCTTAAGTATTTATGTCAAATAACGTTACGTATAGTTATCGTTTTGAAAACTTAAGTTAGTAGTTTCAAAATACACATATAACTTGTTGTTATTAATACAAAATGAGATATTAAAACATTTATTAATCATGTTAAATATGTATATATACATTTATATACACAAACGTATAATTATCATATATTGTATAGTTCGTGATATCATCGGTCAAACTAGACGGTCAAACGTTGTGTAAAACTCTTTTCGGAAACATAAGTCTCAACAATTTGGATTGCTTATCAAGTTGGTAATGTTTAATTTATGTAAATATCAATCTTATAAGTATAGAACGATCGAAAAAGTGCGGGTCGTTACATTACCTCCCCGTTAAATAAATTTCGTCCCGAAATTTTAAAATTGTACCTATTTTGCGTCATCGAGAAACAAGTGTGGATACTTTTGCTTCATCTGATCCTCTCGTTCCCAAGTAAACTCGGGACCTCTTCTATCATTCCAACGAACCTTAACAATCGGTATATTGCTCTGTTTGAGCTGTTTAACTTCACGGTCCATGATTTCAATTGGTTCTTCGACGAATTGTAGTTTCTCGTCGACATGGATTTCTTCAAGAGGAATGGTGAGGTCTTCCTTTGCAAGACACTTCTTAAGGTTTGAGACGTGAAAGGTATTATGTACTCCGGCGAGTTGTTGCGGTAACTCGAGTCGATAAGCTACCGGTCCAATGCGTTCGATGATCTTAAACGGGCCTACGTACCTTGGGTTCAGTTTACCCCTTTTTCCAAAACGTATCACACCTTTCCAAGGTGACACCTTTAGCATAACCATGTCCCCGACCTGAAACTCTAATGGTTTCCTTCGGACATCGGCGTAGCTCTTTTGGCGACTGCGGGCTGTTTTTAATCTCTCCTTGATTTGCACTATCTTCTCAGTCGTTTCATGTATGATCTCGGGACCAGTTAATTGTCGATCTCCTACTTCATTCCAACAGATAGGAGATCTACACTTCCTTCCATACAATGCTTCGAATGGCGCAGCTCCAATGCTCGCATGATAACTATTATTATACGAGAATTCTGCTAACGGTAGATATTTATCCCATCCGTTTCCAAAATCGATCACACATGCCCTGAGCATGTCTTCAAGAGTCTGAATTGTTCTTTCACTCTGCCCGTCGGTCTGCGGATGATATGCGGTACTCATATCCAAACGAGTTCCTAGTGCCTCCTGTAGTGATTGCCAAAACTTTGAGGTAAATCTACTATCACGATCGGATATAATGGAAATAGGTATTCCATGCCTTGAAACAACTTCCTTTATATACAATCGTAATAGTTTCTCCATTCTATCTGTTTCCTTTATAGGCAAGAAATGTGCAGACTTGGTGAGACGATCAACAATCACCCAAATGGTGTCGTATCCCCAGGCAGTCTTTGGTAACTTTGTGATGAAATCCATGGTAATACCATCCCATTTCCATTCTGGGATTTCTGGTTGTTGAAGTAACCCTGACGGCTTTTGATGTTCTGCTTTGACTTTAGAACAAGTTAAACACTCCCCAACATATGTTGCAACGTCGGTCTTTAAATTAGGCCACCAATAACGTGTCTTAAGATCTTGATACATCTTTCCAACTCCAGGATGTATCGAGTATCTTGTCTTATGTGCCTCGTTCAATATCAACTTCCTTAATCCACCCAACTTCGGTACCCAAATACGATTTGCAAAATACCGAATTCCATCTTCCCGTACAACAAGTTGTTTCTCGTACTTTTTCATTATTTCATTCTTTATGTTTTCTTCATTGAGTGCTTCTCGTTGAACTTCTTTGATTTGTGAGTTGAGATTCATACGAATTTTTATGTTCATTGCTCGAACTCGAATTGGTTCTCGTTCTTTTCTGCTTAAAGCATCAGCCACCACATTCGCCTTCCCAGGATGATAACGAATTTCACAATCATAGTCGTTTATTAACTCGACCCACCTACGTTGCCTCATGTTCAATTGTTTCTGATCAAAAATATGTTGAAGGCTTTTATGATCAGTAAACACAGTGAATTTAACCCCATACAAGTAGTGTCTCCACATCTTCAATGCAAACACGACTGCTCCCAATTCTAGATCATGCGTCGTATAATTTCGCTCGTGAATCTTCAATTGTCGGGATGCAAATGCAATAACTTTCTTCCGTTGCATAAGAACACAACCAAAACCTTGTCGCGAAGCGTCACAATATATTTCAAAATCATCGTTCCCTTCTGGTAACGATAAAATAGGCGCCGTAGTTAACTTCTTCTTCAGTATTTGAAATGCGTTCTCCTGCTCCGAGGTCCATTCGTATTTCTTCCCTTTTTGCGTTAATGCTGTCAACGGCTTAGCTATTCGGGAAAAATCTTGAATAAACCTTCTATAATAACCGGCTAAACCCAAAAATTGGCGTATCTGTGTTGGTGTCTTAGGAGTCTCCCATTTTTCAATAGCTTCAGTTTTTGCTGGATCAACCTGAATTCCTTCGCTATTAACAACGTGACCAAGAAATTGCACTTCTTTCAACCAGAAAGCACACTTAGAAAATTTAGCATAAAGTTGTTCTTTTCTCAACAACTCCAGTATCAACCTTAAATGCTCTTCATGCTCTTGCTCACTCTTGGAATAGATAAGAATATCATCAATGAAAACGATAACAAACTTATCTAAATACGGACTACAAACTCGATTCATGAGGTCCATGAATACAGCTGGCGCATTCGTCAATCCAAACGGCATAACCAAAAATTCGTAATGACCATAACGTGTCCGAAAAGCAGTTTTCGGAATATCCTCTTCTTTGACGCGTAGTTGATGATAGCCCGATCTTAAGTCGATTTTCGAATAAACACATGATCCTTGCAATTGATCAAATAAGTCATCAATTCTCGGTAGTGGATACCGATTCTTGATAGTTAACTTATTTAATTCACGATAGTCTATACACATCCTAAAAGATCCATCTTTCTTCTTAACAAACAAAATTGGAGCTCCCCACGGTGAAGTACTCGGTCGTATGAATCCACGGTCCAGTAATTCTTTTAACTGACTTTGAAGTTCTTTTAACTCGGACGGTGCAAGTCTATATGGAGCACGAGCCACTGGTGCAGCTCCTGGTACTAAATCTATTTGAAATTCTACCGATCTAAATGGAGGTAATCCCGGCAATTCTTCCGGAAAAACTTCAGGAAAATCTCTTGCCACAGGCACGTCGTTGATGCACTTTTCTTTCTTTTCGACTTTATTAACATGTGCTAAAATAGCGTAACATCCCTTTTCTAAACACTTCTTGGCTTTCAAACAGCTAATGAGTTTTAGCTTTGAATTACCCTTCTCTCCATAAATCATCACCGGTATTTTATCCTTACCAGGAATACGAATTGCCTTCTTAGCACAAACAACTTCCGCTCCTATTTTGGACATCCAGTCCATGCCGACTATTACATCAAAACCTCCTAATTCTACGGGTATTAAGTCGATTTTAAACGTTTCTCCGGCTAGATTTATTTCACAACCACGACAAATTTTATCGGCTTTAATTAGTTTACCATTAGCTAACTCAATCAAGTACTTAGCATCTAGAGGTAATGATGAACAATTCAATTTAGTGTAAAAATTTCTACACACATAACTTCTATCGGCGCCAGTATCAAATAAAATAGATGCTGATAAGTTATTAATGGTAAACGTACCCGTAACAAGCTCCGGGTCTTCTCGTGCCTCTCTAGCATTAATAACAAACGCTCTTCCACGTGCAGGTCCGCCATTCTGATTCGGGCACTGGCTCTTATAATGACCTTGTTTTCCACACCCAAAACAAGTAATGTTAGCCAAAGCAGTTCTATTTGTGTTGGTGGCAGGAGTCTTGTTACCATTTGCATTTGTAACGAGAGCCTTACAATCTTCAGCAAGATGTCCCTGTCGATTGCATTTGGTGCACAACACACTACAGTAACCAAAGTGATGTTTGTGACAACGGTTGCATAAAGGACTTTGTCCTTTGTAACCAAAGCCTGAACCGCTACCCGCACCTTTCGGGGTTTCTGGTTTCTTAAAAGATTGCTGTTGGTAACCTCGATCATAATTTCCGTTCCACTTCCTTTTGTTACTTGATACCTTCACCTCAGTAGTGAATGCTTTCTTATCCAGAATGACCTGATCCATTAACTCGTTCGCCATGGTTATAGCTTCATGAATTGTCTTAGGTTTCGACGCCGTAACGTTTGCCTTGACCTTCTTGGGCAAACCACCTTTGTACATTTCAATCTTCCGTGCTTCGGTTGGAACCAATTCAGGACATAGTAAAACCAATTCCATGAATCGCTGATTGTAGTTGGTGATTTCAGTACCAACCACCTTCAAACTTCGTAACTCATCTTCTAACTTAATAACCTCATTCCTTGGACAATACTCGGTGATTATCATCGCTTTGAATTCTTCCCATGGAGTATCATAAGCTACATCTCCTCCTACCGCCTTCACATAATTCTTCCACCATGTGAGTGCACTATCTTGTAAAGTGCACGATGCAAACTTGGTCATGTCTTTTTCATCACAACCACTGATTTTGAACACCGTCTCCATCTTTTCTATCCATCGGGTTAAACCGATCGGTCCTTCCGTTCCACTGAATGATGAGGGCTTGCAAGCTTGAAACGTCTTGTAGGAGCATCCTACACGAGGATTTGGGTTAACTGCAGCAGCTCTTGCAGCCTCAACCCATAACATTCTGTCGTTCACTCGCTGGTTGATGAGTTCCTCGAGTTCTTGTTCCGTCATTCGATTCAATCGCGCCATTTCCTAATGAAAGAAAATAATTATTCACATGGAATATTATAGATGTAGTGTGTATTTATAGTACATTTATAGCTTGTTAATAATATGAACCAGGTATTATTATAAAAGCCTTTTCTTCTTATTAGCGTTTTATAATTATATCTAGGGTAGTACTTACCCGTTAATGTTCATACTTAATAGCTTAGTACAGAACCAATTACTACAATCTAAATAATACTTAACCATGGAAAATTATTGCATTTCATACTTCGCTATTTTACATATGCTTACATCAAACTTTAAACAAACCACACTAATAATATTATACAAAACATTATGTGATTCCATGGTTTAATACGGCAGCGCATCATTTGGTCTATTTCCCAAAACATTTATGTCCAGGGAATCCCCCAACGCGAATCCTAGCTGTCTCCCTACGTTTTGGCTGAGGTGCCGAAGAACTAGATGCGGGGATAGCACTAATAGGAATAGCGGGGATAGGGGTGGTAGTGTTGAGTGGAATTGGTGCCACTTCATTCTCATTAAACTCGGGATTTGGATTTTCTAATTCATTAGCCTTTCGTTTCTTTCCTAGTTCGAACTCGTCTTTTGTAATTTCCTGTATTTCTTCCTCGGGTTCACTTTCCTCCTCGGGTTCACTTTCCTCCTCGGGTTCACTTTCCTCCTCGGGTTCACTTTCCGATATTTCTATAGTTGGTTCATCCGGAAATTGTGAGTCTTCCCCAAAAATACCACTTTCGTCATCGGATATGTTAATGACTGAAACACAATCTGAAGGTTCTGATTCGGAGTCGCTGAATGTGATAATAAGTTTCGAGCCCGACATCTATCACACAACAACTAACCCATTAGTACTTACATAATATTTACACATAAATTTTAACCAACAGTGATAAGCAATGGTTTTTTTTTTTTTTTTTTTTTTTTTTTTTTTTTTTTTTTTTTTAAATCAGACCCGGTCAAAGTCCAGACTTTACTAATGTATCCTAACGACTTCTCGGTTAGACACACTAATGCAAACCTGGTTCGCTAAGACCAACGCTCTGATACCACATGTCATAACCCGTCCTTAACCATAAGAACGCGTTAGATAACGTATGATTTCATTGCGAGGTATTGACCTCTATATGAGACATTTTTAAAAGAAAAACTGCATATATTATACATTACAAACCACAACCATTATTTTTGTTACAAGCTTAAGACAATAAAAAGAAGATTAACGTTTAGCGATAATCTTCGACTTACAAACTTTACAAATGATGACAACAACACGGTTTCTAGCATATTTTACAATACAACATCTCGGATATGCAGTTTTATTTTTGACACAAACATGCGTACGCAAGATCCTGGTTAGATCCAACATGATGCAGCGGAAGCTTTAGAAATCACCTGAGAATAGACATGTTTTAAAAAGGTCAACATAAAGTTGGTGAGATATAGGTTTAATGCCGGCAGCAATATATATATAGACCACAAGATTTCGTATATAAACAGTTTAATAAAAGTATTCTAAGTGGTTGAGCACTTGGTAACCATACTTAACATTTTCACGTCGCATATTCCCTTTAATATGAAATCTTACTACACCGTACCAAGTGTAGTCACAAAACGAAGTACTGTGCAACCGTTGAATACTGGTCGTCCAGTCCGGTTGGGGTTGTCAGGCCCGATAGATCTATCAACAGGATTCGCGTTTACAATACCGCTGTAAATATTAGTTACCAAGCTACAGGGAAGTATGCCAGTGGTACAACTCAACGTAGAACATATTTTTCAGTTACTTGTGTCCATATCGTAAAACATAAAATACATGTATTCTCATCCCGAAATATTTAGAGTTTAAAAGTGGGACTATATACTCACTCTTGTCTTGATGATATATATAATTTGACTCGGTCTTCCGGTTGATATCACGAACCTATCCATATATAATATATCAATATGTTTTCATTTTAAAACAAACGTTATATATATATATACTTGTTATACTTTTAATATTTTGAATATTTCCTTAGTCCGTAGTTAGCATTTCGATGTTAGTAATTCAATTTTAATGGTTCATTTTTAGATGTTTAATATACCCGCAATAAACAAAACCCCCAACGAAATAAATAAAACCACATCGTATATGTATTGGTTGAGATTAATCTTGACCCACGGTACCGGTGTTGTCAAATGACGTATTGCGTACATAAAGTACCGGTGTTGTCAAATGACGTGTTGCGTACAAACATGGGATCTTATGATTAATCTTCTCGTGTTGCTTACGGGTGATCCTGAACCATATGAAATTGAATTATGAGTACATATATATATAATATCATGTTATCTTATAAAGATGTGATTTTATGTAAATTTTTCCAATGAATCCCGAAGTCAATTAAGTTTTGGATAACCAATTTTGTTTCGGTCATAGTTTCTTCGTTACAAGTCCGTTTTCGTTGATTCAAATTGCCATATTCTTGGATCGAGTTCTTCTATAAGACTATGAACTGTAAATACCTTGGTTTGTATTCAAAATCATACGGCATAGATGAAAGTTTAGTGAAACATATGAAGTTAAACATTTTTGTTACAACAAAATCATTTAATGACCATTTTTCCAAAAATACTTATACTTTGAAAAACCAAGTTTTACCTTGTTAAATTAACATATAAATAAGTTATGTTACATGTCTTGAAGTATTTTAAAAGTTAAGTTAGAAGGATCTATTTAGTTTGCAAACAAGTTTGAAAACATTCAAACTATGTTCTTGTTGTTAAACTTTTGTACCACAAAATAAGATAGCTATATATATGAATTGAATAAGGTTATGAACATAGATTCTACCTCAAGTTCCTTGGATAAGTTTGCTGTAAAAGAGGAGTAAGAAGCTAGAATCAAAAGGGTGATAGAAGTGGATGAAAGATTGGAAGTAAGTTGGTGTTCTTGGAAGGTTTTCTTGAAGTGTTTTTGTAAGAGTTTTCTTATGGTGTTTTAGTATGGTTTTTATGGCTAGATCTTCTTGGTTATTTGCTGGATTGTTATGGAGTTTAGAGAGTAAGAAAGAGTGTGTGTTTTTGATAAGAAAATGGTAGTAAAAATGGATCAAAATGAGCATGTATATATACACCAAAAAAAACGTGTAACATGGTGTATATGGACAAAATTTCAAGTGATAATTTTATGTATCTAGTCCTAATTGCTTCCAAGTTCAATTACCTAGCCCTCATGGCATGAATAATGGCTGGTTAGGTGGTGATTTTGATGTGTATTTACTATTAGTAAATACGTATAGGAGCTTGGTATGATATGAGTACAAATACTCTAGGTATACGTATAGAAATTTTGTGAAAAATGGAATGAGGATTCAAATATAGCTATCTTTTGTGAATACACTTATATGGTTTTATGTATTTAAGTCTTTAAAAGTGATTAAATACATTACTTATACAATATATGTATAAACATTATATGTCTTAAGTATTTATGTCAAATAACGTTACGTATAGTTATCGTTTTGAAAACTTAAGTTAGTAGTTTCAAAATACACATATAACTTGTTGTTATTAATACTAAATGAGATATTAAAACATTTATTAATCATGTTAAATATGTATATATACATTTATATACACAAACGTATAATTATCATATATTGTATAGTTCGTGATATCATCGGTCAAACTAGACGGTCAAACGTTGTGTAAAACTCTTTTCGGAAACATAAGTCTCAACAATTTGGATTGCTTATCAAGTTGGTAATGTTTAATTTATGTAAATATCAATCTTATAAGTATAGAACGATCGAAAAAGTGCGGGTCGTTACACAAATGTTCACAATAATTGCCTAAGCTAGATATGAAACAAATAGTTCATCAAAAAAAAATATGCATCTAAAGCTTCTACTGAAAATTAATGTGCAAGGTACAACATATAACTATATGGTCAAATTCATTTGAGCCTTCGGAGTCACAAGTATATGATGTATATATATTATTCAATTAACAAAATAGTAAATCGAAATTAATTCATATGAATAGTAAAACGAAATTAATTAATTTACTATTCACATAAAAAACGCATATTATAAAAGCGCATATGATGAAAACCGCATATGATGAAAAGCGCAGCGTATATGATAAAAAGCGAATATGATGAAAAGCACATCGCATATGATTAAAAGCGCATATGATTAAAAGCGCATATGGTAAAAAACACAGCGCATATGGTGAAAAACACAGCGCATATGATTAAAAGCGTATATGGTGAAAAGGATATATGATAAAAAAACACATATGGTGATTTATAAAAAAAAAAAAAACACATATGGTGATTAATGGAAAACACATATGGTGATTAATGAAAAGTATATTGTGAAAAAGAATCACAAATATTTCTTGAAAGAATTCAAGGTAAGATATATGAACCAATTCATCCATCATGTGAACCATTTTGATATTTCATGGTTCTAATAGACGCATCTAGCGGATGGTCTCATATTTGTATGTTATCAAGCCGTAATATGGCATTTGCAAAGTTTCTTGCACAAATTATTAAATTGAGAACACATTATTCTGATTACACCATTAAAAGGATGAGACTTGATAATGCTAGTGAGTTAACATCTCAAGTATTTAATGATCATTATATATCTACAGGGATTGTTGTTGAACATCCAGTTGCTCATGTGCATACACAAAATTGGTTTAGCTAAATCAATAGATAAACGCTTGCAGCTAATAACTAGACAATTGATAATGAGTACAAAACTATCAATATTTATATATGGACATGTAAATTTACATGCTGCGACATTAATTCGCATTATACCATGTGGAAGTCATAAATATTTTCACTTACTACTTGATTTTGGCCAAGAGCCAAATATTTTCCACCGTAGAACATTGGTTGTACAGTGTATGTTCCAATTGTATCACCACAACACAATAAAATGTTTTTTTCAAAGAAAGATGGTAATATATTTTGGATATAAAACATCTTCAATCATAAGATATACTGAACCCATGATGGGTGATGTTTTTACAGCACGTTTTGCTGATTGTCATTTTAATAAAACATTGTTCTCAAGATTAGGGGGTGAAGTAAAAAAAATAATAAAATGATGCTTCATGATGTGAACATCAATTAAGGTATATTGAACTCGCACAAAAGAATGTGAAACGAAAGTTCAAAAAATAATGCATATGCAAGAACTTGCAAATTAATTACTTTATGCATTTACAGATAAAAAAAAAGGTGACTAAATCATATATACCAGCGATAAATGCTTCAGCTCGAACTGAAATTCCAAAAGCTGGCAATAATGTCACTGTTGAGTCTTTGCCACGCATCAAACGTGGAAGATCAATTGGTTCCGAAGATAAAAATCCTCGAAAAAGAAAATCAGCTGATAATGAGGTAAAAGAAAGTGTTCAAGAAGAACCACAAATCAATATTCCTTCTGCAGAGGATATTGATAAATGTAAATACTAAAATTGCGATAAATTATGCAATATTATGGAACCGAAATGAAATTAAAATCTCTATGAGATATTTTCATATAATGTTACAATGACATCATGAATAAAGATGATGATCTGGAACTAAAATCTGTCATTGAATATACAAAATGGACATGATTGAGCTCAATGGAAAGGAACAATACGAGCTGAATTAGAATCGCTCGATAAAAGAAAAGTTTTCGGATCAATCGTTATCACTTTTAAAGATGTGAAACGTATGGGATACAAATGAATTTTTATCCGAAAAGAAATGTGCAAATGAAGTTACAAGGAAAACTAGACTTGTAACTCAATATTTCCCACAAAGACCATAAATGAATTAGGAGGAAAACTTATCCTCCTGTAATGGATACAATTACTTATTAGATACTTAATCAACCTGGTAGTTATTTAAATGCATCTCATGAATGTTGTTACTACTTATCTGTATGGATCACTTAATAATGATATATATGAATATACCTAAAGAGTTAAGGTATCATAAGCATCTAATGTAAAACCCAAGGGAATATATTCCATTAAATCACAAAGATTTTTAAATGGGTTTATACAAACGGGACGTATGTGGTATAACCGATTAGATGACTACTTGATAAAAAAAGGGTATAAATATAAACTTATTTTGCACGTATGTTTTATAAAAACAATGTTCGGATATGAGATCGTAGTTGTTTATGTCAATGTTCTTAACATCATATGAACAAATAAAGAGATCTATGAAATCATTCAACTTCTAAAGAATTATTTTGAAATGAAAGATCTTGAAAAAACCAAGTATTACCTTGGATTGCAAATTGAGCATATGCCTAATGATTTACTTGTACATCAAACAACTTATACCGAAAAGATTTTAAAACATTTTTTTTAAAGACAAACTCATTGTTGTTAGATCATTCAATATTGACACTGATCTATTTCATCCCTGCGAAGATCATGAAAATCTTAACAGATCGGAAGTTCCATATTTTAGTGCAATTGAGGTTCTTATGTATCTTATAGATTGTACAAGACCTGACATTTCTCTTGCAGTTAATTTGTTGGCAAGATTCAGCTCAAATGACAATGGAGCGGGATCAAACACATATTTTGATACCCTTGAGAAACTGCTGATTTAAAATTATTTTATTCTAACGTTTCAAAACAAGATTTGGTTGATTATGTATATACAGGTCATTCATCAAATCCTCATAAAGATAAATCTCAAACTCGATATGTATTCCTAAATGGAGGTACCACAAAATCATGGCGTTCTTAAAACAAACACTTGTTGCAACATCATCAAATCATGACGAAGTGATTGCATTATATGAAACTACTCGAAAATTTGTTTGGTTGAGATCAATGACACAAATCATTATTGATTCTTGTGGACTAGAACGCTATAAAAGACTAACAACTATCTTCACCAACAACTATATATGAAGATAATGCAGCTTGCATAATACAAATGAAAGAAGAGTATCAAAAGTGACTGAACAAAATATAAATACTGACGAGGCGCCAAAGCCATAGACGGTCTTAACGGTCATAAGTTTGATGGGAAAGAATGGTATATTGGTAAGGCTCAGAAAAGACTACAAGGGAATAGGAATTGAAACAAGGGTTTGAGCAAACCATGAAGGAGACTGTAGACAAATCACAGGGGCTAAACTTGTACATAAAAGATTTAGATGATACAGTTTCAAATGAAAACCTCAGATTCTTCTCATATACTCAAGATCTCGTAAAAGACAACCAGATTAAAATGAGATACGTTCAATCAACAACTCTGCTGATCTTTATACCAAAGCACTGCCAACTGCTATTTTCAGAACACACGTTCATAATATTGGCATGAGGCATGTTCAGAAGATGTAACAACTCAGGCGTTGCCTACTTGAGGGGGAGTCAACTCTATGCTGCACTCTTTTTCCCTTAGCTAAAGTTTTATCCCAATGGGTTTTCTTTAGCAAGGTTTTTAACGAGGCAGTACTAGTTATTCTCTAATAAAATTGTCATCCAAGGGGGAGTGTTATAAAATATCTAGATTGTGTTATAAAATATCTAGATTGGATGTTAATTTTATTATTATTATATTTCTTGCATAGTAATATTTTATACTATAAATAGACATGTATGGTAACCATTTAAGGTGTACCATTTCTCTTGAAATATCAATATCAATATTTCTTCTCTCTTTCTTCTCTCTTTTTCTCTCCTTGTTCTTATAACCATTAAAGGTAGTTATAAGCCTACTGAATTATAACAAAATTATTGAATTTGATAAATTTATTACTAGTGTATTATGTACAACTAGAAGACATGCGTTGCACGGCTTGTCTCAAATTTTACTATTTTAAAAATTTATGTTCCGAATGGTTAGAGTAATGTCAGGAGTTGGTTGAAAAAATATTAACTTTGAAGTGAAAGTTGATTTCGGTCCCATTATGCAAGTGGTCAAGTAAGATTTTGTGCATATGTTTTGTTTGCCACTATGGAAATCTGCACATTCGGGTCATATGTACTAACGTATGATGAAACTATATATAAACAAAAGTTTACTAAAAGTGGTCAAATTAGTTAACAAATGATGTCAAAATACATTATAAAACATATATATTGTAGTACGATTTATAATATTAAAACATATATTACCTTTATAATTTACCATTAAATTTTGTAAAAGTATCTCTTTATGACTTCATATGTGACAATAAGTAATTACATAATAATTGAAATAAATAAAAAAAACTTCTAAATATAAACATGAACCGTTAGGTATTACCACACCACACAATATAAAACTTGTGAATAGAATAAAATTGGAGGTTCATAACATTGAATAACAACTGATATGAAATTAACAATTATTTATTAACTATTATAATAAAGATATGTAACACCACCAAATAGTAATAAACGTTATAAACATTTCAATAACTATTATCTTTATATTTTCTGTTAATTTAAATTTAGTTATAAACATATATTCATAAAAAGTAAAATTTATATGTTATAAATTATATGATTAGTTTCAATCTTTTCATTTTCCTTATCATAATTTTGCCATAAATTTAAAATTAAGCTATTACATAAATAATAACAATAGTTTCTGAAATGTCCCGTTCTTATTGATTAAAAACGTTCCATATTAATTGATTTCGTTGCGAGGTTTTGACCTCTATATGAGACGTTTTTCAAAGACTGCATTCATTTTTAAAACAAACCATAACCTTTATTTCATAAATAAAGGTTTAAAAGCTTTACGTAGATTATCAAATAATGATAATCTAAAATATCCTGTTTACATACGACCATTACATAATGGTTTACAATACAAATATGTTACATCGAAATCAGTTTCTTGAATGCAGTTTTTACACAATATCATACAAACATGGACTCCAAATCTTGTCCTTATTTTAGTATGCAACAGCGGAAGCTCTTAGTATTCACCTGAGAATAAACATGCTTTAAACGTCAACAAAAATGTTGGTGAGTTATAGGTTTAACCTATATATATCAAATCGTAACAATAGACCACAATATTTCATATTTCAATACACATCCCATACATAGAGATAAAAATCATTCATATGGTGAACACCTGGTAACCGACATTAACAAGATGCATATATAAGAATATCCCCATCATTCCGGGACACCCTTCGGATATGATATAAATTTCGAAGTACTAAAGCATCCGGTACTTTGGATGGGGTTTGTTAGGCCCAATAGATCTATCTTTAGGATTCACGTCAATTAGGGTGTCTGTTCCCTAATTCTTAGATTACCAGACTTAATAAAAAGGGGCATATTCGATTTCGATAATTCAACCATATAATGTAGTTTCACGTACTTGTGTCTATTTTGTAAATCATTTATAAAACCTGCATGTATTCTCATCCCAAAAATATTAGATTTTAAAAGTGGGACTATAACTCACTTTCACAGAGTTTTACTTCGTCGGGAAGTAAGACGTGGCCACTGGTTGATTCACGAACCTATAACAATATATACATATATATATATATCAAAGTATGTTCAAAATATATTTACAACACTTTTAATATATTTTGATGTTTTAAGTTTATTAAGTCAGCTGTCCTCGTTAGTAACCTACAACTAGTTGTCCACTGTTAGATGTACAGAAATAAATCGATAAATATTATCTTGAATCAATCCACGACCCAGTGTATACGTATCTCAGTATTGATCACAACTCAAACTATATATATTTTGGAATCAACCTCAACCCTGTATAGCTAACTCCAACATTCACATATAGAGTGTCTATGGTTGTTCCGAAATATATATAGATGTGTCGACATGATAGGTCGAAACATTGTATACGTGTCTATGGTATCTCAAGATTACATAATATACAATACAAGTTGATTAAGTTATGGTTGGAATAGATTTGTTACCAATTTTCACGTAGCTAAAATGAGAAAAATTATCCAATCTTGTTTTACCCATAACTTCTTCATTTTAAATCCGTTTTGAGTGAATCAAATTGCTATGGTTTCATATTGAACTCTATTTTATGAATCTAAACATAAAAAGTATAGGTTTATAGTCGGAAAAATAAGTTACAAGTCATTTTTGTAAAGGTATTAGTCATTTCAGTCGAAAGAACGACGTCTAGATGACCATTTTAGAAAACATACTTCCACTTTGAGTTTAACCATGATTTTTGGATATAGTTTCATGTTCATAATAAAAATCATTTTCCCAGAATAACAACTTTTAAATCAAAGTTTATCATAGTTTTTAATTAACTAACCCAAAACAGCCCGCGGTGTTACTACGACGGCGTAAATCCAATTTTACGGTGTTTTTCGTGTTTCCAGGTTTTAAATCATTAAGTTAGCATATCATATAGATATAGAACATGTGTTTAGTTGATTTTAAAATTCACATTAGAAGGATTAACTTTTATTTGCGAACAAGTTTAGAATTAACTAAACTATGTTCTAGTGATTACAAGTTTAAACCTTCGAATAAGATAGCTTTATATGTATGAATCGAATGATGTTATGAACATCATTACTACCTCAAGTTCCTTGGATAAACCTACTGGAAATGAGAAAAATAGATCTAGCTTCAAAGGATCCTTGGATGGCTTGAAAGTTCTTGAAGCAGAATCATGACACGAAAACAATTTCAAGTAAGATTTCCACTCGAAATAAGATTGTTATAGTTATAGAAATTGAATTAAAGTTTGAATATGATTATTACCTTGTATTAGAAAGATAACCTACTGTAAGTAACAAAGGTTTCTTGATCTTGGATGATTACTTGGAATGGATTTAGAAAACTTGAAAGTAAACTTGCAATCTTGGAAATATTCTTAATTTTATGAAACTAGAACTTTTGGAATTTATGAAGAACACTTAGAACTTGAAGATAGAACTTGAGAGAGATCAATTAGATGAAGAAAATTGAAGAATGAAAGTGTTTGTAGGTGTTTTTGGTCGTTGGTGTATGGATTAGATATAAAGGATATGTAATTTTGTTTTCATGTAAATAAGTCATGAATGATTACTCATATTTTTGTAATTTTATGAGATATTTCATGCTAGTTGCCAAATGATGGTTCCCACATGTGTTAGGTGACTCACATGGGCTGCTAAGAGCTGATCATTAGAGTGTATATACCAATAGTACATACATCTAAAAGCTGTGTATTGTACGAGTACGAATACGGGTGCATACGAGTAGAATTGTTGATGAAACTGAACGAGGATGTAATTGTAAGCATTTTTGTTAAGTAGAAGTATTTTGATAAGTGTCTTGAAGTCTTTCAAAAGTGTATGAATACATATTAAAACACTACATGTATATACATTTTAACTGAGTCGTTAAGTCATCGTTAGTCGTTACATGTAAATGTTGTTTTGAAACCTTTAGGTTAACGATCTTGTTGAATGTTGTTAACCCATTGTTTATTATAACAAATGAGATGTTAAATTGTTATATTATCATGATATTATGATATATAATATATCTTAGTATAATATATATACAGTTAAATGTCGTTACAACAATAATCGTTACATATATGTCTCGTTTCGAAATCATTAAGTTAGTAGTCTTATTTTTACATATGTATTTCATTGTTAATACACTTAATAATATATTTACTTATCATTTAACATAATTAACCAAGTGTATCAATATCTTAATATGATTCATATGTACCTAGTAAGACGTTGTTATAACGATAATCGTTATATATATCGTTTTCGAGTTTCTTAAATTAATAGTCTCATTTTTATGTATATAACTCATTGTTAAAATACCTAATGAGATACATACTTATAATAAAATCATGTTAACTATATATATAACCATATATATGTCATCGTATAGTTTTTACAAGTTTTAACGTTCGTGAATCACCGGTCAACTTGGGTGGTCAATTGTCTATATGAAACCTATTTCAATTAATCAAGTCTTAACAAGTTTGTTTGCTTAACATGTTGGAAACACTTAATCATGTAAATAACAATTTCATTTAATATATATATAAACATGGAAAAGTTCGGGTCACTACAGTACCTACCCGTTAAATAAATTTCGTCCCGAAATTTTAAGCAGTTGGAGGTGTTGACGTATCTTCTGGAAATAAATGCGGGTATTTCTTCTTCATCTGATCTTCACGCTCCCAGGTGAACTCGGGTCCTCTACGAGCATTCCATCGAACCTTAACAATCGGTATCTTGTTTTGTTTAAGTCTCTTAACCTCACGATCCATTATTTCGACGGGTTCTTCTATGAATTGAAGTTTTTCATTGATTTGGATTTCGTCCAACGGAATAGTGAGATCTTCTTTAGCAAAACATTTCTTCAAATTTGAGACGTGGAAAGTGTTATGTACAGCCGCGAGTTGTTGAGGTAGCTCCAGTTGGTAAGCTACTGGTCCGACACGATCTATAATCTTGAATGGTCCAATGTACCTTGGATTTAGTTTCCCCCGTTTACCAAATCGAACAACGCCTTTCCAAGGTGAAACCTTAAGCATGACCATTTCTCCAATTTCAAACTCTATATCTTTTCTTTTACTGTCCGCGTAGCTCTTTTGTCGACTCTGGGCGGTTTTCAATCTTTGTTGAATTTGGATGATTTTCTCGGTAGTTTCTTGTATTATCTCCGGACCCGTAATCTGTCTATCCCCCACTTCACTCCAACAAATTGGAGACCTGCACTTTCTACCATAAAGTGCTTCAAATGGCGTCATCTCAATGCTTGAATGGTAGCTGTTGTTGTAGGAAAATTCTGCTAACGGTAGATGTCGATCCCAACTGTTTCCGAAATCAATAACACAAGCTCGTAGCATGTCTTCAAGCGTTTGTATCGTCCTTTCGCTCTGCCCATCAGTTTGTGGATGATAGGCAGTACTCATGTCTAGACGAGTTCCCAATGCTTGCTGTAATGTCGGCCAGAATCTTGAAATAAATCTGCCATCCCTATCAGAGATAATAGAGATTGGTATTCCATGTCTGGAGACGACTTCCTTCAAATACAGTCGTGCTAACTTCTCCATCTTGTCATCTTCTCTTATTGGCAGGAAGTGTGCTGACTTGGTGAGACGATCAACTATTACCCAAATAGTATCATAACCACTTGCAGTCCTTGGCAATTTAGTAATGAAATCCATGGTAATGTTTTCCCATTTCCATTCCGGGATTTCAGGTTGTTGTAGTAGACCTGATGGTTTCTGATGTTCAGCTTTGACCTTAGAACACGTCAAACATTCTCCTACATATTTAGCAATATCGGCTTTCATACCTAGCCACCAAAAATGTTTCTTAAGATCCTTGTACATCTTTCCCGTTCCAGGATGTATTGAGTATCTAGTTTTATGAGCTTCTCTAAGTACCATTTCTCTCATATCTCCAAATTTTGGTACCCAAATTCTTTCAGCCCTATACCGGGTTTTCCCGAATATTAAGATGCTTCTCCGATCCTTTGGGTATTTCATCCTTTAAATTTCCCTCTTTTAAAACTCCTTGTTGCGCCTCCTTTATTTGAGTAGTAAGGTTAGTGTGAATCATTATATTCATAGATTTTACTCGAATGGGTTCTCTGTCCTTTCTGCTCAAGGCGTCGGCTACCACATTTGCCTTCCCTGGGTGGTAACGAATCTCAAACTCGTAATCATTCAACAATTCAATCCACCTACGCTGCCTCATATTCAGTTGTTTCTGATTAAATATGTGTTGAAGACTTTTGTGGTCGGTATATATAATACTTTTGACCCCATATAAGTAGTGCCTCCAAGTCTTTAATGCAAAAACAACCGCGCCTAATTCCAAATCATGCGTCGTATAATTTTGCTCGTGAATCTTCAATTGTCTAGACGCATAAGCAATCACCTTCGTTCGTTGCATTAATACACAACCGAGACCTTACTTTGATGCGTCACAATAAATCACAAAATCATCATTCCCTTCAGGCAATGACAATATAGGTGCCGTAGTTAGCTTTTTCTTTAATAATTGAAACGCCTCCTCTTGTTCATCCTTCCATTCAAATTTCTTCCCTTTATGCGTTAATGCAGTCAAGGGTTTTGCTATTTTGGAGAAATCTTGGATGAATCTTCTGTAGTAACCAGCCAATCCTAAAAATTGACGTATATGCTTCGGAGTTTTTGGGGTTTCCCACTTTTCAACGGTTTCGATCTTTGCCGGGTCCACCTGGATACCTTCTTTGTTCACTATGTGACCGAGGAATTGAACTTCTTCCAACCAAAATGCACAATTTGAAAACTTAGCGTACAGTTTTTCTTTCCTCAATACTTCTAGCACTTTTCTCAAATGTTCTTCATGCTCTTGATCATTCTTTGAGTAAATAAGTATGTCATCGATGAAAACAATGACAAACTTGTCAAGATATGGCCCACACACTCGGTTCATAAGGTCCATGAACACAGCTGGTGCGTTAGTCAATCCAAACGGCATAACCATAAACTCGTAATGACCATAACGCGTCCTAAAAGCAGTTTTTGGAATATCATCCTCCTTTACTCGCATTTGATGATATCCAGAACGTAAATCGATCTTCGAATAAACCGACGAGCCTTGTAGTTGATCAAATAAGTCGTCAATTCTCGGCAGTGGATAATGGTTTTTGATAGTAAGTTTGTTCAACTCTCTGTAGTCAATACACAACCTAAATGTACCATCCTTCTTCTTGACAAACAAAACAGGAGCTCCCCATGGTGATGTGCTTGGTCGAATGAAACCACGTTCTAATAGTTCTTGTAGTTGGCTTTGCAGTTCTTTCATCTCGCTGGATGCGAGTCTATAAGGAGCACGAGCTATTGGTGCAGCTCCTGGTACAAAATCTATTTGAAATTCAACAGATCGATGTGGAGGTAGTCCCGGTAATTCTTTCGAAAATACATCGGAAAATTCTTTTGCGACGGGAACATCATGGATGCTCTTTTCTTCAGTTTGTACTTTCTCAACGTGTGCTAGAACAGCATAGCAACCTTTTCTTATTAGTTTTTGTGCCTTCAAATTACTAATAAGATGTAGCTTCATGTTGCCCTTTTCTCCGTACACCATTAAGGGTTCTCCTTCTTCTCGTACAATGCGAATTGCATTTTTATAACATACGATCTCTGCTTTCACCTTCTTCAGCTAGTCCATGCCAACTATTACATCAAAACTCCCTAACTCTACTGGTATCAAATCAATCTTAAATATTTTGCTACCCAGTTTAATTTCTCGATTCCGGCATATATTATCTGCTGAAATTAATTTACCGTTTGCTAATTCGAGTAAAAATTTACTATCCAACGGCGTCAATGGAAAACTTAATTTAGCACAAAAATCTCTACTCATATAGCTTCTATCCGCACCCGAATCAAATAAAACGTAATCAGATTTATTGTCAATAAGAAACGTACCCATAACAAGCTCCGGGTCTTCCTGTGCCTCTGCCGCATTAATATTGAAAACTCTTCCGCGGCCTTGTCCATTCGTGTTCTCCTGGTTCGGGCAATTTCTAATAATGTGGCCCGGTTTTCCACATTTATAACAAACTACATTGGCATAACTTGCTCCGACACTACTTGCTCCGTCATTACTCGTTCCGACACCATTTGTTCCTTTCGTTCTGTTAACCCCTGGTCCGTAGACCTCACACTTCGCCGCGCTATGACCATTTCTTTTACACTTGTTGCAAAATTTGGTGCAGAACCCCGAGTGATACTTTTCACACCTTTGGCATAGCTGCTTCTGATTGTTGTTGTTGTTGCGGTTGTTATTGTTGTTGGGATGATTGTTGTAGTTGCTGTTGTTGTTGTTGTTGGGCCGTTTGTTGTAGTTGCGATTGATGTTGCGATTGTTGGGATAATTGTTGCGATTATTATTGTAATTGCTGTTGTTGTTGTATTGGTGATTCTTATCACTGTTTTCCTCCCACTTTCTTTTGACTTGCTTCACATTGGCCTCTTCAGCCATCTGTTCTTTAATTCTTTCCTCAATCTGGTTCACTAGTTTGTGAGCCATTCTACATGCCTGTTGTATGGAGGCGGGCTTGTGTGAACTTATATCTTCTTGGATTCTTTCCGGTAATCCTTTCACAAACGCGTCGATCTTCTCTTCCTCATCTTCGAACGCTCCTGGACACAATAGGCACAATTCTGTGAATCGTCTTTCGTACGTGGTAATATCAAATCCTTGGGTTCGTAACCCTCTAAGTTCTTTCTTGAGCTTATTGACCTCGGTTCTGGGACGGTACTTCTCGTTCATCAAGTGCTTGAATGCTGACCACGATAGTGCGTACGCATCATCTTGTCCTACTTGCTCTAGATAGGTATTCCACCATGTTAACGCAGAACCTGTGAAGGTATGCGTAGCGTACTTCACTTTGTCCTCTTCAGTACACTTACTTATGGCAAACACCGATTCGACCTTCTCGGTCCACCGTTTCAATCCGATCGGTCCTTCGGTTCCATCAAATTCCAAAGGTTTGCAGGCAGTGAATTCTTTGTAGGTGCATCCTACACGATTTCCTGTACTGCTAGATCCAAGGTTATTGTTGGTATGTAGCGCAGCCTGTACTGCGGCTATGTTTGAAGCTAGAAAAGTACGGAATTCCTCTTCATTCATATTCACGGTGTGTCAAGTAGTCGGTGCCATTTCCTTCAAAATAGTCAAATGGAACAAGTTAATCATACAGAATATTAAGAGTAGTTAATAGTATTTCGTAGCATAATATGAACTCATTTATAAAAGCTTTTTCTTCATATTAGCGTTTTATAAGTTTAAATTCGGGTAGTACCTACCCGTTAAGTTCATACTTAGTAGCTAATATACAATTCAACTACTACAATTCTATATGAAAAACTGATTATAATAATATTTCGCGTTCAAACTTTTATACAATATTTTACAAACTTACAATACCGCTTATTTTACATAAAGCATGAAATATAGCACACAATAACTTTGATACAAGATAGTTGTGAAGATAATTCTAGCTAATACATAAGTCGTTCAGCAAAGGCAATAAAGACACGTAATTCATACGTCCAGAAACAAGTCATGCATTCTGGTTTTACTAGGACTACTTCCCATCCTTGGTCTTGTGGAACATAACCGTTATGGTCGTTGATAAGACAGCATGTTGTAACGTCGTCAAAGGGACGAGGGTTACGTAATGACCAACAGTCTCGTAATAACCTAAAAACCTCATTTCTTACCCCAATTACCGACTCCGTCACTTGTGGGAACGTTTTGTTTAATAGTTGTAGCCCGATGTTCTTTTTCTCACTTTGGTGAGAAGCGAACATTACTAACCCGTAAGCATAGCATGCTCCTTTATGTGGCATGTTAGCCGCTTTTTCTAAATCATGAAGTCCTATATTCGGATACATTGATTCAAAATAATTTCTTAACCCGTTGCGTAAAATAGCATTTGGGTTTCCCGCAATATATGCGTCAAAGTAAACACATCGTAACTTATGGGTTTTCCAATGTGATATCCCCCATCTTTTAAACGAAAGTCTCTTATAAACCAAGACATTCTTGGAACGTTCATCGAATGTCTTACAAACTGATTTCGCCGTAAATAGTTGTGCCGAAGAATTCTGACCGACTCTAGACAAGATTTCATCAATCATGTCTCCGGGTAGGTCTCTTAAAATATTGGGTTGTCTATCCATTTTGTGTTTTTATACTGTAAAATAGACAAGAGTTAGATTCATAAAAAAAATACTTATTAATACAAGCAATTTTTACATATTGTAATGACCCAGAATTTTCTGACCAAATTATACTTATGAGATTAATATTTACATAAATTAAACCATACCAACATGATAAGCAATCCAAATTGTTGAGACTTGTGTTTTTGAAAAGAGTTTTACACAACGTTTGACCGTCCAATATGACCGATGATATCACGAACTATATAACATACGATAATTATACGTTTGTGTATATATATGTATTTATATATATTTAACATGATCTAAGGATGGTTTAATATCTCATTGTGTACTAATGACAATGAGTTATAAGAATATTTTGAAACTACTAACTTAAGTTTTCAAAACGATAACTATACGTAACATTCTTTGATATATATACTTATAATCTATAATGCTTATACATGTATCGTATATATAATGTATTTAATCACTTTTTAAGGACTTAAATACATAAAACAATATAAGTATATTCACAAAAGATAGCTATATTTGAATTCTCGTTCCGCTTCCTCAAGATTTCTATACGTATATCTAGGGTATATGTACCCGTATAATACCCAGCTTCTATACGTATTTACTATTGATATATACACATCAAATCAACATCCTAATCAACATTATTACTGCCCTAGATATGAGGTAACTAGAATTTGTCAAGTAGTATGAATTATTAGTAAGAAAACAAAATTAGGAATCCTTTTCTTTCTTTATAAACTTAAAACGTTTTTATAAATGAACACCATTTCTTCACTCCATTTTCTCATACCTACACCCTCATTTCTCTCTCAAAATACTCCTGACTTCATACTTGATCATCTCCAAGCATTTTTCCCATCATTTAGCTTCAATTACAAGCCTTAAACACCATAAGAAAACTCTTTCAAGAACATATCAAAATAACCACCCATTTGAAGAAGTTTACTTCCAACCTTTTGATCTAACTCCACCACTCTTTGATTCCAAGATTATTTCTTATCTTTTGTAGTAACTTTGTCCAAGTAACTTGAGGTAGTAACCCTGTTCATAATCTTATTCAATTCATATTCATATAGCTATCTTATTTTGTGGTATAAAATTTTAACAACAAGAACATAGTTTGAATGATTTCAAACTTGTTCGCAAACTTAATAGATCCTTCTAACTTGACTTTTAAAACACCTCAAGACCTGTAATATATCATAATGATATGCTAACCTAACAAGATATAACTTGTTTTTACAAAGAACATCTTAAAAACTGAATCTACGTCGTCGGAGTGCAACCGGGGGCTGTTTTGGGTTGGATAATTTATAACCATCTTGAACTTTGAATTGGAAGTTCATGTTCTGGAAAAATGATATTTCTTATTAATATGTTAACACATAAAAATTTAATGGTTTAACTCAAAGTGTAAGTATTTTTAGAAAAATGATCATTAAATGTTGTTTTTATGATGGAAAATCATCACTTTCATAAGTTTCACCAAAGTTTGACCTATAACCTATGATTTCGAATACAAACTAAGGTATTTTTAGTTCATATTCTTAAAATTTGACTCGATCCAAGGAAGTGGCAAGTTGAACCAACAAAAACAGAGTTGTAATGAAGAAACTACGACTAAAACAAGATTGGGTATCCGAAGCTAGTTTAGCTACGAAAATATTTGGAGAAAAAGTAAATTAATCATATCTTTTCTAATTAATATGATATTTTATATATAATTACTTATGAGTTGATTTTATATATTTCAGGACCACCCGTAAACAACACGAGAAGATTAATCATAAGACCTCATGATTGTACGCAACACGTCATTTGACAACATGGTACCATGGGTCGAGATTAATTATGATCAATACGAATACGATGGGGTCTTTATTTATTTTATTTAAGCAACTAATTGTGGATCACTAACATCGGACTGCTAACTACGGACTAAGAAAATATTAAAAGTATTAAAAGTATATATATATGTAACGATTACTTAAAAAGAAAATATGTTGATATATTATATATATGGTTAGGTTCGTGATATCTATCGGAGACCAAGTCGAATTAAATACCTTCAAGGCAAAAGTGAGTTTCATTTGCTCCCTTTTTAATTGCTTTTGCAATATATATTTTTGGGCTGAGAATACATGCGCTGCTTTTATAAATGTTTACGAAATAGACACAAGTACTTAAAAATATATTCTACGTTGAGTTGTACCACTGGCATACTTCCCTGTAGCTTGGTAACTACTATTTACATGGGTATTGTAAACGCGAATCCTGTTGATAGATCTATCGGGCCTGACAACCCCAACCGGACTGGACGACCAGTATTCAACGGTTGCACAGTACTTCGTTTTGGTGACTACACTTGGTACGGTGTAGTGAGATTTCATAATAAAGGGAATATGCGACGTTGATTAAATGTTAAGTATGGTTACCAAGTGCTCAACCACATAGAATGCTTTACATACACTTGCGAGTGTATTATGTTTATGATTATGAAATCTTGTGGTCTATTAACATATTGAAATGATTGTTATGATAAACCTATGAACTCACCAACCTTTTGGTTGACACTTTAAAGCATGTTTATTCTCAGGTACGAATTAAGTCTTCCACTGTGCATTTGCTCAATATAACTTGGAGCCGATCATCGCAATGGGACCAAATGTTGATGACTTCGTCCAGGTGGATTAGGACGGGTCCTTTCACATATATCATAAAGCATAAGCACACTATATTACATATATTACACCACATGAATGCAACTATCTTATTCCGACTTGCTCGTTTCTTCTTCTTCGGTTTTGGTTCGTTTTGCCAAGTTTCTAGGCATATATGATGTTCCCCTAATACGAGCTGTCGTTTTCCACAACGGTTTAGAAAAACCTGGTGGTTTAGAGGTTCCCGGGTCATTGTTACAACTTAAGGGCTTCGGGGGTTGACGATACATATAAAGTTCATCGGGGTTGGAATTAGATTTCTCTATTTTTATGCCCTTTCCCTTATTATTTTCTTTTGCCTTTTTAAATTCAGTTGGGGTAATTTCTATAACATCATCGGAATTCTTGTCGGAATCCGATTCATCGGAGAATTGGTAATCCTCCCAATATTTTGCTTCCTTGGCGGAAACACCATTGACCATAATTAACCTTGGTCGGTTGGTTGAGGATTTTATTTTACTTAACCATTTTATTATTTCCCCCACCGGTTCTATTTCCTCCTCCGGTTCCTCCTCTTCCGGTTCTGATTCTTCTTCCGGTTCTGATTCTTCTTCCGGTTCTTCTTCGGGAACTTGTGAATCAGTCCAATATATATTCAACTCTTCGTTATTATTAAGTGAGTCAATGGGATTTGTGCTAGAGGTAGACATCTATCACACAATATCAAACATGTTAAGAGATTAATATATCACATAATATATACATGTTAATAATATATAGTTTCCAACAAAAATGTTAAGCAATCATTTTTAAAGAAAACACGGTCGAAGTCCAGACTCACTAATGCATCCTAACAAACTCGATAAGACAAACTAATGCAAATTTTCTGGTTCTCTAAGACCAACGCTCGGATACCAACTGAAATGTCCCGTTCTTATTGATTAAAAACGTTCCATATTAATTGATTTCGTTGCGAGGTTTTGACCTCTATATGAGACATTTTTCAAAGACTGCATTCATTTTTAAAACAAACCATAACCTTTATTTCATAAATAAAGGTTTAAAAGCTTTACGTAGATTATCAAATAATGATAATCTAAAATATTCTGTTTACATACGACCATTACATAATGGTTTACAATACAAATATGTTACATCGAAATCAGTTTCTTGAATACAGTTTTTACACAATATCATACAAACATGGACTCCAAATCTTGTCCTTATTTTAGTATGCAACAGCGGAAGCTCTTAGTATTCACCTGAGAATAAACATGCTTTAAACGTCAACAAAAATGTTGGTGAGTTATAGGTTTAACCTATATATATCAAATCGTAACAATAGACTACAAGATTTCATATTTCAATACACATCCCATACATAGAGATAAAAATCATTCATATGGTGAACACCTGGTAACCGAAATTAACAAGATGCATATATAAGAATATCCCCCATCATTCCGGGACACCCTTCGGATATGATATAAATTTCGAAGTACTAAAGCATCCGGTACTTTGGATGGGGTTCGTTAGGCCCAATAGATCTATCTTTAGGATTCGCGTCAATTAGGGTGTCTGTTCCCTAATTCTTAGATTACCAGTCTTAATAAAAAGGGGCATATTCGATTTCGATAATTCAACCATAGAATGTAGTTTCACGTACTTGTGTCTATTTTGTAAATCATTTATAAAACCTGCATGTATTCTCATCCCAAAAATATTAGATTTTAAAAGTGGGACTATAACTCACTTTCACAGATTTTTACTTCGTCGGGAAGTAAGACTTGGCCACTGGTTGATTCACGAACCTATAACAATATATACATATATATCAAAGTATGTTCAAAATATATTTACAACACTTTTAATATATTTTGATGTTTTAAGTTTATTAAGTCAGCTGTCCTCGTTAGTAACCTACAACTAGTTGTCCACAGTTAGATGTACATAAATAAATCGATAAATATTATCTTGAATCAATCCACGACCCAGTGTATACGTATCTCAGTATTGATCACAACTCAAACTATATATATTTTGGAATCAACCTCAACCCTGTATAGCTAACTCCAACATTCACATATAGAGTGTCTATGGTTGTTCCGAAATATATATAGATGTGATGACCCGAAAATTTTTGACTTATTTAAACCAATTCTCTATACGATTTATTATTTTAACACGCTAAACAAAGTCTGTTAGATTGAGTCTCAAAATTTTAGAACTGTTTCATATATACAATTACCTTTGATTACTCTCGACGATTCATGAACAATTATATGTATGTATATATATATGTACAAGTAAAAACGACTTTCCTACAGTAAAACCCTATTTGCTACAGTAAAACACTATTTGCTACAGTAAACCACTATTTGCTACCGTAAAACACTATTTGCTACAGTGAAACCGTATTTTGCTACAGTGCTACAGTGAAAAATGACTTTGCTACAGTGATTTGCTACAGTAAACACTATTTGCTACAGTAAACACTATTTGCTACAGTAAACACTATTTGTTGCTGTAAAACACTATGAGCCTAGGTCTGCTGGTTCTGAGAGATCACAAGCTGGTACTGATTCTACTGATATTGATCAGCAACCTTCTGTTGCTGCTCACTCATCTGAACCAGCTGATGATCAAGATGCTGTGTGTTCTACAACCAGCTATTTGATGAACCAGCATCCGATTGAGCAGATTATTTGCTACAGTAAAATACTATTTGCTACAGTACACTATTTGATGTCGACAAACTACCAAACAAAAACAGAAAAGGCGGCCATGCGATCGCATGGCAAAAACACTGAAAACTCATGCGATCGCATGAGCTACAGTAAACGGAAAAGTAATATAAATACGCCTGTTTTGCTCGACGAATTATCACATATTTTTTTCTTCAGTAATAAAAATTTATATTTGAATTATAATTATAATTTTAAATTTAAGTTTAATAATAATAAAGTATATTCGAGGGTGTTTTAATTCGGGTTTTAAACCACTTTAAGCTAAGGAAATATTGGGTATTGTTCGGGGTATTGTTCTTGAATCCAAGGCCAACCATATAGTCGTCTACCATCATTACGTCTACGCAATTTGCCTACAATATTGAGTCTCAATATTGAACTGTGAGTTTATAGTCTCCCTTTTTAAATACTTTAAATATTTTTGGGCTGAGAATATATGCAATTTATTTTAAACGCGATAAGACACAAGTACATACTAAATTCTACACTGAGTTAAACCGAAAATCCCTTAGCTTTGGTAACTAGTAGCTGCCAGTACATAGGATATGGACTGGTGGGCGCGAATAATTGTATATGGATCCATAGGGCTTGACATCCCCGTCCGAGCTAGAGCACTAGCCTTTTAACGGACGTATGTTATTTGAGTTTAAGACACGTTGGTTTGCGTGTATTAAAACGAATGGGGTAATTATCACTATAGCGTTAAGTTTAGTTACCAGGGTGCTCTGTTACGTAGAATCTATTGATAAACTTTTGATGAAATCTTGTGGTCTATCTTTATATATGTTTATGACTCGAGCAATTAAACCTATAACTCACCAACATTCGTGTTGACTTTTTAGCATGTTTTATTCTCAGGTCCTTAGAATGCTTCCGCTGTGATGTGCTTGTTGCCTGCATGGAGTCTCTCATGCTTTGTACAAAGTTTATTGCATTCAAAATAAAACTGCGTTGTGTAATAAATAATTGGACTGTGATGTCAACCTGTAAATTAAAGACTTATGTATTTCGGGGTTTTGCTTATACCTAAGCACTCGCCCACATGTTTATAACTTTCTATGTTTAGAAAGTTACTTATTTTAATGAATGCAATATTTTATCAAAACGTATCATATAGAGGTCAAAACCTCACTGTGGAATCAATGATTAATGTGCCGCGTCAATAGCGATTTTGACGGGTCGTTAGAGTTGGTATCAGAGCTTGAGGTCATAGGGAACCAGAAATTACATTATTGTGTTTAACTGGTAATTGTTAGGATGCATTAGTGAGTCTGGACTATGACCATATCTGTTTTTCCTGATTTTTGCTTATTATTTGGTCAAAAACATTATATGTGATATATTTATATGCTAACGTAATTGTTGTTTCAATTATGTGATAGATGACTTCTTCTAATCCTATCATTTTGTACGACTCGGAATCGGACACTGAATCTATTCTATCCACAACTGAAAAGGGCGTTCCAATACCTATTAAAGAAGAAATTGTGTTAGCCGGGGAATCTCAACTCCCGGTAAACCCAGAGGAGGTTCCAGCTCCACCCAGCTTTAGTTTTCCGGAGCCACAATATTGTTGGCATGGACCCATGATCCCTGGAGTAAAAGAGGATCGTCCATTTCTAAACAAATATGGACATTGGTCCAGATATACCGCCGACGGGCGGGTTGTGCCGATTACGCCTGGCAGATTTCGGTTCATGACCACCGGTACATATTCTTGCAGTTCGTCATCATATTCTCCTACACATGACTCAGACAGTTCGTCATCAGACGAGATCAGTAAGGAGGAGGATTTCGCTAATGAAATAAAAGAGATCACTAAGGAGAAATTCCAACTTGCTATAGATAATAAAAACAACCCCAATAATAAAATGTCCTTAATTATTAAAAAAGAACAGGACCATTCGATCCGTAACCACCCTTATTGTATTAAACCCACTGAGGCAACGGGTACCTCAAAACCCCAACTAAAAATAAAATACACTGCCAGAATGTCTGTCGGACCATGTGCACACAAACAATTGGCAGAGAGAACCAAATGGGAAGAAGTTTCTGATAGTTCTGAATGAACGACCTCGCAACCATAAATCTTCCATGCGCTATTTTATTGCTTATGTGTGCTACTCTATCTTGTTATATAAAATAAGCATATGTAAAATATCAGTATTGTATGGTATTGTATTATTTTGGTTTATTAATAATAAATGCATGGAATGATTATTTGTATTATTACTACTTCTTATTATTATTATTATTACATAATAATGTAGTAACTCGCTATAATTTTTTATAGTGGAATATTATTAGGATTTTAGTAGTTAATTCCTTGTACTAGCTATTATGTATGAACTTAACGGGTAGGTAATACCCTAGAAATAATTATAAAATGCTAATAAGAAGAAAAGGCTTTTATAATAATTGGTTCATATTATTAATATGCTACGATTAACTATTGACAACTCATTTTACCTATAATATTCTATATGATTAAATTATATCTGTTGTGTTTATTGAAGAAACATGTCTCAAATGTCGGATGCTGAGTTTGAGCAACTAGTCGAGAAACGTGTGAATGAAAGAATTGCTGCAACCGAAGCAGCAAAAGCAACAGCCGAAGCAGCAGCCAAAGCAGCAGCCGTAAACACAAACTCACGAAACGGATGCTCATACAAAACTTTTCAAGGATGCAAACCACAGACGTTTAGTGGAACCGAGGGACCAGTCGGTCTAACCCGATGGTTTGAAAAGATGGAGTCCGTTTTCAAAATCAGTAATTGTGCGAACGGAGACAAGTCAAAGTATGCTTCGTGCACGTTGCAAGATGGTGCACTTACTTGGTGGAACAATTATGCTAAAGCAGAAGGAATAGATACGGCATATGATATCTCTTGGGAAGAACTGAAAAAGATGCTAATCGAGGAGTACTGTCCTCGAAACGAGATCAGAAAAATGGAATCTGAGTTACGTAATCTGAAGGTTATCGGCGCGAATCTCAATAACTATGAAAAGCATTTCATGGAACTAGCCTTGTTGTGTCCCGAATTGGTGCCAAACGAGAAACGAAAGATAGAAATGTATATTGACGGTTTATCGATCAATATCAAAGGAAATGTTACATCGTCCAAACCAAATACGATGCAGGAAGCCATGACTATGGCACACCAACTCATGGACCAGATCACAGAGAGTTCGATTAAGGCACCAATTACCGAAGTCAAGACAACTGAAGGAAAGAGGAAATGGGAAGACTATAAGGGCAAAAGTACTCACCTGAAGAAACAAGAAACTTTTAAAGGTAAACAAGATGGGGCAACTGCAAGTCCAAACTATAAGGGACCCCATCCGTTCTGCAAAAGATGTTACACACATCATGCAGGTTATTGTCAAGTGGTCTGTGATAAGTGCAACAAGAAAGGACATGTGGCGAAAGATTGTTATGCCACCGTTTCTGAAGTAAAGACAAAACTGACTGATGTCAAGAAATGTTTTGGGTGCGGGAAGTCTGGTCACTTTATAAATCAATGCCCTGATAAGGAGAAGAACAAAGAACCCGCACGTGGGAGGGCATTTAATGTTAGTGCCAGTAAAGCACGTGAGGATCCTAATCTTGTCACGGGTACGTTTACCGTTAATAATCAACTAGCTTCTATTATGTTTGATACGGGTGCTGATAGAAGTTATATGTGTAAAGACTTTAGTTTTAAACTAAAATGTGCATCATTACCTCTAGACGATAAATATACTATTGAATTAGCTAATGGTAAACTGATAAAAGCCGATAAAATTTGCCATGGTTGCGAAATGAATCTCGCTGGTGAAACCTTCAAAATCGATTTGATACCCGTAGAATTAGGAAGTTTTGACGTAATCGTTGGCATGGACTGGATGTCCAAAACAAGAGCGGAAGTTGTTTGCGCTGAGAAAGCAATTCGCATCCCTCGTAAGGATGAAACGTCATTAATGATTTATGGGGAGAAGAGCAACTCAAAGCTGAACTTTATCAGCTGTATGAAGGCCCAGAAACTTATAAGAAAAGGTTGTTATGCTATTTTGGCACATGTAAAGAAGATCGATACTGAAGAAAGAAGCATTAATGACATGCCGGTTGTAAGAGAATATCCCGGAGTATTTCCAGAAGAATTACCGGGGCTACCTCCACACAGATGTGTAGAATTCCAGATTGATCTCATATCAGGAGCTGCACCTGTAGCCCGATCTCCATATAGACTTGCACCTTCAGAAATGCAAGAATTACAAGACCAGTTGCAAGAATTATCGGACCGTGGATTTATTCGTCCTAGTTTTTCACCTTGGGGTGCTCCTATTCTGTTCGTCAAGAAGAAGGATGGATCTATGAGAATGTGCATAGATTACCGAGAATTAAACAAATTAACGATCAAGAATCGGTACCCATTACCGAGGATTGATGATTTGTTTGATCAATTGCAAGGATCAAGTGTTTATTCCAAGATTGATCTACGCTCCGGATATCATCAGCTGAGAGTGAAGGAAGAAGATGTTCCTAAAACCGCGTTCAGAACCCGTTACGGTCACTATGAATTTCTAGTCATGCCTTTTGGATTGACTAATGCTCCAGCAGTATTCATGGATCTAATGAATTGCATCTGTAGACCGTATTTAGACAAATTTGTCATTGTTTTTATCGACGACATATTGATTTACTCGAAGAACAAGGAAGAACATGAGCAACACTTAAGACTGGTACTAGAGATACTCAAGAAAGAAGAATTGTACGCAAAATTTTCGAAGTGTGATTTCTGGTTACAAGAAGTACAATTTTTGGGACATGTTGTCAGTAAACATGGAATTAAAGTTGACCCTGCCAAGATCGAAGCCATTAGTAAATGGGAAACACCGAAGACTCCAACACAAATCCGCCAATTCTTAGGTCTTGCTGGTTACTACCGAAGATTCATTCAAGATTTCTCTAGAATCGCCAAACCCTTAACTTCATTGACTCAAAAGGGAAAGAAGTATGATTGGTCCACGGAACAGGAATCCTCATTCCAGTTGTTAAAGAAGAAGTTAACGTCTACACCCATTTTGTCATTACCAGAAGGAAATGATGATTTCGTGATCTATTGTGACGCTTCGCGCCAAGGTTTAGGATGTGTATTAATGCAACGCACAAAAGTTATCGCATATGCCTCACGACAACTAAAAATTCATGAAAAGAACTATACAACACACGATTTGGAACTTGGAGCTGTAGTTTTTGCACTCAAAATATGGAGACACTATCTATATGGCACCAAGTGTACAGTGTACACTGACCATAAGAGTCTTCAGCATATTTTTGATCAAAAACAACTCAATATGAGACAACGTCGCTGGGTAGAGTTGTTAAACGATTACGATTGTGAAATCCATTACCACCCTGGAAAGGCTAATGTTGTAGCTGATGCCCTAAGTCGAAAAGAAAGAGTAAAACCTCTTAGGGTCCGAGCTTTGAATATTACAATTCGTACCGATCTCACAAAGCAAATTCAAGCAGCACAGTTAGAAGCTTTAAAAGAAGAAAATGAAAAAGGCGAAATGAGCAGAGGGTTAGAAAAACAGCTTGAGGTAAAAGCCGATGGAACCCTGTATTTTGCTGATAGGATATGGGTACCAAAATATGGTAATCTAAGGCAACTAGTACTAGATGAAGCACACAAAACGAGGTACTCAATTCACCCAGGAAACGGGAAAATGTACCACGATCTCAATAAGTTTTATTGGTGGCCTAATATGGAGACAGAAATTGCTACTTATGTAAGCAAATGTTTGACGTGTGCAAAGGTCAAAGCTGAGCACCAAAAGCCGTCAGGATTACTGCAACAACCAGAAATTCCGCAGTGGAAATGGGAAAGAATAACTATGGATTTCATTACGAAATTGCCAAGGACTGCAAGTAGTCATGATACTATTTGGGTGATAGTTGATCGTCTAACTAAATCAGCTCACTTTCTACCAATAAAGGAGACAGACAGTATGGAGAAATTAGCACGCCTATATTTGAAGGAAGTAGTTTCCAGGCATGGTGTACCCATCTCTATCATATCTGATCGCGACACCCGATTCACATCACGTTTCTGGAAGTCATTACAAAAAGCATTGGGAACTCGATTAGATATGAGCACCGCTTATCACCCACAGACAGATGGTCAAAGTGAAAGAACAATACAAACATTGGAAGACATGTTACGGGCATGCGTGATTGACTTTGGAACCAGTTGGGATCGACACTTACCGTTGGCAGAATTTTCATACAATAACAGCTATCATACGAGCATCAACGCAGCGCCATTTGAAGCACTTTACGGTAGAAAGTGCAGATCTCCTATATGTTGGAGTGAAGTAGGAGAAAGACAACTTACTGGACCAGAAATTATTCACGAAACCACCGAAAAGATCATTCAAATACAACAGCGATTGAAAACGGCCATGAGTCGCCAAAAGAGTTATGCTGATGTAAGAAGAAAACCGCTAGAATTTCAAGTGGGCGACAAAGTCATGTTGAAAGTGTCACCCTGGAAAGGCGTTGTACGATTCGGTAAACGAGGAAAGCTAAGTCCTAGGTACGTAGGACCCTTTGAAATCACCGAAAGAATTGGAACAGTTGCTTATCGATTAAAGCTACCGCAAGAACTTAGTAGTGTTCACAACACATTTCACGTGTCAAATTTGAAGAAATGTTTAGCTGAAGAGGATGTCGTAATTCCTCTTGACGAAATACGAATCAATGATAAACTTCATTTTATCGAAGAACCTGTTGAAATCATGGACCGTGAGGTCAAACAATTAAAACAAAGCAAAATACCGATAGTTAGGGTTCGTTGGAACGCAAGACGAGGACCCGAGTTTACTTGGGAACGTGAAGATCAGATGAAGCAAAAGTATACACATTTGTTCACTGATATCGCTCATGAAACAGGTACTACTCAAAATTTCGGGACGAAATTTTCTTTAAGGGGGAGGTACTGTGATGACCCGAAAATTTTTGACTTATTTAAACCAATTCTCTATACGATTTATTATTTTAACACGCTAAACAAAGTCTGTTAGATTGAGTCTCAAAAGTTTAGAACTGTTTCATATATACAATTACCTTTGATTACTCTCGACGATTCATGAACAATTATATGTATGTATATATATATGTACAAGTAAAAACGACTTTCCTACAGTAAAACCCTATTTGCTACAGTAAAACACTATTTGCTACAGTAAACCACTATTTGCTACAGTAAAACACTATTTGCTACAGTAAACACTATTTGTTGCTGTAAAACACTATGAGCCTAGGTCTGCTGGTTCTGAGAGATCACAAGCTGGTACTGATTCTACTGATATTGATCAGCAACCTTCTGTTGCTGCTCACTCATCTGAACCAGCTGATGATCAAGATGCTGTGTGTTCTACAACCAGCTATTTGATGAACCAGCATCCGATTGAGCAGATTATTTGCTACAGTAAAACACTATTTGCTACAGTACACTATTTGATGTCGACAAACTACCAAACAAAAACAGAAAAGGCGGCCATGCGATCGCATGGCAAAAACACTGAAAACTCATGCGATCGCATGAGCTACAGTAAACGGAAAAGTAATATAAATACGCCTGTTTTGCTCGACGAATTATCACATATTTTTTTCTTCAGTAATAAAAATTTATATTTGAATTATAATTATAATTTTAAATTTAAGTTTAATAATAATAAAGTATATTCGAGGGTGTTTTAATTCGGGTTTTAAACCACTTTAAGCTAAGGAAATATTGGGTATTGTTCGGGGTATTGTTCTTGAATCCAAGGCCAACCATACAGTCGTCTACCATCATTACGTCTACGCAATTTGCCTACAATATTGAGTCTCAATATTGAACTGTGAGTTTATAGTCTCCCTTTTTAAATACTTTAAATATTTTTGGGCTGAGAATATATGCAATTTATTTTAAACGCGATAAGACACAAGTACATACTAAATTCTACACTGAGTTAAACCGAAAATCCCTTAGCTTTGGTAACTAGTAGCTGCCAGTACATAGGATATGGACTGGTGGGCGCGAATAATTGTATATGGATCCATAGGGCTTGACATCCCCGTCCGAGCTAGAGCACTAGCCTTTTAACGGACGTATGTTATTTGAGTTTAAGACACGTTGGTTTGCGTGTATTAAAACGAATGAGGTAATTATCACTATAGCGTTAAGTTTAGTTACCAGGGTGCTCTGTTACGTAGAATCTATTGATAAACTTTTGATGAAATCTTGTGGTCTATCTTTATATATGTTTATGACTCGAGCAATTAAACCTATAACTCACCAACATTCGTGTTGACTTTTTAGCATGTTTTTTTCTCAGGTCCTTAGAATGCTTCCGCTGTGATGTGCTTGTTGCCTGCATGGAGTCTCTCATGCTTTGTACAAAGTTTATTGCATTCAAAATAAAATTGCGTTGTGTAATAAATAATTGGACTGTGATGTCAACCTGTAAATTAAAGACTTATGTATTTCGGGGTTTTGCTTATACCTAAGCACTCGCCCACATGTTTATAACTTTCTATGTTTAGAAAGTTACTTATTTTAATGAATGCAATATTTTATCAAAACGTATCATATAGAGGTCAAAACCTCACTGTGGAATCAATGATTAATGTGCCGCGTCAATAGCGATTTTGACGGGTCGTTAGAATAGATGTGTTGACATGATAGGTCGAAACATTGTATACGTGTCTATGGTATCTCAAGATTACATAATATACAATACAAGTTGATTAAGTTATGGTTGGAATAGATTTGTTACCAATTTTCACGTAGCTAAAATGAGAAAAATTATCCAATCTTGTTTTACCCATAACTTCTTCATTTTAAATCCGTTTTGAGTGAATCAAATTGCTATGGTTTCATATTGAACTCTATTTTATGAATCTAAACATAAAAAGTATAGGTTTATAGTCGAAAAAATAAGTTACAAGTCATTTTTGTAAAGGTAGTCATTTCAGTCGAAAGAACGACGTCTAGATGACCATTTTAGAAAACATACTTCCACTTTGAGTTTAACCATAATTTTTGGATATAGTTTCATGTTCATAATAAAAATAATTTTCCCAGAATAACAACTTTTAAATCAAAGTTTATCATAGTTTTTAATTAACTAACCCAAAACAGCTCGCGGTGTTACTACGACGGCGTAAATCCGATTTTACGGTGTTTTTCGTGTTTCCAGGTTTTAAATCATTAAGTTAGCATATCATATAGATATAGAACATGTGTTTAGTTGATTTTAAAAGTCACGTTAGAAGGATTAACTTTTATTTGCGAACAAGTTTAGAATTAACTAAACTATGTTCTAGTGATTACAAGTTTAAACCTTCGAATAAGATAGCTTTATATGTATGAATCGAATGATGTTATGAACATCATTACTACCTCAAGTTCCTTGGATAAACCTACTGGAAATGAAAAAAATAGATCTAGCTTCAAAGGATCCTTGGATGGCTTGAAAGTTCTTGAAGCAGAATCATGACACGAAAACAATTTCAAGTAAGATTTCCACTCGAAATAAGATTGTTATAGTTATAGAAATTGAATTAAAGTTTGAATATGATTATTACCTTGTATTAGCAATATAACCTAATGTAAGTAACAAAGGTTTCTTGATCTTGGATGATTACTTGGAATGGATTTAGAAAACTTGGAAGTAAACTTGCAATCTTGGAAATATTCTTGATTTTATGAAACTAGAACTTTTGGAATTTATGAAGAACACTTAGAACTTGAAGATAGAACTTGAGAGAGATCAATTAGATGAATAAAATTGAAGAATTAAAGTGTTTGTAGGTGTTTTTGGTCGTTGGTGTATGGATTATATATAAAGGATATGTAATTTTGTTTTCATGTAAATAAGTCATGAATGATTACTCATATTTTTGTAATTTTATGAGATATTTCATGCTAGTTGCCAAATGATGGTTCCCACATGTGTTAGGTGACTCACATGGGCTGCTAAGAGCTGATCATTGGAGTGTATATACCAATAGTACATACATCTAAAAGCTGTGTATTGTACGAGTACGAATACGGGTGCATACGAGTAGAATTGTTGATGAAACTGAACGAGGATGTAATTGTAAGCATTTTTGTTAAGTAGAAGTATTTTGATAAGTGTCTTGAAGTCTTTCAAAAGTGTATGAATACATATTAAAAAACTACATGTATATACATTTTAACTGAGTCGTTAAGTCATCGTTAGTCGTTACATGTAAATGTTGTTTTGAAACCTTTAGGTTAACGATCTTGTTGAATGTTGTTAACCCATTGTTTATTATAACAAATGAGATGTTAAATTGTTATATTATCATGATATTATGATATATAATATATCTTAGTATGATATATATACAGTTAAATGTCGTTACAACGATAATCGTTACATATATGTCTCGTTTCGAAATCATTAAGTTAGTAGTCTTATTTTTACATATGTATTTCATTGTTAATACACTTAATAATATATTTACTTATCATTTAACATAATTAACCAAGTGTATCAATATCTTAATATGATTCATATGTACCTAGTAAGACGTTGTTATAACGATAATCGTTATATATATCGTTTTCGAGTTTCTTAAATTAATAGTCTCATTTTTATGTATATAACTCATTGTTAAAATTCTTAATGAGATACATACTTATAATAAAATCATGTTAACTATATATATAACCATATATATGTCATCGTATAGTTTTTACAAGTTTTAACGTTCGTGAATCACCGGTCAACTTGGGTGGTCAATTGTCTATATGAAACCTATTTCAATTAATCAAGTCTTAACAAGTTTGATTGCTTAACATGTTGGAAACACTTAATCATGTAAATAACAATTTCATTTAATATATATATAAACATGAAAAAGTTCGGGTCACTACAGTTTCAAACTTTTTATTTTTCGTATTTACATTGATATATAAATATATATATATATATATATATATATATATATATATATATATATATATATATATATATATATATATATATATATATACATGGATAAAAAAACATTACACCTATAATAATCATACTTATATAAATTATAACTTACATGTAATAATAATATAATAATAATAATAATAATAATAATAATAATAATTGTTATTATTATAAAAAACATTACACCTATAATAATCATACTTATATAAATTATAACTAACATGTAATAATAATATAATAATAATAATAATAATAATAATTATTATTATTATTATTAATCATAATCGTAATCATATTCATAATTATAGTTATGAATAATTATTTATATAAATTAATTAAATAAATATTATTTATATATTTACATGTATAAGAAACGTTACGCCTATAATAATCATAGTTATATGAATTATAACTAAAAATGTAATAATAATAAAAATAATAATCGTAATCGTAATCATATTCATAATTATAATTATGAATTATAATCATAATAATAATCATAATCTTAATTATTAATCATATAAGTTATGCAAATATACAATATAATAATTATAATATCATAGTATTAACATTAAAAAGAGAAGCTTCTGACGAATCGATCCAACATATAGTCAACCACATTTCTTCTTGCCTTGTCCACTATTTACAGTATGTTGAAAATTGGTGTTTCTTTGATACCTACAAAAACAAAAACAAAAAACATATATTATATTATATATATATATATATATATATATATATATATATATATATATATATATATATATATATATATATATATATATAAAACTATATCTACTATAATATTCTATATATCATTTCTTCTTCTTTCATAAAAAAAAATCATGAATACATCATTAGTAATATGGTGTACTCATGTGTATGATTGATATGGAAAAATGGAATGAAAATAACATATTTATAGGCTAAAAAAATAACTTACGGAACTTAGAATATAAAAGGTTTATACATTTATTTATTATTAATTACTTAAAATGCATTTATGACATTTTATTTAATATGGTTTTTATTTTTATTTTTTACTTTTTTACCATATACATTTATTGATTATTAATTACTTAAAATGTATTTATGACATTTTATTTAATATGGTTTTATTTTTATTTTTTACTTTTTTACCATAATAACTTTCAATCTTTTTACCAGTCTATTAAATTGTATGGATAAATTTTATTGAGTTAACCGTATTTAATACACCATACTTATGATTCTAGGACTCAATTACTATATATATATATATATATATATATATATATATATATATATATATATATATATATATATATATATATATATATATATATATATATATATATATATATATATGGGCAGGATCAATGGGGAAGTAACCAATCGGGGGAAGCAAAAAAAAAATTCGTTTTTTTTGAAAGTTTTTTTTTCCGGTATCAAGATCACACGAAAATATGAACATTTAGAAGAGACACTTCGTGATGAATGTTATTATTTAGGCGGGAAAACGATCGACAAAAATAACATTCAAGATAATATTGTTCGTGAAGAATATGAACGTTTTTTTTTTCTTCATGTTTTGTGAAGTAAAATTTAGCCCGATTTAGAGTTTAGGGTTTAGGGTTTGGTGTTTTGGGTTTATTCCATAAACCCAAAACACCAAACCCTAAACCCTAAACCATAAACTCTAAACCGTTCGTGTTAAAAACTCAATCTAAATCCTAAATCTAAACCCTAAATCTAAACCCTAAACCCTAAATTTCTAAACCCTAATATCTAAACCCTATAAACCCTAATATCTAAACCCCAATAGCGCTCGAAAAATACGATAATTGTTATATATTACTTCTTCGAGCGTTTTCCCGCCAAAATAAAAACATTTATCACAAAGTGTCTCTACTAAATGTTCATATTTTCATCTCATCTATAATGTTCGTGAACAAAGTTTTTTCAAAAAACGAAAAAAAAAAAAGTTTTTGCTTCCCCCGCTTACCCCCGAATGGTAACTTCCCTCTTGATCCTGCCACTATATATTATATATATATATATATATATATATATATATATATATGTGCATGTGCATATTTAATCCAATATATAATTATGATAACTTTTTAAAAAGTACTCAGTAGTAAATTATTTCACTCATCCTTATGATTATGTCTAAATTACTCATTTAGTCTTTTAAACATTTCAGTTATTTAGTTAGTTACGGAGTATTTATTTATACGGAGTAATAACTTTGTTGCTACATAATAGTGAACCAATAGTTTGCACGCATGAAATAACCTCCAGAGAGCGGGAAAGATGTTCAAAAGTCATGAAAAGTAGAGTTTAAGGCATTTTTTTTGCATAAAGACATTCAGCGTTTAAGAAATATCAATGAATAATTAATCAAACCGTCCTCCGTTTAGCATAAGCCTTCAAGCCGCTTTTAATGCTGAAGCCCAAATTATCTAAGTTTAAAGCACATGAGTAGCACGCATCCCACATCAACGTAAACCTCAAAGTAGGTTACGCAATTTTTGCATACATCAATCAATGATTACGTTGACACGTGTCTCTGAACAATTCGGAGACCCAGAAGCCTATAAATAGGACATCTGGGCCATCACTTTTCAAACACTTGGACTCGTGGCAGAGAACCGACTTTCCCTCTCACATAGTATTTTCTCTCTCTAGGACTAAAAAGTGGTGCAGCAGAACGTTCAACGGACCAACTCACAGTTAGGTTCCAAGATTGACTTAGCCACCCCACGATCTTTGTATCGTGATCCGGGTCTGCCCGGACGTTGTCAGGAGGGAAAACAGTCAATCGACAATCCACCTTGCTAAGGTGTTTTGGACCTTGTACTGGTACCTGTAGCCACTAGCCGAAAATAATTATCAACATATTGCGCCAACCATGGGACCATATGGTTTCAAGAACGAAAAATGCATGATTATTTAGAAATTTATTGATTCCATTTTTGCAAAATGCAACCATCACACTAGGGGGGCTTAATAGTGCATCATATGGTTTGCACGCATGAAAAGAAGAGTTAAATGCATTTTTGTGCATAAAAACTTTCAGCGCTCTCTATCAAGAAATATCAATAAGTAATAAATCAGGTCACCCAGCGTTTGGCGTAAGCCATGCAGGCCTTTTTTTAATGCTTGAACCAAAATATCTAAGTATAAAGCATGTGAGTAGCACACATGTCATGTCAACGTAAAGCTCGAAGTCGATTACACCCTTTCCGCATGCATCAATCAATGATAACGCGACACGTGTCTCCGAACAATCCAGCGACCCATACGCCTATATATTATGACACCTTAGCCATCACTCTTCAAACACTTGGACTTGTGGTAGAACCCACTTTCTCTCACACACAGTACTTTCTCTCTCCCGGACTCAAGAGAAGAGTAGCAGAACGCTCAACGGACCAACTCACACATTGGTTCCGGAGATTGACTTAGCTACCCCATGATCCTTGTATCGTGATCCGAGTCAGTACGGGCGTTGTCCGAAAGTAAAACAATCAATTGACAATTCACCTTGCTAAGGAGTTTTGAATCTTGGATTAGTACATGTAGCCGCTAGCAGAAAATATATATCAACAATAGTCATTTAATTATAACTTTGTTGCCTAGATAGTCCTTTAAATCTAACATCTATTACTCCGGTAATTTTAATTAGATTATAGCAAGTTTATGTATGTAAAGATAAAATAGTCACTTTACTTTCCTCTTGCACTTAAAAATAAGATCGGTTTTATCATTTTTAGTCACTTTACTAACATAAGCTACTTAAAGTAGCATATGAAAAAAAGTTGAGTTTATGAAACAATATCTATTGAACCTCGTATTAAAGAAATATAATTAAAAGGGTTACAACTCGTTAAATTTGCAATATCAATTAAAAGTTCACATTTTATTTATCTCTCGAAGATAAAATAAATTTCAAACTAAATAAGTATCGAAGATTTATAGAATCAACATAGATAATTATATGTGTATATTCCTAATTTATTGTAAAATAACTTAATAGTGATTTCGAGTCCCCAATGACACAAGTTCAAACTTTGTCACTGTTTACGGACCATCACGAATGTGATGACGGCTAGCGAGGTTCATCTCCACTCTGTCTAAGTTACAGTCGTCAACCACACAACATTTTACACGTAATTAAAAATCTCTATCATGGCTCTTTTGCTCTTTGCACGCCTTTTTATGGTCTTACCATTCGCTTGACTTTGAAGAAACATCAGTGTGGTACTTGTATACAATCTCACGATTAAAGATATAGTTTGAACACGTATATTAAAATGCTTAACATTTTAAAATTTTATTCGTTATTCATTAATACACAATAATCACTACAAGCAAAAAGGGCTTTAGTGACGAGGGCTTTTTGGTCACTAATCATACAAAAATGTTCACCAAGTCAAATTAGTGACCAAAATTAGTTGGTCACTTGTGACGATCCGAAAATTTTCGACCAAATTTAAACCTAATCTTTATATGATTTCGACAAGATAAGCAAAGTCTGTAATGTTGAGTCTCGAAAATTTTGAAACTATGTTCATATATTCAATTACCCTTTTGACTATACTCGACGATTCACTAACATTTATGTACATATAGATATGTATATAGTTATAATAATTGAAAACGTTAACAAAGTATTAGATGTATAATACGTTACATGAACGTATTTGTTTCAATATATGTTTAACATATTCATCGAAGGAATTAAAAGATAATATCAAATGATTGAATTATCAGATACATTGTGATATGATTACGAGCCTCTGTTGTGAGGTCCACGTTGATTTAAGAAATCGTTTCATTTTAACGGCATACGAAATAAATGGTAAAGTAATCTACGAGTGAGAACAAAGTGTCAAATAACGAGATTTAGACAAAAGTTAGCGGAGAACTAAATTTCATAATATTCTATTGATTTAATTTCAAACGTGCGAAAACGTTTTTAGATATAATAGGAATTGATTGTTAAAATGTTTTGTTTAAATAACGTAATTTGAATATATATTTTACAAAGTGATAAAATATAATATTAACTTGGTTATAAAACGTTTTGATTTAAAACAATATTATTAAATATACTTTGATAAATAATGAGAAAATGATTTAAAGAAGCAAATGACCAAAATACTCGAAAGTTCAAGATACACTTTAAGTAATATAGTTTATTGATAATTTAAGACTATATTTTGACAAAGGTACGAATCACAAAACGTAAAGTACAAGTTTTCTAAACGTACAAAAGGACGTTTGAAAAAACCAGAAACGGGACATAAGCCGAGCGTCAACGTACTAGTTATCGGACCTAAAATTACAAGTCAACTATGCACATGTACATGAATATAATATATATATATATATATATATATATATATATATATATATATATATATATATATATATATATATATATATATATATATATATATATATATATATATATATATATAATTAATATAAATTATATATAAATTATATATATATATATATATAATAATTTGTCGACAAACAAAAAAACAAAATAAAATGAGCTAGACCAGCTGGCCATGCGAGTGCATGAGAAATGCACTAAAACCCCATGCACTCGCATGGGCATCAGATTCCAAAAATTTGCCTATAAAAGGCCAGTTTTTGCTCGAGTTTTATTACACCTTAACAACTCTTTCTCTCCCTCTGTAAAGAAATATATATATTTATTATTTATATTATTATTATTATAATTATTATAATTATTATTATTATTATTATTATTATTATTATTATTATTATTATTATTATTATTATTATTATTATTATTAAGATTAATATTATTATTAATCTTATAGTTAGGAGTATTATTATTAGTATTATTATACATAAAATATTACGACGAGGTTATGCCCAAACGATTTCAAAACAAGCTTTTCGAGCGGGATAGAGCTATGGAAATAATGGATTATAGCTATGGAGGTTATGGGTATTACTTGGGGGTTATGATCATGAGTCAAAGGTCAACCTAGCATTTATCATTTTCGTTGCGTCTACGTACTTTCCTGCAATATTGAATCACAATATTGATACGTGAGCATTCATATCTTATCTTTTATATATTAATAGTGTATCCATGTCTAGTGCTCGAGTATATATGTTTATGCATGCTTGTATGCTTTAATTTTGTCGTTAAATATTTTATGATGAATCACGAATTTGATACATATGCTACTGATACAAAGTATATGATATGCATGTCGTTGGAAAACTAACAAAAAATTAATAACTTTTCATTTAGAAATCGCGTGATTTCGATGAACGGATTAAAAGATATGGTCAACTGAATTATGGTTAACGTTAATTGAAATTGTGTTTGAAACTGTGAATTAATATTTAAACAACTTGTCTATGAGATTGATAAATTGAATTTTTAGATATTACTAATCGAGTAAATGAATTTCTATATAAGGCACGTTTTGTTTTGTTGATCAATTGTCAAAGTTGACTGTCTTATCATGTTTTAAAACTTTATAAACACTATAATCTGATTTTACAAGTATTGGAAAACTATGTGAAATAATAAAATATGTTCGATTGCCATGATAATTCAAATATATTATAACTCCTGAAATAAATAATATTTTGAGTTTGATAAATTATAAATTCGTTCAATTATCAATATTTATACTATGTTAATATAATAAATATGTATAGATTTAAAGATCATATAGGGTCAGGTTGACTTTTGAGATAACTTTTGTTAACTTTTGCATGTCGGTCTCGAGCATTAGGATTGTGATACACTATGACCCGACCTAGCTTGTTAGACATGTATTAACAAACATATGTTCTCTAGGTTGAGATCTACGGTTATTTTGCATTCCGAGTTTCGGTCACATTTCGGTAAATGACCTTAGGTGCTACTAAGTGTGTTTCATTTGCTCCCTTTTTAATTACTTTTGCAATCTATATTTTTGGGCTGAGAATACATGCACTTTATTTTAAACGCAATGGATACAAGTACATACTAAATTCTACACCGAGGTTGAACCGAAAATCTCTTAGCTTTGGTAACTAGTAGCTGCAGGTTATAAGAACTGGTGGGCGCGAATAGTTGTATATGGATCCATAGGGCTCGACATCCCCGTCTGTTTCAGGTATAGAAACCCTAGCCTGAACTATAAAACAGACGTATGCTATTTAAGTTTAGTACACGTTGGATTGCGTGTATTGTACATGTTGATTGCATGTATGTTAAAACATGGGTACTTATTATAACGTTAAAGTTTAGTTACCAGGGTGCTCAAATTTCATAGAATATTTTAATAAACGTTTCTGGATGAAACAATTGAAATCTTGTGATCCACCTTTATATACAGATTATACCCAACATTAAAATTATGAACTCACCAACCATTGTGTTGACACTTTTAAGCATGTTTATTCTCAGGTTCCTAGAAGTCTTCTGCTGTTTGCTTATATGTAATACAAGCTATGTGCATGGAGTCATACATGCTTTATTCGAGAAAACATTGCATTCACAAAATCATCACCATGTATCTTATTTTGACTGCATTATCAACGGATGTAGTATTGAAAACTATTAATTTCAGTGATTGTCTATATGTAGAAATCATCAAACGTAAAAAACCCTTGGAATTTGATATTCAATTATGGTGTGTCTTGTCAAAAGAATGCAATGTTTACAAAACGTATCATGTATAGGTCAGTACCTCACTGTGAAATCGATGAATGATGTATTCGTCTAAATGGATTTGGACGGGTCATCATAGTTGGTATCAGAGCTTGAGGTTATAGGAAACCAGAATTTGCATTAGTGTGTTTAACTAGTAATTGTTAGGATGCATTAGTGAGTCTGGACTATGACCGTATATGTTTTTACTGAGTTTTACTTATCATTTCTTGTCAGAAATTACTTGCTTATCATTCTTAAGTCTAGACACGTTTTCCTGCATTTATTGCATAGATAATATACAGACGAATTCATATCTTAGTATATCTGTTACTGTAAACTTTGTCTGACATCTTCCGAAGATTCCTCCGTGATTTATGGAATTTTCGTATTATATATACATATGTAAATTATGTATTAAAGAATACCAATCTAAATCCTATAATCTATTTCATATCAAAAATCATTTCCCTGATTACACAAGATGGATCCCGTATCTAGTTCAAATTCCTTAGATTTCGACAACTATTGCGATATGGATTTCCACTCGAGCTCCAAAAGCAGTGTGACCGGAATGGATCAACCAATTAGCCATCATCTATTCTGGATGAATTAGGGATGGGTTCGTAGCCTACTTAATCATTGGAGACAAGGAGAAGGTGATCCCTTCCATCCACCACATTTCCCTCTTGGCGAAGAACCTGAAGCACTTACCCACGAACCTGTTCGTAATACCATTTTCTCTCTCATCTCCAGAGTATCTCGCCATGGTTATATACTATCTCAAATTATGGATCTTATTCATCCACTCATCCGAACCGACCATCACCCCGGTGTAATAGAAGAAGTCAACGAGCTTCGCGCTCGGGTAGTGACTTTAGAGAATATGGTGCAAAGGTTACAAGCACCAGCAGCATCACCGGCATCAACAGTACCACCATCATCAACACCAACAGTATCATTACCACAACCAACAACAACATCCGCATCCCACACCTCAACATCACAATCTGTACCTCGAACATCAATGTCATACGCACCACAGGTACCAAGGAGTACCAGCAGTAATAACCGATGAAGTAATGATTCATAACTTAATTGAATAAATATTCTACAGAGAATATGTAGTTTCTAAAAGTTTTAGAGATTACTTATTCTAATTCTAATTGTAAATCAGATGAGTGAGCGAATAGAAATGTTGAAATAAAACCATGATCGGAATGGTGCACGATTTACAAGCTAGATCTGTTTTACCAGCAGCATCAACAATATCGTCAGTATCACCAGCACCGTCAGTACCGTCAGCATCGTCAGCATCAGCAGCATCTACAACATCATAAGCTCCGCCAGATCCATAATCACTGCAAACATCATCACTAATCAACAACGCGTATATTGTATCAACGAGTTATGATGTATTAACTCATTTCCCCTGAAGAAATTATATGTATATTTTATATATATATATATATATATATATATATATATATATATATATATATATATATATATATATATATATATATATATGAATTTTGAAATCAAAATAAATCTTTTCGTACTAAGCTATTACGTGAGAATCTTAACTGGTAGGTACTGCTCGATTAGTTCATATTACTAGTATGCAATGATGTACATCCTTCATCAACGACATAACCATCGTTAACTACATTCTCTGTTTCAAATTCAATGAATTCCTTTTCATAATAAACTAAATGTATTATTCAATTACACGTTTGATTTTACACTTTCATTTTCGATGTACTCGAAACTTTCTAGAAAACATCATTCGTATCTTGCGAGGTTAACAAGAGTTCCATGAACACCAACATGATTCACTGAGGAAAAATATCAATAAAACTGAATAATGAAGTATTGATTACATTAGTGAAATACTCCGCAAAGATTAAGAAATCTTTAAGGTTTTAGAGATGATTCATTTCTAATCCAGCCGAAAATCAAATGAGCTTAATATGATATTAACTCATTAAATCTGTATTACATCTGAAGAAAATATACACACATATATTTTCATAAAGACTGTAATAAAATTCTCCGGTACAAAATATTACTTGTGAACTTTTAACGGGTAGGTAATATCTGAGAGATATATAAATTCACAATTAATATGTAACATTCTTCGATTCTGATTCAGCAAATCAACTTCGACTTTTTATCCAAATAAGTCTTATTATAACTGTGATATATACGTTTCCTCTTTTCATCATCGTTATCGGGGAACAGTTTATATTCCACCACATTAGCAGCAAACTTACCAGCAACATCATTGATCTTTAACTTTCCGAAAAATCATTATATTCATTGAAACCCTATCATGTACTCATCTATATCTTGTAACGGTAATTGTCATACCAAAATGCTCCAATCATTATTCTCGAATTTCCCAGCAATTCTACGCCAACAGTTATATATGTACATATAACGTCTATCTCCTAGACTTACACACTTCGAATGTGAAGTTTCTGGAAAACACCCTAAACTGCGAACTAGTTCTCCGAATTTTGAAAAAATGCTGATGAAGCAGCAAAAATTGTAAACGACCTTAACAGTCAAAAGTTTGATGATAAAGAATAATGTGTTGGCAAAGCTCAGAAAAATAGAAGGTTTGGAACTGAAAAATGAATTGAGCAAACCATGAAGGAGGCTGCGAAAAAATCACAAAGACTAAACCTGCCTTCAAAGAATCCAAATGATTCAGTATCTGCTGAAGTCATTAACAAATACCTTGCTCCTGACTCTAAACCTTTACGGACAAATCTTCTTTATCATCTTTCGATATTAGAAATTCTAAGATATCATCGTATCTTTCATTATAAAGATCCTCGATATTTTTGAAGATATTTTCATAACCATTCTTATCTGAAATCATTTATCTCTTCGCGCTATCAGTGTTACATCATAAAGGAAACTGTTGTAGTTTCTAAAATCTGAAGAAGAAAAAAAATCGAATTTAAAATATGAATGTTTTTGAAGTAGTGTTGGGAATTGAAGCATGAGTTAGTATAATATAATGACACTTGATCAACGTGATTATATTACAGTAAGTCATGTTGAGTTTCTAATGGAATGTGATAAAGGTTTACATATCATACCCTCATCATGAACCATGTTACATAACTCTTTCATTCTATTTAACCTCTAAACTATCATGAAAATATTTTCTTGATGATTCGGACTTTTTCGGATATTCTGGTAATTTGACAAATCATCGTGCTATTATCTTTCCTTTCTACTTTGTATATTATGATCATTCAAAACTCCATACATACGAATTCTGGACCATTATTCGCTTGACTTGAAGTCGGGAAGAAGAAACAAAAGCATGGAGCTCCTAAATATGAGGGAAAATATAAAGCTTAACAACAACACATAAATTACAGACCGTGTATATCAATACGTACTGCAACGTAAAGACACGGGAGAATTAAAAACATTATAACCCCAAGGTAATAGTAGAAGAAAATAACTTCCTCTGGTGGCAGATGAAAAAGAAGAATGAAGGATACGATAGCCAGGAAAATGTCAAGAATCAGGACTGGATTTAGCATTTTTACAATCTATTGGGATGTATGAAATAAGGAAGAAGATTATAGGAGTGGTGAAAATAAATGAAACGGAGGAGGTCAATTTATAGCAAAATATCAGACATAGCAATCAAGGCAGATTACCGCATTTAATCAAAGAGGATCATAATTTCCTTGATTACCGGAGAATCAAATCTTTTATAGATTTCAAGGATTATCTTTAAATTCCTTGAAATCCAGAAATCCACCGTGATTACGTCACCGGTAAGACGAACCTGCATTTACTCATTTCATTCTTTTGCGATAGCTTCACTCGTACTCTTCACATAAAAGAATTGTTTTATTCATATTACTCAATGATGATAAAACTCTAATTTTCAACTCATATGAGTCATAAAAACATACTTATTGTTAGCCATGACGATCCCAATCAAATTTCGGGACGAAATTTCTTTAATGGGTAGGTACTGTGACGACCCGGAAATTTTCGACCAAATTTAAACTTAATCTTTATATGATTTAGACAAGATAAGCAAAGTCTGTAATATTGAGTCTAAAAAATTTTGGAACTATGTTCATATATTCAATTACCCTTTTGACTATATTCGACGGTTCACGAACATTTACGTACATATAGATATGTATATAGTTATAATAATTGAAAACGTTAATAAAGTATTAGATGTATAGTACTTTACATGAACATATTTGTTTCAATATATGTTTAACATATTCATCGAAGGAATTAAAAGATAATATCAAATGATTGAATTATCAGATACATTGCGATATGATTACGAGCCTCTGTTGTGAGGTCCACGTTGATTTAAGAAATCGTTTCATTTTAACGGCATACGAAATAAATGGTAAAGTAATCTACGAGTGAGAACAAAGTGTCAAATAACGAGATTTAGACAAAAGTTAGTGGAGAACTAAATTTCATAATATTCTATTAATTTAATTTCAAACGTGTGAAAACATTTTTAGATATAATAGGAATTGATTGTTAAAATGTTTTTGTTTAAATAACGTAATTTGAATATATATTTTACAATGTGATAAAATATAATATTAACTTGGTCATAAAACGTTTTGATTTAAAACAATATTATTAAATATACTTTGATAAATAATGAGAAAATGATTTAAAGAAGCAAATGACCTAAACACTCGAAAGTTCAAGATACACTTTAAGTAATATAGTTTATTGATAATTTAAGACTATATTTTGACAAAGGTACGAATAACAAAATGTAAAGTACAAGTTTTCTAAACGTACGAAAGGACGTTCGAAACAACCAGAAACGGGACATAAGTCGAGCGTCAACGTACAAGTTATCGGACCTAAAATTACAAGTCAACTATGCACATGAATATAATATAATATATATATAATTAATATTAATTATATATATATATATATATATATATATATATATTATATAATAATAAGTCGACAAACAAGAAAACAAAATAAAATGAGCTAGACCAGCTGGCCATGCGAGTGCATTAGAAATGCACTAAAACCCCATGCACTTGCATGAGCCATGCGAGTGCATGAGAAATGTACTAAAACCCCATGCACTCGCATGTGCATCAGATTCCAAAAATTTGCCTATAAAAGGCCAGTTTTTGCTCGAGTTTTATTACACCTTCACAACTCTTTCTCTCCCCTGTAAAGAAATATATATATTTATTATTTATATTATTATTATTATTATTATTATTATTAAGATTAATATTATTATTAATCTTATAGTTAGGAGTATTATTATTAGTATTATTATACATAAAATATTACGACGAGGTTATGCCCAAACGATTTCAAAACAAGCTTTTCGAGCGGGATAGAGCTACGGAAATAATGGATTATAGCTATGGAGGTTATGGGTATTGCTTGGGGGTTATGATCATGAGTCAAAGGTCAACCTAGCATTTATCATTTTCATTGCGTCTACGTACTTTCCTGCAATATTGAATCACAATATTGATACGTGAGCATTCATATGTTATCTTTTGTATATTAATAGTGTATCCATGTCTAGTGCTCTAGTGTATATGTTTATGCATGCTTGTATGCTTTAATTTTGTCGTTAAATAGTTTATGATGAATCACGAATTTGATACATATGCTACTGATACAAAGTATATGATATGCATGTCGTTGGAAAGCAATCAAAAAATTAATAACTTTTCATTTAGAAATCGCGTGATTTCGATGAACGGATTAAAAGATATGGTCAACTGAATTATGGTTAACGTTAATTGAAATTGTGTTTGAAACTGTGAATTAATATTTAAACAACTTGTCTATGAGATTGATAAATTGGATTTTTAGATATTACTAATCGAGTAAATGAATTTCTATATAAGGCACGTTTTGTTTTGTTGATCAATTGTCAAAGTTGACTGTCTTATCATGTTTTAAAACTTTATAAACACTATAATTTGATTTTACAAGTATTGGAAAACTATGTGAAATAATAAAATATGTTCGATTGCCATGATAATTCAAATATATTATAACTCCTGAAATAAATAATATTTTGAGTTTGATAAACTATAAATTCATTCAATTATCAATATTTATACTATGTTAATATAATAAATATGTATAGATTTAAAGATCATATAGGGTCAGGTTGACTTTTGAGATAACTTTTGTTAACTTTTGCATGTCGGTCTCGAGCATTAGGATTGTGATACACTATAACCCGACCTAGCTTGTTAGACATGTATTAACAAACATATATTCTCTAGGTTGAGATCTACGGTTATTTTGCATTCCGAGTTTCGGTCACATTTTGGTGAATGACCTTATGTGCTACTAAGGTGCGTTTCATTTGCTCCCTTTTTAATTGCTTTTGCAATCTATATTTTTGGGCTGAGAATACATGCACTTTATTTTAAACGCAATGGATACAAGTACATACTAAATTCTACACCGAGTTTGAACCGAAAATCTCTTAGCTTTGGTAACTAGTAGCTGCCGGTTATAAGAACTGGTGGGCGCAAATAGTTGTATATGGATCCATAGGGCTTGACATCCCCGTCTGTTCCAGGTATAGAAATCCTAGCCTGAACTATAAAACAGACGTATGCTATTTGAGTTTAGTACATGTTGGATTGCGTGTATTGTACATGTTGGTTGCATGTATGTTAAAACAGGGGTACTTATTATAACGTTAAAGTTTAGTTACCAGGGTGCTCAAATTTCGTAGAATATTTTGATATACGTTTCTGGATGAAACAACTGAAATCTTGTGATCCACCTTTATATACAAATTATGCGCAACATTAAAATTATGAACTCACCAACCATTGTGTTGACACTTTTAAGCATGTTTATTCTCAGGTTCCTAGAAGTCTTCCGCTGTTTGCTTATATGTGATACAAGCTGTGTGCATGGAGTCATACATGCTTTATTCGAGAAAATGTTGCATTCACAAAATCATCACCATGTATCTTATTTTGACTGCATTATCAACGGATGTAGTATTGAAAACTATTAATTTCAGTGATTGTCTATATGTAGAAATCATCAAACGTAAAAAACCTTGGAATTTGATATTCAATTATGGCGTGCCTTTTCAAAAGAATGCAATGTTTACAAAACGTATCATGTAGAGGTTAGTACCTCACTGTGAAATCGATGAATGATGTATTCGTCCAAATGGATTTGGATGGGTCATCACATCGCTCTTCGTCACTATAGGTCCGTCACAAAATTTATTTAGTGACCAAAATATCAAATTGGTCACTATAGTGACCAGTATACAGTGATCACTTTTTATGGTCACTATTATTAGTGACCAAATAATGGTCACATACATTCCCCGCTTGTGACTAAAAAGTGGTCACTCACATTAATCATAGTGACCAAAAAGTGGTCACTCACATTGATCGTTTGTGACCGAAAAGTGGTCACTCATATTATTCGTTCGTGACCAAAAAATGGTCACTCACACTAACCGTTTGTGACCAAAAAGTGGTCACGCACGCTAATCGGTTGTTACCAAAAAATGGTCACCCACACTGACCGTTTGTGAAAAAAAATGGTCACTACCTCTGTGACAACTATGTTTTACGGTATCGATAATAAAATATATAACCACAAATTTGCACATAAAATTCATATTCACTAAAAAGTAGCAACAAATAGTTTTTCAACTTGCAGTTACATAATTCAAAAATAATAGCCAATATACAACAATAAACATAACACTATTCTAAACTTTTAAGTATTCAAACCCTATTTTCAGAAATAAAGCAAGATGATAATTACATCATACGATTCATACTAGTAATGGTTTATGGCACCAAACAAACCTGCAAGAAAAAAGGAAGTCCTTTAATTACAGGAACATATATATAAGCTCCACTCTACACACACAAAAAAAAAAGAAAAAAACAACTACAAAACAGTCATGTAAGATGAAAAGGAAATGAATCGATGTATTATGCTGATAGCTTTTCACCATCAAAAGAAAATGCTATCATGATGCATGGACTGTCTAACACCCAACACACCTATAAAAAGAAAATTGTCATGTTATTTCAGAAAGCTAAAATGAATGCTACTCGAAACTGCAACACCTCTATGACGATCGCTCCAAATCCATATGGACGAATACGTCATTCATCGATTTCATTGCGTGGTATTTGACCTCTATATGATACGTTTTATAAACATTGTATTCTTTTGAAAAGGTATACCATAAATGAATATTTAAATCCAAGGTTTTCGACATCTGATAATTTCTACATATAGACAATCACCGTAAATAATAGCTTACAATAATACATCCGTTGACAATGCAGTCAAAATAGATACATGATGATGGTTTTGTGAATGCAACATTTTCTTGAATAAAGCATGTATGACTCCATGCACAAAGCTTGTCTAACATATAAGTAAATAGCGGAAGACTTCTAGGAACCTGAGAATAAACATGCTTGAAAGTGTCAACACAAAGGTTGGTGAGTTCATAGTTTTAATGTTTCGCATAATCTGTATATAAAGGTGGATCACAAGATTTCAGTTGTTTTATCCAGAAACGTTTATCAAAATATTCTACAAGATTGAGTACCCAGGTAACTAAACTTTAACGTCTATATAATAAGTACCCCTGTTTTAACATACATGCAACCAACATGTACAATACACGCAAACCAACGTGTACTAACCTCAAATAGCATATGTCTGTTTTATAGTTCAGGCTAGGGTTTCTATACCTGGAACAGACGGGGATGTCAAGCCCTATGGATCCATATATAACTACTCGCGCCCACCAGTTCTTATAACCGGCAGTTACTAGTTACCAAGGCTAAGGGATTTTCGGTTCAAACTCGGTGTAGAATTTAGTATGTACTTGTATCCATTGCGTTTAAAATAAAGTGCATGTATTCTCAGCCCAAAAATATAGATTGCAAAAGCAATTAAAAAAGGGAGCAAATGAAACTCACTTTAGCAGCACATAAAGTAATTCACCGGAATGTGACCAAAACTCAGAATGCAAAGTAACCATAGATCTCAACCTAGAGAATATATGTTGGTCAATAGATGTTTAACAAGCTAGATCAGGTCATAGTGTATCACAATCCTAATGCTCGAGACCGTCATACAAAAGTCATCTCAAAAGTCAACCTGACCCAATATGATCTTTAAATCTATACATGTTTATTAATATAGTATAAGTCTTGGTAATTGAACGAATTTATAGTTTATCAAATTCAAAATATTATTTATTTCAGGAGCTATATTATATTTGAATTATCATGGCAATCGAAAGTATTTTATTATTTCAAATAGTTTTTCAATACTTGTAAAATCAGATTATAGTGTTTATAAAACTTTAAAACATGATAAGACAGTCAACCTTGACAATTCAAGACGAGACGTGCCTTATATAGAAATTCCTTTACTCGATTAATAATATTTGAAAATCCAATTTATCAATCTTATAAACAAGTTGTTTAAATATTAATTTACAGTTTTAAACATAATTTCAATTAACGTCAACCATAATTCAGTTGATCATATCTTTTAATCCGTTCATCGAAATCACGCGATTTCTAAATGAAAAGTTAATAATTTTCGCCAGCTTTCCAAAAACATGCATATCATATACCTTATATCAGTAATATACGTATTAAATTCGTGATTCAACATATACTATATAATGACGAAATTAAATATACAAGCATGCATAATCAACTATACTCGAGCACTAGTCAGGGATACACTTATTAATATATAAAAGATAAAATATGAGTGCTCACGTATCAATATTGAGATTCAATATTGCAGGAAAGTATGTAGACACAACAGAGATGATAAATGCTAGGTTGACCTTTGACTCATGATCACAACCCCCAAGAAATACCCATAACCTTCATAGTTATAACCCATACTTTCCTTAGCTCTATCCCGTTCGAAAAGCTTGTTTTGAAATAACCCGCTCATAACTTCGTCGTAGTATTTTATGTATAATATTAATAAAAATAATACTAATACTACTGATAATAATAATAATAAGATTAATAATATTATTAATCTTAATAATAATAATAATAATAATAATAATAATAATAATAATAATAATAATATTTATATATATATTAGAGAGCAGAGAAGATAGAATGATATGTGTGTACACCAAAACTGAATTCGACTGAATTTATTTAACTTGACCTGCCCCAGCCATCCATGCGATCGCTTGGTTTATGGGCATTATGGCCATGCGATCGCATGGCCCTCTGATCCAGCTCACAATCGTTTGTTGTTTTATTTGTCGACATATTTAAATATAATATATATATAATATATATAATTTAAATTAATTAATTATATATTATATTTTATTCCTGTGCATAGTTGATTTGAAATTGTTGTTTCGATAAATCGTACGTCGTCACTCGACTTATGTCCCGGTTCCGGTTTTTCGAACGTCCTTTCGTACACTGAGAAAACTTGTACTTTACGTTTCGCGACTCATACATTTGTCAAAATATAGACTTAAATTATCCATAAACAATACCACTCGAAATATAGCTTATAAATTTGAGTGCTTTGGTCATTTACTTCTATAAATCATTGTCTTGTTATCTATCAAAGTATATTTAATAATATTATTTTTTAAATCAGAACGTTTTATGACCAAGTTAATAAATATTCAATATTCATAAACACATTTTAAATACACGTCGCAATATTTTCATACAATTAATATTCCAACTTATCATATATATTCAAATAGATATATAAACCTATAAGTTTAATGCACAGTATCATACAATTAATACTTTGTTACGCTTTCAAGTTATAGTATATATATGTATCTATTTACATATAAGTGTTCGTGAATTGTCGAGAACAATCGAAGGGTAATTGAACATATGAAAGTAGTTCAAAAATATTGAGATTTAGTTTTACAGGCTTTGCTTATCGTGTCGAAAACGTTAATCATACAAAGATTAAGTTTAAATTTGGTCAGAAATTTCCAGGTCATCACAGTACCTACCCGTTAAAGAAATTTCGTCCCGAAATTTGATTAGAATGATCATGGCTGACAATAAGTATGTTTTCATGACGCATACGAGCTGAAATTTAGAGTTTTATCATTATTGAGTAATATAGATAAAACAATTTTATTTTGTGAAGAGTACGAGTGAAGTTATCACAAAAGAGTGAAATGAATAAATGTAGATTCATCATATATTTTGACGTAGATAGGATTGATTTCCGGAGTTTAAGGAATAGAAAATCTTCATAATCTAAATAAGATTTGATTCTTCGGGAATTAAGGAGATTATGATCTTCTTTAATTAGATGCGATCACCTGCCTCGATTGCTCTGTCTGTTATTTTGCTATAAATTAACCTCTTCCGTTTCATTTATTTTCACCACTCCTATAATCTTCTTCCTTATTTCATACTTCTTAATAGATTGTGAAAATGCTTAATCCAGTTCTGATTCTTAATATTTTCTTGGCTATCGTATCCTTCATTCTTCTTTTTCATCTGCCACCAGAGGAGGTTATTTTCTTCTACTATTTCTTTGAGGTTATAGTGTTTTTCATTCTCCCGTGTCTTTATATTGCTATATGCATTGATATACACGGTTTGTAATTTCGGGGTTGTTATCGGGCTTTATATTCTCCATTTTATTTCGGAGCTTCATGCTTTCGTTTTCTCTTCCCGACCTTAAGTCAAGCGGATAATGGTCCAGAATTCGTAGCTATGAAGTTTCGAATGATCATAATATACAAAGCAGAAAGGAAAGGTAATAGCACGATTTGATTTGTCAAATTACCAAAATATCCGAAAAAGACCGAATCATCAAGAAAAATATTTTCTTGATATGTTTAGAGGTTAAATAGAATGAAAGAGTTATGTAACATGGTTCATGATGAGGGTATGATCTGTGAACCTTTATCACGTTCCATTAGAAACTCAGCATGACTTACTGTAATATAATCACGTTGATCAAGTGTCATTATATTATACTAACTCATGCTTCAGTTTCCAACACTACTTCAAAAACATTCATATTTTAAATTCGAATTTTCAGAATTTAGAAACTAAGACAGTTTCCTTTCTAATGTAATATTGATATCACGAAGAGATAAATGATTTCAGATAAGAATAGTTATGAAAATATCTTCAGAATATCAAGGATATTTATAATGAAAGATACGATGATATCTTAGAATTTCTAATATCGATGGATGATGATGAAGATTTGTCCATAAATGTGTAGAGTTAGGAGCAAGGTATTCGTTAATGACTTCAGCAGATACTGAATCATTTGGATTCTTTGAAGGTAGATTTAGTCTTTGTGATTTGTCCACAGCCTCCTTCATGGTTTGCTCAATCCGTTTTCCTGTTCCAAACCTTCTCTTTTTCTGAGCTTTGCCAACACACTATTCTTTATCATCAAACTTTTGGCTGTTAAAGTCGTTTACAGTTTTTGCTGCTTCATCAGTATTTTCAAAACTTTGAGAACTAATTCGCGGTTTAGGGTGTTTTTCAGAAATTTCACATTCGAAGTATGTAAGTCTTGGAGATAGACATTATATGTACATATATAACTGTTGGTGTAGAATTGCTGGGAAATTCGAGAATAATGATTGAAGCTTTTTGGTCTAACAGTTACTGTTACAAGATGCAGATGAGTACATGATAGGGTTTCAATGAATATAATGATTTTTTGAAAAGTTAAAGATCATTGATGTTGCTGGTAAGTTTACTGCTAATATGGTGGAATATAAACGGTTCTCTGGTAACTATGACGAAGGGCAAACTTATATATCAAAGTTATAATGAGGCTTATTCGAATGAAAAATCGAAGTTGATTTGTTGGAGGTGTGACAAAACTAGCTACTTTGAAAAGGAATTGCAAAGTTATTTTCGGTAATAATAATGTCAAAGGATCTAGCACAGATTTGAATTCAAAGTATGGTTTTGTAAGATGTGAAAATTTAATAGTGATATCTTCTATTAAATCTTGACTCGGATTCTGATCTGTCAAAAATCAGAATGTATAATCGAATTTGTATGAAAATGGTTGTTATGATTCTTATGGAAGAATGTATATCGCTGTGAATGTAGTGAGTATAGTTAATGATTCTTGAATCAAATTTGAAGAATGTACAGTGTAACATATTAATTGTGAACTTATATATTTTCCAGGTATTACCTACCCGTTAAAAATTTCACAATTAATATTTTGTACAGAAGAATTTTACTACAGTCTTTATGAAAATATATGTATGTATATTTTCTTCAGATGTAATACAGATTTAATGAGTTAATATCATATTAAGCTCATTTGATTTTCGGCTGGATTAGAAATGAATAATCTCTAAAACATTAAAGATTTCATAATCTTCACGGAGTATTTCACTAATGTAATCAATACTTCGTTATTCAGTTTTATTGATATTTTCTCAGTGAATCATGTTGGTGCTTATGGAACTCTTGCTAACTTCGCAAGGTACGAATGATGTTTTCTGGAAAATTTCAAGTACATCGAAAATGAAAGTGTAAAATCAATCATGTATTTGAATAATACACTTAATTTATTATGAAATGGAATCTATTAAGTCGAAGCAGAGATTATATTTAACGATTGTTAAGTCATTAACGAAGGATGTATAGCATATTAGTAACATGAACTAACCGAGTAGTACCTACCAGTTATAATTCACATGTAATAGCTTAGTACGAAAAGATTTATTTTGATTTCAAATTTCACACACACACACACACAAATATATATATATATATATATATATATATATATATATATATATATATATATATATATATATATATAAATAAAATATACATATAATTTCTTCAGGGGAAATGAGTTAATACTTCATAACTCGTTGATACAATATATGCGTTGTTGATTTGTGATGATGTTGGTGATTATGGAACTGGTGGAAATCGTGATGTTATAGGTGCTGCTAGTGCTGACGATGCTGATAGTACTGACGTGCTGGTGATGCTGACGGTACTGTTGATACTGCTTGTATAACAAGTCTAGCTTGTAAATCGCGCACTATTTCTGTCAGGGTTTCACTTTATTATTTCTATCCGCCCACTTCTAATTTACAATTTGCATTAGAATATATAATCTCTAAAACTTTTAGAAACTACATATTCTCTGCAGAATATTTCTTCGATGAAGTTATGAATCAATACTTCATCGTTTGTTGTTGTTGATATTCCTTGGTATCTATAGGGCGTATGACGTTGATGCTCGTGGGACAGATTGTGAAGTTGAGGTTTGCGATGCGGTTGTTGTTGGTGGTGGTAATGGTACTGTTGGTGTTGTTGTCGGTGATACTGTTGCTGCCGGTGATGCTGCTGGTGCTTGTAACCTTTGCACCATATTCTCCAAAGCCACTACCCGAGCGCGAAGCTCGTTGACTTCTTCTATTACACTGGGATGATTGTTGGTTCAGACGAGCGGATGAATAAGATTCATAATTTGAGATAGTATATTATCGTGACGAGATACTCTGGAAATGAGAGAGAAAATGGTGTCTCGAACAGGTTCGCCGGTAAGTGCTTCAGGTTCTTCGCCAAGAGGGAAATGTGGTGGATGGAAGGGATCACCTTCTTCTTGTCTCCAATGACTAAGCAGGCTACGAACACATCCCCAATTCATCCAGAATAGGTGATGGCTGATTGGTTGATCCATTCCGGTTACACTGTCTTCGGAATTTAGGTGAATATCCATATCGAAATAGCTGTCGGAGTTTAAGGAATTTGAACTAGATACGGGATCCATCTTGTATAATTGAGGAGATGATTTTTGATATGAATTAGATTATAAAATTTAGTTTGGTATTCTTCAATACATAATTTACATATGTATATATAATACCAAATTCCATAAATCACGGAGAAATTTTCAGAAGATGTCAGGAAAAGTTTACAGTAACAGATACGCTAAGATATGAATTTTTGTATATATACTATTTATGCATTAAATGCAGGAAAACGTGTCTACACTTAAGAATGATAAGCATGTAACTTCCGACAAGAAATGATAAGCAAAAATTTTAACATGCAGACACGGTCGAAGTCCAGACTTACTAATGCATCCTAACAACTATCAGTTAGACACACTCATGCAAAACCTGGTTCGTAAGGACCAACGCTCTGATACCAACTGTGACGATTGCTCCAAATCCATATGGACGAATACGTCATTCATCAATTTCATTGCGAGGTATTTGACCTCTATATGATATGTTTTATAAACATTGTATTCTTTTGAAAAGGTATACCATAAATGACTATTTAAATCGAAGGTTTTCGACATCTGATGATTTCTATATATAGACAATCACCGTAAATAATAGTTTACAATAATACATCCGTTGACAATGCAGTCAAAATAGATACATGATGATGGTTTTGTGAATGCAACGTTTTCTTAAATAAAGCATGTATGAATCCATGCACAAAGCTTGTCTAACATATAAGTAAACAGTGGAAGACTTCTAGGAATCTGAAAATAAACATGCTTGAAAGTGTCAACACAAAGGTTGGTGAGTTTATAGTTTTAATGTTTCGCATAATCTGTATATAAAGGTGGATCACAAGATTTTAGTTGTTTCATCCAGAAGCGTTTATCAAAATATTCTACAAGATTGAGCACGCTGGTAACTAAACTTTAACGTCTATATAATAAGTACCCCTGTTTTAACATACATGCAACCAACATGTACAATACACGCAAACCAACGTGTACTAACCTCAAATAGCATATGTCTGTTTTATAGTTCAGGCTAGGGTTTCTATACCTGGAACAGACGGGGATGTCAAGCCCTATGGATCCATATATAACTACTCGCGCCACCAGTTCTTATAATCGGCAGTTACTAGTTACCAAAGCTAAGGGATTTTCGGTTCAAACTCGGTGTAGAATTTAGTATGTACTTGTATCCATTGCGTTTAAAATAAAGTGCATGTATTCTCAGCCCAAAAATATAGATTGCAAAAGCAATTAAAAAAGTGAGCAAATGAAACTCACCTTAGCAGCACATAAAGTAATTCACCGGAATGTGACCAAAACTCGGAATGCAAAGTAACCATAGATCTCAACCTAGAGAATATATGTTGGTCAATAGATGTTTAACAAGCTAGATCAGGTCATAGTGTATCACAATCCTAATGCTCGAGACCGTCATACAAAAGTCATCTCAAAAGTCAACATGACCCAATATGATCTTTAAATCTATACATATTTATTAATATAGTATAAGTCTTGGTAATTGAACGAATTTATAGTTTATCAAATTCAAAATATTATTTATTTCAGGAGCTATATTATATTTGAATTATCATGGCAATCGAAAGTATTTTATTATTTCAAATAGTTTTCCAATACTTGTAAAATCAGATTATAGTGTTTATAAAACTTTAAAACATGATAAGACAGTCAACCTTGACAATTGCTCAACAAGACGAGACGTGCCTTATATAGAAATTCCTTTACTCGATTAATAATATTTGAAAATCCAATTTATCAATATTATAAACAAGTTGTTTAAATATTAATTTACAGTTTTAAACACAATTTCAATTAACGTCAACCATAATTCAGTTGATCATATCTTTTAATCCGTTCATCGAAATCACGCGATTTCTAAATGAAAAGTTAATAATTTTTCGCCAGCTTTTCAAAAACATACATATCATATACCTTATATCAGTAATATACGTATTAAATTCGTGATTCAACATATACTATATAATGACAAAATTAAATATACAAGCATGCATAATCAAATATACTTGAGCACTAGTCCGGGATACACTTATTAATATATAAAAGATAAAATATGAGTGCTCACGTATCAATATTGAGATTCAATATTGCAGGAAAGTACGTAGACGCAACGGAGATGATAAATGCTAGGTTGACCTTTGACTCATGATCACAACCCCCAAGTAATACCCATAACCTTCATAGTTATAACCCATACTTTCCTTAGATCTATCCCGTTCGAAAAGCTTGTTTTGAAATAACCCGCTCATAACCTCGTCGTAGTATTTTATGTATAATATTAATAAAAATAATACTAATACTACTGATAATAATAATAATAAGATTAATAATATTATTAATCTTAATATATATATATATATATATATATATATATATATATATATATATATATATATATATATATATATATATATATATATATATATATATATTAGAGAGCAGAGAAGATAGAATGATATGTGTGTACACCAAAACTGAATTCGACTGAATTTATATAGCTTGACCTGCCCCAGCCATCCATGCGATCGTATGGTTTATGGGCATTATGGCCATGCGATCGCATGGCCCTCTGATCCAGCTCACAATCGTTTGTTGTTTTGTTTGTCGACATATTTAAATATAATATATATAATATATATAATTTAAATTAATTAATTATATATTATATTTTATTCCTGTGTATAGTTGATTTGAAATTTTTGTTTCGATAAATCGTACGTCGTCACTCGACTTATGTCCCGGTTTCGGTTTTTCGAACGTCCTTTCGTACACTGAGAAAACTTGTACTTTACGTTTCGCAACTCGTACCTTTGTCAAAATATAGACTTAAATTATCCATAAACTATACCACTCGAAATATAGCTTATACATTTGAGTGTTTTGGTCATTTACTTCTATAAATCATTGTCTTGTTATCTATCAAAGTATATTTAATAATATTATTTTTTAAATCAGAACGTTTTATGACCAAGTTAATAAATATTCAATATTCATAAACACATTTTAAATACACGTCGCAATATTTTCATACAATTAATATTCCAACTTATCATGTATATTCAAATAGATATATAAACCAATAAGTTTAATGCACAGTATCATACAATTAATACTTTGTTACGCTTTCAAGTTATATTATATATATGTATCTATTTATATATAAGTGTTTGTGAATCGTCGAGAACAATCGAAGGGTAATTGAACATATGAAAGTAGTTCAAAAATATTGAGATTCAGTTTTACGGGCTTTGCTTATCATGTCGGAAACGTTAATCATACAAAGATTAAGTTTAAATTTGGTCAGAAATTTCCGGGTCATCACAACCTCAAACCGGAATACTGAATCAATATGTATATCATGGAACCACAAACAAATGAGAAAGATATCTATAACACAAAGCAAGTTTAGACTTGGCTTGTGAGTCAGCAAGTTGCGCTAAAGCAGCTGAATTTGGGTCAAAGTTTTATAAAAATGGGTCAGATGGTGAAGTTCCTTTTCAATAGTAGTTACTAAAATTAGCTAACTTTATCACAATTTAAGCTATAGACTATGAGCTAACCTTACTATTTTGTTGCTTGGCCGATTTAAACTCACCTACAATAGAATTTAGGCCAAATTGAAACTTCAACACAGTTAAAAAACACAATACTGTATAATATTACTTGAAAACTTTAACCCATCACAACTAATTTAACTAGATAAAAAAAGTAAATTAATGCCTTATTCATATTTATTTCTACTTACAAAGTTAATTGATGTTGTTAAGCTGAGGTAGAAGTTGTTGTAGAGAGCAGAACCCGTATAGCATCTTCTGGTCCAGAGGCCAGTAAGCATATGGCTCAAGCTTCCCCTTTCTTCAAATCTTCACTTTCCTTCTTGCTAGAATATTCAGAATTCGAACCAGTCAAATTAAGCCACATTAGTTTCTGTTGCAGAACCTCATAAGTTCTTTTATATATAGAAAGAGAAAACAAAAAAGATGAAACGAGTATTGGTTATATACATTCCAGTGATATTCACGAACCCATGTATAAAAATCAACAATTAAATGAGATTTTTATTTGACTCGAATAGAAATTATAGCAAAATTGAACGAATTGAACGATCACATGTTTGAGAAACTGAAAGCGTAGATTTTCTTACCATTTCTAGAGGATATATGTGTTTTGTTACACTTATTCCAACCTTTATCATTGGCTTGTATAGACTTTCGAGCCCGAGCTAAGTTTAAGTTTGCAAGTAGAGGATGGCAGAGAATACCACCTGATAAAACCAATAATCAAGTCATCAAGATATTGACGATTATAACTTCAATAAGGTGGATACCTTAGTGGAAAATTCATTTATTGATAGCGTGTCTGATAGTAGGGACGTGCCAACCAAATCCGCCTATTCCTTACCCTACCAAAGGATAACAAAATAAATGAGAAAAATAATCAGTTTAATATTAAAAAGAAAACTAGTGTCTATCAAAAGAGGATAAAAATAACACATAAGATATATATAATAATATAGTAAAAAATAAGATATGACTTATGAGAAAGAACATAAACATAGGAGGTATTTTATTGATACTCCTCTTCTATTGTGTTTGCATGCGAACTTTCATACCTATACATTATATCATTAATTGTAATAACCGATTAGTAAACAAAACTGCTTAAAACAATAGTAAGATGCATAAAAGCTCATATGTCAAATTGATTAAATGATATGTTGAGCATATATGTGACGACCCGGAAATTTTCGACCAAATTTAAACTTAATCTTTGAATATTTCCAACACGATAAGCAAAGTCTGTAATGTTGAGTCTTAAAAATTTTGAACTATTTCATAAAGCATTTGACCTTTGACTATTCCCGGCGATTCACGAACAATTATGCGTAAATAAAAATGTAAATATATATGTATGAACAAATTCTATACATAAGTAATATTATATATATATATATATATATATATATATATATATATATATATATATATATATATATATATATATATATATTGTAATTTATAAATATTAAAGATTCAATAACTATATAATTGGTAGATATGATATAATAAATGGTAATGTAATTGTAATATTAATATTATTACCATTAATTTCACTATTTTTATTAATATTTGTATCACTAATATTATTATATCAAGTAAGAATATTTATATAAAATTTGATATGTACAAGTATTATTATCAATATTAGTAATATTATCATTATTAATTCTATAGTTATTATTATTATTTGTTTCCTTAATACTAGATATTAAAGTTTGAATAATTAATGTTCTTATGATTCTTTATATATTTAATATACAGATATATAGATATATATGAAATTTGATATAAGTTATTATATTATCAAAATTTTAATATTATTATTATCACCAAAATTATGATAAGAAGTATTATTATTAGTATTTATAAGCATATTATTTTATCATTTTATTATGATTATTATTAGTAAACTTATTAAAATTATCAATTTTATGATTCTTAATATCACTACTATTTATAATTATTATTATATATTATTATTAATTATAATTATTATTATTACCATAAAAATAATAATACAATTTATCATTTATAATATCATTTAATTATTGATTATTATTATCTTCATAGTAGTTATTATTATTATAGTTTATATAATTATTAGTATTAATATTATTATTAATATATTTACTTAATTATTAACACAGATTATATATAAAATCAGTAAATTATATATCTGAATCCTGTTATACATCTTCATGGACTGTATTAGATTTGTACCTCCTGTCTCCAAACCGTTTCCTATCACTATCCTTCGTACCAATCAGATAACAAATTGATTCAATTTTTATTTTATTTTTGTTAAATTTTCTATTCTTTTTTTTGTCTGATTGAGAAATTGATACTCATAATTGATCGCTTCCAGTGTTAACTAATCCATATGACTTTCTATCATCAACTACAACTGATACATTTTCACTCACCTACTTCAAAACACTCGAATTAAATAAAAAAAACTAAAGAACACCCTGAACGACCTCTGTTCTTGCTTCATTAAATTAATAGCTTGAATTAGAAATTAATTCCAAATTGTGTTAATGCAATATTGTTAGTATTGGTCTGGTTAATCGATCTGCAAAATCTCAAGCTTCAATTCTTCCTAACAAATCCAAATTTTGAAGTCAAAGTTTCAATTTCAAAAAGTCAAAAATTGTTATTCGTTGAAATTCAAACTTGTTTTGATGTTTTAAATTAAATTGAGTGTCTAGAAAGTTTCTAGGATGGATTTGCAACCAGTTTCATTCACTAATCGTAGGCTAAAACTTCCTAATTTTTCGAAAGTGAATTTGAGTTCTTAACAGGTTTTACGTCTTTAATATTTTTATTATTTTTCTCTGATTAATTTCAATCACATTGTTTCTGGTTCAATGTAACATTCTAATTCAAATCACATTTACCTGCTATCATAACCATCGATGGTTACCAGTTGACTGATTTGGGAAGAAGACGATGGTACAGAAAAGAAAACAAAATAGGATAAATATATTTGGGATTTGTTTTAAATAAGAAAAACAAAGTTTGGTAGAATGGTTTGTGTGTGTTGGTGTAATAGAGGGGTCTAGGGTTCGAGCCCAGGCAACGACATTTTTTTTCTAGCTTGTCTTCAAAGGTTGTATTTTTATATTATTATTATTATTATTATTATTATTATTATTATTATTATTATTATTATTATTATTATTATTATTATTATTATTATTATTATTATTATTATTATTATTGTTAGTATTGTTATTATTAAGTACTAGTATTATTATTGTTAGTATTATTATTACTAAGTATTACGAATATTATGATTATTATTATTATAATTATTATTATTATCATTATTATTAATAAGACTATTCTTACTAATATGAGTATTATGATAGAAATCTCATTTTTATTATTAATATGATTATAGATACAAGTATGATTTTTAATGTTATTACTAATATTATTATTATCATTTAAGATATAAATTTATCATCTTACTACTAATATAATAATAATAATAATAATAATAATAATAATAATAATAATTATAATTATTATTATTATTATTATTATTATTATTATTATTATTATTATTATTATTATTATTATTATTAATTATTATTATTATGATTGTTATCATTTTATTATTATAAAGATGATGATAATTATTATTATTTTCATAAATATTAGTATTGGTATCATTTTGTAACTAGTAAAATTATTATTATTAACATAAGTATGATTATTAATATTATCATGAATATTATTATTATATGATTATCAAAATCATTATCAAAACTGTCATTAACAGTAAAATTAATATTTTTACAATTATAACTATTAATATCATTATTATTATCATTAATAAAATTATTAACATTAATATATTATAAGTAATATTAAGTATTATAATTATAATCAATTTTTACCAATATTAATATAATTTTAATATCATTATGATTATTATTTTTAAGAAACAAATGATACATATATAACAATATATATAATACATATAAAATAACAAAAATAATATTGTTATATACAAAAAGAATATATAAGGCATATATATATATATACTATTAATATAACAATGAAATAATTAATAAATTATATATATATAAACTTATTTGATTACGATTATGTGTATTAATAAATATACAAATGATATAGGTTCGTGAATCCAAGGCCAACCCTACACTTGTTCAATGATGTCATATGTATTTTTACTACAAAATACAGTACAGTGAGTTTCATTACTCCCCTTTTAAATGCTTTTGCAATATATATTTTTGGGACTGAGAATACATGCGCTACTTTTATAAACGTTTTACGAAGTAGACACAAGTAATCGAAACTACATTATATGGTTGAATGATCGAAGCCGAATATGCCCCTTTTTACTTGGTAGCCTAAGAATTAGTAAACCAGTCTACTAATTGATGCGAATCCTAAAGATAGATCTATTGGGCCCAACAAATCCCATCTGTTGTAGTGGATGCTTTAGTGCTTCGAGTTTTTATATCATGTCCGAAGGATGTCCCGGAATGATGGGGATATTCTTATATGCATCTTGTTAATGTCGGTTACCAAGTGTTCAATCCATATGAATGATTTTTATGCAGATGCATGATATTTATGAGAAATGAAATGAAAATCTTGTGGTCTATTAAATTAATGGAAATGATTGTTTATGATAAACTAATGAACTCACAAACCTTTTGGTTGACACTTGAAAGCATGTTTATTCTCAGGTATGAAAGAAATCTTCCGCTGTGCATTTGCTCATTTTAGAGACATTACTTGGAGTCATTCATGACATATTTCAAAAGACGTTGCATTCGAGTCGTTGAGTTCATCAAGATTATTATTAAGTCAATTATAGTTGGATATATTATGAAATGGTATGTATGCCGTCAACTTTCGATGTAATGAAAGTTTGTCTTTTAAAAACGAATGTAATATTTGTAAAATGTATCATATAGAGGTCAAGTACCTCGCGATGTAACCAAATGTAATATATTCGTCCAGATGGATTTGGACGGGGCGTTTCAGTTGGTATCAGAGCGGTGGTCTTAGCGAACCAGGTCTTGCATTAGTGTGTCTAACTAGTAGTTGTTAGGATGTATTAATGAGTCTGGACTTCGACTGTGTCTGCATGTCAAAAGTTTTGCTTATCATTTAGTGTCGAAAATTATTTGCTTATCATCCTTAAATTCTAGACACGTCTTACTGTATTTAATGCATCGATAGTGTATAGACAAAATTCATATCTTAGCGTATCTGTTACTGTAAACTTTGCCTGACATATCCCGTAAATTCCTCCGTAATCTACGGAATCTTTTGCTATATATAGATATTCTATGTAATTAAAATACCACCCGATAGCCAGAAAATCATTTCATATCAAAAATTCTTTATTCAATCGTACGAAATGGAATTCGTCATTAGTTCAAGTCCCTCGAATTCCTAGATGGAATCCCGCTCAAGCTCCGAAAGCAGTGTGACTGGAATGGATCAACCAATCAGCCATCATCTATTTTGGATGAATTGGGGATGGGTTCGTAGCCTTCTCAATTATTGGAGACAAGAAGAAGGTGATCCCTTCCATCTACCATATTGCCCTCTTGGCAAAGAACCTGAAGCACTTACCGGCGAACCTGTCCGAAACACCATTCTCTCTCTCATTTCCAGAGTATCTCGTCATGATTATATACTAAACCAAATTCTAGATTTTATTTATCCGCTCGTTCGAACCGACAATCACCCCGGTGTAATAGAAGAAGTCAACGAGCTTCGCGCTCGGGTTACGGCCTTGGAGAAGATGGTGCAAAGATTACAAGCACCAGCGGCAACACCAGCAGCATAACCAGTACCACCATCAACAACATCAACAGTACCATCACCACCACCAACATCAACATCCGCATCCTACACCTCAACATCACAATCTTTATCTCGAACATCAATATCATACGCACCATAGATACCAAGGAGTACCAACAACAATGAATGATGAAGTATTGATCCATAACTTCATTGAAGAAATATTCTGCGAAGAATATGTGGTTCCTAATAGTTTTAGAGATTACTTATTCTAGCTCAAACCGAAAATCATATGAGTTTAATATCATATTAACTCATTAAATCCTTGATTACATAGGAAGAAAATATATATCTATGTATATTTTCATAAAGATTGTAATTAAAAATTCTTTTGTACAAACTGTTAATGGTGAAAATATTTTAACGGGTAGGTAATACCAGAGGAATATTTAGATTTCACATTAATAAGTTACACTGTATATTCTTCGAATCTGATTCAACAGTCATTTACTATCCTACTTACATTCACCAATATACGAATATGTTCACCACAAAATAACCATTTTCATTCAATTTCATATTTGGATTCTCACTTCTCAGAATCCAATAAGTGGCATAATGAAGAAAATATTTGACAAAATAAAATTTGTTAGAAACAAACAAATTAACTATGAGAAAATTTGTTAAGAATCCACGCTAACAAAATCCTAGCTAACTGTTCCTAGCTAACTGTTAATTTCTTATTGTACATTTTAATTATCGCAATTTATTTATCGCATTTTAAATCTCGCAATTTTATTTATCATCATTTAATTTCTGTTATTTATTTTACGCACTTTAAATATCGGGACACGTATACAATGTTTTGACATATCATATCGACGCATCTATATATATTATTTGAAATAACTATAGACACTCTATATGCTGTAATGCTCGAGTTCGCTATACAAGGTTGAGGTTGATTCTACAATAATATATATACTTTGAGTTGTGATCGAGTCTGAGACATGTACACGGGTCACGATACGTATTAATTAATTCAAATATTATAAACTATATATGAATTATTAAGCTAGTAACTGTGGACTGCTAACTGTGGACTACCAAGATTGGACAATTAAAATGAATTAAAATATTAATTATAACATATGAAACTAAACAATTCTTCAAGTTTGCCACTTGATTTCATCTTAAACCTCATTTGTATCTTGACAATTACAATCTGCGTTCAAACTTTTCATGATTTTTGAAAACACCTCAATCAAGAGGATGAACCAACCGCACTTTATCTACGGAAGAAAAGATTGATGCATATAGTCATGCACCTGAAAACACTCGGAACCGGAGTAAACGTTTAATACGTATCTGTGCTAGCTCCTTTGACATTTTTATTACCGAAAATAACTTTGTAAATCCTTTTTCAAATTAGCTAATTTTGTCACAGCTCCAACAAATCAACTTCAAGTTTTTCATTCGAATAAACCTTATTATGAAGATTACCCCTTCATCATCGTTACCGGAGAAACTTTTATATTCCAACATATTACCATCAGACGTACCAGCAACCTCGTTGCTCCTTGGCTTAAATCTCTCCGACAAATCACTATATTTATCTATTGAAGTCTTATCATGAACTCATCGGAATATTGTAACGATAATTTCCATATCAAATACCGGGAAGCATTAATCATTAATTCTCGAATTTCGCAGCGTTCCTATGTCAACAGTTATATATCTATATATAACGTATATCTTCTGGACTGATGAATTTCAATTCGGAATCTCTAAATTCTTGAAAAGCACCCAGTCTACGAATCAACACTCTGAATTTTTTAAAAAAAGTTTAATGAAGCAACAAAAACTGTAAATGACCTTAACCGCCAAAAGTTTAATGATAAAAAATAGTGTGTTGGCAAAGCTCAGAAAAAGAGAAGATTTGGTACTGAAAAACGGATTGAGCAAACTATGAAGGAGACTGTAGACAAATCACAAAGACTAAACCTGCCTTCAAAGAATCCAAATGATTCAGTATCAACTGAAGTCATTAACGAATACCTTGCTCATGTCTATAAACTTTTACGGATAAATCTTCTTCATCATCCATCGATATTAGAAATTCTAAGATATCATCGTATCTTTCATTATAAATATCCTCGATATTTCTGAAGATATTTTCATAGCTATTCTTATCTGAAATCATTTATCTCTTCGCACTATCAGTGTTACATCTTAAAGGAAACTGTTTAGTTTCTATATTCTGTAAAACCTTCGAATTTAAGTTATGAATGTTTTGAAGTAATGTTGGGAACTGATGCATGAGTTAGTATAATATAATGACACTTGATCAACGTGTTTATATTACAGTAAGTCATGCTGAGTTTCTAAATGGAACATGATGATTCACAGATCATAACGTCATCATGTGCCATGTTACACGACTCCTACATTCTATCTAATATATAAACATCGAGAACATATTTTCTTGATGATACTACCTTTTCTCTTGAATTCTGGTAATTTGACAAATCAAGATCGTGCCATTACAATTTTCTTCTTAGAACATAAATTGTGTTCATTCCGAAATTCATATCTACAAATTCTAGACCATTATTCGCCTGACTTAAAGTCGGGAAGAGAAAACAAAAGTATGAAACTCCGAAATAAAAGGAAGAGTATAAAGCCCGATAACAACACATAAATTACAAACCGTGTATATCAATGTTTATCGTAACATAAAGACACGGGAGAATTAAAAACATTATAACCTCAAGGGCGAAGTAGAAGTAAACAGGTTCATCTGGTGGAAGTTGGAAAAGGAGAATGATTGTTGCGATAGTAAGGATAAGGACAAGGATCAGAACTGGATTAAGCATTTTTACAATCTTTTGAATTTGGAAATTTAGTATAGGAATGGTAAAAGTAATGGAACGGAAGAAGTTAATTTATAGTGAAATATCTGATAAAGAAATCAAGGCAGATCTTCGTATTTAATTAGATAGATTCTAATTTCCTGAATTACCGAAGAATTAAATCTTATATAGATTCGAAGGTTATCTTTAAATCCCTTGAATTCTGAAATTTAACCATGACTACATTAAAAGTAAAGATGAATATCTATTACCTTATCTCGATCTTTTGTGATAGCTTCACTCGTACGCATCGAGTAATCGAAACGTTTTATCCAAATTATTCAATGGTGATAAAACTCTATTTATCAACTCATATTCGTCATGAAAACATACTTATTGTCAGCCATGACCATCCCAATTAAATTTCGGGACGAAATTTCTTTAACGGGTAGGTAATGTGACGACCCGGAAATTTTCGACCAAATTTAAACTTAATCTTTGAATGTTTCCGACACGATAAACAAAGTCTGTAATGTTGAGTCTTAAAAATTTTGAACTATTTCATAAAGCATTTGAACTTTGACTATTCCCGGCGATTCACTAACAATTGTGCGTAGATAAAAATGTAAATATATATGTATGAACAAATTCTATACATAAGTGTGTGTGTGTGTGTGTATATATATATATATATATATATATATATATATATATATATATATATATATTGTAATTTATAAATATTAAAGATTCAATAACTATATAATTGGTAGATATGATATAATAAATGGTAATGTAATTGTAATATTAATATTATTACCATTAATTTCACTATTTTTATTAATATTTGTATCACTAATATTATTATATCAATTAAGAATATTTATATAAAATTTGATATGTACAAGTATTATTATCAATATTAGTAATATTATCATTATTAATTCTATAGTTATTATTATTATTTGTTTCCTTAATACTAGATATTAAAGTTTGAATAATTAATGTTCTTATGATTCTTTATATATTTAATATACAGATATATAGATATATATGAAATTTGATATAAGTTATTATATTATCAAAATTTTAATATTATTATTATCACCAAAATTATGATAAGAAGTATTATTATTAGTATTTATAAGCATATTATTATTATCATTTTATTATGATTATTATTAGTAAACTTATTAAAATTATCAATTTTATGATTCTTAATATCACTACTATTTATAATTATTATTATATATTATTATTAATTATAATTATTAGTATTATTATTACCATAAAAAAATACAATTTATCATTTATAATATCATTTAATTATTGATTATTATTATCTTCATAGTAGTTATTATTATTATTGTTTATATAATTATTAGTATTAATATTATTATTAATATATTTACTTAATTATTAACACAGATTATATATAGAATCAGTAAATTATATATCTGAATCCTGTTATACATCTACATGGACTGTATTAGATTTGTACCTCCTGTCTCTAAACCGTTTCCTATCACTATCCTTCGTACCAATCAGATAACAAATTGATTCGATTTTTATTTTATTTTTGTTAAATTTTATGTTCTTTTTTTTTGTCTGATTGAGAAATTGATACTCATAATTGATCGCTTCCAGTGTTAACTAATCCATATGACTTTCTATCATCAACTACAACTGATACATTTTCACTCACCTACTTCAAAACACTCGAATTAAATCAAAAAAAAAAAAAACTAAAGAACACCCTGAACGACCTCTGTTCTTGCTTCATTAAATTAATAGCTTGAATTAGAAATTAATTCCAAATTGTGTTAATGCAATATTGTTAGTATTGGTCTGGTTAATCGATCTGCAAAATCTCAAGCTTCAATTCTTCCTAACAAATCCAAATTTTGAAGTCAAAGTTTCAATTTCAAAAAGTCAAAAATTGTTATTCGTTGAAATTCAAACTTGTTTTGATGTTTTAAATTAAATTGAGTGTATAGAAAGTTTCTAGGATGGATTTGCAACCAGTTTCATTCACTAATCGTAGGCTAAAACTTCCTAATTTTTCGAAAGTGAATTTGAGTTCTTAACAGGTTTTACGTCTTTAATATTTTTATTATTTTTCTCTGATTAATTTCAATCACATTGTTTCTGGTTCAATGTAACATTCTAATTCAAATCACATTTACCTGCTATCATAACCATCGATGGTTACCAGTTGACTGATTTGGGAAGAAGACGATGGAACAGAAAAGAAAACAAAATAGGATAAATATATTTGGGATTCGTTTTAAATAAGAAAAACAAAGTTTGGCAGAATGGTTTGTGTGTGTTGGTGTAATCGAGGGGTCTAGGGTTCGAGCCCGGGCAACGGCGTTTTTTTTCTAGCTTGTCTTCAAAGGTTGTATTTTTATATTATAATTATTATTATAATTATTATTATTATTGTTATTAGTATTGTTATTATTAAGTACTAGTATTATTATTGTTAGTATTATTATTACTAAGTGTTACAAATATTATGATTATTATTATTATAATTATTATTATTATCATTATTATTAATAAGACTATTCTTACTAATATGAGTATTATGATAGAAATCTCATTTTTATTATTAATATGATTATAGATACAAGTATGATTTTTAATGTTATTACTAATATTATTATTATCATTTAAGATATAAATTTATCATCTTACTACTAGTATAAGTATTATTATTATTATTATTATTAATATTATTATGATTACGATTGTTATCATTTTATTATTATAAAGATGATGATAATTATTATTATTTTCATAAATATTAGTATTGGTATCATTTTATAAATAGTAAAATTATTATTATTAACATAAGTATGATTATTAATATTATCATGAATATTATTATTATATGATTATCAAAATCATTATCAAAACTGTCATTAACAGTAAAATTAATATTTTTACAATTATAACTATTAATATCATTATTATTATCATTAATAGAATTATTAACATTAATATATTATAAGTAATATTAAGTATTATAATTATAATCAATTTTTACCAATATTAATATAATTTTAATATCATTATGATTATTATTTTTAAGAAACAAATGATACATATATAACAATATATATAATACATATAAAATAACAAAAATAATATTGTTATATACAAAAAGAATATATAAGGCATATATATATACTATTAATATAACAATGAAATAATTAATAAATTATATATATATATATATATATATATATATATATATATATATATATAAATTTATTTGATTACGATTATGTGTATCAATAAATATACAAATGATATAGGCTCGTGAATCCAAGGTCAACCCTACACTTGTTCAATGATGTCATATATTTTTTTACTACAAAATACAGTGAGTTTCATTACTCCCATTTTAAATGCTTTTGCAATATATATTTTTGGGACTGAGAATACATGCGCTACTTTTATAAATGTTTTACGAAATTGACACAAGTAATCGAAACTACATTATATGGTTGAATGATCGAAGCCGAATATGCCCCTTTTTGCTTGGTAGCCTAAGAATTAGTAAACCAGTCTACTAATTGACGCGAATCCTAAAGATAGATCTATTGTGCCCAACAAACCCCATCCGTTGTAGCGGATGCTTTAGTACTTCGAGTTTTTATATCATGTCCGAAGGATGTCCCGGAATGATGGGGATATTCTTATATGCATCTTGTTAATGTCGGTTACCAGGTGTTCAATTCATATGAATGATTTTTATGCAGATGCATGATATTTATGAGAAATGAAATGAAAATCTTGTGCTCTATTAAATTAATGGAAATGATTGTTTATGATAAACTAATGAACTCACCAACCTTTTGGTTGACACTTGAAAGCATGTTTATTCTCAGGTATGAAAGAAATCTTCCGCTGTGCATTTGCTCATTTTAGAGACATTACTTGGAGTCATTCATGACATATTTCAAAAGACGTTGCATTCGAGTCATTGAGTTCATCAAGATTATTATTAAGTCAATTATAGTTGGATATATTATGAAATGGTATGCATGCCGTCTACTTTTGATGTAATGAAAGTTTGTCTTTTAAAAACGAATGCAATATTTGTAAAATGTATCATATAGAGGTCAAGTACCTTGCGATTTAACCAAATGTAATGTATTCATCCAGATAGATTTGGACGGGACGTTTCAATATATTCAAGTCGTGTCCATTCTTTATAGTCACATATTGATTGATTTAAAGCAACTAAGAAGTACCAAGTACCACATTTAATTAAATGATATACTGAATTAAAGAAATTTTAAGAGGCTTCACTATACAACTCAAGCACATTAAGTGTAAAATTCAATCACAGTAGAAACATATTAACACAATAATTGACTGAATTTCGATAATAATTAACCTAAATACAACAAAATTGAACAAACGAGCACTTGCATTATGGCACGAATTGAAACTATCACAAAATTGAAAAAATGTTTACCTGTATTAGTGAATCATGTTCGAAGTGGATCAAAACGAAAGCATGTATCATATTAACATCTAAACAAGATTACCTATCTGACTCCGATAGAAATTATCACAGAATTGAACGATTACCTATTTGAGAAATTGTAAATAAGATCGCGATATCGTCTAATTAGGGCTTCATGGACGAACATCTTCATATTTGAGTTTGATTCATAGAAATCGACGGATTAGGTCTTGAATTGTGTACGTGAAGATTTCGAGTTTAATTAAATATTTAGTCTCTCGTGCAAATTCATCAATGGCGGACACCGAGACATTGACGTTTCAAGCTGAAATCAATCAGTTGTTGTGTCTCATCATCAACACATTCTACAGTATGGAGATATATCTTCGCTAACATACAAATGAAAGTTTCATAGCTCCAGATCTCTGTTGAAGATCCGTATGTCTCTTGAAGAACTGAATCCAAACAACAAATTTAAGAAAAAGGAATCTAAGATCGCCACCTCCTAACGCAAAAGGCTTAGCTGTCAAAAAATTTCAGTCGATTAATCGGAGAAGTAGATTGAAGATGATATGAATGGATGAAGATGAGGCGATTGATTGGTGCAGGAGTTAGATCTAGGGTTTTTAACTTTTTGGTATCTAGAGCTCTGTAAGATTGTTTATATTCCTTTTATTACAACACAATTACCTTTTATTCCTTTTAATTAAAGCTCATTATTATATTGTACGGAGTATTATTTATTGATTATTATTATATAATTATAATTATTAAATATAAATTAACAAAGTATATTTAATTTCAGATATTTGTTATTCGAGATATCCAAAAATTTTAAAAATGTCTCCGAATTCGAATTCGAAAAATCAGTTATCTGATTTTCGGGGATTCGAATATCCCATTTTACAGATATTTCCGGTAGCTTTCAGACAGTATAACTGGGTATGCATTCGCATGTTAAGCTTAATATAAAATACTAGAAAAATAAATATTATAAAAATAAAACTTTCACGCAATAACGCACGTGAGTTTAAAAGAAACTTACCGCTAAGTTTTCTTTGAATTAAGTTACCACACTACACGACTAAAAGGGTTTTTATTCTTTTTTTTTTCAACTTAAAAATCCCTCACTTTTTTTTTTTTACACTTCCAAACGTTAAATTTAGATATCATCCATTCAGTCCAACGAACATCATATACAATAACCTTTTAAATCAATATATATACTCTTTGATGTCTTTATTTAAATTAGTGACCATTTTTTAGTTAATAACTATCTACTTTTGAGTAACTATTTTTTGGTCTTTATCTTTTAAATGAGTGATCACTTTTTGGTTACTATTTACAAATCTTAGTGACAAATATTTTTTGGTCACTTGACCAAGTTTCAGTGACTACTTTTTTAGTGGTAACTAAATAGGCATTATTAGTGACTAAAAAATTAGTCGTCACTAAAAATTGGTCACTAATAACAATTTTTCTTGTAGTGAATCCATATCTATATATCTATTAATATTAATATTAATATTAATATTAAATATTAATATAGTTATATGACTAAAAAAACGGAATAATAATATCTTAACAACCTTTAGTAGTATTATGTAATTATGTAATATGTAATATGTGTAATTATGTAATGTAATATGTACTACTCCGTATATAATACATCTTGATCATAACCCTCCCTTGCCTCTATGAAACTTCGTTCTTACTCACAACTAATAATAAATGTAGTATATTAATGTCGTCCAATCCGATGTCAAATTTGCATTTAACTTAACTGATAGATTGATAACTTAAAGTAAATTAGCTGAACAAATTTCTTGATTACATTCTAGAAGTAATTTTTTTTTTTTTTAAAGCAAAGATGTATATACATATATATAAATTTGAACAACGAGACAAGTTTTGCTCTGCCCCCGAGCTATACAATATTGTGCTTACCACTACCTTACTATATTTACATGCATATCTCTACAAATATTCAAAAATCAGAAAAAGAAGCAAGTTAACCAATTCCCGTCCGGTTGCCTAGAGCCTCCACGTAGAATCTCGGATTAATGTTCCACTGATGCCATTCAAGTTTCTTCTTTTTATAGCGTCGGGAGATCCATTCGAAACTTAGACATTGTACCTCCGATAGTATGTTTGAAGGACTCTATATCTTCTTGTTAAATACGTTGTTGTTTCTTGCTTTCCAAATGCAATAAGAGCATGTCCATTTCGTCCCTTCCCATACTAACTTACCATGCGATGTGGAGCTCTAGATGGTTGAGTCTTCCTTAATAGGTTCCAACGTATGGATTTTATCACTTGGAATACCCCACCATTTTAAGAAAAGTTCCCATACTGCTTTTACCTTGCTACAATTTCGTAAGCAATGGTCAACAGTTTCGATTTCCTCCGAGCATAGGGGGCATAGAGTTGAGTCTAAGTCTATACCCCTTCTGTCAAGTTTCACACGCACCGGTAACCTCTTTTGATTTGCTTTCCATGCGAAGATCCATACTTTTTGCGGTACTGAAGAATTTTTCTTGATCACCTGAACATTCGAAGCAATGGGTAGACATTTCTCATCTATCAGACTTGCGAGCTGTTTAGTTGTGAAACCACCATCGCTACTTAGGGTCCATCTCCATTTGTCCCTCGAATCTCCCTGTAACCGAACACCTTCGAATTTTTTCGATAGGTCTTGAAGATCACTTAAAGCTCTACCACGAAGCTCTCTGCTCCAGCTCCATTCGAATTCTAAACGTCCCTCCACTTGCCTGATTTTGCCGCGTACAGCTGCATGTTTATCCATTTCGAGTGCATATAACCTTTGAAAAGAATTTTTGAGTGGTGAATTTCCAATCCACACATCGATCCAGAACTTAATTGAGCATCCATCGCCTATTTCTTTGATCATGGAATTTGAGAATTCGATTCCTTTTCTGTCGATGATACTTCCTGCCTTCACTATGTTTAGCCATGTAGAACCACCACTAAAACAAGATGAAATGTTAGTGTCTCCCAACCCACCCCCCGACCCGTAAATGCTTGAAATAATTTGAACCCAAAGAGAGTTGGGGTGGCATTTGAATCGCCACCACCACTTCCCTAAGAGTGCTAAATTTTTTGCCCCTAATGACCCGATATTCAACCAGCCCTTTTGTAACAACCCAAACCAACCCCCGAACAAACACGCAAAAAATATAAAATAAAAAAAAAATTGTTGTGACTGCCATCTGCGCGGCGCGCCAGGTGGGTGCGCGGCGCGCCAAACCACCTGGACAGCCCGCTGTCCGGTTTTGCCAAAAACACGAAAATGTTTGACCCTTTCCTGACGTTTTTAGACGAAACGCTTTCAACCACATATTCATGTATGTAAAACTAACACGTTCCATTAATAAAATAAGTTTTACGAACCCGGGCCCACATACGCCCAATTTACCCTTCAAGTACAAAATACAAATTCGACCACAAAAGTTTAAGTTTCAACAAAACTACGAGCATGATGTTGGGGATAAACAACCCAATCCTAGGTCAAATACAAAAGTAATCCATGCAAGCATCAAAAGGGAAAATCATCTAAATCCCGAGCATACCCTTGCCAAAACCGCTTCCGTACCTAAAAATGAAAACAACGAGAGGGTAAGCTAATGCTTAGTGAATGCAATACTTATACATATACATATGTAATTTACCTACATGCATCCACTTACAATACCATGCATACAATATATAAACGAGCTAGCATCAACAAACACACGACTAGCAACAACGTTAGAATATAAATTACCGCAATTATAAACTAAACATAAAAGGCATAGACACGCTAACCGTTCACCGCTTTGCTACTACCGACTTGTAGCCGACCAAGATCATCGAGTCTCACTCGTACTATGTCACCGACTTGTGACTCGCCATTTGGTGTCACCGACTCGTGAATCACCACTAATACTTATGGGTCACCGACTTGTGAACGCCATGTGGCATCACCGACTTGTGAAGTACCAACAAGTGTCACCGACTTGTGAAGCACTATAAGGTGTCACCGACTTGTGAAACACCCGTCAATACATATGAGGTCACCGACTTACGAACCTCCAAGAGGTGTCACCGACTTGTGAAACACCACTAAGTGCCACCGACTTGCGAACACTATGAAGTGTTACCGACTCGTAAATCACTTCTCCAACTTATGGTGCCACCGACTTGTGAAACACCAACCAACTACTAAGGGTCACCGACTCGTGAGTCTCCTAACGAGACATTACCTACACGTAATCCTCTTCACCCATAACCCCGATAAGTCACCGTCTTGTGACACAATGCCCAATACTCACGATGTGGCACCAAAGGCCCACATTGCGTACGAGTAAATAAACCACATACATACATGTATAAATATTCCACTCACCTCGATTACTTGAAGAAGTGCAACTCGCAAACTTGAACTCCTTCCACCGAATTCACGTATATCACCTACGCAAATCATACATGCAAATAAGCTACAACTTAAGCCTATTCGACTTAACACATCACAAGTGTAATTTCGACTATATACACTTGACCAACTTTGAATTAGTCAAATCTCACCCGAACCACTCATAATCACAATCGAATAGTGATTATGTCCCACTAATACATTTTTCACAAGGTTTGATCAACCAATCCCCCATTTGGACTCACGACCCGCCCAAATTGACATAAAGTGCAATCTACGCCTTTTTGCACTTTTAACGATACTCGAAAGTCCAAAACTAACGAGACCATTTCCCACGTTCCCGAAATACCTAAATACACCTCTTTTAGGCTTTAAATGCATTTTAGACCAATATTTACACAAAAACCCATTTTGACCTAAAAACTAGTCAAAACACCAAATTTGTGAACTTACACCCCAAATCACTAACAATCCAAGTTAGTTAGTGATTTCATCAACAAAATTAGTTTACAAACTAACAATATCATCATCCAATCCTAAACCCACCAATATTAGGGTTCTTACATCAAAACTTAACCCATTTACCCCAAACTTCCAAGAAATGGGTTTTACATCTACATTAACACAAACCCTAGCATAATAAACGAATTAACACAACTAAATCCGAATTAAGGGTTTTACCTTTTGAAGAAAACGAAGCTAGAGCAACAACAACACAAGAAATGAGCTTTAACTTGAAGAACTCAAGCTTCTTCTTCCTTTTCTCAAGCTTTCTCACTCTACTCTCTCTCTAGAACTTGAGGTTGAAGATGAGAGGATATGGATAAGATTGTGGAGGTGAATGAGTCCCCCAAACTGCCTTTTGTGGCCTAAAACCGTCCATATGCGAAAGGACCATAATACCCTTCATTTAAACACTTTAAAATGCTGAAAAAACGCATCAGACGCCTTCGGCGCGCCGCGCCAAATGGTGGGGCGCCGCTCCACCCTACAGGTCAGATTTCAGAAACTTGTTTTGGCCATAACTTTTTGACGGTAGCTCCGTTTTCGATAAATCAAATATCGTTGGAAACGTAATAAGATATTCTTTCCAATGGTAAGGCTTTGAAACATCAACTCAAACTTTATTTGGGGTTGAGAAGATACGTACACACCTTGTACCTCAAACAACGTCCAGTTTTCTTCGACATTCGAGCAAGCAACACGTACATGCTTCGTACACTTCATATACACATCGTACACCATGAATACATTATGTACAATAAATATTTGCGTCTTACACCTTTTCATATAGAAGAATAACTTTTTCCCATTTAACCCATGATAGTTTTCTTTCGGAACCCGACCCGTACCAAAAGAAATTGCACCTTAAGGATTCGAGTAGCTTGATCACACTAGCCGGGGCTCGAAGAGGGAGAAGAAATATAATGGAAGGCTACTAAGCACCGCTTTCACTAGAGTCAAACGACCTCCATAAGAAATTGATTTACATTTCCAATCCGCTAATCTCTTCTTAAATTTTTCAAATACCGGGAGCCACGCGTTTGTGTTTTTCATTTTTATTCCCACGGGAATTCTGAGATAGTTTAATGGGAATGATCCAGCAGAACAATTGAGACGAGCTGCCATATGATCAAGTTCTTCTTTGTTAACCCTGATACCAAAAAGTTGACTCTTCGAATAGATTTACCTTGAGTCCCGAGAGTTCTTCAAAACAGCATAATAATTTCATGAGGTTCGAGAGGTTACTACGACTCCATTCTCCAAAGAGTAACATATCATCCTCGTATTGGAGGTGGGAAACCGTGATGTTATCTCTACCAACTTTTATTCCTTTTATATCTCCACTTTTGGTTGCCTTTTGGATAAGAATGTTTAGCCCTTCGGCAGCTATAATGAAAATGAATGGTGACAACGGGTCTCCTTGCCTAACTCCCATCTCCGGTTTGAACTCTTTGGTTGGTGACCCATTGACTAAGATTGAGATGCTAGCCGAAGTAAGACAAGCCGTGATCCACTTAACCCATTTATCCCCGAACCCTAGACATTTCATGATTTCGATAATGTAATCCCATTTGATACGATCAAACGCCTTTTCAAAATCAACTTTGAATAGGAATCCTTTCTTCTTCTCTCTTTTAAGATCATCAATTGTCTCGTTTGCGATGAGTACCCCATCTAGAATGTATCGGCCTTGTAGGAATGCACTTTGTTCGACGCCTATTACTTTGTGAATGATAGTTGCCAATCTTTTTGACAAGACCTTTGATATCACCTTGTACATACTACCAATCAAGCTTATAGGCCGATATTCCCCAAGTCCAATAGGGTTATTGTTCTTTGGGATTAATGTGATAAATGTGGCGTTGCATCCTCTTGATATCTTAGCACTATTCTAAAACCATTCGAAAACCTTCAACAAATCATCACGTATTAACCACCAGAATAGTTTGAAGAATTTCATCGTAAACCCATCCGGTCCGGGTGCTCTTGAGCTATCACAGCTCTTTATAGCATCCCAAATTTCTTCCTCAGTGAACTTATCCTCTAGTAGCACGTTGTCATTCCTGGTGATTCTTCCAATTTCGAAGTCAATTGAACACTTCAAATTTGTTTCCACCTTGGTGAACACATTGGAGAAATACTTATATACCTCATTTTTGATTGCTTGCGGTTCTTCGTTCCAATATCCATCGATCATCAGCCCCCGGATTTCATTTTTGTTGTTTCTTCTTTTGATGTAGTTGTGGAAGAATTTGGAGTTTTCATCCCCTTCCAACGTCCACTTAATTCGAGCCTTCTGTTTCAACATGTTTGTTCGCGTTTTCCTTTTCGAGAGGAGTTGTTTTTTCTCCTCCATCCAAATCCTCCTTTCGTGTTCTGATAGTTGGTTTCTTTCAGCTGCCTGTTCCCAAGATTCGATGGCTTTGGCATGTTGCAAGATTTGAGAATCGAGATCATTAAAAGAAGAGCTATGAATCTTTAATTCCTTTTTCACCCTCTTCATTTTATCACGAAATACACTGTCAAGATTGTTGGAGGTAACCGGTGACTGCCACGCCCTCGTGATGATTTCTTCAGCCCCCTCCATGGTTAGCCATTCTTTGAATACCCGAATGGGTTTTGGGCCAAAATCTCGGTTTGTGTTTCGTAGGAGGATAGGGCAATGGTCTGACAAATGCTTGAGAAGGGTGATAGCAGTGATGTTCGGCCAAAGGTCAACAAGTTTACACGAAATTAGGAACCTGTCAAGCTTACTGAATTTTAGTCCGTTGTCGCATATACGAGTGAATTTTTTCTCTCCGAGTGGAATTTCAATGAGCCCCGTACTATCGATGAACTGGTTGAAACGGTCTGCCCAACTTCTATTGAAATCACTATTTAAGCGCTCGTGAATGGAACGCACCTCATTAAAATCTCCCCCCACAAGCCATGGTAAGTCTTTTTGAACTTAAACCATCCAGGCATAGCCTGGGTGGCCACCAGGACTCCCAATAAAGCAAGAGGTCACGGGTTCGATTTCCTTCAAGGCAAATACCTTGGGGCGAGCACCATTTAGTGACTGATTGACTAGAGGATGCTTTGCCTGGTAGCGGTGGAGGTCTGGCTTGCCGTTTACCCGGGGTTTACCAACTAGAGGGGAGCCATTATGGCTCGTCGCTAGGGGGTTCCTCGAAAAAAAAAAAGGTCTTTTGAACTTGAGAGTTTTCCAAGTTCATCCCAGAATCTTATTTTCTTTTCAGTCGAGTGAGGACCATACACGTTTACGATTGCTATTTCCGAAGTACATCCCATCAACTGACCTTTAATGGCTAATAAGAATTCTCCTTCGACTGCTTCGCTGACTGCTATGATCAATGGGTTCCAGATTATTATTATCTCACCAGATGCTCCTTGGGCAAATTTTTGAACATATTTAAAATCATTCGAACCCCAAATAGATTCCAACCATGAGTCAATCAAATTACCACATTTCGTTTCCTGTAACATAAGAACATCAGGTTTCTCCTTTCGACATAGTTCCTGTAACCAACTGACTACTTCTAGTTGAAACTTATATCTTTATAGTCTTTTGTATTTGTTTTTAATTATTCTAGCTTCGTGTTACGTTTATTCTTAATAAAATTGATGTTAAAGTAAAAAGATTTATACCTAAAAACTATATTGTTGAGGACTAAGGTCTAAGGTGACATTATATATAAATTTTATTTTAATGGCAACGTAAGATAATGATTGATCTTTATCTTTATAAACTATATATTGAATTGATTGATGATAATGTACTAAACCCTACAAAAAAGATGGGTCATATAACAATGTATATCATCACGTGTTCATCAACATCATGGCATCAAACATGGTCTAACACATTTACATCATAATCATGGGCGTATCTTAGTGTAGACAAATGTCAAAGGACTTGTAGCTCCCAAAACATTTAGGTTATTATATGTTACTCCCCGTTAAAAAATTACAGTTATATCTCATGTCACCCTTTTCCCTAAAAAACGAACTTTAAGTTATGCCACTATCATAATCATCTTTTGAACAATTAAAACACATCTACCTCATCAGAGAGAGAATGGGTGGGTATGTGAGGAGAGAGAATGTGAGGAGAGAGAGAGGTCTCAACACAGGCAACTAGGCAGGGCACGATTTGAAGTCGGATCATTACAACGGACAGCTACAGGGCGATTCTTCAAGATCAATAAAAAATCCTTGGACTTCTTTCATGTTCTTTAACTATCCTGAGGGATGGAATATGGAGAACCTCTGGAAAACTTTCAAGTCATTCGGGAATTTAAAAGATATCTACATGGTGGGAAAGAGACTCAAGAATGGGCAACGGTTTGCCTTCGCAAGGTTTAGTGAAGTTATCAACGCTGACAGATTGCTTTCTTCATTGGAACACATATCATTTGATGGCAATCCAATTAGGGTTTACAAAGCTTTTGACAAGCAAAAGGTGAGACCTGGGGCAGGTCATATTCGCACACGTAATGCAATCTCAAACAAACACTTTGAGAATGCCTTCACTGACGGTAGAAGATTCAACGAGGTGGCTAGAACACCGATGCATGACCTGAGATTTGTGATGAATAAAAAGAAGGAAGATTTCCGATCCAAGCTTAATGAAAATAAAATACAAGATGATAGGAAAGATGAACGAGCAGTAAATATAAGCGAGGAGGACAGTAACCATACGCTATTTAATAGGTGTGTTGTAGCAGAACTAAAGAAGATAGAACTTATAAACCAATTTGAATCTCTATGTCGTGCGGAAGGTATGGAAGACTTCTCACTAATGTATCTAGGTGGTATGAATGTCTTGGTTTTCTGCGGCTCTGTCTTAACTGCTAACAATATTATCAATAATATTGATCATGCTATACGACAATGGTGTTCACGTATTTATCGGATAGATCTACACTATTTGCCACCTGCTGGTCGATTGGTGTGGATTGATATCAAAGGGGTTCCAGCAACATGCTGGAATGAAGATGTTTTCTTGAGAATTGCTAGTAGATGGGGGAAGGTTATAGATATGGAGAATTGCTAAATCACTTCCGACAATCAAAACATGCTAACATGCCATGTACTTATCCACAAGGGGGATATGGAACATGTTGATGGATCGGCAAAGTTAATCATTGATAACCTTATTTCCATAAAGACTTCAGTTAAAGAAAATCCAAACCGCCTTATTCAACTTGAACCGGATCTGCCGAATTCTAAATGGGTAGATTGTGACATCGTCCAAAGTCCGGAAGGAAAAAATGATCAAAGTTCAGATGAGATCAATGATGAAATTGAGATCAAAGTTCAAATGATCAAATTTATTGATGACACCTTTGAGATCAATGATGAAGATGACTTTCTAGGATTCGAAGACGGTCCAATTATGGGTCAGAATGCCCACAGAAACACTAACATAGACTCTCCGGTGATTGATCCAGTTCAGGAAAACTCTCCGGTGATGTTTGAGGCTGAAGATGAGCAATCCGGTAATGTGATTGGGGTCGATGGTTTCAGCAATCCCGAGGACCCGGAACCACATAACGGTAATGAAAACAACATGGGTAATGATAATAGCGTGGGGTATGCTTCCACTCAAGTTAATGATAACAGCGTGGGGTATGTTTGTAGTGGAAGTAAAAGTGGCGACAAGCATAGCAGTAAGCATGCAATTCAATTGAATTCCAAGGATAGTTGTGCTAAATCTTTTGACAGCTCATATGATATTCACGAGGGGCCCACGCAAGTTAATGATTTCAGTCCTATAATGACAGTCAAACTAAATTTTAACAACAACATGGATCAAAATGTTGCGGGCCAAAATGAAAAAGATGATGTTGGTCCTAACAAGACAAGCCCCATTGTTCAACAATCATCCAACCAATCACAAAACAATTCAATTAATATTGAAGACGTTGGTGCTCACTGTTGCAACAGTAATCGACATATTCCTTTTAATAAGGATGATGATGGGCATGTTGGGCCTGAGGTTGAAGCTAAGTTGGCGAGCCCATCTGTCTCACAAAGTGGCGATTGTATTCCTGAGAAATCAAAGACTATCAATATACCAAGTTCGGCCAAAGAGAAAAAGGATAACAGACCGCTCAAAGACAAAAGTAAAAAAAGCTCAATGAAGAATGATTACTGTCGTTCCAAACTTCGCAACTGGAAGGCGTCTTCTAGACTCATGAATTTTAAAAGTGTTGCTAGGAAGGATCAATCGGGTAGAGGCCCTCTAAAATCCACTTGCACCTCGTGTGCAATTAACTCAAAATCAAAAGACAAGCTGAAAAAGCCATCCAGCTCTCATACCTCCAGGCAAGTTTCTGAATCTAGCTTTTCGATTAACAATGATGGTATCCATGAATTCAGCCGACAACTAGGGTTGAAGTGGGTGGAAAAATTCATTCATTAATTTTTTCCCTTCCTTATCGTATTTTATTGTTTTCTTATGAAGATGATTTCATTTAATATTCGGGGATTTGGGGGTGGGAAAGACAGTAAAATTGGTTGGGTTAAAAGTTTGTGTCATTCTAAAAATCCTAACCTTTTAGCTCTTCAAGAAACTAAGTTGCACACTGTTGACTTAAATTGGATCCGGAATATTTGGGGTAAAAATGACTGTAATTTTATCCAAAAAGAGATGGTCGGGAAGTCGGGTGGTCAGATTATAATTTGGGATACTAACATGTTCTCTGTTACTAATTCGTATATCTCAGATTTTTGTATTGGCATTCGAGGGAACTGGGTTCGATGCGGTGGTGCTTTTAACATCATAAACGTTTAGGGGCCACATGATGATCTCAATAAACACAGATTATGGGATCTCTTGCACAGTATCGTCGTGTCAAGAATGAATGAAAGTTGGGTTATTTGTGGTGATTTCAACGAAGTTCGCAATGAGGATGAAAGGATGAATTGCAATTTTATTGAGAGCAGGGCAAAAAAATTTAATGATTTTATTGACAAGGCCAAATTGATAGACATTCCTCTTGGCGGTAGGAAATTTACTCGAATTAGTGATGACGGACTCAAATTTAGTAAATTGGATCGGTTTCTAATTAATGATAATTTCCATGCTATATGGAATCGCCTGTCGGTTGTTGCTCTTGATTGAAAACAATCCGATCATTGCCATATCGTTCTAAAAGATGATGTAAAAAACTTTGGTCCCAAACCGATTAAAGTTTTCGATGATTGGTTAGATATGGACGGTGTAGAACAAACCATTAAAGAGGCTTGGGATGAATACGGTGGGGGAGGATCAAGGAAAGATTGTTGCTTGAGAAATAAAATGAAAAAAACCAAGCTTGCTTTAAAAGATAAAAGTATTGAAAAATTTGGGAACTTAGATGGTAAAATTGAAGTTTTTAAAAGTATAGCAAATGCTCTTGAATTAAAGGCGGAATCAGATAGTATTAATGATGGTGTGACGCCCCGTACAAAACCATCGTGTACGGATCATCAACAACAGGATCATTACAAGGTCAAACACTATATGCTGTTTGAAAACCAGTTTTGCATTCATAAAAAGATAGCGTTTACAAAAGATAACGTGACACAGAGGTCATTACAAAGCCATTATTCAAATAACATAAGTTGTGAATGCAAGATAAAAGTTTCATGATTGAGATATCTCTAAGTAATGCAGCGGATATCTAACACAGCAGGTCCATAACAGCAAGTCTATAACACCAAGACAGCAAGTCTAACAGCGGAAGCAACAACGTCTAAGCACCTGAGAAATACATGCTTAAAAAGTCAACACGAATGTTAGTGAGCTATAGTTTGTTTGTAATCAATAATGTAATGTAGGCCACGAGATTTCAGTGCTTCAACCAACAGTTTAAATCAGTAATTCAAATCAGTATGATAAAGTATATGCTTATCCGTGGGCACTTGGTAACTAACTTAACGTAATATCACCCCATAAAAGTACACTTGGCGAGTGCGTAAGTTTACGAAGTATTAAACACCCGTTAAATGCTACCGCGACTAGCCCGAGTGGGGATGTCAAACCCTATGGATCCATATCTAAGATTCGCGTTCACCGGTTTAAAAACCAATGACTAAACGTTACCGAGCTAAGGGAAAAGTTTATGCCGTTGTATAACCCACACATATATAAAGTTTAAGTACTCGTGTCTAGTATGTAAAACGTAAAAAGCGCATGTATTCTCAATCCCAAAATAGTTAAAGTAAAAAGGGATGCTATAACTTACAGTGATAAGAGCGGTAAAGTCGATAATGAAAGCATGCAAGTAGTAAGTCGGTCCGAAAGGTCGTCAACCTAAGTCAAAGGTTACTAGGTCAGTATGTTATCCTCATAAGTTCTAATAGTGCATAAAATAAGTTTAAGTGTCATCATCATCATCATCATTCATCATTGTAAAAGTTAAGTAAGTTTAACAAGTATAGAGGTCGAAACAATAGGCTGACTTTGGTCAGCTGCTACAGCCTCTACGTAAATCAAAAAGATGCGTAATCAGTGGCCATGGCTCCGTATGGGAGTCCTCTAGTTTCTGACCAATTTCCAGAACCAAACTCGTCTTCGTTTGACCGTGGTGATGGTTTAAATGCTAGTAGGTCAGAAATTTCAGCACAACGTTAATAGGGTGTAGTGACTTTCGGAAGGCCATAAATCCTAAACCGTAACTCGGATTAAGACGAGGTCTAAATGGAAAATCATCTACTCGAACCGAACTAACTGAAAATAAACTTTCCAGAAGCCCAGGTGGTCTGATAAGATCCCGAAAATAATAAGCAAGGTGCTCCGGTGGGGTTCTTAGTGCTTGATGCTCATCACGGTTCTCATCCTTGATGCTTGTAGCTTCAAGTGTACAACTCGTTGATGGGTTAGCATCTCCTTGAACAAGATTCTACCATAAACACACAATATGTTAAGACCAATTAAGAACACAACTCATTTAAGAGTCTTAGATGGATGATGAACCAAGGTTACATCATATCCTTAGTCTTAACACAATTACAAGTTACATTTACAACTAAAGCTACAAACTTTACTTCAATCAAGCAAGTATGAACATAATCTAAGTCAAATAAAGTGATGGAACCCTAATCTAGAGAGCTTGGATCCTTTTCACACAAGTTATATGGTCACAAAGCTAGAAAGCTTGAACCTTTAGTGTTCTTGAAGACCTTGAAGCATAAAGCTTAGATCTTTAAATTATATGAAGACCATAAACACAAGTTTTGATCTTTATGACAAAATAATGAGATCATAAGTTAGGAAACTTAGATCCAACAAAAGATATGAAGATTCAAGCTAGAAAGCTTGCATCTTGGTTGTTCTTGAAGATCTTGAAGCATAAAGCTTGGATCTTTAAGTTACATGAAGATTACAAACACAAGTTTGAATCTTTATAACAAAATAATAAGATTAAAGTTAAAAGATATAGATCTACAAAGTAGGTGAAGATTCAAAGCTAGAAAGCTTGAATCTTCCATGTTCTTGAAGGATTCAAATCCAAGTTTGAATCTACAAGATGTAATCAAGATCAAAGCTAAAAAGCTTGATCCTTTATTGATGATGAAGAACACGAAAATTGTAGCGACCCCGACAAATCGTCAAGTGACGGCGTCGGCTACGTGGGTCCCATTACCTGATTATAAGTCTTTAAGATAACGTTTGACCAAAATATGTCGCCTTCATTTCAAAATAAAGATTGTTTCAAAGTTTACAAGAATTGTTCAACCAAAAGTTAAGTTACAACGTTATAAGTACGATTGAAATCTAGGCGACACGGTTTAAAGTAAAGTCAAAAGACGCTCCATGAAAAGCATGTATACTCGACATCCAATGCAAGTATCAAAATAATGAGCGGAAGCATGTATCACATATCGTGCAAGACCTGAGAAAAACATAGAAAAATCTGTCAACGAAAACGTTGGTGAAATCATAGGTTTAGTAAGTAAATTGTATTGAACCACAAGGTTCTTTAAGAATTGCTCAACCAGAATCATTCACATTCTAAAATAGTATTTGTATCACGAGCACCCAATTATCAAGGCTTAACCGAATCTTCCCTCTGAATTTTGAATTTAGTGTTAGAACTTACACTATACATTGTTGAAATTATATTTCATTCACTAACGGTAGCGAACCGTCTGAATGAGGGTTTGTTAAACCCGTATGGCCACACAACATAATTACACGCTTACACTTACACCCTGCAAGTGGAACTAATGATAATTGGATTGAGGACTTTTGTTCAAACTCGTATGCATCTTTGTATTCGTATTTGTTCACAATGTAAAAGCATGATAAGTAAATAAGTATGAAATGTATGTGTTTCTCAGCCCACGATGTAAAGAATAAAAGTGATTGAAAAAGTGGGACTATGATCTCACCTCGAGTGCACGAGTATAAAGGTACTTCAACAAGTAAACGTGTGCATGAAAGTTGCTTAGCCTTGACCTAAACAAGTAAGTTATATCAATTAACCGGTTACGACACAAGGTCGGGTGAAATGTGTTCAATTAGTCCTATGGCTCAATACGACTCGATTAAATATAGCATGTGAATCACGTTGTCAAGTTTCATACAAGAAACAAGTATAAAAGCATGTTAGAACGATTGTATAAAAGTTTGGTTAAGTTTGACTAAAAGTCAAACTTGGTCAAAGTCAACAAAAAAAGTCAACGCGTTCGGGTCGGGTCCCGAACTATTTTTCTATGCTAAATATTCATATACAAGTATATTAGAACAAGTTTCATGTGAATCGGAGGTCCGTAGGTCATCAAACATTTCACGTGAAATGGGACGAGGAGGTCAGAATCTGACCAGGCACATCTGCGCGCCGCGCGGGGATGGGGCGCGCCGCGCCACCATCTGTGCAGGTCTGTTTCTGTTTTTCACAAGTATGCACGAGCTAAAACCAAATAACCACATTTTATGATCCGTAAACAATTAGAACATGTATCTTATATCATCGGAAAGGTAATTTGACGAGGAAAACACCTAGACACATTTCATCAAGCAATTCAACACTTACAACAACCCAAAACCGCATTAAACGTTCATAATCAAAGTTTCAAGTTCTAAAAACGCATTTCATGATTCGGGCAACCAATTTACATGTATGATATGCCGTTTCGAAGGTAATCAAACACACATTGCAACTAAACACTTATCAACAACAATTCATAGCATTTGATGCACGAAAAGTTCATATAAAGCTTATCAACCCTAATCCAAAATCACCAAAATCACTAATCAAGTTTATGAAGTTTTACAAATCAACCTACGCATCAAAACGAAGCTAGTGATACTAGTAACACAATTAAAACATGAACTTTAACAATCAAACAACATTTAATCTTCCAAAATGCAAGATTAAGCAAACCCATTTCAAATGTTCAAACTAGTTACTCAAACAACAAATCGAGCAAGTAAATCATATATTCATGCTAGACACGAGCCATAGACACTAACTAACACCATTTCAAATCAAAAACACGAATTTATAGAAATCTAGAGTTTTTAGAAAGTTACCCAAACTCGATGAAATTGGTACCAAAATGTAGAGGATGAAGAGAGGATCACGAAAATGTAATTTGTTTTGAAGTTTGCTTCCAATCCCGAATTTAGATGATGATTTTATGAAGTTGGGGTTTGTGTGTGTGTTCTTGCTAGAGAGAAAGAGAGAGAGAGGGAGATGGTTGAATGGTGGTGATTGGGGTGGACTAGTTGACCTAGTCAACTAGTTTGCCCCGTGTCAATTTTAGTCCCTCGAGTTTAGAAGCGGGTGCGGGATTTAACCGATCGAATATTTTTAAATTACACGAGAGTACGGGAGACGTTACCTTCCAACAACGAGAATATTTAAAATGTTACATAACAAAGGATACGAATCTAGATACGAAGGGTATTATTTAAAAAGAAAAAGATGGGCGTTAAAATAATTTAACGGAAAAATGCGGGATGTTACATTATCCACACCTCAAAAGAAATTTCGTCCCGAAATTTAGTTGGAAGTAGTAGTCGATATCTCTTACTCGAGACTTTACGTGGTCAATGGTATGAATAAGTGAAAGTACGTCCTTGAGTGTTCCCATGAATTTGGATAGTCAGGGTTTTACGTTGTATTTGGGTTTAGTCTTACGATCCCCGGTTTCAACTGGTTTTTCCCTATGAAGAGAAGTTGTCATCGATAGTTGATGTATCTAGCAGGATTGCACGCTCCTGTTCCGCAGGACATGTTTCTAAGTTTGTTACTCGAAATGTAAGGTAAACGGAAACTTAATTGAGTCGGAAGTTCTAAACGGTAGGAAGCGGTTCCAATACGCCCCAAGGTTTCATAAAGTTCAATATTGCGGATATATCCTTTTCTCGATTTCCCAAAATGAATTACACCCTTCCAAGGTGCGGTTTCTCAATATTACACTGTTACACACAGGGATTTTGTGAGGTTTTCATCTAAGTTTGGTATAACTCTTCTGGCGACAATGGGTTGTCTCGAGCCCTTCTCGGACTTGAACGATCTCAATTGTTGTTTCTTGATGGAGTTCAGATTTCGGTGGTTGATGCTTTGGTTAGATGAACAGGGGTATGACATTAGCGGTCATATAAGGTTTCGAAAAGTGCGCGTGAACACACGAGTGGTAACTACTGTTGTAAGAGTGATCTACTAAAGGTGACAATACGAGTTTGTGAGATGTCTTTCCAAGACGTAAATCGTTCGTTTGCTCGGTTCGTCAGTTTGTGGGTGGTACGCGGTACTCATGTCTAAGCGGGTTCCCAAGGTTTCTTGTAAAACTAGAAGTGAAACGAGTATTTCGATACAGAATAATTGACAAAGATACACCGTGTTGGAATAGAATCTCCTAAGATATGTTTGAACAAGCCAGTTAGGGTTCGAAAAATGTTCGTTAGGACTATTCACCCTCGTGGCGAATACTAATATAATATGAGGAATTTCTCTATCCATGGAGAAATGTCACAAGGAGTTTCCTTAAACGGAAATGCGAGCGATAAAGATAGGAGTGAAATGAGGACTGAGAATAGGATGAGCTTACATCTCGAGGTTGCCATAACGCGCCTCTAGTTGTCGAAAATTGAAGTCTGGAAGAGAAACAAGATAGTACACGTAGTTGTATAGTTCGGGGTTGAATAATAGTTGGCCGATTATCAGAAACACAAGGACGTTAAGTCAAAGAAGAGTGAAGTATCGTTGGATTGTGTGTTATCTTAAATTCCAGTAATATCAGACAGTAACGGTGAAATAACAGAGGTATGTGTGTGGTACGTGATGACGAGAAAGTTGATCGGATCTACAGTTTAATATTCGAATTCTTCGTGCAAAATAACGAATTTTAGTTACGTTAATTTTGAGTCGAGAGAGTATGCCTTTCGGCGTTCATGTAGAAATATTTCCATGTTTGAGTTCCATCTGTTGCTATACGATTTTAACTAGAAATGTTGGTGTGAAGAATCACGCTCAATGTTCGAACACGGAGAGGTTTAAAGTTTTCCCTTAGTGAGTTAACGAGTGTAAAAGTCGGGTAACACGAGAAAAGTCAGAAATGAATCTTCGGTGATAACAGGCGAGATCTAAGATTTTACGAATACAAGTCTGAGTTGGGAGAGTTTCCTGATTACATGTGGCTTGATTTCGAGATTAATTGTAATGCCTTGACCATTAACATCATGGTCTAGAAAATTGGACTTCGTTCAACAGAAATTCTCACTCGGAGAATTTGGTATAGAGTTGCTCTTTTCTCAAAGTTCGAGCGTAAGATGATGATGTTGTTCGTTTGCCTTCTTTACTTGAATAAGTTAAGATGTCATCTATAAATGTGATAACAGATTTGTCTAGATAAGTTGCATACGTGGTTTAGGAGGTTCATGAATACGGACGAGCCTTGGATAAATCGAATGGTACTAAGAGGGATTTACAACTAACGTTGCGAGTTCGGAAAAGACTCAGGAGACATCGTCTCCCTTAACCCCCAATTGATGATAACCGGAACGGAGGTCGTTTTGGAATACACACGGGATTCATGCAAGAAATCATGAGGTCATGGATGCGAGGGAGAGGGTATCGGTTTCCAACCGAAAATTACTCAGTTCACGATAATCTATACAAGATTCCGAGCTCCCTAGTTCTATAGGTGTCAAGTCAAAAGTCTTAACGTATATCCTCCAATAAAATTTATAGGCACACAATATTTTCCGTTGGTCACTTAAATTGCCTAAGTAATGTCTAGGGGAAAAAGGTGAAGTGCAAAGAGTATGAGTCAGAGCCTTGTTTATAAAACGTCTAACGGTAACCGAATCGAATAAACATGAAACGTGAGAATTTCGAGAAGAAACATACCCGTGACTAGTCCATCGTCGTCTCGGGCATCCTAGGCGTTGATGTTGAAAGTTTAACGGCGTGCGTTGGGGTTGATTTTCTTATTTGGGCACGCACTCCTAAAATGACCCGGTTGGCCACATTCAAAACAAACACCCGTCTTGGGTGCATTGTGCTCCTTTTGGGCGACGGGAGCGGTATTCCTACAATCGTGGGCTACATGGCCACTTCTTTGACACTTCAAGCAAAATGGTTTGCCACATTCACCTAAATGATGTTTGTAGCACTCGTTACAATACGGTAGGTGTCCGGTATAACCTTTCTTGCCGTTGGGGATGAAGGGCTGCTTGGCGGGGTTGTTGTAATTGCTTGATTGGGGGGCTTCCCATTTTCTTTTGTTGTCACCCGACTTATCCTCGGCTTTACGTGTCGGCACTTCAATCTCGTCCACTGTTTCAATCAATTGGCGGGCCATATTCAAAGCCTCTTGGTGGTTAGCGGGTTTGGATGACATTACTCCTTGTTTGATGCTCTTGGGGAGACCATCCATGTAAAGTTCAACCCTTAAAGATTCGGGGTTCACAAGATTTGGGCACATCAAAGCAAGTTCGGAGAATCGTTGATTATAGGCCTTAAGGTCATTCCCGACCGCTTTTAAAGTTCTTAGTTCGTGTTCGAGCTTACGGGTCTCTTCGCGCGGGAAGTATTCGGTGATCATCTTTTTCTTTAAGTCGGCCCATGAGAGTGTGTGGGCTTCATCGATACCCACCGACAGCACATACGTATTCCACCATGTGAGGGCGATACCGGCAAAAGTGTGGGTGGAATATTTGACTTTGTCTTGGTCCCGACAACCGCTTATGCTAAAAACGGCTTCTGTTTGCTCAAACCATCGGGTGAGCACAACCGGTCCTCCGGTCCCATCGAAGGTGTGAGGTTTGCACCCCATGAAAGTTTTGTAGGAGCAACCCTCGTTTGAATTACCGGCTCCATGGTTATTGTGGTTGTGGTTGTTATTGATGTCGGAGGAGATACTAGCCATAGCCGCACCTATGGCGGCGGCTATCATGCGTTGAAAAGCTTGTTCGGAAGTTTCATTACGTGGCCCGCGACGGGGAGGCATTGTTCCTTCAAGACACAAGAATATCGTTGATTAGTATTCTCAATAATACTAATCATGATATGGAATGATGATGTAGAGAAAATTTTCCTTGACTCGCCTTAAATTCTTTATGTCATAATGTCGGAATGTCCATATGAATCACCGTAATATAATCCCGGAAATTATATTACCCTGATTCTCATGTGCATTTAACATTACTTCATAAAGTCAAGGTGGCGCGTCAACAAAATTTATCAACGTAAGATCAAGATCGAATACGAGTTAGATATGATAGAAGAGTTCGAGTATAAATGCACAAATAGTCAAGTAATTCCTACTTCTGTCTATATGCCGGTTGTAGTCTAGATTCACCTATGTACCCTATGACTCGGGGTGGACACAAATGAACTCTAAATCCCTACAACCAAGGCTCTGATACCACCTGTAGCGACCCCGACAAATCGTCAAGTGACGGCGTCGGCTACGTGGGTCCCATTACCTGATTATAAGTCTTTAAGATAACGTTTGACCAAAATATGTCGCCTTCATTTCAAAATAAAGATTGTTTCAAAGTTTACAAGAATTGTTCAACCAAAAGTTAAGTTACAACGTTATAAGTACGATTGAAATCTAGGCGACACGGTTTAAAGTAAAGTCAAAAGACGCTCCATGAAAAGCATGTATACTCGACATCCAATGCAAGTATCAAAATAATGAGCGGAAGCATGTATCACATATCGTGCAAGACCTGAGAAAAACATAGAAAAATCTGTCAACGAAAACGTTGGTGAAATCATAGGTTTAGTAAGTAAATTGTATTGAACCACAAGGTTCTTTAAGAATTGCTCAACCAGAATCATTCACATTCTAAAATAGTATTTGTATCACGAGCACCCAATTATCAAGGCTTAACCGAATCTTCCCTCTGAATTTTGAATTTAGTGTTAGAACTTACACTATACATTGTTGAAATTATATTTCATTCACTAACGGTAGCGAACCGTCTGAATGAGGGTTTGTTAAACCCGTATGGCCACACAACATAATTACACGCTTACACTTACACCCTGCAAGTGGAACTAATGATAATTGGATTGAGGACTTTTGTTCAAACTCGTATGCATCTTTGTATTCGTATTTGTTCACAATGTAAAAGCATGATAAGTAAATAAGTATGAAATGTATGTGTTTCTCAGCCCACGATGTAAAGAATAAAAGTGATTGAAAAAGTGGGACTATGATCTCACCTCGAGTGCACGAGTATAAAGGTACTTCAACAAGTAAACGTGTGCATGAAAGTTGCTTAGCCTTGACCTAAACAAGTAAGTTATATCAATTAACCGGTTACGACACAAGGTCGGGTGAAATGTGTTCAATTAGTCCTATGGCTCAATACGACTCGATTAAATATAGCATGTGAATCACGTTGTCAAGTTTCATACAAGAAACAAGTATAAAAGCATGTTAGAACGATTGTATAAAAGTTTGGTTAAGTTTGACTAAAAGTCAAACTTGGTCAAAGTCAACAAAAAAAGTCAACGCGTTCGGGTCGGGTCCCGAACTATTTTTCTATGCTAAATATTCATATACAAGTATATTAGAACAAGTTTCATGTGAATCGGAGGTCCGTAGGTCATCAAACATTTCACGTGAAATGGGACGAGGAGGTCAGAATCTGACCAGGCACATCTGCGCGCCGCGCGGGGATGGGGCGCGCCGCGCCACCATCTGTGCAGGTCTGTTTCTGTTTTTCACAAGTATGCACGAGCTAAAACCAAATAACCACATTTTATGATCCGTAAACAATTAGAACATGTATCTTATATCATCGGAAAGGTAATTTGACGAGGAAAACACCTAGACACATTTCATCAAGCAATTCAACACTTACAACAACCCAAAACCGCATTAAACGTTCATAATCAAAGTTTCAAGTTCTAAAAACGCATTTCATGATTCGGGCAACCAATTTACATGTATGATATGCCGTTTCGAAGGTAATCAAACACACATTGCAACTAAACACTTATCAACAACAATTCATAGCATTTGATGCACGAAAAATTCATATAAAGCTTATCAACCCTAATCCAAAATCACCAAAATCACTAATCAAGTTTATGAAGTTTTACAAATCAACCTACGCATCAAAACGAAGCTAGTGATACTAGTAACACAATTAAAACATGAACTTTAACAATCAAACAACATTTAATCTTCCAAAATGCAAGATTAAGCAAACCCATTTCAAATGTTCAAACTAGTTACTTAAACAACAAATCGAGCAAGTAAATCATATATTCATGCTAGACACGAGCCATAGACACTAACTAACACCATTTCAAATCAAAAACACGAATTTATAGAAATCTAGAGTTTTTAGAAAGTTACCCAAACTCGATGAAATTGGTACCAAAATGTAGAGGATGAAGAGAGGATCACGAAAATGTAATTTGTTTTGAAGTTTGCTTCCAATCCCGAATTTAGATGATGATTTTATGAAGTTGGGGTTTGTGTGTGTGTTCTTGCTAGAGAGAAAGAGAGAGAGAGGGAGATGGTTGAATGGTGGTGATTGGGGTGGACTAGTTGACCTAGTCAACTAGTTTGCCCCGTGTCAATTTTAGTCCCTCGAGTTTAGAAGCGGGTGCGGGATTTAACCGATCGAATATTTTTAAATTACACGAGAGTACGGGAGACGTTACCTTCCAACAACGAGAATATTTAAAATGTTACATAACAAAGGATACGAATCTAGATACGAAGGGTATTATTTAAAAAGAAAAAGATGGGCGTTAAAATAATTTAACGGAAAAATGCGGGATGTTACAAAAATGATAAGAGAAGAAGGAGAAGAAATTCAAAAACTTACAAGTTTTAGAGTGAGAAAGACTAGAGAGGAAATAAGAGAGTAAGTGTGAGTGAAATATAAATGAGAGCAAGTGTAAAATGGATTGAATAAGGCTTGTATTTATAGGTGAATGGGGGTGTGGGTGGGTGGTGATGGCCGTGATTTTCAAGGGGGACAAGGGGGGACAAACTTTTGCTTTTTGGTTAATGGTTGTCTAAAGTTGGTGCTTATGTTAGGATCCCATGCAACATTAAGGATAATACTTGACAAAAATGCTAGCATGTTCCCTCTAATAAATGGGCATTTGTCTTACATATTAATGGGTCACTAGCTATTAATAATTGGGCTAATTAAATAGTCCACTAACTAGTGTAGGGTGGGCTAAGGCCCAACAAGGTAGAAAGTCCAACAAGACTAACTAGTAAGCATAAGTAAATTACTAGGCGTAATTAAGCATCCAATAACCCAAGTAATTATTATTATAAAATAATAATTAAGATTTCGTAGTCATAATATTCCGATTACGACAAAAGCTAAACGTGTACGCAGTACGCAGTTTGTTCGTAACGTCAAGTGACACTAACGGTCATAAAGGCTTCCGGTGATCAAGTTAAGTATCCTATGTACTTAAAGGCACGTTTTAACACATAAATGAAAGTAAGCCATGTGTATAAAGATTCCAGAGTATAAAGTAGCACAGTACGCACAAATACGCAGTTTCGTGAAAGCACAAGGCACAAAAGCAAGTCGAAAAAGCCGGGTCGTTACATTACCCACCTGTTAAAGAAAATTTCGTCCCGAAATTTTGAGGAGTGACCAACAATGGTACCGTTTTTGAATAAGAAGGAGCGTATCAAAGTTCTGTGAGACACGTGGGCTCAGAAGTGAGTTATTTACCTTGAAAGGTACTTGGACGTATAACAGTAAGAATAGGTATGCGCCATTAATTAAGCCTCTTGTCCTAAGAGATCAACAAATTGATTTCATTTCTTGTTAACATGAACATGTCCTCTGAATATATATCCATAAAAGGAAAGATGATGTTTTTAGCCTTACAGGCATCTTCAGTAAGCTGGATGCATGAAATACATCATGAATGTTACTAAACTTATCTAAAATATTGAGCACTTATGTCGCAATAAAAAGATGACGGGTAGAATGGAAAACATGGTGATCACAACCATGCGATTTGATGTCTGGGTAGTGTTAGCCACGGATTTTTACTAATCCCTTAATTTCGAAAGGAGACCATAGGTATGAAGAACCCGATATTTAAGAACGTTTCATTTGACTAAATGAATTGAAATTTTAGCTGAAAGTGACTAATTGGACTTATATGAAATGCAAGCCATAATGGAATTGACGGTGGCTTGCGGTGCCCACCTTTCGGGTGCAAGTACTTGGAAAAATATTATTTCTGCAGGTCTCAAAATTGAAGATTTACTAAACTCGTTCAGAAGATCTTTAGGTGACGGTCGATCTACATCTTTTTGGGGCGACATTTGGAGCGGTTCGGTTAGCTTCAAAGACTTGCTCCCAAGACTATATAGACTCGAGTGTAACACGGATGCTGCTGTCAGAGATCATATCATTGCATGGGACCACAACTCGGGATCTTTCTTCTGGAACTGGTTACGAATCCCTCGTGGCCGTACCGCGGATGAATTCGAAGAGATGCTCCTGCTGCTGCGTTCCATTTCGATAAATTTTCAAGATAAAAGTTCCTGGTCGTGGGCTCTTGCAACCAACGGGGTTTTCACAGTTAAACGGCTCGCATATCTTATTGATCATCAGATTCTTAACTTACCAATTTCATCGTCTCAACAAACCTTGCGAAACAACCTCGTTCCGAAAAAAGTGGAAATTTTTGTGTGGAGAATGTTGAAAAAAAGAATTCCGGTTCGGGTGGAACTTGACAAAAGGGGTGTGGATCTTCGTAGTTCTCGATGCCCCGTTTGTGATGAAGATCTTGAATCGGTTGTTCACTCAATGGTCTCTTGTAAGTTTTCAAAGGATGTGTGGTCTCGGATCCTCAAATGGTGGAATTTTGGTTCGTGCTCAAATATTAGCTTCATGGATATGTTCCAAGGTAAATCGCCAAATTCAACGTCTCCTCTTAGTCTAAAAATATGGCAAGCCGTAGAGTGGGTTTGTGGATACTACATTTGGAAGAATCGTAATAGGGTGGTGTTCCAAAACAAAAGTTGGACTCCGACGGTCGTCATTAATGAAATTCAAGTCAAAACATTTGAATGGATTTCGAATAGAATCAAAGGCAAAAGTATTGAATGGCATGTGTGGTTCACAAATCCTTCATTGTATTTAGATATTTAGTCGTGTTGGGTGCTTCTCTGCCCCTTTAGTTGTATGTTTTTTCGTTGTTTCGTTCTTGTTTTCGGCTAGTGCTTAGCCGGGTTCTCTTTGTTTCTTCGTTTTGATGTTTATAAAAGTCTCTTCTTGCTCTTCAAAAAAAAATAATCATCTTTTGAACAAGTTTGGTAATATTCGTACATAATACGATGATATAACTAATTATAGTGGATGTATCACATCTTAAATATTGGTCGTAGGAATAGGAATCAAACACTTATTATAATTTACCTTTAATAGTTAAACATAAATATAAAGAGTGATTGTCACAAGGAAAAATTAGACAGTAATTATTAACGAAGGTAATTTTGTTTCACTTGGAGGGAAAGTGGGACATGACACTTTAACATCATTAGCATGTGCACTTGCATTATGTTCTTCCTTTTGTTGCACAAACAATTCCCACAAGTCCCATCAGATTTATATAATTTTATTGAAAAATTGTTATATTCAAAGAAACAAAATAAAATCAAGAAGCTTGGCCTGCTACGTTGAAAATCTTCGTAAGTGTGGGTGTGCGTTCGAGCTTTAATCGTGTCAAGATTATGCACATCTTGCCACTGTGATATTAATTATTTCCCGTCATATAGGAGGTATTCGGTGGATGTATTTTACTGACATCGAATTCTTACAACGTGAATTTACATAAAAAATACATAGTTTAAGTGTATGCCGATCTACAAATCTAAAAAATAAAAATAGGAATGAATAAATGTACTAACAATACGAGATGATAGAATTGACAAATTTTGTTTAACGAATCTATTTGATTATTTGATATTCAGAAGTATTAGGGTAATCAATTGATGTCATGATTACAAATTAACTAAAGATTATTATGTAAAGAACTTTTTAATCGGATGTTTTGTTTGCTGCTCCTATTAGTTTTCATAGAGTTGAAACTCTCTTGATGAAAATCAGCTTTTTATTAAGAATTTTTTTTATACAAGTAATTAAGTGAATAATTCAGTTTAGCGAAAGGATTGTCAAAATTATTTTTTCATCTTACCAAGACCTAATTAGTATGAATCCAAGTTTGGAACATGATTTCCTAATCGGGCTTGAATCTAAGATTACCTAAACTCAAGTGTAAATAAGTAATGAACTATATTTTAAAACACAATTAATCAATTAAATTAATTACTGTAATATATATATGTTGGATGGTGCTTTGGTCAAGACCACAATGGTTTTGTTGACTCAATTTCAACTTGGTTTCACACTAGAATAAAGACTACATACATGCATGACAACCATTATCTAGTAAACTCTAGAATGCCAACTATGTTATGAGTTGTATTTGAGATGTCAAATTCAAATTGTATACATATTAGTATTACAAGTCAAAGAAAGGGATGCACTAGAACTTACAACTTGTTGACAACTTGTTTACAACTTGTTTTAAACAAATGACAAATGGAAGGAGTATGCAATTTGAAGTCTTATTCCTAACATACAAGTTCAACTATAAAAGGAAGTGCATGGATTTCATTTTGATCATCCCATACTTGAAAGATTTTAATTAACTCTTGTAAAAGTAGTATAGAGAAAAGAGTGAGGTATAGAATTGTTAATCAAAATTCTATACGAGTGAGTTAAGAGGGAAGTGTTATAATCTAGTGAGCGGTCTAAATACGTTGTTAGTATTTTAGATCCTAGATTGAGTGATACACTGTAACCTCGAGTTTGTCATATTTGCTAATAAAATCCTTCCCTGCTTCCGCCCGTGGACTAGGCCTCAAGTCGAACCACGTAAAATCTTGTGTCTTTATTTATTACTTAATTGTTCTATTAATTTCTCGGGTCTTGAAAGTGCGCTAAATCACAACAAGCTGGTATCAGAGCTATAGCTGTGATTAAATATACAAGATGACGCTAATAAGGTCCGACGTAGAGAAATTTAATGGCCAGAAAAATTTTGGTCTTTGGCGAATGAAGATGCGGGCTCTATTGAGCCAACAAGGTTATTTGTTAGCTTTGAAAGGGAGAGAATCTCTACCCGAAAAGTTGACAGATGAAGAGAAGGATGAACTTCTGGAAAAGGCACACGGCATGATTATTCTAAATCTTGCCGATTGTGTGCTTAGAGAAGTTGCGGCAGAAACCACACCGGCTGGACTTTGGAAACAGCTAGAAACTCTATATGTGACTAAGAGTCTCACAAACCGGTTGTATATGAAACAACAGTTGAATAATATTCATGGAGGTAAAGTCCACTAAATGATCACATCGATGAGTTCAATAAAATAATTTTGGACTTGAATAATATTGGTGTGAAAATTGATGATGAAGATCAATCGTTAATTTTCTTATGTTCCTTGCCAAAATCGTACGAGCATTTGGTTACAACTCTACTATATAGTAGAAAAACTATTTTCATGGAGGATGTCAAATCTACCTTAAACTCTAGCGAGTTAAGGAAGAAATCCTCGGCGGATTATGTGGAAGAAAGTGTGGAAGGTTTGGTGGCGAGAGGAAGACGTAACGATAGAGCATCAAGTAGTAACAACAACAAGGGTCGTTCTAGATCAAAAACAAGATCTAGAAAGATCAAGTGTTACAATTGTCACAAGGAAGGTCACAAGCGTAGAGACTGTCCAGACTTAAAAGGAAAGAGAGAGATTTGGAATGCAACGGGAGCCGATAAAGTTGCCGCGGTTGCAGAAAATGATTCTGATGGCGCAAATGTTCTTAGTGTTACCGATATCCGCTCAGTTGACGAGTGGATTCTTGATTCGGGTTGTTCTTATCATATGTGTCCTATTAGGGAGTGGTTTGCCACCTATCGAAAAATAAATGGTGGTAAAGTCCTTATGGGAAATGATGTAGCTTGTAAGGTTGTTGGCATAGGAACAATCCAAATCAAGATGTATGATGGCACGGTGAGGACTTTGACAGAAGTCAGGCATGTTCCAGAATTGAAGAAGAATCTTATTTCCTTGGGTACTCTGGAATCCATCGGTTGCGAGTATCGAGCTCAAGGTGGAGTATTAAAAGTCTCTAGAGGTGCACTTGTTGTGATGAAAGGTGAAAGGTTCAATGACCTTTACTTGTTAAAGGGTAACACGGTCACTGGTGCGGCTGGAGTTTCTTCATCAGATAAAGATGTAGATACCACCAAGTTATGGCACATGCGCATTGGGTAAATGAGCGAGAGAGGAATGATGGAACTTAGTAAACGAGGTTTGCTGTGTGGCCAGAATATCGGAAAATTAGAATTCTGCGAGCACTGTGTATTCGGCAAACAGATCCGAATAAAGTTTGGCACAGCCGTTCATAGGACAAAAGGTACTTTGGATTATATCCATTCAGATCTTTGGGGTCCATCTCCTGTTCCTTCAAAAGGTGGTGCGAGATACATGTTAACCTTTATTGATGACTATTCGAGAAGAGTGTGGGTTTATATCCTTAAACGTAAGGATGAAGTCTTTGTCAATTTCAAGCAATGGAAGATGATGATAGAGAAGCAGACTGGAAAGTTCATCAAGCGCTTGAGAACTGACAATGGACTGGAATTCTGCAAAGGCGAATTCAATGAGTTCTACAAGAACGAAGGCATTGTGAGACACCACACAGTGCGGTTTACACCACAACAGAATGGCGTTGCAGAATGAATGAATAGAACGCTCCTTAAGCGAGCGAGGTGTATGCTCTCAAATGCAAAATTATCAAATATATTTTGGGCTGAAGCTGTCAACACAGCTTGTTATTTGGTAAATCGGTCTCCATCAACAGCAATTGATTGTCAAACTCCTTTGGAGAAATGGTCAGGTTCCCCTGCAAGTTACAGTGATTTGAAGATATTTGATTGTCCTGCTTATGCTCATATGAAAGATGGTAAACTTGAGCCTAGGGCCAAAAGATGCATATTTCTAGGGTATGCAGATGGGGTGAAGGGTTATAGATTGTGGTGCCCTGATGGTAAATCATCCTGATTTCTTATCAGCAGGGATGTGACATTTGACGAGTCTGCTATGTTGAAAAAGACAGAGAAAGAACAAGTAGTTGCTGGAATAGATCTTGAAGTTAAGGAGCAGGTGGAGCAAGAAATAGATATTCTACAAGAAGTAGTACAAGATACTCCTGTCGAGCCCATTGTAGAAGATGTACATGACTTTGGTGTTGATCATATGACACCAGAAGATCATTCAGATGAGCAACATGATCTACAGAATTATAATCTAGCAAGAGATAGAGAACGACGAGCTATAAGACCACCACAACAGTTTGGGCATGAAGATTTAGTAGCTTATGCTCTGAGCATGGCAGAAGATATAGAGGTCCAAGAACCTGCTACATATCGTGAAGCTATTGGTTGTCCAGAATCTACTAACAGGTCTATAGCTATGAATGAAGATATGGAGTCTCTTTATAAGAATCATACATGGGAGCTGGTGAAACCGCCAAAAGGTCAGAAGATTGTTGGATGCAAATGGATCTTCAAAAAGAAGGACAAAATTCCGGGTGTAGAAGATGAAAGGTTCAAAGCACGCCTTGTAGCAAAAGGCTTTACTCAGAGAGAGGGAGTTGACTTTAATGAAGTTTTCTCACCGATCGTAAAGCATACCTTTATTCGCGTGTTACTTGCCATGGTTGCTTTACTTGATATGGAGTTGCACCAATAAGATGTCAAGACGGCATTCTTACATGGTGAGTTGGAGGAACGGATCTTTATGCGCCAGCCAGAAGGATTTGTTGTCCAAGGAAAGGAAGATTATGCATGTTTGTTGAAAAAGTCATTATATGGCTTGAAGCAATCACCTCGACAATGGTATAAGAGGTTTGACGTATTCATGACTAGTAAATGTTACTCACGGAGTAATTATGATAGTTGTGTATATCACAAGAAGCTTCCTGATGACTCGTATGTTTATTTGCTATTATATGTAGATGATATGTTGATTGCTTCGAAAAACATGTCAGAGATCGATCAGTTAAAATCTTAACTTAAAACTGAGTTTGAGATGAAAGATTTGGGTGCAGCTAAGAAGATATTGGGAATGGAGATTATTAGAGATAGACGTGAAGGAAAATTATATTTGTCACAAAACAAATATATTGAGAAGGTTCTTCAGCGTTTTGGGATGGATAACTCCAAACCGGTTAGTGCTCCACTTGCAGCACATTTCAAACTTTCATCGGCGTTGTCACCTGAAACTGAGGAGGAGGTGGAGCATATGTCACATGTTCCATATGCTAGTGCTGTGGGTAGCATCATGTATGCTATGGTATGTACTAGATCGGAGATTGCACAGGCGGTAAGCGTGGTGAGCAGATATATGGATCGTCCAAGGAAAGCTCATTGGCAAGCGGTGCAATGGATTCTTCGGTACCTTAAAGGGACAACCGATATTGGCTTAGTATTTGATAGCGGTGGTAATACTAATGTTACCGGATACGTTGATTCAGACTATGCTGGTGATTTGGATCGGAGAAGGTCTCAGACTGGGTATGTTTTTACTCTCAGAAGATGTGTTGTTAATTGAAAAGCAACATTACAATTGACTGTTGCTTTGTCCACAACTGAAGCAGAATACATGGCTATGACAGAGGGTGTGAAAGAAGCAAAGTGGCTGAGGGGTTTGGTTAGTGATCTTGGTATACGACAAGATCAGACTATTGTGCATTGTGATAATCAGAGTGCGATACATTTGACTAAAAATCAAATGTATCATGAAAGAGCCAAGCACATAGACATAAGGTATCACTTTATTCACGAAGTAATATCTAAAGGGGTTATAATTGTGAGAAAGATTAGTACATCAGATAATCCAGCAGATATGTTGATGAAGGTAGTTACTACAATCAAATTCAAACATTGCTTGGACTTGGTTGGCATTCGCGGTATTCAAAAGTGATGAGCCCTCAGGGGCTGGAAGGAAGCGGAGATTGAGAGAGGATAGCAAAGGCGTGGAATGTTCGTCAAGGTGGAGATTTGTTGGATGGTGCTTTGGTCAAGCCCACAATGGTTTTGTTGACTCAATTCCAACTTGGTTTCACACTAGAATGAAGACTACATACATGCATGACAACTATTATCTAGTAAACTCTAGAATGTCAACTATGTTATGAGTTGTATTTGAGATATCAAATTCAAATTGTATACATATTGGTATTACAAGTCAAAGAAAGGGGATGCACTAGAACTTACAACTTGTTGACAACTTGTTTACAACTTATTTTAAACAAATGACAAATGGAAGGAGTATGCAATTTGAAGTCTTATTCCTAACATACAAGTTCAACTATAAAAGGAAGTGCATGGATTTCATTTTAATCATCCCATACTTGAAAGAGTTTAATTAACTCTTGTAAAAGTAGTATAGAGAAAAGAGTGAGGTATAGAATTGTTAATCAAAATTCTATACGAGTGAGTTAAGAGGGAAGTGTTATAATCTAGTGAGCGGTCTAAATACGTTGTTAGTATTTTAGATCCTAGATTGAGTGATACACTGTAACCTCGAGTTTGTCATATTTGCTAACAAAATCCTTCCCTGCTTCCGCCCGTGGACTAGGCCTCAAGCCGAACCACGTAAAATCTTGTGTCTTTATTTATTGCTTAATTGTTCTATTAATTTATCGGGTCTTGAAAGTGCGCTAAATCACAACAATATATATACTAGTTAAATACCCGCGATTTCGCGAGTTTTATGGAATAGTAATATTTTAAGACAATCTTCAACCATTATAACACAAATAAATAATATACCATTCTAAAAGTTCAAATGTGTAAAAATATGAATAAAAAAACTATTCAAAACAATTAAATTCGAAAGTAGTAGTATTCAACAGTTCGTATATGCTAATAGGTTCGAAGTATAAAGTTGCAGGCAGGGGTGGAGCTTTATTAGGGCAGTATGGGGCCCTCGCCCCAACAAAACTTTCAGTAAGTAACGGAATTTTGTACCCTTTGAGTTACGGACATTTGAACTTTTAAATAAACAAAAAACGGAGTCTGTATGAAGAAGATATTGTGAAAATGGTGAAGGCTCGCAGATTTTGTTTTTCTCAACATTTTGTTTCATTCTTCCATATCTCTTGGGAATTTTTACTTTGAAATTAAACTAAAACTAAAGTTTAAGGAGTTAACATAGATTATATACAATTACGATCGATATTATCACCTAAAATATGTATAAAATATAAAATTTTGTTCTCCAAAATTTGTGTTTTTTCTTGCTAAAAACTTATCACACATTAAACAAAATTTGGCCCCTCCAACCATTACGTTCAAGCTCCGCCACTGGTTGCAGACAGTGATAACATAAAATAAGGACAACTCTTTTGAAGGTGTTTTTTATTAGTATTAAACGTATAATCAAGCCTAACAAACCTATGATGTAATACAAAAGAGGTGATGTGCCAGTTTTAATGACTAAAGAAGACATTATTACGATGTATTTATTCTCTCGTTCAAGTTTAGTGAATTTCCAAGTGCACATTTGGGGTACAAGTTCACTATTGTTAGGGTTGCATTTCTATGTACATTTAGCAAAAGTTTAGAGAGACAAACTTCTTTTATGACACCACAATATCGACTTCAAAGAATGAAACATTAACAAGGACTCTTATAGCATGGAGTGACACTTTCGTTTGGTATTCCATTGTAAACTTCCATTTGTGTTCTGGATCTTAAAGCACAATTTAGGAAATAATAACTTAATTTGAGAAAAGTGATACACATAATATTGAACATCAAGTCTGGCCAAATTACATCTATGCGAATTATGTGAGGAAAGTGATACACATAACATTATAGCAATCGTGGTCCTTAAAAAACATTATTCATATTAAGTGAGAAATACCTATTGGGAATAATATGATTACATCTATACGAAGTAAAAGTACAGGTTGTACAACTATTGACTCATTAGTGATGAAACATGAACTAAATCAACCCATTCATACAAAATGAGTTAAAACTGAAACTCCTACAAATTTTATTACTTTGAAGAAAACCATAAGCATAAGCATCAAGGATGTTATGCCTTCTTGGTATGCACCTATCGTATGTATCCTTTTATTTATAATATAGAACGTTTAAAATACGAAGTAAATATAAAACGTAAAAGAAAATGACGTTTCTTGCTTGATGATAAAACTATAAATGCATAAACATAAGCTTGAAAGATAGTAAACACTTTAATAACAGTTTTTCAATTTTAACGATAAACAATAGCGAAAATGTTCATAAAACTGACCAAAAGTGAGTAACATTATGTGTACACAGAACATGAGTTAAAGAAAGCCATTCCCATGTATTTGGATCTCATTGTTACTGCTTACAGCAACCCTCCGCTACCCGAGATAATAAAATCACCTACAAAATCCACCGATACACTACAAATTATAAATTATAAATATTACTAATAGGCATGAGCCTTGTCACTATTCATAGTGGCAAGGATGTAATTAACCTCAAATTAGAGGGTCTTTAGGATATTTGACATTTTTTTATTATTTTTTCATTATTTTTTATAGCTTTTTTCACTTCCTATTTTTGTCTGTCATTTTCATTCATTTACTTTATAAACTTTTTGTTAACCGACCGCGAACCGTTTTTAAAAAATGCTTCGTTAACCGACCAAAACCATTTTTTCATTACATTTTTTCGCTTACTTTTTTCCATTTCATTTTTAATTCCTTTATTTTTAAACATTTAGTTAACCGACCGTTAGCCATTTTTTTAAACGTTTAATTAATCGACCGCTAACCAACCAAAACCACCCCGCAGCGAAGCGTGGGTTTGTTTATCCTCGTTAGACCTATAATTTGACAGTGGAGTGTACGGTAAGACGTAGATGTGATATTCTATAGCAACACAATGTTCTGTTACCTTCATTAGAAAATTTTGGATCCTATTTCTAAAAGTCTCTATTATTATAATTAGAAGACTTACAGTGACATATATTCTTGCGTATAAGTCATTTCAATCTTTCCTTTTATGTCCATACCTGCTGCCAAATTTATTCCCTATCTGTGGGATTCAAACTTTTCTCATTCTCATTTTCACAAACCTCAATCCATCTGCATTTGTCGTCAAAAAAACCTACCATCTGTATTAACGTCATTCCCTAAAATCTAAACCCTAGAATCTAAACCCTAAACCCCAACATAAACCTTAAATCTAAACCCAAAACCTAACATCTAAATCCTAAAATCTAAACCCAAAACCCTAACCTAAACTCTAAATCTAAACCTCAAACCCTAAATCTAAACACTAAACCTAAACCCTAAATCTAAACCCTAAACACTTAAACTAAACCCTAAATCTAAACCCAACCCTAAACCCTAAACCCTAAACCATAAACACTAAACCTAAACCGAAAACCCTAAATCTAAACCCTAACCTAAACCCAAAAACCTTAAATCTAAACCTTAAACCTTAACCTAAACCCTAAATCCTAAACCCTAAACCTCAAACCCTAAATCTAAACCCCAAACCCTAAATCTAAATCCAAAACCCTAATCCCTAAAACTAAACCTAAAACCCAAGAATAGGTAAATTAGGTTAAAAATCACCCAAATAATAGTTTGAGTGTATAAAACCTCTGTATTCACTTCACTCGGAAACTAATAATATTTTAACATATCATAACTTGTGTGTTGATACGTGAAAAATCAACTTTAAAAGTTAGTACTACAAATATGGATGCTTTAGAGTTTTGGTTCAACCCATGTTTTGACCCGTTACTCAACATCCACTTAACTTAAACATTTTTTTAGCATAACCAGAAATAGTAGGAAACCGTGAGTAATAAATCATCTTTAGCACTAAATATTAATAACGCTACAGTCAGTGTTACGCTCGAGCAATGTGTTCATAGTTGAGCTTTCCTCTGTTCTAAGAGAGTGCCAAACAGAAAGGTGCAATACCGAGTCATTCCATTATGCATGTATAGAAGATAAATTATTAATATATCTTTATAAGTTTAGACTACATGACCCAATGCAGATTAGTAGACAAATATGGTTGATTCTCATCGGGTCAAAGCGGTAAATGCTTCGTTTGATTTTTCTAACCTTCATGATAAACCAAAACAATAGTTGATACCTATAGTTATTTCAAAATTATGATTCAAGTGTCAAATTTTTACCATTACTATCGGAAGTAAAGGACCGAATATCTCCTCAAGGAGTCTTATGGTACATCAAGCAAAATGGTAGGAGAAATCTTTCTGAAACAGATAAAAAACAGCATTAGTTAACATCAGCTAAAAGAACAATCGCATACTATAATCAATTAATCATGTATAAATAATAGTGCAGTAAACAAAACCAAAAAAAACAAACGCATAAATGTAAATGCATGTACCAGAAAACATGGGCAAAATAAAAAAAAATGTATTGTACGAAGAAGAAACTTGTAAATATTTGATACTCCACGAACCAAAGAGCCAATGGCTTGGCAGTATCGAGGCCACTCTTACAACCTTGAGGACATTTCGTGGTGTATATATTCACGTTAGTATTAGATGGGTGTGTGAGTTTGCCTTTAAAAAAAAATTTGATACTCCACGAAGAAAAATGAAACGAAGCACGTCTACGAAAGATATACGCATATGATATCATCTGCACAAACATGCCAACAAAATATTAAAAAAGGCACATGTACTGTTACCTTTTTTCAAGCAACAAAGGAAAAGATGGTAAAGATAAACGAAAAAAAATAAAACACTAACCTTTGAGTCATTTTTTCATGGATTTTATTTCATGTATTTTGCGTTGTACGGGTGGGTAAAAAATTGAGCAAAATTAATTGACTTTATCAAATGATTATTGTTGTGAGTTATAGATAAATTAGTCTAAATAAAATGTCGTATTATATGTACTTATGAATAGCCAATTTTGCTATAAATGCGAAAAATAAACAGGAAAACATCTTTGTCTAATTGAAATATAAAAAGTAAAAAAGGTAGATCGAGACTACAAAATATTTGTAAAACGTCTGGAAAATCTCCATTATCTTAAGTCCAACGATAAATGCAGCAAAGGCCAACTAAGAAAACCACATTTTGTCAGCTGTGAAATCAAGTCGACTACTCCCAGCAAGTATCCTAACTAACAGAGTTTTGACCTGAAAAGTCAAATTAACTGTTAGTATACAGAATAACTTTATTTATCAAATATATTTGTAGTTTGGCCAACTAAATCAATGAGTAGAAATAGAGTTAATTAAAGTAACTGAAGTTGACGAATATTTATATAAAAATTCTAGTATCTCATATCATAACATAACGGAGTTTACTACCTACTTTGAGAATAAAAAGCGAGACGTAGAATATACCTAGATTGGAAATTAGTAACATTGAGCTCAATTCTATTCATGTAAATCTTAGTAGTAGTAGTAGTACTGACATCCCCAATAGTGAGTCGACCTTCTGTTGTGATGATACAGATTGCAGAAGTTTTTGTGTACATATGTAAAGTTTTAGATCATGGGCCGAAAAATCAATCCCTAATAACAATAGTATTGTAACATCCCGTTTTCCCGTACGTATCGAAAGGTGCTCACTTAATCATTTGTACGTTTATAACTCGTTAGCTTATGCACAAATGTATGAATATATGCGTAGATATATATATATATATATATATATATATATATATATATATATATATATATATATATATATATATATATAATATATATATATATATATATACATACATACATATATGTATACTTGATAATGTGTGCATGTATAAGTTTAATCATGGGTTTGGTTAGCGTTAAGTCTTGTGAGACTATTGTTGAAGGCTAGGTGAATATAGGAAGCGGGTTTGGAATGTACAAATCAAATAAAATCGAAAATTGTTTAAAATCGGTCGAACTGTCCAGTTACAGCCTTAGGCCGCGCCGCGACAATTGGTCCGCGCCGCGGCATATAAAGCAATTCCAGATCAGAAGTCAAGTTAAAAGGGGTCATTTTTCCTTCGTTAGGTCGCGCCGCGACAAATGGGCCGCGCCGCGGCACCTCAGCAGTTCTGACTTCGATTTTAGCTCAAATTAAATAAATTTAAGGGGCAAATTGATAATTTAACATGTGGATCTGATGGGAGCATTAAACCTCCACCACTAGTTCATTTATTTCATTTCCTTTTCTATTTTCTTTCCAATTTCTCTCCCAAAACACAAAACCCACTTAGTTTAATCTTGAGATTTGGAGTTGGAGATTTGTGAATCAAACCTAGGAGCGAGATTTAAAGTTGTTCTCCTTGTTACTAGCTACAAGAAGATAGTCTTGGTAAGTTCTAACTTTATGTTTTAAGTTTTAATTGGTTAATGGCTAGGGTTTGGGTTTACTAGAGATTTGTATGACCCATTTGAGGGTAAAATGGGTGAGTTTGGGTTATGTTGTTGTAGGAAACCCTAATAGCCACTATTTAGGGTTTTGGCCTTGTGATTCGAGGTTGTAAGTGTCAATTGGTGTTGTTAGTCACTAATGCACTTTAAGATTTATGAAAGAAGTGTAAATGGGTAAGTTTGACTTGATTGTGAGTCTAAGTATGTGATGATCGCTCCAAATCCATATGGACGAACACGTCATTCATTGATTTCATTGCAAGGTATTTGACCTCTATATGATACGTTTTGTAAACATTGCATTCTTTTGAAAAGGCACACCATAAATGAATATTTAAATCAAAGGTTTTCGACATCTGATGATTTCTACATATAGACAATCACCGTATATAATAGTTTACAATAGTACTTCCGTTGACAATGCAGTCAAAATAAGGTACATGATGATGAATTGGTGAATGCAACGTTTTCTTGAAAAATATGCCATATAAGACTCCATACACATAGCTTGTCTATCATATAAGCAAACAGCGGAAGACTTCTAGGGAACCTGAGAATAAACATGCTAACAAGTGTCAACACAAAGGTTGGTGAGTTCATAGTTTTAATGTTGCGCATAATCTGTATATAAAGGTGGATCACAAGATTTCAGTTGTTCAATCCAGAAACGTTTATCAAAATATTCTACGAAATTGAGCACCCTGGTAACTAAACTTAACGTATATATAATTTGTACCCTTTGTATAATCATCTTAATAATACACGCAAACCAACGTGTACGCTTCTCAAATAGCATACGTCCGTTAAAAGGCTAGTGCTCTAGCACAGACGGGGATATCAAGCCCTATGGATCCATATACTACTACTCGCGCCCACCAGTTCTTATAACTGGCAGTTAACAGTTACCAAAGCTAAGGGATTTTCGGTTCAAACTCAGTGTAGAATTTAGTATGTACTTGTATCCATTGCGTTTAAAATAAAGTGCATGTATTCTCAGCCCAAAAATATAGATTGCAAAAGCAATTAAAAAGGGAGCCAATGAAACTCACCTTAGCAGCACATAAAGTTGTTCATCGTAATGTGACCGAAACTCGGTATATCAAATAATCGTAGATCTCAACCTAGAGAACATATGTTGGTCAATAAATGTCTATCAAGCTAGGTCAGGTCATAGTGTATCACAATCCTAATGCTCGAGATCGACATACAAAAGTTATTCAAAGTTGTTTCAAAAAGTCAATTTTGACAATAGTTCAACAAACGAGACGTACCTTATATAAGGATTCATTTACTCGGTTGGTAATATTCAAAAATCCATTTTATCAATCTCGTAAACAAGTTGTTTAAGTATTAATTGCAGATTCAAAAAGCAATTCCAATTAATGTCAATTATAATTCAGTTGACCATATATTTTGATTCGTTCCTCGAAACTATTCGATATCTAAATGAAAAGTTATTGATTTTTCGCCAGCTTTCCGAAAACATGTATATCATATAGCTTTTACCCGTAATATACGTATTTAATTCGTGATTTATTATAAACTGTTTAACGACGAAAATTAGCATACACGTATATATAAATATATATACTCGAGCACTAAACATGGATACACAATTAATATATAAAAGATAAAATATGAGTGCTTACGTATCAATATTGAGATTCAATATTGTAGGAAAGTACGTAGACGCAACAGAGATGATAAACACTAGATTTGATTCACACACAAATATACCCTCGAACATTACCCATAACCTCCTTGGCAATAACCCATAATTTCCTTAGCTCTATCCCGCTCAAAAACCCATTTTGAAGGTGTCACGCTCATAACCTCGTCGTAGTATTTTATGTATATATACTACTAATAATAATATTATAATAAGATTAATAATAATAATATTAATCTTAATAATAATAATAATAATAATAATAATAATAATAATATAATAAATAATAATAATATGTGGAGACCAGATCGCGCTTTTATAGTATGTGGCCTGCTACAGTACCTCATGCGATCGCATGAGTTTTTAGTGTTTTTGCCATGCGATCGCATGACCGCCTTATCCTGTTTTTGTTTGCTAGTTCGTCGGCATCAAATAGTGTTTTACTGTAGCAAATAGTGTTTTACTGTAGCAAAGTCATTTTACTGTATCAAATAGTGTTTTACGGTAGGAAAGTCGTTTTTACTTGTACATATATATATATATATATATATATACATACATATAATTGTTCATGAATCGTCGAGAGCAGTCAAATGTAATTTAATACATGAAACAGTTCTAAAATTTTGAGATTCAACTTCATAGACTTTGCTTATCGTGTCGGAAACATTAAATCATTTAAAGATAAAGTTTAAATTTGGTCAGAAATTTCCGGGTCATCACAGTACCTACCCGTTAAAGAAATTTCGTCCCGAAATTTAAGTGAGGTTGTCATGGCTAACAATAGAAATGTTTTCATGACGAATATGAGTTGATAAATAGAATTTTATCACCGTTGAATTATATGGATAAAACAATCCGATTTCTCGAAGCGTATGAGAGAAGTTATCGTAAAAGAGTGAAATGAAAGAATAGAGATTCGTCTTAGCTTTTGACGTAGTTACGATTGATTTCCAGAATTTAAGGAATAGAAAATCTTCATAATCTAAATAAGATTTGATTCTTCGGAATTTGCAAAAATTAGGATTTTCTTTGATTAAATGCGTAATCTGCCTCGATTGCTATAAATTGACCTCTTCCGTTTCATTTATTTTCACCACTCCTATAATCTTCTTTCTTATTTCATACATCCCAATAGATTGTGAAAATGCTTAATCCAGTTATGATTCTTGATATTTTCCTGGCTATCGTATCCTTCATTCTTCTTTTTCATCTGCCACCAGAGGAAGTTATTTTCTTCTACTATTACCTTGAGGTTATAGTGTTTTTCATTCTCCCGTGTCTTTATATTGCTATACGCATTGATATACACGGTTTGTAATTTCGGGGTTGTTATCGGGCTTTATATTCTCCATTATATTTCAGAGCTTCATGCTTTTGTTTTCTCTTCCCGACCTTAAGTCAAGCGGATAATGGTCCAGAATTCGTAGGTATGAAGTTTCAGATGAACATAACTAATGTTTTAAGAAAGAAATGGTAATAGCACAATCTGACTTGTCAAATTACCAGAATAACTCGAAAAAGACCGAATCATCAAGAAAAATATTTTCTTGATATGTTTAGAGGTTAAATAGAATGAAAGAGTTATGTAACATGGTTCATGATGAGGGTATGATCTGTGAACCTTTATCACGTTCCATTAGAAACTCAGCATGACTTACTGTAATATAATCACGTTGATCAAGTGTCATTATATTATACTAATTCATGCTTCAGTTCCCAACACTACTTCAAAACATTCATATTTTAAACTTGAAGGTTTCAGAATTTAGAAACTAAAATAGTTTCTTTTATGATGTAACACAGATAGCGCGAGGAGATAAATAATTTCGGATAATAATAGTTACGAAAATATCTTCAGAAATATCGAGGATATTTATAATGAAAGATATGATAATATCTTAGAATTTCTAATATCAGATGATGATGCGGAAAATCTGTCTGTGAAGGTTTAGAATAAGAAGTAAGGTTCTTACTAATGGTTTCAGCAGTCGCTGAATCATTTGGATTCTTTGAAGGCAGGTTCAGTCTTTGTGATTTATTCACCGCCTCTTTCATACTTTACTCAATCCGTTTTTCAGTTCCAAACCTTCTCTTTTTCTCAGCTTTACCACCATACTATTCTTTATCATCAAACTTTTGACTGTTAAGGTCGTTTACAGTTTTTTTGCTGCTTCATCAACATTTTTACAAAATTTAGAGAACTAGTTTCGTAGTTTGGGGTGTTTTTCAGAAACTTCACATTCGAAGTATGTAAGTCCAGGAGGTAGACGTCATATGAACACATATAACTGTTGGCGTAGATGTGATGACCCGGAAATTTCTGACCAAATTTAAACTTAATCTTTGTATGATTAACATTTCCGACACGATAAGCAAAGTCTGTAAAACTGAATCTCAAAATTTTTGAACTACTTTTATATATTTAAATACCCTTCGGTTGTTTTCGACGATTCGCGAACAATTATATGTAAATAGATACATATATACTATAACTTGAAAAGGTAACAATGTATTAATTATTTGATACCGTACATTAAACTTATTGGTTTAAATATCTATTTGAATATATATGATAAGTTGAAATATTTATTATTAAAATTTATTTATAAATAACTTCCAATGTGTATTTAAAAACTGATTTATGTATATTTAAAGGATATATACATATATATAATTTCAAGTTATTTAGTAAACGATAGTAACATTCGTTTATTGATTCAATTGATATTTAGATAAGTTAACTAAAGCGTTTAAGATGAACTAGTAAAACACTAATTTGCTACAGTATTTTCAAATTGCTACAGTACCCAAAATGCTACAGTGTTTTCGAAAATCACTATTTGCTACAGTGAATTGCTACAGTAAAAATTGACTTTGCTACGGTAACTTTGCTACAGTAAAACACTATTTCAAAATGAAAATGTATGTATTATATATATATATATATATATATATATATATATATATATATATATATATATATATTAGAAGTAAATGACCAAAATACTCGAAAGTTTAAGATATACTTTGAGTGGTATGGTTTAGGGTAATTTAAGACTATATTTTAACAAAGGTACGAGTCACGAAACGTAAAAAGCGAGTTTTCTAAGTGTACGAAAATACGTTTGAGAAACCGGAACCTGGACATAAGTCGAGTAACAACGTACGACTTATCAGAACGAAAATTACAAGTCAAATATGCACGGGAATAAAATATAATATATAATTAATTAATTTAAATTATATATATATTATATATATTATTATATTATGTCGACAAGCTAGGAGTTAAAAACATGTGAGCTGGAAAAAGAGGCCATGCGACAGCCTAAAATCCATGCGATCGCATGGAAGGAGAAATCAGGCCACACTATAAAAGCTCGACCACTTCCACTTCTGATTCAAATCATTTTTACTCCGTATTATTATTATTATTATTATTATTATTATTATTATTATTATTATTATTATTATTATTATTATTATTATTAAGATTAATATTATTATTAATCTTATTATTATTAGTATTATTAATTAGTATTATACATAAAATACTACGACGAGGTTATGAGCGTGTCACTTTCAAAAATGAGTTTTACGAGCGGGATAGAGCTAAGGAAATTATGGGTTATTACTAAGGAGGTTATGGGTAATGTTCAAGAGTACTGTTCGCAAGTCAAACCTAGTGTTTATCATCTCTGTTGCGTCTACGTTTTTTTTTTTGAAATATTGAATCACAATATGGATACGTTGAGATCTACGATTATTTGATATTCCGAGTTTCGGTCACATTACGATGAACACCTTTATGTGCTGCTAAGGTGAGTTTCATTTGCTCCCTTTTTAATTGCTTTTGCAATATATATTTTTGGGCTGAGAATACATGCACTTTATTTTAAACGGAATGGATACAAGTACATACTAAATTCTACACTGAGTTTGAACTAAAAATCCCTTAGCTTTGGTAACTGTTAACTGTCAGTTATAAGAACTGGTGGGCGCGAGTAGTAGTATATGGATCCATAGGGCTTGATATCCCCGTCCGAGCTAGAGCACTAGCCTTTTAACGGACGTATGCTATTTGAGAAGCGTACACGTTGGTTTGCGTGTATTATTAAGATGATTATACAAAGGGTACAAATTATATATACGTTAAGTTTAGTTACCAGGGTGCTCAATTTCGTAGAATATTTTGATAAACGTTTCTGGATGAAACATCTGAAATCTTGTGATCCACCTTTATATACAGATTATGCGCAACATTAAAACTATGAACTCACCAACCTTTGTGTTGACACTTGTTAGCATGTTTATTCTCAGGTTTCCTAGAAGTCTTCTGCTGTTTGCTTAGATGTTAAACAAGCTATGTGCATGGAGTCTTACATGACTTATTTTTCAAGGAGACGTTGCATTCACCAAATCATCACCATGTATCTTATTTTGACTGCATTGTCAATGGAAATACTGTTGTAAACTATTATTTATGGTGATTGTCTATATGTAGAAATCATCAGATGTCGAAAACCTTTGATTTAAATATTCATTTATGGTGTGCCTTTTCAAAAGAATGTAATGTTTACAAAATGTATCATATAGAGGTCAAATACCTCGCAATGAAATCAATGAATGACGTGTTCGTCCATATGGATTTGGAGCGATCGTCACAGTAGATGTGCTGCAAGATTTCAAAATACTGCTTGCTAATTCCCGATAGTTAGTATGGCAATTGCCGTTACAAGATGTGGATGAGTACATGATACGGTTTCAATGAGTATAAGGATTTTTCAGAAGGTCAAAGATCAATGAAGTTGTTGGTAAATTTACTGCTAATGTGGTGGAACATGGAAGATTCCCCGATAACAAAAACGTATATGCCAAAGTTTCAAGTCTGAAAGGTCGTCATTGACTGGTTGAACGGTTGATAATACTGGATACTTTGAAAAGAAATTACAAGGTTATTTTTAGTAATAACAATGCTAAAGGATCTTTCACATTTTTGAAGTCAAAGTATAGCTTTGAAAGATGTAGAGATCTAAGAATGATGTCACCCGTTAAATCTTGACTTGGATTCTGATCCGTCAATATCAGAATATGTAATTGAATTTGTATGGAAACAATTGTATATCGCTGTGAGCATAGTTAATAATTTTTGAATCAAAGTTGAAGAATGTACAGTATAACATATTAATTGTGAACTTATATATTTCCCGGGAATTACCTACCCGTTAAAGATTTCACAAGTAATATTTTGTACAAAAGAATTTTTATTACCGTCTTTATGAAAATATATGTATGTATATTTTCTTCAGATGTAATACAGATTTGATGAGTTAATATCATATTAAGCTCATTTGATTTTTGACTTGAATTAGAAATGAATAATCTCTAAAACATTAAAGATTTAATAATCTTTACGGAGTATTTCACTAATGTAATCAATACTCAGTTTTATTGATATTTTCTCAGTGAATCATGTTGGTGCTCATGGAACTCTTGCTAACTTCGCAAGATACGAATGATGTTTTCTAGAAAGTTTCGAATACATCGAAGATGAAAGTATAAAATCAACCATATAATTGAATAATATACTTAGTTTATTATGAAATGAAATTCATTGAGTTGGAAACAGAGATTGTAGTTAACGATGGTTAAGTCATTAATGAAGGATGTACATCATAGCATATTAGTAATATGAATTTAACCGAGTAGTATTTACCCTTTTTCAATTCATACTTAATAGCTTAGTTCGAAAAGATTTATGATGGTTTTAAAATATATATAAGATATACATATAAATTCTTCAGAGGGAATGAGTTAATATTTCATAACTCGTTGATGCAAATATACGCGTTGTTGACTTGTAATAATATCCACGGTGCTTTCTTGAACTGGCGGAGCTTGTGATGTTAGAGGTACTGATGATTTTAATGATGTTGACAGCACTAACTGTGCTGGTGAGGCTAAGGGTACTATTGATGCTGTTGGTAAAACAAGTCTAGCTTGTACCTTATGCATTATTCTTGTCAAGGTTTCTATTCTTCCTTCTATTTATCTGATTTACGGTTAGAACTGGGATAAATAATCTCTAAGATTTAAGAGATTACATAATCATCGTAGAATATTTCTTCGATGAAGTTATGAATCAGTACTTCATCATTTATTATTGTTGGCACTCCTTGGTATCTACGGTGCGTATGATGTTGATATCCGAAGTACAGTTTTTAGATGTGATATTGAGGTGTGGGATGCGGATGTGGTTGTTGGTGGTGGTAATGGTACTGATGTTGTTGATGATGGTGGTACTGGTTATGCTGCTGGTGCTGCTGCTGGTGTTTGTAACCTTCGCACCATATTCTCCAAAGCCACTATCCGAGCGCGAAGCTCGTTGACTTCTTCTATTATACCGGGATGATCGGTGGTTCAGACGAGCGGACGAATAAGATTTAGAATGTGAGATAATATATAATCATGACTAGATACTCTGGAAATGAGAGAGAAAATGGTATTACGAACAGGTTCGCCGGTAAGTGCTTCAGGTTCTTCGCCAAGAGGGCAATGTGGTGGATGGAAGGGATCGCCTTCTTCTTGTCTCCAATGACTAAGTAAGCTACGAACCCATCCCCAATTCATCCAGAATAGATGATGGCTAATTGGTTGATCCATTCCGGTTACACTGTCTTCGGAGTTCAGGTGAATATCCATATCGGAATAGCTGTAGGAATTTAAGGAATTTGAACTAGATACGTGATCCATCTTGTATAATCAGGGAATTGATTTTTGATATAAGATAGATTATAGAATTTAGATTGGTACTCCTCAATACATAATTTACATATGTATATATAATACCAAAATCCCGTAAATTATGGAGAAATTTTCGGAAGATGTCAGGAAAAGTTTACAGTAATAGATATGCTAAGATATGAATTTTATAGGTACACTATCTATGCAGTAAATGCAGTAAGACGTGTCTAGACTTAAGAATGATAAGCAAGTAATTTCTGACGATAAATGGTAAGCAAAACTTGGTAAAAACATATACGGTCATAGTCCAGACTCACTAATGCATCCTAACAATAACCAGTTAGACACACTCATGCAAGACCTGGTTCACTAGGACCAACGCTCTGATACCAACTGTGACGATCGCTCCAAATCCATATGGACAAACACGTCATTCATTGATTTCATTGCGAGGTATTTGACCTCTACATGATACGTTTTGTAAACATTGCATTCTTTTGAAAAGGCACACCATAAATGAATATTTAAATCAAAGGTTTTCGACATCTGATGATTTCTACATATAGACAATCACCATATATAATAGTTTACAATAGTACTTCCGTTGACAATGCAGTCAAAATAAGGTACATGATGATGAATTGGTGAATGTAACGTTTTCTTGAAAAATATGCCATATAAGACTCCATGCACATAGCTTGTCTATCATATAAGCAAACAGCGGAAGACTTCTAGGGAACCTGAGAATAAACATGCTAACAAGTGTCAACACAAAGGTTAGTGAGTTCATAGTTTTAATGTTGCGCATAATCTGTATATAAAGGTGGATCACAAGATTTCAGTTGTTCAATCCATAAACGTTTATCAAAATATTCTACGAAATTGAGCACCCTGGTAACTAAACTTAACGTATATATAATTTGTACCCTTTGTATAATCATCTTAATAATACACGCAAACCAACGTGTACGCTTCTCAAATAGCATACGTCCGTTAAAAGGCTAGTGCTCTAGCTCGGACGGGGATATCAAGCCCTATGGATCCATATACTACTACTCGCGCCCACCAGTTCTTATAACTGGCAGTTAACAGTTACCAAAGCTAAGGGATTTTCGGTTCAAACTCAGTGTAGAATTTAGTATGTACTTGTATCCATTGCATTTAAAATAAAGTGCATGTATTCTCAGCCCAAAAATATAGATTGCAAAAGCAATTAAAAAGGGAGCCAATGAAACTCACCTTAGCAGCACATAAAGTTGTTCATCGTAATGTGACCGAAACTCGGTATATCAAATGATCATAGATCTCAACCTAGAGAACATATGTTGGTCAATAAATGTCTATCAAGCTAGGTCAGGTCATAGTATATCACAATCCTAATGCTCGAGATCGACATACAAAAGTTATTCAAAGTTGTTTCAAAAAGTCAATTTTGACAATAGTTTAACAAACGAGACGTACCTTATATAAGGATTCATTTACTCGGTTGGTAATATTCAAAAATCCATTTTATCAATCTCGTAAACAAGTTGTTTAAGTATTAATTGCAGATTCAAAAAGCAATTCCAATTAATGTCAATTATAATTCAGTTGACCATATATTTTGATTCGTTCCTCGAGCAAATGAAAAGGCGGAGTTCCTCGAGGATGTTAAGAAAATGTTTCTAGATACGATTGACGAGCAATTATTCAATGTAGTCAAGGAGCAAGTGAAGGCCGTTCATCAAGAGGATAATGTGGGGAGACGGGACTTCTTTTATAAGAATTTTAAGGATTCTCAACCTCCCACCTTTGAAGGTGAACGAGACCCTCTCAAGAGTGCCCGATGGATCTCCGATATGGAGGGGGCTTTCCGTACTTATGAATGTCCTCTTGATAAGAAGACAAGGTATGGTTGTAGCATGTTAAGGGGTGACGCTAAGCTATGGTGGGATGCGAAAATCCAAGTTTATGGTGAAGAACAATGCATGGATTTTACTTGAGATGAATTCAAGGTAGAGTTTTTCGATGAGTACCGAACTTCAGCCTATCTAACTAGGCTTAAGGATGAGTTACGTTCCTTGAGGCAAGGGTCGATGGATTTGAACACTCTCAAATCCGTGTTTTTGTCCAAGACCCAATTTTGCCCGGAGTATGTCGGGAATGATAAAATGTTGAAGGAAGATTTTTATAGGATCTTGAATGATAATTATCAAGAGAAAATTAGTGTGAACGTAGTGAAGAGCTTTGATGAATTGTTCAATATGGCGAAGGGTTTTGAAGCGCTTGTGTTGAGAAAGAGTAGTTTTACTTTTGGTAAAAGGAAGTTCAAGAATTCGAATCAATCGAGCTTTTCCAACAAAAAGAACAAGAAGGACTCCGAAAGTGTTAATAGTGTGAAGAAGGGTGGCTCCGGTGGTCATGTACCCACTTGCTATACTTGTGGGCAAAAAGGTCACATCTCTCGTGATTGCCCCAACTCACCTTCCACACCCAAATTTACTTGTTTCAATTGTGGTAAAGAAGGGCACAAGAGGCCCGAGTGTCCCGAGTTGTGCAATGATAATGTTAAGCGGTTAGAAAAGGCGGCGGGTACGGCTAGAGGTCGAAATTATTTGATGACCAATGATGAAGCCAAACAATCGAACGAAGTTGTCTCAGGTACTTTCATGGTTAACTCTAATCCGGCAAGGATTCTATTTGATAGTGGTGCAAATTTGTCTTTTGTGTCACCTCGATTTGTACCTAAACTTAATAAGCTATTGGCTAAGTTAAGTCGTCCGGTAGAAGTCGAAATAGCGGACGGCAAGACGGTGCTAGTGGTTGACGTATGTAAAAATTGTGATGTTGTGTTTTGTGCCGAAAACTTTAAAATTAATCTCATTCCTATGACTTTGGACGATTTTGATATCGTTGTGGGTATGGATTGGCTCGATCATAATAGAGCTGATATTGCATGTCACGAAAAATTTATTCGTGTAAAGGCCCCAAGTGGGGGAGAGTTAATTATTCACGGTGATAAACAAAGAAGACTTGTGCCGATATGTTCTTTTGCACGGGCACATCGTTTTCTTGTTAGTGGTGGCATGGCTTATCTTGCCCATGTTGTGGATACTCGTGATGAGCCACCACCCATTCGTGAAATTCCGGTGGTTAGTGAATTCGAAGACGTTTTTCCGAACGAGTTACCGGGTGTTCCGGCGGAAAGACAAGTAGAATTTCGCATTGAGTTGGTTCCGGGGGCTACCCCCATTGCCAAAACTCCTTATCGTTTAGCACTGACGGAAATGCAAGAGTTGTTAAATCAAACCCAAGAGTTGCTTGAAAAGGGTTTCATTCGACCGAGCTCCTTGCCATGGGGTGCTCCGGTCTTGTTTGTGAAAAAGAAAGATGGAAGTATGCGGATGCGCATCGATTATCGGGAGTTGAACAAAGTGAGGATCAAGAATCGCTATCCATTACCTAGGATTGACGATTTGTTTGACCAACTCCAAGGCGCAACGTATTTTTCTAAGATTGACTTACGGTCCGGCTATCATCAAGTGCGGGTCCGTGAGGAAGACATAGAGAAAATGGCTTTTCGAACGCGTTATGGGCATTTTGAGTTTGTAGTTATGCCTTTTGGTCTTACGAATGCACCGGCGGCATTCATGGACCTTATGAACCGAGTGTGCCAACCTATGTTGGACAAGTCGGTGATTGTGTTCATTGACGACATACTAGTCTACTCGAAAAGTATGAACGAACATGAACGTCATTTGCGTGAAGTATTGAAGACGTTAAGAAAGGAGAAGTTGTATGCCAAGTTCTCCAAATGTGAATTTTGGCTAAGGGAGGTTCAATTCCTTGGCCACATTGTGAACAAGGACGGTATTCAAGTAGATCCGGGAAAGATTGAGATGGTGAAGAGTTGGAGACAACCGACTACACCTACGGAAGTCCGAAGTTTTCTCAGATTGGCCGGTTATTATCGTCGGTTTATCCAAGACTTTTCTAAGATCGCTTCTTCATTGACAAAATTGACAAGGAAGAACACGAGGTTTAATTGGGAGAACGAGCAAGAAATTGCTTTTCAATTGTTAAAAGAGAAGTTGTGTCAAGCTCCGGTGTTAGTTTTGCCGGAAGGGGTGGAAGATATGACGGTTTATTGTGATGCATCGTTAAATGGGCTCGGGTGTGTTCTAATGCAAAGAGGTAAAGTCATTGCTTACGTCTCTCGATAATTAAAGGAACACGAAACGAGATATCCGACTCATGATCTTGAGTTGGCGGCGGTGGTGCATGCGTTGAAAATTTGGCGCCACTACTTGTATGGTGTCAAGAGTACGATATATTCGGATCATAAGAGTTTGAAACATCTCTTTAATCAACGAGATTTGAATTATCGTCAACGTAGGTGGATGGAAGTGGTGAAAGATTATGATTGTGAAATACTTTATCATCCGGGCAAGGCGAATGTGGTCGCGGATGCGTTAAGTCGAAAGAGTCATCACCCGGCGATACGATTGGGATTGTTACGTATGATTATTACTAACGATTTTCTGGAAAAACTTGGTGTGATTCAAATAGAGGCTTATGTTCACAACAAGCATGCGGAGCGAATTGTGGGACAATCGGAGTTCATTACTATGGGCTCGCGTGGTTTGTTGTCTTTTCAAGGAAGAGTGTGGGTGCCTAAGATGGGTGATTACCGACGGGTGCTACTTGATGAAGCACATAAGTCAAAGTATTCCATTCATCCGGGCGCAACGAAAATGTATCATGATTTGCGAAAGGATTATTGGTGGCCGGGCATGAAACGTGATGTTGTAAAATATGTTGAACAATGTGTTACATGTTTGCAAGTTAAGGCCGAGCACCAAAAGCCGTATGGTAAGTTACAACCGTTAGAAATCCCAAAATGGAAATAGGAGCACATTACCATGGATTTCATCACAAAGTTACCTAAAATGGCGAGAACCCAATTTGATTCGATTTGGGTTATAGTTGATCGATTGACGAAAAGTGCTTTGTTTCTTCCCATTCGGGAAGCGATATCGTCGGAGACCATGGCTAAGTTGTTTATCAAGGAAGTCATCTCTCGACACGGTGTTCCTATATCTATTATTTCGGATCGAGATACCCGTTTTACATCTCGGTTTTGGGAAAAGTTTCATGAAGATATGGGTACGCAATTGAAGTTGAGCACGGCGTATCATCCTCAAACGGACGGTCAAACCGAACGTACGAATCAAACTTTGGAAGATATGTTACGAGCGTGCATTATTGATTTCGGGGGTAGTTGGGATGAGCATTTGCCTTTGGTGGAATTCCCGTACAATAATAGTTATCATACTAGTATCGGGATGCCGCCATATGAGATGCTTTATGGGCGTAGGTGTCGAACCCCGATTTGTTGGGGTGAAGTGGGACAAAAGGAAATCGGGAGTACCGATTTGGTCTTAGAGACAAGGCCGGCCCTTTACATGGGCAACATGGGCCATTGCCTAGGGCATCATGAACCAAGGGGGCATCATATTAGTCAATAGTCATAGTCCACTTACCATAGTAGGTTCATTAGGCCCAATAAAATTTATCCTTTAAAACATACGTGTATATATATATTGTATAATAAGAACTTCAACTTTGAAAAGCCCATGATCAAATAGTCTAGAATAGTCTGATATCAACCTTTCCTTAAAATTATTATATTATAGTTCAATTAATATACTCCAATTTAGCACTTTCTTTATATAGTCCAATCAATCCCCTATTATTACTCCGTATTATACTAGATGCCGTTTTAGTTTTTGATAATAAAAATTAACGTCATATAAATTTATATATATGCCACTGTGATCAAATTTATATACGATATATGCGACTGTGAATCTGATATCAAATTAGGGACTAGCGATCAAGCAACTGGAAGGCAAAGGCAGAAGTAACATTAAGTTTGATAAGCTTTTCTTTCTTCAACTAATCAGGTTATATCTTTTCATAATTCAATTTTACTTTTGATTCAATATTATTACTTTTGATTCAATATTATTTGGTTAGTTTATATTATCATGTTTCCTCGTTCACAACCATCAGGTGCACAAAATAAAAAAAGAAAGAAAAGACATGAACAAATTGCTCAATCTCTACGAGGATCTTTGAATAAATTTATCATTAGACAAGAAAATGTCGAAAAAAATAATCAAGCTTATGGTAATGAAACGATTACTAACAACAAAAACCCTACAAATATTGAAAATTCAGAATTAAACGAGGGTAATATTAATTCACAAGATGATGTTAATGACAATGTAAATTATAATGAAGATTCTGATGTAAATGTTAATGAAAATAATAATGATGACTATGATATTAATGTTAATGAAAATAGTGACAACTCTACCGAAAAAGATCAAGAAAAGCCTAACAATTATGCTAATGACAAAATTAATTATAATATTTTTGATGTGAGAACTTGGGATGGTTTAGATTCAAAAATGAAAGATTTACTTGTAAGCAAAGGGCCTATTAGGGAAAATATATTGAACTATCCTAAAGATAAAAAAATAGACACTTTTCTTGTGACTTTTATATACGTACGTTACGAAACGGTGATACAATTGATCGAAAGTGGTTAATATACTCGAAAGAGCTTGATAGGGTATTTTGTTTTTGTTGTAAATTATTTAAAAATGCTAGATCGAAAAGTCAGTTGGCAAGTAAAGGAATAAATGCTTGGAAAAATCTTTCTCATACTTTAAACTCGCATGAAAATAGTTCTGAACATTTGATTAACTTGAAAACATGGTATGAGTTGCGTTTGAGGTTAAGTACAAATCAAACAATTGATAAAGACTTACAAGAACTTATTAAAAAAGATACTAAACATTGGAAAGACGTTTTAGTTAGAATAATCGCTGTTGTTAAATGTCTATCACAATATAATTTGCCGTTTCGTGGAACAAATGAAAAACTTTACGAAAATTCTAATGGAAACTTTTTAGGCATACTTCAAATGATTGGTGAATTTGATCCTATTATGAGTGAACATTTGCAAAGAATTCAAAACAAAGAAATTCATTATCATTATCTAAGTCATAAAATTCAAAATGAATTAATTAGCATGTTAGCATACGAAGTAAAAAGTGCAATACTTAAGAAAATAAAAGAGGCAAGGTACTATTCAGTAATTCTCGATTGCACGCCTGATGTAAGTCACCAAGAACAAATGACCCTAATTATTAGATGCGTTGATGTGTCGAGTTCTCCTATTAAAGTAGAAGAGTTCTTTATAGAATTTTTGATTGTAGAAGATACAACAGGTTTAGGTCTTTTTAAAGTATTACAAGATGTTTTAAAATCTCTTGATTTAGATATTAAATATATTAGAGGACAAGGGTACGATAATGGATCTAATATGAAGGGACAACATTCAGGTGTTCAAGCTAGATTACTTGAAATAAACCGAAGAGCTTTTTATATGCCTTGTGGTTGTCATTGTCTTAATTTGGTATTGTGTGATATGGCAAATTCTTGTAATAAAGCGAAGACTTTTTTTGGTACATGTCAAACACTATATAACGTCTTCTCTAGTTCTACAAAACGGTGGAGTATTTTACTTGAATATATTGATGAACTAACTTTAAAATCATTATCTGTTACTCGGTGGGAAAGTCGTGTAGAGAGTGTTAAAGCCATAAAAACTCAAGTTTCCCAAGTAAAAAAAGCTTTAATAAAATTAAAAGAGGTTAGTAATGATGCAAAAGTCTGTAGAGATGCCGAATCATTGATAAATGGTGAATTTTCAAGTTTTGAATTTGTTTTGAGTTTGGTTATTTGGTATGAAATTTTATTTAAAATTAATTTAGTTAGTAAGAAGCTACAGTCTAAAGATATGCTTCTTGACGTTGCAGTAAAAAATTTGGAGGGATTGATTGATTATTTTAAAAATTATCGGGAAAATGGGTTGGACAACGCTATTAATGAAGCTAAACAAATTGCAGAAACTGTTGAAATAGAACCTGAATTTTCTGTAAAACGAGCATCTTATAGGAAAAAACAATTTGATGAGATCCCAAATACTGAAAGAGAACAACAATCTGCTAAAGATCAATTTAGAACAGATTACTTTATTGTTTTAGTTGATATGGCTCTTGTACAATTAAATAGTAGATTTAAACAAATGAAAAATTTTGAATCAATTTTTGGTTTTTTGTTTGACGCATCAAAATTAGCTTATTTAGATATTGTCAAGTTGAAAGAATGTTGTATGAATCTTGAATCTGCTTTGACATGTGATAATGATTCTGATATAGATGGAAATGACTTGTTTATGGAGTTAAAAGTTTTGAAGGACATGTTGCCAAAAAAAGCGTATGAGGGAGAAAGACCTTGGACATCTATTCAAATTATGGAGTTTACGAAGAAAATGGATTTGTTTCCTAACATCTTACTTGCATACAAGATTTTGTTAACCGTACCAGTCACGGTAGCATCAGCAGAAAGAAGTTTTTCAAAATTAAAGTTATTGAAGTCCTATTTACGGAGTACAATGAGTCAAGAGCGGCTGAATGGATTAGCAATTTTGAGTATTGAGAATAAGTTTTTAGCTGATATTGATTATGAAAAAATAATTGATGATTTTGCTTCGAGAAATGCTCAAAGGCAGCGTTTTAGGTGATGTATAAACGTGTAATTTGGAGTTTATCTCCTCATATTGTAAATTTTCTAGATAATAATAACAATCGGCGTGGGGATGAGCCGCCTAGCTTGACTAGGTTCCAAACTCCTAAATATAATGCATTCATAGTATTTGTTTATAAGGGGCATCATTTTTCGACTCTCCCAGGGCATCCGAAATTGCAGGACCGGCCCTGCTTAGAGACGAATAGCAAAATTGATATTATTCGAGAGCATTTGAAAAAGGCTCAAGATAGGCAAAAGTCGTATGCCGACAAGCGTAGACGAACGATCAAATTTCAAGAAGGTGACATGGTGATGCTTAAGGTTTCGCCATGGAAGGGTATTATTCGATTTCGAAAACGAGGAAAGTTAGCTCCTCGGTTTATTGGACTATTTAAGGTTTTAGCTCGTGTTGGTGAAGTCGCGTATCGTTTGGAATTACCCGAAGCGCTTGTGGGGATCCATAATACGTTTCATGTTTCCCATCTCCGTAAGTGTCTTGCGGATGATTCATCTTGGGTGCCTTTAGACGAGATTGAGCTAAACAATAAGTTAGAGTATATTGAGGAGCCGATCGCTATACTCGATGAGAAGGTCAAGAGGTTGAGACATAAAGAGGTAAGGACATTTAAAGTCCAATGGCATCGAAGTAAAGGTTCCGAATTTACTTGGGAGCCCGAAGAGTTCGTATTGGTTTATCTTCCAGCTTGTCATGCGGCTTGGATCTCGAGGACGCGCTCCGATTCAAGTGGGGGAGAGTTGTAACATCCCATTTTCCCGTACGTATCGAAAGGTGCTCACTTAATCATTTGTACGTTTATAACTCGTTAGCTTATGCACAAATGTATGAATATATGCGTAGATATGTATATATATATACATATATATATATATATATACACACACACACACATATATGTACACTTGATAATGTGTGCATGTATAAGTTTAATCATGGGTTTGGTTAGCGTTAAGTCTTGTGAGACTATTGTTGAAGGCTAGGTGAATATAGGAAGCGGGTTTGGAATGTACAAATCAAATAAAATCGAAAATTGTTTAAAATCGGTCGAATTGTCCAGTTACAGCCTTAGGCCGCGCCGCGACAATTGGGTCCGCGCCGCGGCAAATAAAGCAATTCCAGATCAGAAGTCAAGTTAAAAGGGGTCATTTTTCCTTTGTTAGGTCGCGCCACGACACCTCAGCAGTTCTGACTCTGATTTTAGCTCAAATTAAATAAATTTAAGGGGCAAATTGGTAATTTAACATGTGGATCTGATGGGAGCATTAAACCTCCACCACTAGTTCATTTATTTCATTTCCTTTTCTATTTTCTTTCCAATTTCTCTCCCAAAACACAAAACCCACTTAGTTTAATGTTGAGATTTGGAGTTGGAGATTTGTGAATCAAACCTAGGAGCGAGATTTAAAGTTGTTCTCCTTGTTACTAGCTACAAGAAGATAGTCTTGGTAAGTTCTAACTTTATGTTTTAAGTTTTAATTGGTTAATGGCTAGAGTTTGGGTTTACTAGAGATTTGTATGACCCATTTGAGGGTAAAATGGGTGAGTTTGGGTTATGTTGTTGTAATGAAACCCTAATAGCCACTATTTAGGGTTTTGGCCTTGTGATTCGAGGTTGTAAGTGTCAATTGGTGTTGTTAGTCACTAATGCACTTTAAGATTTATGAAAGAAGTGTAAATGGGTAAGTTTGACTTGATTGTGAGTCTAAGTAATATAAAATGGGTCAAAATGTACTAGTTGACCTAATTAGATGAAATGGGTATGGATTACCCTAAGTTTTGTGTTAATTGAAGATTAATAGAGTTTAATTCACTAGTCTTAGTGATTAAAGTCGAGTCTTGGCCATTTATGGGCGGTTGTGAGTAGTTGAGTCATTTAATGCAAATTGGGTCATTAAATGCTCAAGTGGGAGTATTGTGGTTAGTCCCACTAGTTGTGAAATTGAATGTGCACTTAATGATTTAGGTACATTGCATTGAAGCTCGGACGTGCATAATCATCATCCTTGTGACAAGGTGAGTGGAATAAGTATACTTGTACGTATATGATGTGCTTATTTGTACGTAAGGATATGTGTTGTCCTAGTTAGTGATATATGTGTTGTACACTAACGATTTAAGAACGGATATGTGTTGTCTAATTTAGCAATATATGTGTTGTATGCTAACGGTTTATTAAATGGATATGTGTTGTCCAAATTGGTGTTATATGTGTTGTACACTAATGATCTTATGAACGGATATGTGTTGTCCAAGGGTTGGTGATATATGTGTTGTGCACTAACAGTTGTTATGAACACCGATGGGAATTTTGAGTACCATTCTTTTTTGCTATTGGTTAACCATGGTTGTGTGATTGTGTAATTAGCATATTAAATTATGAACTATATGCTATTGTCGGTTGCTAGCTCCTTGTGGATTGTGGATTGTAGTTTATGCATGATGTTTGCATGTTTGTCGAATAGCTAGCTTGTATGAAGTATTGTGTAAGTGATTGCAAGTAAGTAGGTTATATATGAACATGTATAATTATTGCATTCACTAAGCATTAGCTTACCCCTCTCGTTGTTTATCTTTTTAGTTGCAGGTGCGGATAAGGGCAAAGGGGTTATCGGGCACTAGGTGGCCTTTGATGATGTTTTGTTGAAGTTTGAAAGTTGGCCTAACGTTTTGGGTAGTTTAGTCCCAAACCATGCTCAAAGGGTCGTTTGGATTATAAACTATCGTTGTAGTGGGTCAAACTTGTATTGAACTTAATTAATGGCCTTCGTGCCTTTTGTAAACATTTAAATTGTTGAACGTTTAAATGGAACTTGTGGATTGGTTTACATATTTTATTGGCGCGTAAATGTGTATCATTACAAAAAAAATTATCGTATGGAATACGGTTTGGGTTGTTTCAAGTGGTATCAGAGCATGGTCTTAGGGATTTAGGCGACTTGAGATAGGTGCCTAGACTTAGACTTTATTGTGTATGCGCTTTTATGCGGGACTTGTAGGACCTTGGGTCAAAGCGGGAATTGTTAGTACTTTGGTTTATGTGAACTAACCTCGTGTTAATTGAATTGTGTCGTGTTTATCAATCATCAAGCGAGATGGACGTTGTACTAGCGAGTTAATGCGACGTGTTCGCATAACAATGATTAGCTACCATTGTTACGGGTGCAAATCGTGTCAAACAAGTAATGTACGACGATTGTTGAGTAAGATGGAGTAGTGTGGGGTATACGTATATGAAGATGAGAAACGAACACGACACCGAAAATGGGGGTACGAGTGAGGACGTTGAGTTCACGGCCAAAGTTGAGGCCATCTTTAAACGTCAAAAGGCGGAGTTCCTCGAGGATGTTAAGAAAATGTTTCTAGATACAATTGACGAGCAATTAGTCAATGTAGTCAAGGAGCAAGTGAAGGCCGTTCATCAAGAGGATAATGTGGGGAGACGGGACTTCTTTTATAAGAATTTTAAGGATTCTCAACCTCCCACCTTTGAAGGTGAACGAGACCCTCTCAAGAGTGCCCGATGGATCTCCGATATGGAGGGGGCTTTCCATACTTGTGAATGTCCTCTTGATAAGAAGACAAGGTATGGTTGTAGCATGTTAAGGGGTGACGCTAAGCTATGGTGGGATGCGAAAATCCAAGTTTATGGTGAAGAACAATGCATGGATTTTACTTGGGATGAATTCAAGGTAGAGTTTTTCGATGAGTACCGAACTTCGGCCGATCTAACTAGGCTTAAGGACGAGTTACGTTCCTTGAGGCAATGGTCGATGGATTTGAACACTCTCAAATCCTTGTTTTTGTCCAAGACCCAATTTTGCCCGGAGTATGTCGGGAATGATAAAATGTTGAAGGAAGATTTTTATAGGATCTTGAATGATAATTATCAAGAGAAAATTAGTGTGAATGTAGTGAAGAGCTTTGATGAATTGTTCAATATGGCGAAGGGTTTTGAAGCGCTTGTGTTGAGAAAGAGTAGTTTTACTTTTGGTAAGAGGAAGTTCGAGAATTCGAATCAATCGAGCTTTTCCAACAAAAAGAACAAGAAGGGCTCCGAAAGTGTTAATAGTGTGAAGAAGGGTGGCTCCGGTGGTCATGTACCCAATTGCTATACTTGTGGGCAAAAAGGTCACATCTCGCGTGATTGCCTCAACTCACCTTCCACACCCAAATTTACTTGTTTCAATTGTGGTAAAGAAGGGCACAAGAGGCCCGAGTGTCCCGAGTTGTGCAATGATAATATTAAGCGGTTAGAAAAGGCGGCGGGTACTGCTAGAGGTTGAAATTATTTGATGACCAATGATGAAGCCAAACAATCGAACGAAGCTGTCTCGGGTACTTTCATGGTTAACTCTAATCCGGCAAGGATTCTATTTGATAGTGGTGCAAATTTGTCTTTTGTGTCACCTCGATTTGTACCTAAACTTAATAAGCTATTGGCTAAGTTAAGTCGTCCGGTAGAAGTCGAAATAGCGGACGGCAAGACGGTGCTAGTGGTTGACGTATGTAAAAATTGTGATGTTGTGTTTGGTGCCGAAAACTTTAAAATTGATCTCATTCCTATGACTTTGGGTGATTTTGATATTGTTGTGGGTATGGATTGGCTCGATCATAATAGAGCCGATATTGCATGTCACGAAAAATTTATTCGTGTAAAGGCCCCAAGTGGGGGAGAGTTAATTATTCACGGTGATAAACAAAGAAGACTTGTGCCGATATGTTCTTTTGCACGGGCACATCGTTTTCTTGTTAGTGGTGGCATGACTTATCTTGCCCATGTTGTGGATACTCGTGATGAGCCACCACCCATTCATGAAATTCCGGTGGTTAGTGAATTCGAAGACGTTTTTCCGAACGAGTTACCGGGTGTTCCGGCGGAAAGACAAGTAGAATTTCGCATTGAGTTGGTTCCGGGGGCTACCCCCATTGCCAAAACTCCTTATCGTTTAGCACCGACAGAAATGCAAGAGTTGTTAAATCAAACCCAAGAGTTGCTTGAAAAGGGTTTCATTCGACCGAGCTCCTCGCCATGGGGTGCTCCGGTCTTGTTTGTGAAAAAGAAAGATGGAAGTATGCGGATGTGCATCGATTATCGGGAGTTGAACAAAGTGACGATCAAGAATCGCTATCCATTACCTAGGATTGACGATTTGTTTGACCAACTCCAAGGCGCAACGTATTTTTCTAAGATTGACTTACGGTCCGGCTATCATCAAGTGCGGGTCCGTGAGGAAGACATAGAGAAAACGGCTTTTCGAACGCGTTATGGGCATTTTGAGTTTGTAGTTATGCCTTTTGGTCTTACGAATGCACCGGCGGCATTCATGGACCTTATGAACCGAGTGTGCCAACCTATGTTGGACAAGTCGGTGATTGTGTTCATTGACGACATACTAGTCTACTCGAAAAGTATGAACGAACATGAACGTCATTTGCGCGAAGTATTGAAGACATTAAGAAAGGAGAAGTTGTATGCCAAGTTCTCCAAATGTGAATTTTGGCTAAGGGAGGTTCAATTCCTTGGCCACATTGTGAACAAGGACGGTATTCAAGTAGATCCGGGGAAGATTGAGACGGTGAAGAGTTGGAGACAACCGACTACGCCTACGGAAGTCCGAAGTTTTCTCAGATTGGCCGGTTATTATCGTCGGTTTATCCAAGACTTTTCTAAGATCGCTTCTTCATTGACAAAATTGACAAGGAAGAACACGAGGTTTAATTGGGAGAACGAGCAAGAAATTGCTTTTCAATTGTTAAAAGAGAAGTTGTGTCAAGCTCCGGTGTTAGTTTTGCCAGAAGGGGTGGAAGATATGACGGTTTATTGTGATGCATCGTTAAATGGGCTCGGGTGTGTTCTAATGCAAAGAGGTAAAGTCATTGCTTATGCCTCTCGATAATTAAAGGAACACGAAACGAGATATCCGAATCATGATCTTGAGTTGGCGGCGGTGGTGCATGCGTTGAAAATTTGGCGCCACTACTTGTATGGTGTCAAGAGTACGATATATTCGGATCATAAGAGTTTGAAACATCTCTTTAATCAACGAGATTTGAATTATCGTCAACGTAGGTGGATGGACGTGGTGAAAGATTATGATTGTGAAATACTTTATCATCCGGGCAAGGCGAATGTGGTCGCGGATGCGTTAAGTCGAAAGAGTCATCAAACGGCGATACGATTGGGATTGTTACGTATGATTATTACTAATGATTTTCTGGAAAAACTTGGTGTGATTCAAATAGAGGCTTATGTTCACAACAAGCATGCGGAGCGAATTGTGGGACAATCGGAGTTCATTACTATGGGCTCGCGTGGTTTGTTGTCTTTTCAAGGAAGAGTGTGGGTGCCTAAGATGGGTGATTACCGACGGGTGCTACTTGATGAAGCACATAAGTCAAAGTATTCCATTCATCCAGGCGCAACGAAAATGTATCATGATTTGCGAAAGGATTATTGGTGGCCGGGCATGAAACGTGATGTTGTAAAATATGTTGAACAATGTGTTACATGTTTGCAAGTTAAGGCCAAGCACCAAAAGCCGTATGGTAAGTTACAACCGTTAGAAATCCCGAAATGGAAATGGGAGCACATTACCATGGATTTCATCACAAAGTTACCTAAAACGGCGAGAACCCAATTTGATTCGATTTGGGTTATAGTTGATCGATTGACGAAAAGTGCTTTGTTTCTTCCCATTCGGGAAGCGATATCGTCGGAGACCATGGCTAAGTTGTTTAGCAAGGAAGTCATCTCTCGACACGGTGTTCCTATATCTATTATTTCGGATCGAGATACCCGTTTTACATCTCGGTTTTGGGAAAAGTTTCATGAAGATATGGGTACGCAATTGAAGTTGAGCACGGCGTATCATCCTCAAATGGACGGTCAAACCGAACGTACGAATCAAACTTTGGAAGATATGTTACGAGCGTGCATTATTGATTTCGGGGGTAGTTGGGATGAGCATTTGCCTTTGATGGAATTCTCGTACAATAATAGTTATCATACTAGTATCGGGATGCCGCCATATGAGATGCTTTATGGGCGTAGGTGTCGAACCCCGATTTGTTGGGGTGAAGTGGGACAAAAGAAAATCGGGAGTACCGATTTGGTCTTAGAGACGAATAGAAAAATTGATATTATTAGAGCATTTGAAAAAGGCTCAAGATAGTCAAAAGTCGTATGCCGACAAGCGTAGACGAACGATCGAATTTCAAGAAGGTGACATGGTGATGCTTAAGGTTTCGCCATGGAAGGGTATTATTCGATTTCGAAAACGAGGAAAGTTAGCTCCTCGGTTTATTGGACCATTTAAGGATTTAGCTCGTGTTGGTGAAGTCGCGTATCGTTTGGAATTACTCGAAGAGCTTGCGGGGATCCATAATACGTTTCATGTTTCCCATCTCCGTAAGTGTCTTGCGGATGATTCATCTTGGGTGCCTTTAGACGAGATTGAGCTAAACAATAAGTTAGAGTATATTGAGGAGCCGATCGCTATACTCGATGAGAAGGTCAAGAGGTTGAGACATAAAGAGGTAAGGACCTTTAAAGTCCAATGGCATCGAAGTAAAGGTTCCGAATTTACTTGGGAGCCCAAAGAATTCGTATTGGTTTATCTTCCAGCTTGTCATGAGGCTTGGATCTCGAGGACGCGCTCCGATTCAAGTGGGGGAGAGTTGTAACATCCCGTTTTCCCGTACGTATCGAAAGGTGCTCACTTAATCATTTGTACGTTTATAACTCGTTAGCTTATGCACAAATGTATGAATATATGCGTAGATATGTATATATATATATATATATATATATATATATATATATATATATATATATATACACACACACACATATATGTATACTTGATAATGTGTGCATGTATAAGTTTAATCATGGGTTTGGTTAGCGTTAAGTCTTGTGAGACTATTGTTGAAGGCTAGGTGAATATAGGAAGCGGGTTTGGAATGTACAAATCAAATAAAATCGAAAATTGTTTAAAATCGGTCGAATTGTCCAGTTACAGCCTTAGGCCGCGCCGCGACAATTGGGTCCGCGCCGCGGCATATAAAGCAATTCCAGATCAGAAGTCAAGTTAAAAGGGGTCATTTTTCCTTTGTTAGGTCGCGCCACGACACCTCAGCAGTTCTGACTCTGATTTTAGCTCAAATTAAATAAATTTAAGGGGCAAATTAGTAATTTAACATGTGGATCTGATGGGAGCATTAAACCTCCACCACTAGTTCATTTATTTCATTTCCTTTTCTATTTTCTTTCCAATTTCTCTCCCAAAACACAAAACCCACTTAGTTTAATGTTGAGATTTGGAGTTGGAGATTTGTGAATCAAACCTAGGAGCGAGATTTAAAGTTGTTCTCCTTGTTACTAGCTACAAGAAGATAGTCTTGGTAAGTTCTAACTTTATGTTTTAAGTTTTAATTGGTTAATGGCTAGAGTTTGGGTTTACTAGAGATTTGTATGACCCATTTGAGGGTAAAATGGGTGAGTTTGGGTTATGTTGTTGTAAGGAAACCCTAATAGCCACTATTTAGGGTTTTGACCTTGTGATTCGAGGTTGTAAGTGTCAATTGGTGTTGTTAGTCACTAATGCACTTTAAGATTTATGAAAGAAGTGTAAATGGGTAAGTTTGACTTGATTGTGAGTCTAAGTAATATAAAATGGGTCAAAATGTACTAGTTGACCTAATTAGATGAAATGGGTATGGATTACCCTAAGTTTTGTGTTAATTGAAGATTAATAGACTTTAATTCACTAGTCTTAGTGATTAAAGTCGAGTCTTGGCCATTTATGGGCGGTTGTGAGTAGTTGAATCATTTAATGCAAATTGGGTCATTAAATGCTCAAGTGGGAGTATTGTGGTTAGTCCCACTAGTTGTGAAATTGAATGTGCACTTAATGATTTAGGTACATTGCATTGAAGCTCGGACGTGCATAATCATCATCCTTGTGACAAGGTGAGTGGAATAAGTATACTTGTACGTATATGATGTGCTTATTTGTACGTAAGGATATGTGTTGTCCTAGTTAGTGATATATGTGTTGTACACTAACGATTTAAGAACGGATATGTGTTGTCTAATTTAGCAATATATGTGTTGTATGCTAACGGTTTATTAAATGGATATGTGTTGTCCAAATTGGTGTTATATGTGTTGTACACTAATGATCTTATGAACGGATATGTGTTGTCCAAGGGTTGGTGATATATGTGTTGTGCACTAACAGCTGTTATGAACACCGATGGAAATTTTGAGTACCATTCCTTTTTGCTATTGGTTAACCATGGTTGTGTGATTGTGTAATTAGCATATTAAATTATGAACTATATGCTATTGTCGGTTGCTAGCTCCTTGTGGATTGTGGATTGTAGTTTATGCATGATGTTTGCATGTTTGTCGAATAGCTAGCTTGTATGCGGTATTGTGTAAGTGATTGCAAGTAAGTAGGTTATATATGAACATGTATAATTATTGCATTCACTAAGCATTAGCTTACCCCTCTCGTTGTTTATCTTTTTAGTTGCAAGTGCGGATAAGGGCAAAGGGGTTATCGGGCACTAGGTGGCCTTTGATGATGTTTTGTTGAAGTTTGAAAGTTGGCCTAACGTTTTGGGTAGTTTAGTCCCAAACCATGCTCAAAGGGTCGTTTGGATTATAAACTATCGTTGTAGTGGGTCAAACTTGTATTGAACTTAATTAATGGCCTTCGTGCCTTTTGTAAACATTTAAATTGTTGAACGTTTAAATGGAACTTGTGGATTGGTTTACATATTTTATTGGCGCGTAAATGTGTATCATTACAAAAAAAATTATCGTATGGAATACGGGTTGGGTTGTTTCAAGTATATTCACTGTACATTATTTATTTATCATCAATTCCTTATAAAAGTTTCATTTCAAGTGTGTTTGGATGTGCAATTTAAAAGTGTTTGCTATATTTTCTTGAAAGATCTTAATTTAACTATTTCAACATAGTGTATTTATTAGCACTAAACAAAATGAATCCACACCCCCAAAACTATAATGCAATTTTGTAACCACCGAAATATCACAATACCAAAAATATAAGCATCCAAAATAATTGAACTTCATATTCCTATTTATCCAAAAAATCTCAATAATACGAATATTAATTGGCGATAGAACATTAAATCCTAAATTGAAAATCACAATCATTAAGGAAAATAAACATTAATTCGATTAGAGAGTAAGTTAAGGAAGGGGCTGACCATGTGGAAGGTAATCAATAAGCATTATTGAAATTGATATATGAATTTCTGACCGGTAGCATGCTCGAAATTGAAAGGAGAATAACCGTGTAGAAATGTACACACAATAGCAGGAGAATGGGTGGGTGACATTGAATTGTTTCTTTTATGTTATCTGGCCCACTTGACCCGCCCAGATTGCCACTTACACAACATAAAAAGATATATAAAGACAAGCAGTAGATAATTAACGTACCTTACTAAACTCACTAATTGCGAAAGTTGTTAGGCTAATCCTGTAAGTACCTCAAAAGGATAATATTCCACAAATATTACATATAGTGTTACACCCACAATACACACATCTCCAATCAGTATTTTTAAACAATGACTACATGATAAACAACTGTCACAATAGATCTATTTATTATATAATAGAGCAGGGATGCAAAAACAGGTTTATTTGGATTAGAACGTCAACTGTCATTCCGAAATCAAAAGAGAAGCAAAAGATATAAGATACAAATACCTCTATGTTGCCATCATAGTCTTCCTTACGCAAGACTTCGGGCAGCTCTGTGAACTTCCAAACAGTAACAAATGAGCTGCCTTCATCGACCCTATTCAAAAATTCCTTTATCATTTAATTAAAAATAAAATAATTAACAGCCTATTAGTGCCACGTCAACATAATTAGCAGCATATTAGTCTCTAATTGCCAGCTAATATCAAGTTTGATAATAAAGTTACTCTGACCAAAGGCAAAATGTAATACAACTTTTAAGCCAACTGAAAAGTTCAACAAATATCAAATAAATTTACAAAGCCATAAGTTGGAACGACTTGCAAATACTTTACACATATTGTTTCTTGGCTAATTTGATCTCCTCAAACCTATTATTTATGTACTAAGTAATTTAAAAAGGTATCTATGTGACCCGTAATAGGAGAAGTATACCCAAATCAGCTTATTTATCATTTACGGAGTAATAGATTCAAGGTTACACCTCTGTATAAATGACAATTTATAAAAAAGATTTAAAATATGTTTTTGCATATTTAGAGATTTAATTAAGAATAATACCTTGAATTGTAAGATGATAAATTGATTGCTCCTTCGATCTTTGAATACGATTTAAGCGATCAAGTCAACGACTACCATTGTAGCAGATTGTTACCTGAAACACTATAAAATATTCACAATTTATCAGAATATAGATATGGGTGTTGCAAAACAGATAGTAAATTTAGGTTTTCTATATCAAAGATAAAAGGGAAATCAACAACTTCGGAAAAATTGTTGATAATCGAAAAGATTTGACGATTCCTTTCCATGGATAACAACAAAACTGTAGTAAGATTGATTATGGTGATTGATATTAACAAACCTGTAATCAAATCGCAGTGACTCAAAATTAATTCCGGCATTTGAGTAATGGAGATCATACACATGTAGCACGGGAGTCTGGATCTCTGTGAATCGATGGATTCAATTTGTTAGTGTTTGTAAGAAACCCCTAATTTTTTTTAGAAGCTACCGTGTTTTTTTTTATTATTAGAAGGGTATTTTAGGGATGAATTATATGTAAAATTGATTTATTAACTAATTTTTTAGTGAATGAATAAGGACCGTTGGATCAAGGGGTATTATAATGTAATTTTCTAATCTAATGGTAATAAAGAGGGTTTTGAAAGCATTTATTAGCTAATCGAGACTCTCTTTTAATGTATATAGTTATATATATATATATATGTATATATATATATATATATGTATATATATATATATATATATATATATATGTATGTATATAGTGGTAGGATCAAGGGGGAAGTAACCAATCGGGGGAAGCAAATTTTTTTTTTCTTTTCGTTTTTTGAAAAAACTTTGTTCACGAACATTATAGATTGGATGAAAATATGAACATTTAGTAGAGCCACTTTGTGATAAATGTTTTTATTTTGGCGGGAAAACCGAAGAAGTAATATATAACAATTATCGTGTTTTTCGAGCGTATGTTGAGGTTTTAGATATTAGGGTTTAGATATTAGGGTTTACATATTAGGGTTTATAGGGTTTAGATATTAGGGTTTAGAAATTTAGGGTTTAGGGTTTAGATTTAGGATTTAAATTGAGTTTTTAACACGAACGGTTTAGAGTTTTGGGTTTAGGGTTTAGGGTTTGGTGCCTAAACCCTAAACCCTAAACTCTAAATCGGGCTAAATTTTACTTCACAAAACATGGGGGAAAAAAACGTTCATATTCTTCACGAACAATATTATCTTGAATGTTATTTTTGTCAATCGTTTTCCCGTCTAAATAATAACATTCATCACGAAGTCTCTTTTCTAAATGTTCATATTTTCGTATGCCGGGAAAAAAAATTCAAAAAAACGAATTTTTTTTTTTGCTTCCCCCGTTTCCCCCCGAATGGTTACTTCCCCATTGATCATGTCCTATATATATGTGTGTGTGTGTCAAGCGGATTCCTTATAACGAACAATGATGATGATATAAAGAAGTCGCTTTAAGGCATGCGTGCCTATGCATTTATCTTTAGAAAACGACTCCCATATTGGTCTATTTTCTCAGCCACACCTTCGAAATTTATTGTTGTATTTCATCCACCAATTGGTTGAAAATTTTAATACGTACATCTTGCAACATCACGGCATGAACATGTTGAATTTTAAGTTTTTATTTAACAAAATTACGATGTTGGTCCCTGTGATTTGTACCAAATCGCGTATTATGACCTAAACTTGTTTTTTGATGTAATTGGTCAATGTACTTTGAGAATTCGACGCACTTGGTCCCTCAATCCAATTGCCCGTTAAATCTGATCCGTTAATTGATATCACATGCAACTAACATGAGGGTATTTCAGTCTTTTCATCTTTTAACTCTCTTTTTCATTTCTCATCCTTCTTCCCCTTCATCTTCATCTTCATCTTCATCTTAATCCCTAATTCACAAACCTTAACTAACTTTTTAAAAAATTCAAATCAAATTAAAAGGTAGATAGTTTTGAAATGATATAAAGTTATGTAATTATCTTAGAAAAATCACAAAATAATAAAAAATTGCTAAGACATTCATTATTTCGAGTTAATACAAACTGACCTAGACTTGCCCATTCAGTTTGAGCTAGTTATTTGGCTTCAATTACTTTATTTACCCAAAAAAAAAAAAAAAAAAACTATTGTAACATCAAAATAGAAAACGACATCGAAATCTAAAGTATCCGTTTAGACCTGAAACATTATTAAAACAAGTCCATTTGGTACCTGGTTCAAATTTAGGGCTAGCAGATGATGGTAACATGATGACGGCGACAGATCCGATTCATCATCAAAGTTCACCATCATCATCATTTCATCATCAAACTTCATCATCGTCATCGATTCATCATTAACTTCACCATCGTCATCGATTCATCATCGATTCACCTGCAAACTTCACCATCGTCATGGATTCATCATGGATTCATCATCGATTCACCTAAAAAAAATAGAAGCAAGCAGTTGCAGCAATTAGGGCTTGAAGCAAGCAGTAGCAGCACTGTTATTTTTCAGATCCAAGGCAAAAATCGTTTGATTTCTACGTATTCGTTTGAAGCAAGCGACGTACACACTATTATTTTTCAGATCTAAGGCAAATTCGTTCAAATATATGTTAACGAGAAGGTATTTAGGAGAATATTGTTCTTTATTTATTTTTACAAATTATGTTTCTAAATGGAAGTGTGATAAGAGGGTTTGTTGATATTAAAATGATTTTTGTTGAAAACTTAAGAATTTTGTGTTAAATAACTAGGTTTGTTTATAAAATGGTTGGTTTACAAGTTGATGTTTTACAATTCTAAATGTGAAACATATGAATATGACAATTAAGTGTTGAGATGCCATCTTACCATTCTTGAATTAAAACAATTAGGGTTAAGATTTAGATTTTGGATAGGATAAATGAAGATTAAAGGGAAGTTAAAAGAGAACTGGAAGATGACAAAAACAAGAATTAAAAGACTAAAATACCCTCATGCGAGTGGCAAGTGATAGCTAGTAACATATCACATTTAATAGACGTTGGGTTGAGGGACCAAGTGCGTCGAATTGTCTAAGTATAGTGACCAATCACGTCGAAAAAAAAGTTTAGGCCAGAATACGTGAATTGTAGCAAACAATAGGGACCAACGGCTTAATTTTGGATTTTTATTTTTTTTAAGACCCGACTCAATTACCAACGTCCTTCAGTGCGAAGGGTACTCGTTGCCTTAAAGGTCTGGACTCACTATGTGAAAAGTGAAAACTCTCTGTAAGTGTTAGACGCAAGTCGAAACTCGTTGGTTTCAAAAAGTTGCACATCTTGCGACAGTGATATTAGTAATTAATTAGTCTCTATCTCATCACATAAGGGTATTCACCGGAGGTATTTTACATGCATGTAAGTTTTACGGCCTTACGTGATGAGAGTGATAGGTTTTCATAGTAAACATAAAGTTTTGTTCTCTCTGCCAGTCTACACCTTTTGCAAAGACCCTACCCAATTCTTAGATTTTAACGTGTGTTTATGTGGTAAAAGTTTATGTGTATTATTAAAGTTGCAATTTCATATTTTATTTTATATTTAATTAATATACACACAAAATAGCAAAAATTCATTTAACTGTATATATCATTAATAAGAGAAAATAGTTTGCCACCCCAGCCTGTCAGTTTCAAGATGAGTACGTACACTCGGGTTTACCATTGCATCAACATTCAATTAAAACCGGTAATTTACGATTTAGAAACCCCACACACACACACACACACACACACAAACTAACTATTGAGAGCTTAAAAACAAACTAACTAAACTCCGACCAAATCAAACTAAACAAAACGTTATGATAAAACACGAAGAGAATTCCTATTAGGTATTATATATTCGGAAGTCACCCAAATTTATTAATATGCTTTTGTATACTATCCATATCTGAAAATGATTATGTACACCATCAACTTTCTAATTTTGTTAATAATGAATTTATATTTAGTGAGTTGGTGATGACACATGCGGGTAATGGGCACGAATTCATAATATATGTGACCCGCCCTTCAAAAATAAAAATTTACCCATCGGGACTCGCCTACCCATCAAGAAGTAGATTTTTTCGCCCGTGCTAAGACCCGCAGATATCTGTGACTTTAAAACTTATACATATTAACTAATCCATGCTCATGGATACCAATGACCCGCGTATAAACCCGCAGAATAATTACGAATTTATATTATAATATATGCCTATTAATTAATGTATAATTAAAATTAAATAAAGAGGCAATTTCATTCCTCTCATAAACTCATAAATTACATATATTCCCAAATATGCATCAAAATCCTTGTACATTATGCATTGAAAAGTTCTATTACGGAGTATAAGAAATATGTAATTTATGGTTTATGAGAGATAAACAGGCGATTTTCTCTTAGATATATGTATGCGGGTAATTTAATCTAATGGTATTCGAGAAAAAATTTGTTAAAATGGCCTGGTTGCATTAAGTGAGATACAAATCAAGAGTTCTGAATGATTGTTAATCATGCTAACAATTTGAACATCGAGTGACATAATTGGCTTTCAAAACCGAGATGTATTTGTTGCTGTAAGTAGCAGGCTAAATACTAGGTTTAATCATCAATAGCTTATTATACAGCTGTGGCGATTGTAATGAACATGTATTGTTAATCTAGAGTTTGTCTAACGCACGTGAATGTTTGGTTTGGCTATAGTATAACCATATTACTATTGTAATAGTTGGATGTCCAGTGTACTCACCACAGATTTCTCAAACTGGTATCACAAATTTACGCTCGTTAACGGGTGCAAAATATTACCCGACTCGTACCCACCGGTGTACTTTAACTTTTAATTTATCCGCTCATCATGAATACGGATACTCGCGAGTCGAAGGTTTTTTTCGGCTTATTAGCATCCCTATTTATATTTTTATTGTGTTTCTTAAGATATGAGTATTGTCGATCCATTACATTTTTATAATTACTTTTTAGGTGGCATTCGATGTATATTAGACAAAAATTTAATTTTGAGTGACTTACAAATCATTTTTAAATATAGATCCATGTATATAACAACACACTACGGAGTAATAAATTTGAATTTGGTCTTCTAAAATGTCAAAGTAGATAGGATACAGGATTATATACGTAACGGGTAAGGATGGATCCATTATGGCAACCCAAACCGTAAAGCGATATATTGTTGATAAAATTTGGGCTCACATTGTTTTAGTCACTCTAACTTGATGGGCCACTATTTTGTTACTCGGTCATTGGGATCACGGTGGACCATCTTTGGTCGCTTTTTAATTCATTTTTCCAATCTCTTTTGGATGTATGCATGTTTGCTTTATAAAACGGTCACATTTTTCGTGCACTTTTCTTTACATGATGATGATTTGATCATGGGTAAACTTGTCATTTCCTTTTAGTTGTTGAGTGAAAAAACATGAGATCTATGAAACTGGAGGCATTAGAAATATATAGTAATCAAGGATCAAACACACAAGACAAAGGCAACAAACATACGGGATACCACTCAAAACTCGACCAAACACAAACCACACCCAATTACTCCGGCGCTTGAAACCCCTTACGACTCCCCGTTCCGTCTTTTCAATATTGATTACACTTGCACCTCCATGCCCGACCTTGAGAAATAGGAGAAATATTATTGGCTCAGATTGAATGAGATTTGAGTATAACCAACAAAACCAAGTGAAGGTCGCGATGGGGTTGAAGACGATGAGCCGCGAGTTGTCAGTTCGTTACTCAAAAAGTTAGTATACAACGACCATTCGTTCGGGTTTAGGTTTGCCATTGTTAAGGGAGAATGTGATTTGAATTTATAAAAAGTGGGAGAAATATATATATGAGATTGTATAAAAATAGTGAGAACGTGATTTGTATTTATAGCTGAAATGTATAAATATATTATTATCAAAATTATATATATTTTATTTTGAAAACTATATGTTAAACATATCATTCGGTTTAATATTTTAATTTTTTTTTTAATTAAATTGAAACGGTCAAATGTAGCATCATCGAATCAAAATCGAACATGTGGCCTAACACGTTTCAAATCTCCCCGTGTTGTTGGCTAGTAAAACGACCCGTCCTAATCCATCCGGAGGAAGTCCATATCGATTATAAACGATTCATAATAGTTGATTACATCGCGAGGTACTTGACCTCTATATGATACATTTTACAAACATTGTATTCGTTTTTAAAAGACAAACTTGCTTTACATCGAAAGTTGACGGCATGCATATCATTTCATAATATATCCAACTATAATTGACTTAATAATAATCTTGATGAACTCAATGACTCGAATGCAACGTCTTTTGAAATATGTCATGAATGACTCCAACTAATATCTCTAAAATGAGCAAATGCACAGCGGAAGACTTATTTCATACCTGAGAATAAACATGCTTTAAAGTGTCAACCAAAAGGTTGGTGAGTTCATTAGTTTATCATAAACATTCATTTCCATCAATTTAATAGACCACAAGATTTTTATTTCTCATAAATATACGTCTCATGCATAGAGACAAAAATATCATTCATATGGATTGAACACCTAGTAACCGACATTAACAAGATGCATATAAGAATATCCCCTATCATTCCGGGAAATCCTTCGGACATGATATATACGAATTAGAAGTACTAAAGCATCCGGTACTTTGGATGGGGTTCGTTAGGCCCAATAGATCTATGTTTAGGATTCGCGTCAATTAGTAGATGGGTATACTAATTCTTAGGTTACCAAGCAAAATGGACATATTCGGCTTCGATCATTCAACCATATAATGTGGTTTCAATTACTTGTGTCTATTTCGTAAAACATTTATAAAAGCAGCGCATGTATTCTCAGTCCCAAAAATATATATTGTAAAAGCATTTAAAAATGAAGCAAATGAAACTCACAATACTGTATTTTGTAGTAAAAATACATATGACGACATTGAACAATGCAGGGTTGGCCTTGGATTCACGAACCTATATCATTTGTATATTCATTAATACATATTCTTGTAATCGAATTTATATATCTTTAGTTTTGTATTAAGATTAATATATATATATATATATATATATATATATATATATATATATATATATATATATATATATATATATATATATATATATATATATATATATATATATATAATTTTATTAATACTCATCATATATTATAATGTTCATTTGACATATAATTTAATTAACGTTATATTAATATTGATGACATTATATTAGTTAAAACGTAATTTTAGTATACTTATATAATAGATATATTCTTATATAATTTTCTTTGGTTTGAAAAGTATTTATGATAATAGTACAAAAATAAGATATTAATAGTTATAATACTAATGATAATGATAATAATAATAATAATAATAATAACCTCAGTGAAGATGACAATTTTGGCATTAATGATAGGATAATATGATAGTTTTCATAAAAATAATATTCTTAACAATAATAGTACTTTTAATAAACATGATACTTTTTAATAGAAATTTAACTAATCATATTACTACTAATACTAATTTTAATGTTAAATGATAATCCTAATACTAATTATTAATAATATTGGTACTTAGTACTAAAACTAATTTTAATGATAACCAGTGGATAATTTTTAGTAAAAATGATAATAGTAATAATAATTTTTAATAATAACAATTTTAATAACGATAATATTACTAGCAATAATACAATAATAATAATACTAATAATTATAATATTAGAAATGATAATACTACTAGTTTTTCTTTCCTAAATGATAATACTAATAATAATAATGATAATATCGTAATTTACATTAATAAAGTTAATGATATCAATAATAATTACTAATAAAATGATCATAATTAATAATATAACAACAATACTAACAATTAATAGCAAAAATAATAATAATAACAAAATAAAAAAAAATGGTAATAAAAACTACCTTCCAAGACTCTTAGTAAAAAGAATGCCACGAACCGGACTCGAACCCATGACCTCTCGTAAACCCGAACAACTCCTTAACCACTCTTCCAAACCCGTTTATCTGATTAATATTCGATTTCAGTTTAAATATAACATGTATTTCCTGTTTCCTAATTCATCTTCCTCTTCACACTTAATTGATCGAACCATACCAATATATGATAACAATTAAAATGTTGCTGTTAAAATACTAAACTGAAACAGAAAATCAATTGGTTGTGTTTGGAATTTATTAAAACCGAGAGAAAATAAAAAAAAAATTATTGATGTAACAGCTTTTATGAAGAACACGTTGAGCTTTAAATCAAACTTCGACTTCTGAGACGTTTTAGCCCATGATCACAACATGAAATATATTTCAAATCCCTCCTAGAAACTATAAGAACCATCAATTTAACTTAATTCAAAACAGAAACTTCGAATTTTGCTGAAGAACAAATGTTGAATTTTTGATTCTTAAACTTTGACCTCAAAATTCGTTCTCGATAAGAAAAATTGGCATTTGAAACTTTACAGAAAGTTTAAGCGAAATATTTCTAACATCTTTGCATTTATAGAATTTAAAATAGGATTCGACTTCTGGGTTTTTGACAAAATAACCAAGGACAGAGGAGTTATACGTATTCTTCCCTTTTTCTGAATAAATTCGACCAATTTGAATACTGTAATGGATAATTGGAATTGATTGTGGATAATGTAAGTCAGATGGGTTTCGTTTACAACTGAAATGACTCGATTATAAAGAAATTAAAGATCGACAGATTATTTGAATTGGGTACAGCGAGTAAATAAATAAATAAATAAAATGAAAGGGACTGCCAACTGATTTTGGTGATATATGAGATTGAGATTCAATTTTTGTACATAAGAAAACAAAGATTAAAACAGTATGATTATGATATGATACATAATTTGATTCCAGAGATGTACGTATGAATTCTATATGATTATTTATAATTAATATTTAATATTATATTAATAATAATAAACTAAATAAAAATAATACAGAGTATATCCGTATTTAACTGTTTATACGGAGTATATGTATGAATTTATATAATTTATATAAATCTGTATCCGATCCTGTATTTTAAGCTAAATTTTTGTTATTAGTTAAATATATTAATAAATTATAATGCTATTAGTAATTTAAAAATAAATAAATGATAATAGCATTAATAATAAGGATATTAATAATAATATCAATATAATACAAAAAAAAATGAACACATTAATAACTTAAATCATAACTATAATACTGATAAATTTAGTAATAACAATATAAATAATATTAATACTTATATTATTAATTATAATAATGATATTAGAAATTTTAACACATTAATTGTATCAAGTTTCATATCTAATAATATTAATAATGCTGATATTAATTTTAACATGAATATTATTACAATAATGAAGTAATGATAATAATACTTGTATAACAACTATATTCTGCCACATTTAATATATTAATATTACAATTTATTAACGACGTAAATATTTAATTATTATATGATATATTATCTGATAATACTCATTGAATATTTAATGTGCATGTATTTTATATATTACAATATAATCTTAATTATAAATAGAAATCATATATAGATTTATATATATATATATATATATATATATATATATATATATATATATATATATATATATATATATATATATATATATACAACTATATATACAATTATATTCTAAATATTAAGTAAATAATTAATTATATAAATTAAACAATTAAATTCAAAGTATAACATTATACCTGTAATGCTTTGGTAACATTGACAAATTATATTTGAAACCGTTTATATCTAATATACTCTATGTATTTAAAATAACAAATATTAGTTAGTTAAAGTTATCTTTCATAGTAACTAAGTTATATAATAGTTCGTTGATATATTTAATATAATTATTTATTTATTTATACTTACATTTCTGTTTACAATTATAGGTTCGTGAATATTCGAAACTAGTCAAAAGGTCAATTAAATATATGAACATAGTTCTAAAGTTTTCGAGACTCAACATTACAGACTTTGCTTATCGTGTCAAAAACATATAAAGATCAAGTTTAAATTTGGTCGAAAATTTCCGGATCGTCACAGCTAGCACCCGGGAGCAAAATACCTACCAACATGCCACGCTAAAGGCGTGTTAGTGGCGCGTCAGACAAATAACTCACTCCAACACGTGAGTTGGAATGGGCCTAAGGCCTATTATAATGGTGATGAGCAAATGTGGTGTGTTGAGGTGGTGTAGGGTGTTTGGCGCTGACGTGTCAGGCGTGTTGGTATTTGAAATATAATGGAATGGCGTGTTAGGGGTAGAGATGTGTAACTTTAATTTATTTTTAATTTTTTTTATTGTATAGTTTAATTTAGTTTTTATTTTATTTAATTAGTTAGATCATTATTTAGTACTCTTTAATTATTAAAATAAATTAAATTAATAAAAACACTTAAATTAAAATTCATAAAACAATTACTCCCTTTGTCCTAAAATAATTGTCCTGTTTTGACTTTTTGAGTCTTTTTTATTCAACTTTGACTTTAAATATCTTTCTTTATGTTATATAATATCGAATCAAAGTTATACCAAATGAAAACACATTCGAAAATGAATCTATTAATATAAATTTCATCAAATGTTCTATAGCATACACCAACAAATATTTAAAGTCAAAACTTCATAAATTGACTTTGAAAAGTCCAACAAGACAATTATTTTGAGACGGAGGGAGTACAATTTAGAGTTATTCTAATGTTAGCACCATTTAGTTGTACAGTAATAATAAGGTTATCCTTAATAATTTAAGACATGCTTATCTAGTTGTACAATGATAATAACCACTTCAATCATATTCCAATAATCTTTTTGAATATACCACTTAGAATTATCATTTGACAAACTCTACAAATTATTAGCAAGGTTTCAAAATTCGCTATTCGGGAATTAATCGGTCGGGATTTTAGAAGAATTAATCGGCAATTCGGGGATTAATCGGAGATTGATCAGAAAGTACTGTATACATTTAAATATTAAATTTTATAAATTATATGTGTAATTATAAAAAATAACCATGAATATAAAGATAATTTTTAATATATTTGTCTATAATTGTCCATTTTGCTTCAAAACCATAAAATTTTAGTTTAAATTCATGTTAAAATTTTAACCATTTTTTTATTTTGACTAACTTTGATTACCAAATTCGATTTTGATCTATTAATTGTCGTTGACCATTTAATTAAACGAATTTTTTAAAATTAAAACGGATTACTATTAAAAATAATTAATCGAGGATTACTCGGCGAGTAATCGGTTTTTACAACACTGATTATTAGAAGTCTAAATTGAAAAACTAAATTATCTAATTATCTAATGATTTAGTAGTTTTTTTTGGGCGCCAAGTGTTGGCATCTAATTGGAGACGGAGGAGATGTTAAAAATTTTGAGGTTAAAATGTATGTACCGTTCAAAGTTGCTGTTAACTTCGCATCCAAAAGCAGCAGAGTTGCTGTTAACCCCTAAGGTCAAATTAATCACGCGCGAGCGCGTGCTATTATCACTTCACACATCGTCAGTAAAGCGTAATCGATAACTCTTTTAACTTGTTGCTCCATCGTTTAATTTGCTGTGTTTTCCTCAAACTGAAGCCCTAATACATGTTTTTCACCCTCAATTTTAGGTTCTATCTTCCCTCTCACTGCAGATCGGTAGCACGTCTTCATACCACTAAAAACCCTAGTGATGGTACCAAATTTCAGTGTTTTGTTTTCAATTCGAAACCTTTTTCCCGTCAATTTCAGGGTTTATATTAATTGGTTTCAGTTTGAAGCTCCAACTTCATAGGTTCTCTCAAATTTGGAAATATTTTGGTATTTAAAATAAATTAGGGTTTTCAATTTCGTTTTATATGGTCGATTGCTGTTTGTATGTATGGCTTCAGTAACATTAGATGCTGATAAGATAAACAAAGGTAAGAGTATTTGGAGAGATAATAGTAAAGTTTATGCAAGAAGGACTAAGAAAGGTAGTGATATTGACCCAAATCGACTTGCTATGTTTCCCAATGTAACTAAACCAGTTGTTCCGTTGTTGAATAATCGAGTCAAGATTAATTTAAAGCATGTTAAGTTAAATAAGGAGTCTAAAGGGCTTAGCAAGAAGCTAAAATTAGAGCTGGATCAAGTTAGGGGTTTAGTTCAGAAGCTGGAAGATAAAAAGCGCATGGTTAAGGCATTTAGGAGTTGTAACGCTTTGCTTCAACGGTTGATGAAGCATAAGAATGGTTGGATATTTAATGAGCCAGTTGATGCTGCGAAGTTTGGAGTTAATGATTACCATGAGGTTATCAAGCAGCCGATGGATTTAGGAACGATTAAGAGTCGGCTTGCTCAAAACTTTTATAAGTTACCTAGGGAGTTTGCAGAAGATGTTAGGCTCACATTTTGTAATGCTTTGAAGTATAATCGTGAAGGGCATGAAGTTCATACTATGGCTAAACAACTGTTGAATATATTTGAAGAGAAGTGGAAGGTGATTGAGTCCGAGTGTAATCCAGATTGGATGTATTCAATGGTGTTCGATGCAGATCGTTCGCATAGGAGTTGAATGTTGTAGATTAAAGGTAATGAATTCTATGCTAATTATGTCTTACATTTTGGAATATAATGACTTGCATTCTTGATGGTATGTCGTTTTGTTAATGTTGTCATGATTTCTAGTTACTCCATATTATCTTGGAACCTCGTGTTCTCTTGACTGTTACTATTAGTGGTTAGATGATTCAGTTTTGATTAAAGACTTACAGGTGTAAAACATCAGTTAGTTATAATTGTTTATTGTTCTTCCACTATTAGCACTGTCCTAATTAGTCAAGGTGTAGTTTGTTCTTCTATGAATTGCATGGTTACTTCATTTGGTAATGCATTGTGATAATTTGCATATCTAAAAATCCAATTTGTTCAGTTAGAAATGGTACTAGAATATCGTAAGATCTTCAAGATTGTATAATGTGTATATGTTATTTTTCTTACTGCAGCAAGATTCACACACCTAAATCACCTAATTTATATATATATAATCACACATTTTTCATACATTCTTAATGGATTGTTGTTTAGTTCCCTCGTTGCAGTTTGTGGCAGTATGTTGTGACTGACTTTTTTTTAAAGAATATTTGTGCAGAAAAACTTTGTAGCTGGCTGCTGATGGGAGACACCTGATGCTGGAGAGTTACTTAAGAATGTAGGTTTGTATTACAAGTGTTGTTCACTATCAAATAGGTTGTATGTTACGTATAAATTGGTCTTAGCTGTAGGAGACGAATGTAATTTGCTGCTTGCCAGTAATTGATTGTAGGTTGTCAATTTAGTAGGTACAGTTAAACAGTTTGATCAAGATGCAGATTAGATAGTCAGAACAAAGTACTTATTCATGTAGATGATTGCATCTATTGTAACACTCGTTGACTTTTGCTGTTTCTAGTTGGTTTGTCCTTGCGCTACCAAGACGTAGAAATTGTGCCCTGAAAGTATGTTTGCGGGGACGTTTATCCAAACCAACCACATGCCATGATTGATATCTCTACTCTGTTGTGCATTGTTAGCTGCACTTTCTGTTTTCTAGTTCGTTCAGTGGTACTTATGAACACTAGCCATAGTTTGTTTTGGTCAGTTTATTGGTACATCAAGATTCTGGTTAGGTTGATCGGAGTAATCAGATTACAACCATGAATTCATGATTCATGACCAAGTTTCAAAAACTTCACTAGTAGTACAACTTTAATCATCAAACTTCTTAATAGAGAAAATGACCATAAAACACATATCATCTGTGGTAAAATTTAATAGTAATCGTTTCAGTTGCTAAACATTGAGATATTGAGATATTCCTATATCCTCAGTGCGGTCTTACTTCAACAACAGCAATTGCTGCTTCAGCAGGAGCATCAAGTAGGCATAAGCAAATAAACCGAAATACCGAAATTAAATCGCTACCGAAACCGATACCGAAAACTGTACCGAAAGGGTTTCGGTATCGGTATCGGTTTCATGAATTTGACTATTTCGGTTTCGGGACCAAACACTACGGTACCGGGATTTTAATCGGGAAAGCGGTATTTGGTACTGAATTTACACAACATTTTTTGTACTTGACGATAAGCCATAACATAATAATTCGGACTTTGTATTAGAGATTTAGAGCAGCTCAGCAGCATGTATGCATGTAAAGATAAATTAACCCTTTATCTTAAAGATAAAGGGTTATAAATATTACCAATTTCGTGTTTAAAACGTTTGTTACCTTCACAAGGACTCCACACTAAACCAAAGGAAAATTCAGGGAGAGAAACGAAAATTACTTTGGGGAAAAATTGAAACTTTCATAAAATTCTCCACTAAACCCACCTAAATTTTTGATGGACTTTATCTCTTCGTTGGACTCGATTTATGTTTTAGCTACATAACCGCTGAACACGAAATAATTTTAAAAACTAAACGCAATAAGTTATGTTCGAAACGGAGCCCCGACGCGACGCGATGGCTTTTCAACTAGTTAGCTACTAACATAAAGATAATCCAGAAAAATGTACTCCGTATGACTTTATATTAATACGAGCAGCATGTATGAAACGTAAATTAGCTGCTAAGAGCAGCGTGTATGCACATAAAGATACTGTAGGTGTTATAAGAGTTGCACATAAAGATAAATTAGAAAAGAAATAATTATACTTTGTAATTAATTAAAGAGAGTTTACAAACCTAATTATGATAAGCTTTAAGGGCTACGTTTAGCATATAACGACCCGTCCTAATCCATCTGGACGAATACATTACATTTGGTTACATCGCGAGGTACTTGACCTCTATATGATACATTTTACAAACATTGCATTCGTTTTTAATAGACAAACTTTCATTACATCGAAAGTTGACGGCATACATACCATTTAATAAAATATCCAACTATAATTGTCTTAATAATAATCTTGATGAACTCAACGACTCGAATGCAACGTCTTTTGAAATATGTCATGAATGACTCCAAGTAATATCTCTAAAATGAGCAAATGCACAGCGAAAGATTTCTTTCAAACCTGAGAATAAACATGCTTTCAAGTGTCAACCAAAAGGTTGGTAAGTTCATTAGTTTATCATAATCAATCATTTTCATAATTTTAATAGACCACAAGATTTTCATTATTCAATAATCATACACTCGCAAGTGTTTAAAAATCATTCATATGGATTGAACACCTGGTAACCGACATTAACATAATGCATATAGAATATCCCCAAAACAGAAATCCATATGTATAATATAAACTCGAAGTACTAAAGCATACCATTTTCCAGTATGGGGGGAGTTAGTGCCCGTAGATCTACCTTTAGGATTCGCGTCAATTAGGGTGTCTGTTCCCTAATTCTTAGGCTACCAAGCTAAAATGGGTGATATTCGATTCGATAATCCAACCATAGAATGTAATTTTCGAGTACTTGTGTCTATTTCGTCAAACATTTATAAAACAGCGCATGTATTCTCAGTCCCAAAAATATATATTGCAAAAGCATTTAAAAAGGGAGCAAATGAAACTCACAATACTGTATTTTGTAGTAAAAATACATATGACGACATTGAACAATACAAGGTTGGCCTCGGATTCACGAACCTATATCATTTGTATATTTATTAATATACATAGTTGTAATCGAACAAATATATATAAATTTTATTAGTTATATCCTTTTTATATTAATAATATATATATGTAATTTATGTAATTGTAGTTATATAAAATTTATACTAAATTTCATTTAAAATCATATATTTATATTATATATTAGATTATGTGTTATATATGTTTATTTTGTATATATATATCTTAAATAATTATTATAGTTATATTGGAATCTATATATATTTAGCATTATATTAAAAATACCTAATGTAGTATTTATATAATGTTAATATGTTTTTCATATAGTTTTGTGGAATCTCAAAATAATTATAGTGTATATAATAAGTGTGTTTTTTTATGTACAAAATATTTATTTATTAAAAATGATAGTTTTGATTTTAATATTTTTCTAGTGATAATAATAATAACTTTGTTAATAATGATAATATTAATAATAATAAGGATATTGTTAATAATGATACTTTTGATTAATAATAATAATAATAATACTAATGGTTACAAAAGTGATACTAATACTAATTCTGACAATGATATCTTGTATTATTTTCATAATAATAATAATAATAATAATCCTAATCCTAATCATAATAAAAATAATATTACAACTATTAGTGATAATAATAATAATTTTCATACTTGTATTTATAATCATAATAAATGAGAATTTTATCATAATACTTATATTAGTGATAATAATGTTAATAACTATAATATTAATACTAATAACAATAATAATAATAATAATAATAATAATAATAATAATAATAATAATAATATTAGTAATAACGATAATAATAATAATCCTACTTGTAATTATAATTATGATAATAATAATAAAAGGGTAACTACTACTTTTATTTGTAAAAATATTAATACTAATAACTAATATAGTAGTAATAATATCAATAACTAATAATAACAATAATATTAACAATAATAATAATTAAAAATGATAATAATAATAATAATAATGAAAATAGACTACCTCATAGAGTTTTAAAAAAAAAAACAGCCCTTGCAGGGGCTCGAACCCGCGACCTCTCGCTGCCCGACACTAACCCTTAACCATTCATCTGTTCTAATATTTCTGAATTTATTCACCTATGAAAATATATAACCCGTTGTTCACTGTACTCATCTTCTTCCTTTTCCATTCGATCAGTCGATCAGAAATCAAACCCATGCTCTTCACGAATTACATTTTTAGTTTTAGAATTCGAAATTATTACAGAACGATTCCTACTTGTGATTTTTAAATTAACAGAAAAAAATTAAACAAAACAGACAGGTCTGTTATGCGAAAGAAAATAAAATAACTCAAACTTGATTTTTAAAATTCAATTGTTTTGAGACCCTGCTATCTTCATGAAATATTTTCTAAATGATCAGTAGGATACACTAGCATCATCAATTGAACCTAAAACATCCTAAATTTTTCGAATTGGATCAATTAAAATTTGGTTGACTTTTTATTCATCTACTTTGACTTCGAAATTTACAATCAATTGAAAGAGTTTGAGTATGAGATTTTGCAGATAGTTCAACGATAAGTATCCTAACACATCTGCATTTTTGGATTTTGAAAATTGAGTTGAATTTGAAATATTGCATAAAAGTTGTAGTGACAGAGTATCGAGCTGCAAGGAACAATTTTTGTTTAATTCCTCAAGGGATTGAAATTAGGAACGGTTATAATTGATAGAGAGGATAGATAATTGAATAAGTTCATAACTATTATTGAAGAATTCGATTGTATTATAGCGATTGAAGTATCGACGTTAACACAGGCAGACAAAAACAAGAACAACAAAAAAATTAATAAAGAAAATAAAGCTGAGTGTGATGGCTAACTAAATTCATTTCCAAATATCTGATTTGTACTAAGGAATCAATCTTCGACAGCTGAAAACGATATGAACTGATTTACGTTTGTTATCAGTATTTATATATCTATGTATCTGTACCAATATATGTATTTATCTATATATCCATAATTGAAATTTGTAAATATATACGTATTTCTGTATATTTTCTTATATGAATATTTATATATCTACTTATTTATGGATTTTACATATTAAGGAAAATATAATAGTATACAAACATTAATAATAAATTTTAATAACAAAATTAGTAATATTAATAATAATAGAATTTAATAATAATAATATTAATATTATCAGATAATACTAAAAATGATATTGATAATATTATTAATGATAAATGTAATAATTTGTATTATTTTCTCATAGCTATAATAATAATGATAATAATAAATATTTATAATAATTCTTAATGAAAATGGTAATATCAATATTTAATAATATTACTAATATTAATCATATAACTAAAATAATAACTTTACTACTAGTTATAATAGTAATGATATTAACAAATTAAATGTAACAATTTCAGTGTTAAAATTTTAATAATATTTATAATACCTAATAATAATAAGTAAAGTGATGAAATAATGATAATGATATTGTTAAACAAAAATGATAAAACTTTTAACACATTATATGTATCAAATTTCATATATGTCTATTATATATAGTAATATTAATAACACTAATATTAATACTAATAATGAGAGTAATACTAATAATATTGATATATCAATTTATCAAATCTCATATTTGTATATTATGTATTAAATTAATAATATTAATAATACTGATCTTAATATTAATGATGAAAGTAATATTTATTAATATAATAATTATATTTTAACCTGTAATTACATTTAATATATTAACATTACATATTATTGTTTATATACTATTCATATAACATATTCGAACATTTAATACATTACATAGTATATTAATTACGTACAAAAATCATATATATATTTACATAGATTCATTTTAATAACAGCTTAATTATTTTGTATTATATGTACATTTATATATATATATATATATATATATATATATATATATATATATATATATATATATATATACGTATATATTTATCTACACACCATTGTTCGTGAATCGTCGGGAATGGTCAAAGGTTAATTGCATTCATGTAAACAGTTTCTAATATTTTTAGATTCAACATCATAGACTTTGTTTATCGTGTCGAAATCATATAAAGATCAAGTTTGAATTTGGTCGGAAATTTCCGGGTCGTCACAGTTGAAATGTCCCGTTCTTATTGATTAAAAACGTTCCATATTAATTGATTTCGTTGCGAGGTTTTGACATCTATATGAGACGTTTTTCAAAGACTGCATTCATTTTAAAACAAACCATAACCTTATTTCATCAATAAAGGTTTAAAAAGCTTTACGTAGATTATCAAATAATGATAATCTAAAATAACCTGTTTGCACACGACGATTAATAATGGTTTACAATACAAATATGTTACAACAAAATAAGTTTCTTGAATGCAGTTTTTACACAATATCATACAAGCATGGACTCCAAATCTCGTCCTTATTTAAGTATGCGACAGCGGAAGCTCTTAATAATCACCTGAGAATAAACATACTTAAAACGTCAACAAAAATGTTGGTGAGTTATAGGTTTAACCTATATATATCAAATCATAATAATAGACCACAAGATTTCATATTTCAATACACATCCCATACATAGAGATAAAAATCATTCATATGGTGAACACTTGGTAACCGACATTAACAAGATGCATATATAAGAATATCCCCATCATTCCGGGACACCCTTCGGATATGATATAAATTTCGAAGTACTAAAGCATCCGGTACTTTGGATGGGGTTTGTTAGGCCCAGTAGATCTATCTTTAGGATTCGCGTCAATTAGGGTGTCTGTTCCCTAATTCTTAGATTACCAGACTTAATAAAAAGGGGCATATTCGATTTCGATAATTCAACCATAGAATGTAGTTTTACGTACTTGTGTCTATTTTGTCAATCATTTATAAAACCTGCATGTATTCTCATCCCAAAAATATTAGATTTTAAAAGTGGGACTATAACTCACTTTCACAGATTTTTACTTCGTCGGGAAGTAAGAATTGGCCACTGGTTGATTCACGAACCTATAACAATATATACATATATATCAAAGTATGTTCAAAATATATTTACAACACTTTTAATATATTTTGATGTTTTAAGTTTATTAAGTCAGCTGTCCTCGTTAGTAACCTACAACTAGTTGTCCACAGTTAGATGTACAGAAATAAATCGATAAATATTATCTTGAATCAATCCACGACCCAGTGTATACGTATCTCAGTATTGATCACAACTCAAACTATATATATTTTGAAATCAACCTCAACCATGTATAGCTAACTCCAACATTCACATATAGAGTGTCTATGGTTGTTCCGAAATATATATAGATGTGTCGACATGATAGGTCGAAACATTGTATACGTGTCTATGGTATCTCAAGATTATATAATATACAATACAAGTTGATTAATTAATGGTTGGAATAGATTTGTTACCAATTTTCACGTAGCTAAAATGAGAAAAATTATCCAATCTTGTTTTACCCATAACTTCTTCATTTTAAATCCGTTTTGAGTGAATCAAATTGCTATGGTTTCATATTGAACTCTATTTTATGAATCTAAACAGAAAAAGTATAGGTTTATAGTCAGAAAAATAAGTTACAAGTCGTTTTTGTAAAGGTAGTCATTTCAGTCGAAAGAACGACGTCTAGATGACCATTTTAGAAAACATACTTCCACTTTGAGTTTAACCATAATTTTTGGATATAGTTTCATGTTCATAATAAAAATCATTTTCTCAGAATAACAACTTTTAAATCAAAGTTTATCATAGTTTTTAATTAACTAACCCAAAACAGCCCGCGGTGTTACTACGACGGCGTAAATCCGGTTTTACGGTGTTTTTCATGTTTTCAGGTTTTAAATCATTAGGTTAGCATATCATATAGATATAGAACATGTGTTTAGTTAATTTTAAAAGTCAAGTTAGAAGGATTAACTTTTGTTTGCGAACAAGTTTAGAATTAACTAAACTATGTTCTAGTGATTACAAGTTTAAACCTTCGAATAAGATAGCTTTATATGTATGAATCGAATGATGTTATGAACATCATTAATACCTTAAGTTCCTTGGATAAACCTACTGGAAAAGAGAAAAATGGATCTAGCTTCAACGGATCCTTGGATGGCTCGAAGTTCTTGAAGCGGAATCATGACAGGAAAACAAGTTCAAGTAAGATCATCACTTGAAATAAGATTGTTATAGTTATAGAAATTGAACCAAAGTTTGAATATGATTATTACCTTGTATTAGAATGATAACCTACTGTAAGAAACAAAGATTTCTTGAGGTTGGATGATCACCTTACAAATTTGGAAGTGAGCTAGCAAACTTGAAAGTATTCTTGATTTTATGTAACTAGAACTTGTAGAATATGAAGAACACTTAGAACTTGAAGATTGAACTTGAGAGAGATCAATTAGATGAAGAAAATTGAAGAATGAAAGTGTTTGTAGGTGTTTTTGGTCGTTGGTTTATGGATTAGATATAAAGGATATGTAATTTTATTTTCATGTAAATAAGTCATGAATGATTACTCATATTTTTGTAATTTTATGAGATATTTCATGCTAGTTGCCAAATGATGGTTCCCACATGTGTTAGGTGACTCACATGGGCTGCTAAGAGCTGATCATTGGAGTGTATATACCAATAGTACATACATCTAAAAGCTGTGTATTGTACGAGTACGAATACGGGTGCATACGAGTAGAATTGTTGATGAAACTGAACGAGGATGTAATTGTAAGCATTTTTGTTAAGTAGAAGTATTTTGATAAGTGTATTGAAGTCTTTCAAAAGTGTATAAATACATATTAAAACACTACATGTATATACATTTTAACTGAGTCGTTAAGTCATCGTTAGTCGTTACATGTAAGTGTTGTTTTGAAACCTTTAGGTTAACGATCTTGTTAAATGTTGTTAACCCAATGTTTATAATATCAAATGAGATTTTAAATTATTATATTATCATGATATTATCATGTATGAATATCTCTTAATATGATATATATACATTAAATGTCTTTACAACGATAATCGTTACATATATGTCTCGTTTAAAAATCATTAAGTTAGTAGTCTTGTTTTTACATATGTAGTTCATTGTTAATATACTTAATGATATGTTACTTATCATAGTATCATGTTAACTATATATATATATATATATATATATATATATATATATATATATATATATATATATATATATATATATATATATATATATATATATATATATATATATATATATATATATATATATATATATATATATATATATATATATATATATCCATATATATATCATCATATAGTTTTTACAAGTTTTAACGTTCGTGAATCACCGGTCAACTTGGGTGGTCAATTGTCTATATGAAACATATTTCAATTAATCAAGTCTTAACAAGTTTGATTGCTTAACATGTTGGAAACATTTAATCATGTAAATATCAATCTCAATTAATATATATAAACATGGAAAAGTTCTGGTCACTACAGTACCTACCCGTTAAATAAATTTCGTCCCGAAATTTTAAGCTGTTGAAGGTGTTGACGAATCTTCTGGAAATAGATGCGGGTATTTCTTCTTCATCTGATCTTCACACTCCCAGGTGAACTCGGGTCCTCTACGAGCATTCCATCGAACCTTAACAATGGGTATCTTGTTTTGCTTAAGTCTTTTAACCTCACGATCCATTATTTAGACGGGTTCTTCGATGAATTGGAGTTTTTCGTTGATTTGGATTTCATCTAACGGAATAGTGAGATCTTCTTTAGCAAAACATTTCTTCAAATTCGAGACGTGGAAAGTGTTATGTACAGCCGTGAGTTGTTGAGGTAACTCAAGTCGGTAAGCTACTGGTCCGACACGATCAATAATCTTGAATGGTCCAATATACCTTGGATTTAATTTCCCTCGTTTACCAAATCGAACAACGCCTTTCCAAGGTGCAACTTTAAGCATGACCATCTCTCCAATTTCAAATTCTATATCTTTTCTTTTAATGTCAGTGTAGCTCTTTTGTCGACTTTGGGCGGTTTTCAACCGTTGTTGAATTTGGATGATCTTCTCGGTAGTTTCTTGTATAATCTCCGGACCCGTAATCTGTCTATCCCCCACTTCACTCTAAAAAATCGGAGACCTGCACTTTCTACCATAAAGTGCTTCAAACGGCGCCATCTCAATGCTTGAATGGTAGCTGTTGTTGTAGGAAAATTCTGCTAACGGTAGATGTCGATCCCAACTGTTTCCGAAATTAATAACACATGCTCATAGCATGTCTTCAAGCGTTTGTATTATCCTTTCGCTCTGCCCATCAGTTTGTGGATGATAGGCAGTACTCATGTCTAGACGAGTTTCTAATGCTTGCTGTAATGTCTGCCAGAATCTTGAAATAAATCTGCCATCCCTATCAGAGATAATAGAGATTGGTATTCCATGTCTGGAGACGACTTCCTTCAAATACAGTCGTGCTAACTTCTCCATCTTGTCATCTTCTCTTATTGGCAGGAAGTGTGCTGATTTGGTGAGACGATCAACTATTACCCAAATAGTATCAAAACCACTTGCAGTCCTTGGCAATTTAGTGATGAAATCCATGGTAATGTTTTCCCATTTTCATTCCGGGATTTCGGGTTGTTGAAGTAGACCTGATGGTTTTTGATACTCAGCTTTAACCTTAGAACACGTCAAACATTCTCTGACGTATTTAGCAACATCGGCTTTCATACCCGGCCACCAAAAATATTTCTTGAGATCCTTGTACATCTTCCCCGTTCCAGGATGTATTGAGTATCTGGTTTTATGAGCTTCTCTAAGTACCATTTCTCTCATATCTCCAAATTTTGGTACCCAAATCCTTTCAGCCCTATACCGGGTTCTGTCTTCCCGAATATTAAGATGCTTCTCCGATCCTTTGGGTATTTCATCCTTTAAATTTCCCTCTTTTAAAACTCCTTGTTGCGCCTCCTTTATTTGAGTAGTAAGGTTATTATGAATCATTATATTCATAGATTTTACTCGAATGGGTTCTCTGTCCTTCCTGCTCAAGGCATCGGCTACCACATTTGCCTTCCCCGGGTGGTAACGAATCTCAAAGTCATAATCATTCAACAATTCAATCCACCTACGCTGCCTCATATTCAGTTGTTTCTGATTAAATATGTGTTGAAGACTTTTGTGGTCGGTATATATAATACTTTTGACCCCATATAAGTAGTGCCTCCAAGTCTTTAATGCAAAAACAACCGCGCCTAATTCCAAATCATGCGTCGTATAATTTTGTTCGTGAATCTTCAATTGTCTAGACGCATAAGCAATCACCTTCGTTCGTTGCACTAATACACAACCGAGACCTTGCTTTGATGCGTCACAATAAATCACAAAATCATCATTCCCTTCAGGCAATGACAATATAGGTGCCGTAGTTAGCTTTTTCTTCAATAACTGAAACGCTTTCTCTTGTTCATCATTCCATTCAAATTTCTTCCCTTTATGCGTTAATGCAGTCAAGGGTTTTGCTATTCTGGAAAAGTCTTGGATGAACCTTCTGTAGTAACCAGCTAGTCCTAAAAACTGGCGTATGTGTTTCGGAGTTTTCGGGGTTTCCCACTTTTCAACAGTTTCTATCTTTGCCGGATCCACCTTAATACCTTCTTTGTTCACTATGTGACCGAGAAATTGAACTTCTTCCAACCAAAATGCACACTTTGAAAACTTAGCGTACAATTCTTCCTTCCTCAATACTTCTAACACCTTTCTCAAATGTTCACCGTGTTCTTGGTCATTCTTTGAGTAAATAAGTATGTCATCAATGAAAACAATGACAAACTTGTCAAGGTATGGTCCACACACTCGGTTCATAAGGTGCATGAACACAGCTGGTGCATTAGTTAAACCAAACGGCATGACCATAAACTCATAATGACCGTAACGTGTTCTGAAAGCAGTCTTTGGAATATCATCTTCTTTCACCCGCATTTGATGATACCCGGAACGTAAGTCAATCTTTGAATAAACAGACGAGCCTTGTAGTTGATCAAATAAGTCGTCGATTCTCGATAGTGGGTAGCGGTTCTTGATGGTAAGTTTGTTCAACTCTCGGTAGTCGATACACAACCTGAATGTACCATCTTTCTTCTTGACAAACAAAATAGGAGCTCCCCACGGTGATGTGCTTGGTCGAATGAAACCATGCTCTAAAAGTTCTTGTAATTGGCTTTGCAGTTCTTTCATCTCGCTGGGTGCGAGTCTGTAAGGAGCACGAGCTATTGGTGCAGCTCCTGGTACAAGATCTATTTGAAATTCAACGGATCGATGTGGGGGTAATTCCGGTAATTCTTTCGAAAATACATCGGGAAATTCTTTTGCAATGGGAACATCATTGATGCTCTTTTCTTCAGTTTGCACTTTCTCGACGTGTGCTAGAACAGCATAGCAACCTTTTCTTATTAGTTTTTGTGCCTTCAAATTACTAATAAGATGTAGCTTCGTGTTGCCCTTTTCTCCGTACACCATTAAGGGTTTTCCTTTTTCTCGTATAATGAGAATTGCATTTTTGTAACAAACGATCTCTGCTTTCACTTCTTTCAACCAGTCCATACCGATTATCACATCAAAACTCCCTAACTCTACTGGTATCAAATCAATCTTAAATGTTTCGCTAACCAGTTTAATTTCTCGATTCCGACATATATTATCTGCTGAAATTAATTTACCATTTGCTAATTCGAGTAAAAATTTACTATCCAAAGGCGTCAATGGACAACTTAATTTAGCACAAAAATCTCTACTCATATAGCTTCTATCCGCACCCGAATCAAATAAAACGTAAGCAGATTTATTGTCAATAAGAAACGTACCCGTAACAAGCTCCGGGTCTTCCTGTGCCTCTGCCGCATTAATATTGAAAACTCTTCCGTGGCCTTGTCCATTCGTGTTCTCCTGGTTCGTTCAATTTCTACTAATGTGGCCCGGTTTTCCACATTTATAACAAACTACATTGGCATAACTTGCTCCGACACTACTTGCTCCGCCATTACTCGTTCCGACACCATTTGTTCCTTTCGTTCTATTAACCCCTGGTCCGTAGACCTCACACTTTGCCGCGCTATGACCATTTCTTTTACACTTGTTGCAAAATTTGGTGCAGAATCCCGAGTGATACTTTTCACACCTTTGGCATAGCTGCTTCTGATTGTTGTTGTTGTTGCGGTTATTATTATTGTTGGGATGATTGTTGTAGTTGTTGTTGTTGTTGTTGTTGTTGTTGGGCCGTTTGTTGTAGTTGCGATTGATGTTGCGATTGTTGGGATAATTGTTGCGATTATTGTTGTAATTGCTGTTGTTGTTGTATTGGTGATTCTTATCACCGTTTTCCTCCCACTTTCTTTTGACTTGCTTCACATTGGCCTCTTCAGCAGTCTGTTCTTTAATTCTTTCTTCAATCTGGTTCACGAGTTTGTGAGCCATTCTACATGCCTGTTTTATGGAGGCGGGCTCGTGTGAACTTATATCTACTTGGATTCTTTCCAGTAATCCTTTCACAAACGCGTCGATCTTCTCTTCCACATCTTCGAATGCTCCCGGACACAATAGGCACAATTCTGTGAATCGTCTTTCATACGTGGTAATATCAAATCCTTGGGTTTGTAACCCTCTAAGTTCTGTCTTGAGCTTATTGACCTCGGTTCTGGGACGGTACTTCTCGTTCATCAAGTGCTTGAATGCTGACCACGGTAGTGCGTACGCATCATCTTGTCCCACTTGCTCTAGATAGGTATTCCACCATGTTAACGCAGAACCTGTGAAGGTATGCGTAGCGTACTTCACTTTGTCCTCTTCAGTACACTTACTTATGGCAAACACCGATTCGACCTTCTCGGTCCACCGTTTCAATCAGATCGGTCCTTCGGTTCCATCAAATTCCAAAGGTTTGCAGGCAGTGAATTCTTTGTAGGTGCATCCTACACGATTTCCTGTACTGCTAGATCCAAGGTTATTGTTGGTATGTAGCGCAGCCTGTACTGCGGCTATGTTTGAAGCTAGAAAAGTACGGAATTCCTCTTCATTCATATTCACGGTGTGTCGAGTAGTCGGTGCCATTTCCTTCAAAATAGTCAAATGGAACAAGTTAATCATACAGAATATTAAGAGTAGTTAATAGTATTTCGTAGCATAATATGAACTCATTTATAAAAGCTTTTTCTTCATATTAGCGTTTTATAAGTTTAAATACGGGTAGTACCTACCCGTTAAGTTCATACTTAGTAGCCAATATACAATTCAACTACTACAATTCTATATGAAAAACTGATTATAATAATATTTCGCGTTCAAACTTTTACACAATATTTTACAAACTTACAATACCGCTTATTTTACATATAGCATGAAATATAGCACACAATAAATTTGATACAAGATGGTTGTGAAGATAATTCTAGCTAGTACACAAGTCGTTCAGCAAAGGCAATAAAGACACGTAATTCATACGTCCAGAAACAAGTCATGCATTCTGGTTTTACTAGGATTACTTCCCATCCTTGGTCTTGTGGAACATAACCGTTATGGCCGTTGATAAGACATCGTGTTGTAACGTCGTCAAAGGGACGAGAGTTACGTAATGTCCAACAGTCCCGTAACAATCTAAAAACCTCATTTCTTACCCCAATTACCGACTCCGTCACTTGTGGGAACATTTTGTTTAATAGTTGTAGCCCGATGTTCTTGTTCTCACTTTGGTGAGAAGCGAACATTACTAATCCGTAAGCATAACATGCTTCTTTATGTTGCATGTTAGCCGCTTTTTCTAAATCACGAAGTCCAATATTTGGATATATTGAGTCAAAATAATTTCTTAATCCATTGCGTAAAATAGCATTTGGGTTCCCCGCAATATATGCGTCAAAGTAAACACATCGTAACTTATGGATTTCCCAATGTGATATCCCCCATCTTTCGAATGAAAGCCTTTTATAAACCAAGGCATTCTTGGAACGTTCTTTGAATATTTTACAAACTGATCTCGCCTTAAATAGTTGTGCCGAAGAATTCTGACCGACTCTAGACAAGATTTCATCAATCATGTCTTCGGGTAGGTCTCTTAAAATATTGGGTTGTCTATCCATTTTGTGTTTTTATACTGTAAAATAGACAAGAGTTAGATTCATAAAAAAAAATACTTATTAATACAAGCAATTTTTACATATATCATAAAGCATAAGCACACTATATTACATATATTACACCACACGAATACAACTATCTTATTCCAACTCGCTTATTTCTTCTTCTTCTTCAGTTTTGGTTCGTTTTGCCAAGTTTCTAGGGATATATGATGTTCCCCTAATACGAGCCGTCGTTTTCCACATTGGTTTAGAAAACCTGGTGGTTTAGAGGTTTCCGGGTCATTGTTAAAACTTAAGGGCTTCGGAGATTGACGATACATATAAAGTTCATCGGGGTTGGAATTAGATTTCTCTATTTTTATGCCCTTTCCCTTATTATTTTCTTTTGCCTTTTTAAATTCAGTTGGGGTAATTTCTATAACATCATCGGAATTCTCGTCGGAATCTGATTCATCGGAGAATTGGTAATCCTCCCAATATTTTGCTTCCTTGGCGGAAACACCATTGACCATAATTAACCTTGGTCGGTTGGTTGAGGATTTTCTTTTACTTAACCGTTTTATTATTTCCCCCACCGGTTCTATTTCTTCATCCGGTTCCGATTCTTCTTCCGGTTTCGATTCTTCTTCCAGTTCCGATTCTTCTTCCGGTTCCGACTCTTCTTCCGGTTCCTCTTCGGGAACTTGTGAATCAGTCCACGAATCATTCCAATTTACATTTGACTCTTCATTATTATTAGGTGAGTCAATGGGACTTGTTCTAGAGGTAGACATCTATCACATAATATCAAACGCGTTAATAGATTAATATATCACATAATATTCACATATTAAAAATATATAGTTTCCAACAAAATTTGTTAAGTAATCATTTTTCAAGTAAACACGGTCGAAGTCCAGACTCACTAATGCATCCTAACAAACTCGATAAGACACACTAATGCAAAATTCTGGTTCTCTAAGACCAACGCTCGGATACCAACTGAAATGTCCCGTTCTTATTGATTAAAAACGTTCCATATTAATTGATTTCGTTGCGAGGTTTTGACCTCTATATGAGACGTTTTTCAAAGACTGCATTCATTTTAAAACAAACCATAACCTTTATTTCATCAATAAAGGTTTAAAAAGCTTTACGTAGATTATCAAATAATGATAATCTAAAATAATCTGTTTGCACACGACCATTACATAATGGTTTACAATACAAATATGTTACAACAAAATAAGTTTCTTGAATGCAGTTTTTACACAATATCATACAAGCATGGACTCCAAATCTCGTCCTTATTTAAGTATGCGACAGCGGAAGCTCTTAATAATCACCTGAGAATAAACATGCTTAAAACGTCAACAAAAATGTTGGTGAGTTATAGGTTTAACCTATATATATCAAATCATAATAATAGACCACAAGATTTCATATTTCAATACACATCCCATACATAGAGATAAAAATCATTCATATGGTGAACACCTGGTAACCGACATTAACAAGATGCATATATAAGAATATCTCCATCATTCCGGGACACCCTTCGGATATGATATAAATTTCGAAGTACTAAAGCATCCGGTACTTTGGATGGGGTTTGTTAGGCCCAATAGATCTATCTTTAGGATTCGCGTCAATTAGGGTGTCTGTTCCCTAATTCTTAGATTACCAGACTTAATAAAAAGGGGCATATTCGATTTCGATAATTCAACCATAGAATGTAGTTTCACGTACTTGTGTCTATTTTGTCAATCATTTATAAAACCTGCATGTATTCTCATCCCAAAAATATTAGATTTTAAAAGTGGGACTATAACTCACTTTCACAGATTTTTACTTCGTCGGGAAGTAAGACTTGGTCACTGGTTGATTCACGAACCTATAACAATATATACATATATATCAAAGTATGTTCAAAATATATTTACAACACTTTTAATATATTTTGATGTTTTAAGTTTATTAAGTCAGCTGTCCTCGTTAGTAACCTACAACTAGTTATCCATAGTTAGATGTACAGAAATAAATCGATAAATATTATCTTGAATCAATCCACGACCCAGTGTATACGTATCTCAGTATTGATCACAACTCAAACTATATATATATTTTGGAATCAACCTCAACCATGTATAGCTAACTCCAACATTCACATATAGAGTGTCTATGGTTGTTCCGAAATATATATAGATGTGTCGACATGATAGGTCGAAACATTGTATACGTGTCTATGGTATCTCAAGATTACATAATATACAATACAAGTTGATTAAGTTATGGTTGGAATAGATTTGTTACCAATTTTCACGTAGCTAAAATGAGAAAAATTATCCAATCTTGTTTTACCCATAACTTCTTCATTTTAAATCCGTTTTGAGTGAATCAAATTGCTATGGTTTCATATTGAACTCTATTTTATGAATCTAAACAGAAAAAGTATAGGTTTATAGTCGGAAAAATAAGTTACAAGTCGTTTTTGTAAAGGTAGTCATTTCAGTCGAAAGAACGACGTCTAGATGACCATTTTAGAAAACATACTTCCACTTTGAGTTTAACCATAATTTTTGGATATAGTTTCATGTTCATAATAAAAATCATTTTCTCAGAATAACAACTTTTAAATCAAAGTTTATCATAGTTTTTAATTAACTAACCCAAAACAGCCCGCGGTGTTACTACGACGGCGTAAATCCGGTTTTACGGTGTTTTTCGTGTTTCCAGGTTTTAAATCATTAAGTTAGCATATCATATAGATATAGAACATGTGTTTAGTTGATTTTAAAAGTCAAGTTAGAAGGATTAACTTTTATTTCCGAACAAGTTTAGAATTAACTAAACTATGTTCTAGTGATTACAAGTTTAAACCTTCGAATAAGATAGCTTTATATGTATGAATCGAATGATGTTATGAACATCATTACTACCTTAAGTTCCTTGGATAAACCTACTGGAAAATAGAAAAATGGATCTAGCTTCAACGGATCCTTGGATGGCTCGAAGTTCTTGAAGCAGAATCATGACACGAAAACAAGTTCAAGTAAGATCATCACTTGAAATAAGATTGTTATAGTTATAGAAATTGAACCAAAGTTTGAATATGATTATTACCTTGTATTAGAATGATAACCTACTGTAAGAAACAAAGATTTCTTGAGGTTGGATGATCACCTTACAAGATTGGAAGTGAGCTAGCAAACTTGAAAGTATTCTTGATTTTATGTAACTAGAACTTGTAGAATATGAAGAACACTTAGAACTTGAAGATAGAATTTGAGAGAGATCAATTAGATGAAGAAAATTGAAGAATGAAAGTTTTTGTAGGTATTTTTGGTCGTTGGTGTATGGATTAGATATAAAGGATATGTAATTTTGTTTTCATGTAAATAAGTCATGAATGATTACTCATATTTTTGTAATTTTATGAGATATTTCATGCTAGTTGCCAAATGATGGTTCCCACATGTGTTAGGTGACTCACATGGGCTGCTAAGAGCTGATAATTGGAGTGTATATACCAATAGTACATACATCTAAAAGCTGTGTATTGTACGAGTACGAATACGGGTGCATACGAGTAGAATTGTTGATGAAACTGAACGAGGATGTAATTGTAAGCATTTTTGTTAAGTAGAAGTATTTTTATAAGTGTATTGAAGTCTTTCAAAAGTGTATAAATACATATTAAAACACTACATGTATATACATTTTAACTGAGTCGTTAAGTCATCGTTAGTCGTTACATGTAAGTGTTGTTTTGAAACCTTTAGGTTAACGATCTTGTTAAATGTTGTTAACCCAATGTTTAGAATATCAAATGAGATTTTAAATTATTATATTATCATGATATTATCATGTATGAATATCTCTTAATATGATATATATACATTAAATGTCTTTACAACGATAATCGTTACATATATGTCTCGTTTAAAAATCATTAAGTTAGTAGTCTTGTTTTTACATATGTAGTTCATTGTTAATATACTTAATGATATGTTTACTTATCATAGTATCATGTTAACTATATATATATATATATCCATATATATGTCATCATATAGTTTTTACAAGTTTTAACGTTCGTGAATCACCGGTCAACTTGGGTGGTCAATTGTCTATATGAAACATATTTCAATTAATCAAGTCTTAACAAGTTTGATTGCTTAACATGTTGGAAACATTTAATCATGTAAATATCAATCTCAATTAATATATATAAACATGGAAAAGTTCGGGTCACTACAACAGTACCTACCCATTAAAGAAATTTCGTTCCGAAATTTGATTGGGATGGGCATGGATAACAATAAGAATGTTTTTATGACGAATTTTGGTTGACAAATAGAATTTTATCATCATTGAGTAATATAGATAAAACAATTTGTTTAATCGAAGATTATGAGTGAAGCTGTCACAAAAGATTGAGATAGAGATTTAACTTTTGAAGTAGTCAGGGTTGAATTCCGGAATTCAAGGGATTTAAAAGAAAATCTTGAAAATCTATAAGATCTGATTCTTGGGGATTTAAGGAAATTAGGATCCTCTTTAATTAAATGCGATCATCTGTCTTGATTGCTCTATATGGTATTTCACTATAAGTCCACTCCCTTCGTTTCCTTTATATTTTTGGAGTTCCATCCTTTTGTTTTCTCTTCCCGACTTTAAGTCAAGCGAATAATGGTCTTGAATTCGTAGATATGAATTTCGGTATGAACATAGTTAAAGTTCTAAGAAGGATATTGTAATGCCACAATCTTGATTTGTCAAATTACCAGAATATCCTGTAAAAGACCGAATCATCAAGAAATATTTTTTTGATATTTTAGTGGTTAAATAGAATACAAAAGTCGTGTAACATGGCACATGATGACGTTATGATCTGTGAATCATCACGTTCCATTTAGAAACTTAGCATGACTTACTGTAATATAATCACGTTGATCAAGTGTCATTATATTATATTAACTCATGCTTCAGTTTCCAACACCACTTCAAAAATATTCATACTTCAAACTCGAAAGTTTCAGAATTTAGAAACTAAAATAGTTTCTTTTATGATGTAACACAGATAGCGCGAGGAGTCAAATGATTTCAGATAAGAATAGGTATGAAAATATCTTCAGAAATATGGAGGATATTTATAATGAAAGATATGATGATATCTTAGAATATCTAAGGTCAGAGGATGATGAAGAATATTGTCCTCAAGGGTTTTAGAGTAAGGAGCAGCATATTCGCTAAAGACTTCAGCAGACATTGAATCATTTGGATTCTTTGAGGGCAAGTTTAGTCTTTGTGATTTATCCACAGCCTCCTTCATACTTTGCTCAATTCGTTTTTCAGTACCAAATCTTCTCTTTTTATGAGTTTTACTAGCACACTACTCTTTATCATCAAACTTTTTACTGTTAAGTTCGTTTATAGTTTTTTTACTGCTTCATCAGCATTTCGAGAACTAGTTCGCAGTTCAGGGTATTTTTCAGAAATTTCACATTCGAAGTATGTAAGTTCAGGTGTGATAAGGCTAAAAAGGAACATATATTTCATAGCAAAATCCCCCAAGAAAGACAAGATTTTAGTTGCAATTGTTCCATTTTCGAGTAATATTCGTTTATTTTAAATAAGTGCGAAGACAAAAGGCGAAAACGAAGATTTGAAGACGCAAAGGTCCAAAAAGCTCAAAAGTACAATATACAATCAAAAAGGTTCAAATTATTGATGAAGAACGTCTAAAAATGACAAGAGTACAAGTTACAAAACGCAAAGTACACGATATAAAATTGTACGAAAGGGCGTTCGAAAATCCGGAACCGAGGCATGAACCAACTTTCAGCGCTCGACGCAACGGTGTAAAAATTACGAGTCAACTATGCACAAGAATAAAATATAATATTTAAATAATTCATAATAAGAATAATATTAAATAATAAAAAGTTGTTAATTGAGCATAGTTCAGGGGTCGTAAATGAAAATTTCAATTCTAATTTCGCTATAAAAGCGATGTATTACGATCGATAGAGGGAGATTTTTTTTCGATCAATTTTTCTATCTTTTTCTTACTTTTCTATATCAAATATCAATATCTATATTTATAATTCTCTATCATAATGTTAATGTAATCAGATATAACAATAATCTTAATTTTAACAATACCCCCCCAAGCCCACCAAGAGAGGATACCCTTGCAATCCCGCAGCCCAACACTGTTATTAACGGCCCATCGAATCATGTAAATGATACCCCTGTTACACCTAGCCACATCTCGGGTAAATCTAATATGGACAGCTCACCTCAACACATTCTAACAAATGATTTATGCTCACCAATAGTGACACAAGAACATGCAGATTCTGTTCCCGAAACCCTCCCTCACCATACCACAAACGACACCCCCTGTACTACCCCTTTAAACCCTCAATCCAACTCTCCATTAAATTTTATGCCTGCCCCTAACGCTACACAACAAACAAATTCCGATCCTTTCAACCTCGAACCTTTACTTTATACGGGTAAAGAAATTTCTAAAAAGAGAAAAATTTCTAGCACCATCGCCAAACCTATCATTAAGTCAAAAAACACCTCTCAAAACCCAGATTTTAAAAGACCCAGATCCAATATGCTTTACATCAAACATCTAGCTAGAAGTGGCCAAAAGCTTAGAATCTCTCAACTGGCTAAACGTTGTAAGTCCTCGTCTAACGGTGGTGGTAGCACATCCTACTTCTCGAAGGGATCTCATATGGACATGGTACATAACAAAAAGACTAAAAAGACAGGTTCTACCTCTAGCAAAAGCTTGGATACGTTCGAATTCGGGAAAAGCATCGGGATTCGTCGCAACAACCCATGAATCCACCTCCGTCACATCGATTCTGTAAGTTTTTTCTCATGTGTACGATTTCTCTTAATATTCGGGGTATTGGACAAACGGGTAAAATAAGCTGGCTTAAACGTATTTGCTATAAAGAAAAACCATCAATTCTAGGCCTCCAGGAAACCAAATGCGGCCAAACACGTGACAACACCATTGAATCTTTCTGGGGTAATTCTGATTTTAAATTCGTCCAAAAGGATTCGGATGGTGCTTCCGGAGGTATCCTAACTATTTGGGATACTAATATCTTTTCGTTCAACTATGCTATTGAGGGTGAATTCTTTCTTGCAATTTGTGGCACGTGGGCGGGTCATGACTCTGAAATTGCCTTCATTAATGTTTATGGCCCCCATTCCCATTCAAAAAAACTTAGACTTTGGAGCGAACTCTCATCCCTTACTAACTCCCTTAATATCCCACACATTGTTTTTGGTGACTTCAACGAAGTAAGAAACAAAACAGAACGCATGAACACAGAGTATAATCAAAATTGGGCAGATAATTTTAATAACTTTATAAATAACTCTGGATTAATTGATCTTCCTTTAGGCGGTAAAAGGTTCACAAGGATTTGTGAAAAAACAATGAAGTTTAGTAAACTTGACCGATTCCTCATTTCCGATGGCATCTTCACTATCTGGCCCAACACATCCTCCAAAACTCTTGATCGAGACCTTTCTGACCACTGTCCCATTATCCTAAGAAATAACCTCCTCGATTCTGGCCCTAAGCCAATACGTGTCTTTGACACATGGCTAGATTTAAAAGATGCCGACACCATCATAGAAAAGGCTTGGTTGATCCCAATTAGTGGGAATAGGCCTGACTGCATTTTCCGTAACAAACTAAAAAACGTTAAATTAGAACTTAAAAAACATAGTAATCAACTTGATAACTTAGACTCCCAAATACGTGATCATCTTACTGAATGTAATAATTGGGAACAAACCGCCGAAACTAGACCTTTATCCGAAACTGAAAAACAAAAATGGATCGATGAAAAAATGCATCACATCGTCAAAGAAAAAAAGAAAACAAACATGCTTAAACAAAAATCTAGAATCAAATGGGCGCTTGAGGGTGATGAAAATTCGAAATACTTTCATAACTATATCAAAAGAAGAACAAGTAAAAACAACATCCACGGGCTTTCAATTAATGGTACATGGACTGAAGATCCTAATCTAATAAAACAAGAAACATATTCCTATTTTAACAACATCTTCCGATCCAAACACTTACGTGACGAATGCCCTTTCGATCATGTTTCACATCTTGAATACATTTCTTCCTTGGACAATCAACTCCTAGAAGCTAAATTTAACGAAAAAGAAATATGGGAAGCCATATGTAATTGCGATAGCTCTAAAGCTCCTGGGCCGGACGGTTTCAACATGAGATTCTTTAAAAAACATTGGGAACTGATTAAAACCGACCTCATTAAATCTCTAGATTGGTTCTGGGAAAACTCAGAAATCTCCAAAGGATGTAATGCATCTTTCTTCACATTAGTCCCGAAAAAACCCAACCCAATCGGATTAAATGAATATCGCCCAATCTGTCTAATAGGTAGCTACTATAAAATTCTCACCAAAATACTCTCCAATCGCCTTGCCATGGTCATTCATAAAATCATTGGTAGTGAACAAACAGCTTTCCTCAAAGGTCGAAATATCCTAGATAGTGTCCTAATTGCAAACGAAATAATTGATGAATTAAAACGTAAAAAACAAAAAGGTTTAATCTTTAAAGTTGACTTCGAAAAGGCATTTGACTGCATTGAGTGGGACTTTCTATTTAAAACTATGCACTTCATGGGTTTTGGTCCAAAATGGATTGGTTTCATTCGGGCATGCCTTTGGTCATCATCTATTTCTGTACTAATCAATGGCTCTCCCACCAAAGAATTTTCCCCTGAAAGGGGAATTCGACAAGGTGACCCCATTTCGCCATTCCTGTTCATCATTGTTGCTGAAGGTCTTAACATACTTGTCAAAAGAGCATTAGCCAATGGTCATTTGCAAGGATTAAAGATCGGACATGACAATCTCAATATTACACACCTCCAATATGCTGATGATACAATCTTCTTCGGCGAATGGAATAAAAGAAACGCCAAATATATCTCCAAACTACTAAAATGTTTTGAAAATATTTCAGGCCTCAAAGTTAACTTCCGTAAAAGCAAACTTTACGGTATAGGTACATCTACGACCGAAACCGAACAAATGGCTTGCTACATGAACTGCTCTGCGGGTCATACCCCGTTCTCCTATCTTGGACTTCCTATTGGTGTACCCACATCTCACGCCTCCTCGTGGCAGCCGATCGTTGAGAAATTCGACAAAAGGCTTTCAGATTGGGCTGCTAAGTCTATTTCTTTCGGAGGTCGACTTACGACCATCAAATCAATTCTTAGTAGTATCCCATTATACTACTTCTCCTTATTTCATGCACCATCCGCTATCCTTAAGGTACTTGAATCTAAAAGACGGAAATTCTTCTGGGGAGGATCTTCAAACGATAATAAAATTAATTGGATCAAATGGGACCAAATAATTTTGCCATACGATTGTGGGGGTTTAAACGTGGGGTCCCTCTTTGCTAAAAACATATCACTACTTTGTAAATGGTGGTGGCGTTTTAAAAACGAAGATAATGCATTATGGGTAAAAATAATCAAAAGCATTTATGGGCCGGGGGGAGGGTTGGATACTAACTTTTTATGCAGGAACATTTCAGGTCGCACCATTTGGAAAGAGATTATTAAAGCTGGAAAAGTTGCTGACAATATAGGCACAACCTTCACATCCTCGATTTCAAAGCGCATAGGAAATGGCACATCAATAAGCTTCTGGCATGATATATGGATCGGATCTGAGTGCTTAAAAGATACATTTCATAGACTATTCATGTTGGAATCCCGCAAAGAAGCAACTGTTGCTGATAGAATAATGAACGTTAACTCTACCTCGATCGGTAATTGGGATTGGTCCCGCCCTCCTAGTGGTCGTGCAAAGGATTATCTCACGGAGCTCAACAACCTAATAACATCTGTTATTATTTCAGATCGCCCCGACTCATGGAAATGTTCCCTTGACACATCCGGCATCTACACTTCAGCAGCACTGTCAAATCTGATCAATAAGATTAAATACGGCACAAACTCTAGAAACCTTTCACTACCTCAAAACAAATTCGTTCCACAAAAGATATTCATTTTCTCATGGAGGGCCGTTCAACAAAAAATCCCGGTTAGAAGCGAACTCGATAAAAAAGGAATTGACCTTCACACCATCTTATGTCCCTTATGTGAGCACCAAATTGAAACCATTGATCACGCGTTGTTAAATTGTCAAAAAGTATCTTCAATATGGATACAATTTCTCGATTGGTGGAATCAAAACAACATAAGTATCTCTAACATCAATGATGCCATCATCTCGGATCAAGGCATATCACATAATTCCATTGGTTCTTCAATATGGCAAGCTGCTAAATGGATTGCGTGCTACATTATTTGGAAACATAGGAACTTAAAGATTTTTTCCGGAAAAATATGGAACCCCGCTGTGATAATCTCCGAGATCCAATCTCAAAGCTTTAGCTGGATCTCAAATCGTTCACGGAAGAAAACACCTATCGATTGGCATCAATGGCTACTCAACCCGTCATTTTACGTGTCACCTCCTTCAAACCGCATAGGCGTCGGTTAACATAACTTAATTCAAATCGGGATGGTTTCGTTATTCTATATAGCCTATGTGGGTTAGATTAAATGGGTTGGTTGTGTGTCAACTTTGTAGTCGCTTGATCGGCACGGTTGTCCCCTCCTTCCCCGCTTGTTGTTCTTTTACGCAAGTTCGTCCCTCGTAGTGTTATCTAGTCTACGTCTCCCCCGATCATAAGTTCAGATAATTATTCCATATTTTCTCAGCTGATCCGTTTCGTTTATAGCATTGTATAAAAGCATATAGGGACTTGTATTGTAATATTCCATATAATAATAATAATACTTTTGCTTTTCAAAAAAAAAAAAAAAAAATTTTAATTTTAAATTATGATAATAATAAGATTTATGATAGAGATCGTTTGAGTGTGTAAGTCGAAATTCTGTCCGTGTAACGCTACGCTATTTTTAATCATTGTAAGTTATGTTCAACCTTTTTACATTAATGTCTCGTAGCTAAGTTGTTATTATGCTTATTTGAGCCGAAGTAATCGTGATGTTGGGCTAAAATATTAAGAAGGGGTTATTGAACTTTGGACCATAATTAAGGTTTGGGCAAAAGACCGACACTTGTGGAAATTGAACTATTGACTATTAATAGATGGGGGGTATTGTCTAATTGAGTGACAACTCATTGGAGTCTGTCGAACCTATCTTCAAATTAATTAACCTAATAATTAATAATGATTATGGTTGTCCTATTTAGTGATGTTCATATGGAATCTGTTATAATCATTTAATTAATCAATTGGGTTGGGTAATTGATTATTCATTCTGATCAAGTGGATGAATTAATATTCATAAACTAATTAAAACAGGGGTGGATTACATACAGTGATAACTGGTGTAATTGTTGACAGAAGTGATAACTGCGTCACAGTTTAAATCCTTAATCAGTTGGAATATTTGACTTCGGGTATAGGGTAATTTGACGAGGATACTCGCACTTTATATTTATGACCGATGGACTATTATGGACAAAAACCAGATAGACGTATCAAATAAACCAGGACAAAGGACAATTAACCCATGGTAATAAATTAAAATCAACACGTCAAACATCATGATTACGGAAGTTTAAATAAGCATAATTCTTTTATTGTATTTCTCATCGTATCTTTATTTACTGTCATTTTATTACTCGCAATTTTATTTACTGTCATTTTATTTATTGTCATTATTTTACGCACTTTAATTATCGTCATTTATCTTTGCGCTTAAAATATAGAATCGACAAACCGGTCATTAAACGGTAAAACCCCCCTTTTATAATAATATTACTACTTATATAATTATATATATTTTGTATAAATATAGTTGTTAAAAATATAGTAAGTATCACCAGCTCCCTGTGGAACGAACCGGACTTACTAAAAACTACACTACTCTACGATTAGGTACACTGCCTATAGTGTTGTAGCAAGGTTTAGGTATATCCCATCCGTAAATTAATAAAACTTGTGTCATATTTTGTAGTAAAAATAATACTATTTCGTACCCTCACGCTACATCATCAAGTTTTTGGCGCCGCTGCCGGGGAGCACTAAAACGCTATATTTTTAATTTATATTTGCAAAAATATAAAAAAAAAAAAAAACGTAAAAAAAAAAAAAACGTAAAAAAAAAAAAAAAAATTATAAAAAAAAATATATTTTTAAGATTTTGTCTATAAAAATTTTTTTTTTTTAGTTTTATTACCTTTAGATTTTTAGACTATATTCGCAACTTTTAGTATTAAGTTTAGTTTTGCCATAGTTATTTTTACTTCTAGAATTTTTAGTTTTGCCGTAAAATCCCTTAAGTACTTTTTCTTTAGATTAAAATTTAGGTGCCTTAAAATTTTGCGACGTCATTTTTCGTGCTATTTTCTTATTTTTATTTTTTTGACGCTTTTACCTATGTATCAATTACAATTTCAATTAGTAATCTCCATTTGTAGTTTTAATTTTAAGATAATAGTCGTAATAAGGATCGATTAGTCGCGTGTTTTAAAGACTTTTAAGTCACTCTTCGCCTTTTTCATTTTTCGACACTTTTCGACGCGCACTCTTTTTCTCTCTTATTTCTCGCCATTCTAGTTTTTAGGACTTAGAATTTTTTCTACTTCTTCTCTAAATTTCTTAAAATTACGAAAATTTATTTTAAGTGGTTAAATTGATAGACATCAAAATTTTCTGGTTCGTAGTAATAGTTGGATTTGTACGTGGACCGGGTTATTGGAGCCAAACAGTTCTCAATTATATTGAGACCAAACGAATCCTGCCCCTCTGCTGCATCTTTTGGCTATTCAAAACGTGGGCAAAATCAGAAAAGTCTATTGATTGGATAACTTATATAATTTTTCTTTCCTTTTTAAAAACTAATAGGATATTCAGTGAATGCACCGAGCAAGACGTTCACCACCTTTTATACGTTCACCACCTGTAACTCGATCAAGACATCGTTTAACAAATATCGCCGCCGTTGATTTCTCTTTAGAATCGTCATCCAGTAGACCAAGTACTTCAGTTCAAATTTCCGATAATCCACTTTTTGAACCCAACCTCACAATTGAGAATCCGGAGATTGCTGAGGAAGAAACCATTAAATCAGAATCCTCTAGTGATTCGGATACAACAAATCCAATCATGGAAAATCTAGAACCTCTAAGTATGGAAGAACGAATGAGAGCTAAACGCACGGGCCAAGGTCACGCCATTATTAAACCAGAAGTTAATGCTCCAGATTATGAAATTAAAGGACAAATCCTACACATGGTAACTAACCAATGCCAATTCAGTGGTGCACCGAATGAAGATCCTAACGAACACCTTCGTACGTTTAAAAGAATTTGTACACTATTCAAAATCCGAGAAGTGGAAGATGAGCAGATCTATCTCATGTTGTTTCCCTGGACTTTAAAGGGAGAAGCCAAAGATTGGTTAGAATCGTTACCTGAAGGGGCGATTGACACATGGGATGTTTTAGTTGAAAAATTTCTTAAACAATTCTTTCCGGCATCCAAAGCCGTGAGACTTCAAGGAGAAATTGTTACGTTCGCGCAAAATCCAAATGAAACATTATATGAGGCGTGGACAAGATTCGGAAGGATGTTGAGAGGATGTCCTCAACACGGATTAGATACTTTTCAAATAGTACAAATCTTCTATAAAGGCGTAGACATCGCCACACGAAAAGACATCGACATAACCGCTGGTGGATCCATTATGAAGAAAACCGCAACTGAAGCTTACAAAATTATTGATAACACAGCCTCCCACTCGCATGAGTGGCACCAAGAAAAAGATATCTTTCGATCATCTAAAGCGGCTAGAGCCGATTCTAGCCATGATTTTGATTCCGTTTCCGCAAAAATAGATGCTTTCGAAAGACGAATGGAAAAGATGAATAAAGATATTCACGCAATACGAATCAGTTGTGAGCTATGCGGTGGACCACACTTATTGAAAGATTGTCACATTGAACCAACATTGGAACAACGAGAGAATGTTTCCTATATGAACCAAAGGCCTGAAAATAATTATCAAAATAATTATCAACCGCCAAAGCTAAACTTCAATCGAAATCAAAACATTCTTTACAATCCAAAAGGACCCGAAAATAACTGGTACAACCAACAAGGTCCGAATAACCAACCGACTCAAAACAACACTTTCAATCAACAAAGACCTAGCTTATATAAACCACCACAACAACCCGAAGAGAAAAAGCCAAATCTAGAAGAAATAATGGCAAAGCTAGTTGAATCTCAAACACAATTTATTACATCTCAAACCCAAACGAATGAGAGGTTTGATCAGTCATTAAGAACTCAACAAGCTTCCATTTTGAATCTAGAAAAACACGTAGGTACTCTTGCTAGCATGATGAGTGAAAGGGAACAAGGAAAGCTACCGAGTAATACTGAAGTAAACCCTCGGAATGAGAATGTTAATATGGTGTCAACGAATTCTGAAAAACCAGCACCAGAAGATGGGAAGGTTTTAGATGTGAGTAACAATGAAGAAGTTACACCACCACCACCACCACCCGAGTATGTAAAGTCAGTGGTGACACCATACAAACCACCCATCCCGTTTCCAAGAAAAGGAGTTGAGTATGAGCAAGTAATAAGTAATAAAGATTGTGATACTTCTGGAAAGAAGAAGAAGAAAAAGAATAAGAAAGTACAAGAAACAAAAGCCGTAGAAGTAAACCCGGTGAATACAGTTCCACCAAAACCTCCACCTAGAGTAGGTGATCCGGGTGAATTTATTGTTCCTTGTCTACTTAGTGATTGTGTCATGTATGATGCACTAGTAGATTTAGGTGCAAGTGTAAGTGTTATGCCTCTTTCATTATATAAGAGATTAGGAGTAGGTAAGTTAAGTCCAACGGATATGAGTGTTCGACTCTTTGATCAAACCATTAAACACCCAGTTGGAATTGTTGACAACCTACCCGTTCAAGTAGGCAATTTAACCTTTCTAGTCGAATTCATTGTCATTAACATAGAAGAGGACCCAAACATTCCTCTAATTTTAGGTCGACCATTCTTAGCGTCCACCAAGGCGTTATTTGATGTAGGAAATGGTAGAATGACACTTAGTAGTGGTGACAAATCGATCACCTTTATGATTCGAAAGACTAAATCTCCACCAACCAAAACCGTTGAACCAGCAAAAACGATTGGTAAGAACCATGTTGTTTTACCAACTCCAACGGTAATACTTAGCAATAATGAAACGCCTAAGTGTGGGGAAAATGAAGTAACACCTAATGATGACATGATAACAAAGAACCCCGTTGTTGATACGAAATTAAATGATCCCGTTATTAATAGTTCAATGAAGAAACTTATTAAACGGATTCGCGATGCTAGAACCAAAGGGAACTTTAAGTTATGTAACCGATTAGTATCCAATCTGTCGCCTAAAGAAAAGGCGAAGCTAGTTGAAATTATGGATATAACACATGAATCTGACCAATGGCTTAAAGAAAAAGTCACAGATATGCAAGTTGATTATGGACCAAGAGAAATTGACGATGAAGTTAATCACAATTTCAACACCACAGCTACCTAAATGTGGGGAGATTCAAATGTTCTAAAAAGAAGACGATGTTATCTAGAATTAGTTGTTCTGTTCTCGTGTAGTTCCGAGAATGGAATCCGATTGGTCTTTTCCGCTAGCAGACACTAAAGAACTAGTTTTCTCCCTCCATTCTGAATTTTTTTTTTTTTAGGTTTTATATGAAATTAATATGCTTTTTAAATTTAATTTTTGTGTGTATTTAAAAACAAAAATTTACTTTATTTCATTAAGTTTAAAAAAAATGATTTCTAAAAATTCGTCGAACACTAGGTCATTGAACCGAAATTGCTTTACCCGAAGGCGAGGCGACAAATTTTGTTATCATTATTTTATTGATTTAAAGTATGCCAAAAAAAATATTATATTTTATAAATTTTTGAACGTGGGGTTATATACCAAACTTCAAAAATATGTATATATATGTTTGTATTTTATGTTATATACAAAACAGGGTAAAACAACGCACTTTCAAAGACTGTCATTAAGTTCAGCAAAAGGTACTAATTTTGACGACAAGAAGCAAAATATCAAATGTGAAATAACAACAATATGTTTGCAAACTCGGTATTTTTAATCACTTTTCTACGCTAATCACCCTCATGAATTTAAATTTAGTCTGATTTCATGCAAATGAGGGCATTGCATGATCTCAAGTGTGGGGAAGGGTTATAAATTCTCTCGGGTTTATACTTGGCTTATTTTCTAAATATTATGAAAATTTTAAAATTTTTTAACTAAATGAATTCAAAATCATGTTTATACATATTTATGAACATTAAAACTAGGTGTTAATGCCGAAATTATCGTTATCTCGAAAAGGACATAAATTGAGAAACACCCTAAAACGATTGAATTCGTTTAAAATGGAATAAAGAAGAATAAAAAAAGCAAAGAAAGAAACTAAGTGTGGGGAGAATGTACCAAGTTATTCAATTAAAAACTATCTATCACATGTTTCTGTAAAGTTATTGCAGGTACTTTTGTTTTGAACGAAACTAATCAGTTTTACCCGATTTATTGTAATACTTTTGAATGAAAGATGGATCTACACGATGAATCAATTCCATCATTTAAAAGAAAGTAAAGTCTTCCGAAAAAGACACGCGCTTCTTGATTTAGGTCATGAAGTTGTCGTCCAGACCAGCTGTAGGTTGACGAAAAATCTAGAAAAGTCATCTCTAAAATCAGCAGGAAATCCACGGACCTCAGCATCAAACAGGGTCGCCAAGTGGTCAGATTTATCCTAACCATGAGAAGGATTTATCTTGTACAATGGGGGGTACCATGCAAATTAGCTGGATAAGACTAATGAATCAGATCCCCAGAAAGGATAATCTCCTTAAAGATTAAAAATCAGCTTTTAAGACTGATATTACTCAATCCTTGAGATTGACCTTAAAGATTGAGAATTCAAACTCATGGAATTCGATGATATCTAAACTCGAGCTTGAACGAGAAAATATTTTGATCAAAAATTACAAACCGATTTGTTTTCTGAAAAACCATTTTCAATGCGTTCATTACCATTGAACGTAAAATCCTAGGAATTCACCTGGAATTCATTAGGTCACTTGAACCAAATCGGGTGTCAACCGTAAGAACGGTGGTTGCATAGCATGGTCGGAGACAGGACCTTGTGCCAGACCGAAAAATCATAGGATGATCTTTACTATCGCTCCTACCAAGGATAGTTCTGGCATCCGACACGTTAAAAGACCATAATCATCTGCATGTCACGGGACATTGCCTTAACAGTTTCTTGTTCATCGCTTTCCTTTACAACCGGACGGTAGTTTACCGAAAGGTAATATACGGAACAAGTAAACTGGATGTGTGCTATTCGATACCGGGATAGCAGTGGATTACACGAACCTAAAAGTTTTAGCCAAAATATTGATCCACAAATATATTTTGCAACACCGATGATGGATCAAATCAGAAAACTTGTCTAGGGTAAAATCTAGCTTGAATTTTCAAAAGATCAAATGTTTTCATAAAGATCCAATTTCCTTAAAGGATCTAAATTTTTATAGTCATGTGGGACTGTAAACCGCCTTTCAAATGTGCACTTTGCTTTGGAAACCGAAAGTAAATCGGCTATTTGATTGCAAGTGTCGTTGACCTAAATCCAAGGCAACTGTGGATGACACACCCACCTTTAACCATATCGTTACTATCATTGTTTATACCGCCATATCAAAATCACTGATGTATAAAGTGTGAAGAATAAAGAAGTGATTTGTATGTTTTTATTTCAAGACTATATTGCTTGAGGACAAGCAACGCTCAAGTGTGGGGATATTGATAAGGCTAAAAAGGAACATATATTTCATAGCAAAATCCCCCAAGAAAGACAAGATTTTAGTTGCAATTGTTCCATTTTCGAGTAATATTCGTTTATTTTAAATAAGTGCGAAGACAAAAGGCGAAAACGAAGATTTGAAGACGCAAAGGTCCAAAAAGCTCAAAAGTACAAGATACAATCAAAAAGGTTCAAATTATTGATGAAGAACGTCTAAAAATGACAAGAGTACAAGTTACAAAACGCAAAGTACACGATATAAAATTGTACGAAAGGGCGTTCGAAAATCCGGAACCGAGGCATGAACCAACTTTCAGCGCTCGACGCAACGGTGTAAAAATTACGAGTCAACTATGCACAAGAATAAAATATAATATTTAAATAATTCATAATAAGAATAATATTAAATAATAAAAAGTTGTTAATTGAGCATAGTTCAGGGGTCGTAAATGAAAATTTCAATTCTAATTTTGCTATAAAAGCGATGTATTACGATCGATCGATAGAGGGAGATTTTTTTTCGATCAATTTTTCTATCTTTTTCTTACTTTTCTATATCAAATATCAATATCTATATTTATAATTCTCTATCATAATGTTAATGTAATCAGATATAACAATAATCTTAATTTTAATTTTAAATTATGATAATAATAAGATTTATGATAGAGATCGTTTGAGTGTGTAAGTCGAAATTCTGTCCGTGTAACGCTACGCTATTTTTAATCATTGTAAGTTATGTTCAACCTTTTTACATTAATGTCTATTAGCTAAGTTGTTATTATGCTTATTTGAGCCGAAGTAATCGTGATGTTGGGCTAAAATATTAAGAAGGAGTTATTGAACTTTGGACCATAATTAAGGTTTGGGCAAAAGACCGACACTTGTGGAAATTGAACTATTGACTATTAATAGATGGGGGGTATTGTCTAATTGAGTGACAACTCATTGGAGTCTGTCGAACCTATCTTCAAATTAATTAACCTAATAATTAATAATGATTATGGTTGTCCTATTTAGTGATGTTCATATGGAATCTGTTATAATCATTTAATTAATCAATTGGGTTGGGTAATTGATTATTCATTCTGATCAAGTGGATGAATTAATATTCATAAACTAATTAAAACAGGGGTGGATTACATACAGTGATAACTGGTGTAATTGTTGACAGAAGTGATAACTGCGTCACAGTTTAAATCCTTAATCAGTTGGAATATTTGACTTCGGGTATAGGGTAATTTGACGAGGATACTCGCACTTTATATTTATGACCGATGGACTATTATGGACAAAAACCAGATAGACGTATCAAATAAACCAGGACAAAGGACAATTAACCCATGGTAATAAATTAAAATCAACACGTCAAACATCATGATTACGGAAGTTTAAATAAGCATAATTCTTTTATTGTATTTCTCATCGTATCTTTATTTACTGTCATTTTATTACTCGCAATTTTATTTACTGTCATTTTATTTATTGTCATTATTTTACGCACTTTAATTATCGTCATTTATCTTTGCGCTTAAAATATAGAATTGACAAACCGGTCATTAAACGGTAAAACCCCCCTTTTATAATAATATTACTACTTATATAATTATATATATTTTGTATAAATATAGTTGTTAAAAATATAGTAAGTATCACCAGCTCCCTGTGGAACGAACCGGACTTACTAAAAACTACACTACTCTACGATTAGGTACACTGCCTATAGTGTTGTAGCAAGGTTTAGGTATATCCCATCCGTAAATTAATAAAACTTGTGTCATATTTTGTAGTAAAAATAATACTATTTCGTACCCTCACGCTACATCATCAAGGTGATAGACGTTATCTGTGCAAGTATATCTGTTGACGTAGACATGTTGCGAGATTTCAAAATATTGATTGCTGATTCCCAGTAATTGTCATGACAATTCTTGTTACAAGATGCGGATGAGTAAATGATGGGGTTTCGATAAATATAGTGATTTATCGAAGAGATTTAAGCCAAGGAGCAACGTGGTTGCTGGTACGTTTGCTGGTAATATGGTGGAATATAAAAGGTTCCCCGGTAACAATAAAAGAGCACGTATATATATCAAGGTTATAATAAGGTTGTTTCGAAATTGTCTTGTTGGAGCTGTGACAAAATTGGCTAATTTGGAAAGGGATTGTACGGCTATTTTCGGTAGTAACAATGCCAAATGAGCTAGTACAGCTACGTGTTAAACGTTTACTCAGTTTCCGAGAGTTTTTCGGGTGCATAACTATATGCATCAATCTTTTCTTCCGTAGATAAAGTGCGGTTGGTTCATCCTCTCGATTGAGGTGTTTTCAAGAATCATGAAAGGTTTGAACGCAGATTGTAATCGTCAAGATACAAATGAGGTTTAAGATGAAATCAAATGGAAAACTTGAAGAATTGTTTAGTTTCATATGTTATAATCAATATTTTAATTCATTTTAATTGTCCAATGTTGGTAGTCCTCGGTTGATAGTCCACAGTTAACAATTTAATAATTCATATATAGTTTAATATATAATATTCGAATTAATTAATACGTGTCGTGACCCGTGTACATGTCTCAGACTCGATCACAACTCAAAGTATATATATTATTGTAGAATCAACCTCAACCATGTATAGCGAACTCGAGCATTACAACATATAGAGTGTCGATGGTTATTCCAAATAATATATATAGATGCGTCGATATGATATGTCAAAACCTTGTATACATGTCCCGATATTTAAAGTGCGTAAAATAAATAACAGAAATTAAATGACGATAAATAAAATTGCGAGAATATAAATTGCGATAAATAAATGTAATCAGTTAGCTAGGAACAGTTAGCGTGGATTCTTAACAAAATTTTTCTCATAGTTAATTTGTTTGTTTCTAACAAATTTTATTTTGTCTAATGTTTTCTTCATTATGCCACTTGTTAAATTCTGATAAGTCAAAATCCAAATATGAAATTGAATGAAAATGGTTATTCTGTGGTGAACGGATACGTATATCTGTGGATATGAGTAGGATAGTAAATGATTGTTGAGTCAGATTCGAAGAATGTACAGTGTAACTTATTAATGTGAAATCTAAATATTCCTCGAGTATTAACTACCCGTTAAAATATTTTCGCCATTAATAGTTTGTACAAAAGAACTTTTAATTACAATCTTTATGAAAATACATATACATATATATTTTCTTCAGATGTAATCATGGATTTAATGAGTTAATATGATATTAATCTCATTTGCTTTTCGGTTTGGGCTATAATAAGTAATCTCTAAAACTTTTAGAAACCACATATTCTTCACAGAATATTTCTTCAATGAAGTTATGGATCAATACTTCATCGTTCATTGTTGTTGGTATTCCTTGGTATCTATGGTTTGTATGATGTTGATGCTCGAGTTACAGATTGTGATGTTGAGGTGTGGGATGCGGATGTTGCTGTGATGGTACTGTTGGTGTTGTTGATGGTGTTGTTGAAGCTGGTAAGTTTTGCACCATATTCTCCAAATTTATTACTCGAGCGCGAAGCTCGTTGACTTCTTCTATTACACCGGGGTGATTGTCGGTTCGGACGAGCGGATAAATAAAATCTAGAATTTGATGTAGTATATAATCATGATGAGATACTCTGGAAATGAGAGAAAAAATGGTGTTTCGGACAGGTTCGTCGGTAAGTGCTTCAGGTTCTTCGTCAAGAGGGCAATGTGGTGGATGGAAGGGATCACCTTCTTCTTGCCTCCAGTGATTAAGTAGGCTACGAACCCATCCCCAATTCATCCAGAATAGATGATGACTTATTAGTTGATCCATTCCGGTCACAATGCTTTCGGAGCTCGAGTGAAACTCCATATCGGAATTCGAGGGACTTGAACTAATGGAGAGTTCCATTTCGTACAATTGAATAAAGGATTTTTCAATATAAAATGATTTCCGACTATCGGTTAATATTCTAATTACATAGAATATCTATGTATATAGAGTAAAAGATTTCATAGATTACGAAGGAATTTACGAAATATGTTAGGCAAAGATTACAGTAACAGATACGCTACGATATGAATTAGCAGATACGCTAAGATATGAATTTTGTCTATACACTATTCATGCAATCAATGCAGTAAGATGTGTCTAGACTAAGAATGATAATCAGGTAATTTCCTAAAGATGATAAGCAGATGATTTCCGGTTAGAAATGATAAGCAAAACTTTTGACATGCAGATATGGTCGAAGTTCAGACTCACTAATGCATCCTAACAACTATCAGTTAGACACACTAATGCAAGACCTGGTTCGCTAAGACCACCGCTCTGATACCACCTTTCATATAGTTAGGGACACCACACGTCCCACCCAGTGCCTTCCCAGCTAACCGCCTGGTGACCACTGAGTGTACCTCAGACACTGATTTTACGGCCCTGCCTATCGGCAAAACCAGCCATATTCGGACCGCGAGGAGTAAGAGCCAATGCTTCATCACAGGTAACACTGTGAGAACCCCCTATACATTTAAGCCGACGACACAGCTTAAACCATCTCTGATACCACCTATAACGACCCGTCCTAATCCATCTGGACGAATACATTAAATTTGGTTACATCGCAAGGTACTTGACCTCTATATGATACATTTTACAAACATTGAATTCGTTTTTAAAAGACAAACTTTCATTACATCGAAAGTTGACGGCATGCATACAATTTCATAAAATATCCAACTATAATTGTCTTAATAATAATCTTAATGAACTCAACAACTCGAATGCAACGTCTTTTGAAATATGTCATGAATGACTCCAAGTAATATCTCTAAAATGAGCAAATGCACAACGGAAGATTTCTTTCAAACCTGAGAATAAACATGCTTTCAAGTGTCAACCAAAAGGTTGTTGAGTTCATTAGTTTATCATAATCAATCATTTTCATAATTTTAATAGACCACAAGATTTTCATTATTCAATAATCATACACTCGCAAGTGTTTAAAAATCATTCATATGAATTGAACACCTGGTAACCGACATTAACATAATGCATATTGAATATCTCCAAAACAGAAATCCATCTGTATAATATAAACTCGAAGTACTAAAGCATACCATTTTCCAGTATGGGGGGAGTTAGTGCCCGTAGATCTACCTTTAGGATTCACGTCAATTAGGGTGTCTGTTCCCTAATTCTTAGGCTACCAAGCTAAAAGGGGTGATATTCGATTCGATAATCCAACCATAAAATGTAATTTTTGAGTACTTGTGTCTATTTCGTCAAACATTTATAAAACAGCGCATGTATTCTCAGTCCCAAAAATATATATTGCAAAAGCATTTAAAAAGATAGCAAATGAAACTCGCAATACTGTATTTTGTAGTAAAAATACATATGACGACATTGAACAATGCAAGGTTGGCCTCAGATTCACGAACCTATATCATTTGTATATTTATTAATATACATAGTTGTAATCGAACAAATATATATAAATTTTATTAGTTATATCTTTTTTATATTAATAATATATAATATATATACGTAATTTATGTAATTGTAGTTATATAAAATTTATACTAAATTTCATTTAAAATCATATATTTATATTATATCTTAGATTATGTGTTATATATGTTTATTTTATATATATATATATATATACATATATATATATACATATATATACATATATATACATATATATACATATATATATATACATATATATACATATATATACATATATATATATACATATATATACATATATATACATATATATACATATATATATATATATATATATATATATATATACATATATATACATATATATACATATATATATATATATATATATATATCTTAAATAATTATTATAGTTATATTAGAATCTATATATATTTAGCATTATATTAAAAATACATAATGTAGTATTTATATAATGTTAATATGTTTTTCATATAGTTTTGTGGAATCTCAAAATAATTATAGTGTATATAATAAGTGTGTTTTTTTTATGTACAAAATATTTATTTATTAAAAATGATAGTTTTGATTTTAATATTTTTCTAGTGATAATAATAATAACTTTGTTAATAATGATAATATTAATAATAATAAGGATATTGTTAATAATGATACTTTTGATTAATACTAATAATAATAATACTAATGGTTACAAAAGTGATACTAATACTAATTCTGACAATGATATCTTGTATTATTTTCATAATAATAATAATAATCCTAATCATAATCATAATAAAAATAATATTACAACTATTAGTGATAATAATAATAATTTTCATACTTGTATTTATAATCATAATAAATGAGAATTTTATCATAATACTTATATTAGTGATAATAATGTTAATAACTATAATATTAATACTAATAACAATAACAATAATACTAATAATAATAATAATAATAATAATAATAATAATAATAATAATAATAATAATAATAATAATAATAATAATAATAATGATAATAATGATAATAATATTAGTAATAACGATAATAATAATAATAATCCTACTTGTAATTATAATTATGATAATAATTATAAAAGGGTAACTACTACTTTTATTTGTAAAAATATTAAAACTAATAACTAATATAGTAGTAATAATATCAATAACTAATAATAACAATAATATTAACAATAATAATAACTAAAAATGATAATAATAATAATAATAATGAAAATAGACTACCTCATAAAGTTTTTTAAAAAAAACAGCCCTTGCAGGGGCTCGAACCCGCGACCTCTCACTGCCCGACACTAACACTTAACCATTCCTCTGTTATAATATTTCTGAATTTATTCACCTATGAAAATATATAACCCGTTGTTCACTGTACTCATCTTCTTCCTTTTCCATTCGATCAGTCGATCAGAAATCAAACCCATGCTCTTCACGAATTGCATTTTTAGTTTTAGAATTCGAAATTATTACAGAACGATTCCTACTTGTGATTTTTAAATTAACAGAAAAAATTAAACAAAACAGATATGTCTGTTATGCGAAAGAAAATAAAATAACTCAAACTTGATTTTTAAATTCAATTGTTTTGAGACCCTGCTATCTTCATGAAATATTTTCTAAATGATCAATAGGATACACTAGCATCATCAATTGAACCTAAAACATCCTAAAGTTTTTGAATTGGATCAATTAAAATTTGGTTGACTTTTTATTCATCTACTTTGACTTCGAAATTTACAATCAATTGAAAGAGTTTGAGTACGAGATTTTGCAGATAGTTCAACGATAAGTATCCTAACACATCTGCATTTTTGGATTTTGAAAATTGAGTTGAATTTAAAATATTGCATAAAAGTTGTAGTGACAGAGTATCGAGCTGCAAGGAACAATTTTTGTTTAATTCCTCAAGGGATTGAAATTAGGAACGGTTATAATTGATAGAGAGGATAGATAATTGAATAAGTTCATAACTATTATTGAAGAATTCGATTGTATTATATCGATTGAAGTATCGACGTTAACACAGGCAGACTAAAACAAGAACAACAAAAAAATTAATAAAGAAAATAAAGCTGAGTGTGATGGCTAACTAAATTCATTTCCAAATATCTGATTTGTACGAAGGAATCAATCTTCTACAACTAAAAACGATATGAACTGATTTACGTTTGTTATCAGTATTTATATATCTATGTATCTGTACCAATATATGTATTTATCTATATATCCATAACTGAAATTTGTAAATATATACGTATTTCTGTATATTTGCTTATATGAATATTTATATATCTACTTATTTCTGGATTTTACATATTAAGGAAAATATAATATTATACAAACATTAATAATAAATTTTAATAACAAAATTAGTAATATTAATAATAATAGAATTTAATAATAATAATAATATTAATATTATCAGATAATACTAAAAATGATATTGATAATATTATTAATGATAAATATAATAATTTGTATTATTTTCTCATAGCTATAATAATAATGATAATAATAAATATTTATAATAATTATAATAATTCTTAATGAAAATGGTAATATCAATATTTAATAATATTACTAATATTAATCATATAACTAAAATCATAACTTTACTACTAGTTATAATAGTAATGATATTAACAAATTAAATGTAACAATTTCAGTGTTAAAATTTTAATAATATTTATAATACCTAATAATAATAATAAGTAAAGTGATGAAATAATGATAATGATATTGTTAAACAAAAATGATAAAACTTTTAACACATTATATGTATCAAATTGCATATCTGTCTATTATATATAGTAATATTAATAACACTAATATTAATACTAATAATGAGAGTAATACTAATAATATTGATATATCAATTTATCAAATCTCATATTTGTATATTATGTATTAAATTAATAATATTAATAATACTGATCTTAATATTAATAATGAAAGTAATATTCGTTAATATAATAATTATATTTTAATCTGTAATTACATTTAATATATTAACATTACATATTATTGTTTATATACTATTCATATAACATATTCGAACATTTAATACATTACATAGTATATTAATTGCGTACAAAAATCATATATATATATATATATATATATATATATATATATATATATATATATATATATATATTTACATAGATTCATTTTAATAACAGCTTAATTATTTTGTATTATATGTACATTTATATATATATATATATATATATATATATATATATATATATATATATATATATATATATGGGCAGGATCAATGGGGAAGTAATCAATCGGGGGGAAGCAAATTTTTTTTTTTCGTTTTTTTTGAAATTTTTTTTTTCCGGCATCAAGATCACACGAAAATATGAACATTTAGAAGAGACACTTCGTGATGAATGTTATTATTTAGGCGGGAAAACGATCGACAAAAATAACATTCAAGATAATATTGTTCGTGAAGAATATGAACGTTTTTTTTTTCATGTTTTGTGAAGTAAAATTTAGCCCGATTTAGAGTTTAGGGTTTATGGTTTGGTGTTTTGGGTTTATTCCATAAACCCAAAACACCAAACCCTAAACCCTAAACCCTAAACCCTAAACTCTAAACCGTTCGTGTTAAAAACTCAATCTAAATCCTAAATCTAAACCCTAAATCTAAACCCTAAACCCTAAATTTCTAAACCCTAATATCTAAACCCTAATATCTAAACCCCAATAGCTAAAATCTCAAAATACGCTCGAAAAACACGATAATTGTTATATATTACTTCTTCGAGCGTTTTTCCGCCAAAATAAAAACATTTATCACAAAGTGTCTCTACTAAATGTTCATATTTTCTTCTCATCTATAATGTTCGTGAACAAAGTTTTTTCAAAAAACGAAAAAAAAAAAAAGTTTTTGCTTCCCCCGCTTACCCCCGAATGATTACTTCCCTCTTGATCCTGCCACTATATATATATATATATATATATATATATATATATATATATATATATATATATATATTATCTACACACCATTGTTCGTGAATCGTCGGGAATGGTCAAAGGTTAATTGCATTAATGTAAACAGTTTCAAATATTTTTAGACTCGACATCATAGACTTTGCTTATCGTGTCGAAATCATATAAAGATCAAGTTTGAATTTGATCGGAAATTTCCGGGTCGCCACGTAGCATTGTCCTAATTATAATTCTTCATCTATATATTCTTAAGTACAGTACAGATACTACATTTAAGAGTGAAGATGCCGATATCGCATCACAAAGGGATAATCATGATACCTTTTTACTCATGTATAATCTCCACAGTTCATGTATATTATATATTAACCAATATAGCATCTCCATTACATCTTCATTAGATTTACCTTGTTTCAATGTTTAAAGTTCAAAAGACGATCACCATTAAAATTCGGTACCAAACGGATAAATACCGAAAAAAACCCGGTACGGTATTCAGTTTTAAGTATTTCAAAATTTCGGTTTTGGTTTCTGACCACCGGTACAGTTCGGTACCGGTACCGATCCCTAGATCATCAAGTGTGGTTATGACTTGAAAATAAATGTATTAGTCACTGATCATCCATGTACCATTATTATTATAAGTAAGATTTCACAACAAAACATTTAGGTAAATAATACCAAATTGTTGTTTACTAGTAATCACTAGATTGTAGTTATCAAAGAACAATGCAAATGCCCATAGGATAAGACAATCTAAACACTCTTTTAAGGGTATGTGGGTAAGGTTCCCTTCTTATTGGGCAGGTAAGTAAGCCCAGTGCCTCCTGAATAACACTCGGGCAAAAGAGGTACAACAAAAGTTCAAACAATCTCCAAAACTGTGACCATTTCTTTTTAAATAGCACGAACAGGTGGTAACCAGAAGGCTTATTTTAACTCTGGTTGGCAAAATTGATTCCCTTCGCGATAGATGACTTCAGCTCGGGCAAAAGGATTTCCAAACCTTGTTTCTCATAGTCGTTGAGTGAGCCGAGTCCTAGGACCTCCTCTACACCGTTCTTGCCTAGTCTCACCTGTACAAGAAAGCAATGATGATTCAAGGTTCTTGATAAAAGACGACATTCAAAGCTTAGCAACAGAAATAGAAGAAAACTTAGTGAAGGGATCAAGTCAAAATTCAATCCAAACAAATAAGTGTGACAACGAGAGTACCTTTGATGCAAAGAATGGTAGTTCAGTTACATTTGATTGTACAAATGAGCATTCCACAACATCTGGGACCCCGTTAAGTCCTTTCAGACAAGCATCGGCAAATATTGCTCCCGCGTAACTGCATAAACAAACATGAAATTAACACTCAATAAATAGTCGACTGTACATTGTAAAACTTCTACAATACACATCAGCTTGCAACTCACTCTTGACTAGGCTATAATCATGTTTCACCAACAGATTGTGCTCCACATAAAAAAGGTTTCTATCGTAACAATTAACAACACAAGCAATTAATAGAAATGGGAAAATTGTTAGGACTTACGCCATAGATAGTGTAGCGGACCCTTTTCCAGCCTTCGCCTCCACAACCTCCGTTCCACCATCTTGAGTACGTTTTGTTAAAGCAACTATCTCATCTTGTGATAAATTGTTTGCTTGTGGTGTAGCCTTCATTTACAACTTAATCATCAGTATCATGCACCACCATTTTACTAATACAAAACTTCTATACAGCCATATATGTAATACACAAAACCAGTTAATACCTGAGAAAACAATGGTAGAATGGTAACACCAGCATGGCCACCAACAACAGGCACATTGACACCTGTAACATAAGGATACCAAATAACATTAAACAAAATGTGTGGAAAAACAATGTCCGCCTTTCTGTTTATACTAGAACAAGGATGAATGTACCGTACCAGCAACTGGAACCTTTGCTTTTCCAGCATAGAAAGTTTTGGCCCTGACAACATCAAGTGTGGTCACACCAAACAGCCTTCTCTCATCATATGTACCTGCTTTCTTGAAGACCTCAGCGGCGATGGGTACAGTGGAGTTGACAGGGTTACTGATCATATTAACCAATGCCTGACAATAACAATTACAACATGATCCCTTAATCAAAATTGTCATACATGGGAAAAAAAAATATTATAACAAGATTTGTACAAAAAGCACAACTAAGGTAGGTGAATACTTACATGAGGGCAGTACTTGGCGATAGCTGTGCACAGACCCTTAACAATACCAGCATTGATGTTGAAAAGATCATCACGGGTCATACCTGGCTTCCTTGGTACACCAGCTGGAATGATGACAACATCAGCTCCTTCTAATGCCTTCCCCAAATTTTCATCACCCATGTATCCGACCACCTATGTAACAAATTAAAGATGTATATTTAAATATTTCATATGTCCACAAATAAAACTTAATTTTGACATAGATTAGACTCAAGTCAGTGAAGCACAGCCTGTAAGAGCATGTGCCACTAAACGGAATAATAAGTGAGGCTGTAAATGATAACTAACTATAATCTTCCAGCTTTGTGAATTCTTGCAACGATATGTGCAGAAAATCAATAAGTCCAGAAGTATATGTATATACAGGTATTTGTATAATCAGATCACATCACATAACTGATAACTCGACTCAACACATTTCTCTTTTGATTACTCATATCACATTTAGGAGTCCATCTGATCAATTTTCAGAAGGTAATCTTCAGTGAGCTCTTAAATTGTTTAATCTTTCACTAACCATTAATGAAATAATGATTTACTACTGGTCCTGGTAATTAAATTATGCTCACATCATAAAGCACACTTACATTTACACACATACACCAGTAAACATAAACATCGTTAATACCAATGGCTAAATATATAGTATAATTTTAATTATATAAAAAGAAAAGTTTATTTTCGAACAACACCTAATACGAATTGTAAATCATGCGAGTAAAAACCAATTAACCGTTGAAAACAATATACAATTGAAAACCAATTGTTAAATCGTGTATATAGAAACAGGAGTAAAATTGAGATCTAAATCTAATCATTTTCTAAGATTTAAAAACAATATAAGTAAAATATGAACAACATCAACAGAATTAACAGTTGAAAACTACTGTAATACATAGATACAGAATTCAATTATCATTTTACAAACGTGTGGTGGAGAATACAAGATGGAGTATGAGAATAGGTTAGTGATAAACCTCAGATCTGGTGTTGATGTGGCTGACGTCAGCAGCAACACCTGGAGTACCGGCGATATCGTATAGAGATAAACTAGATACAAGAGGATTTAATTTCATGAGAAGTGAAAGCGGTTGTCCGATACCGCCGGCGGCACCTAAGACCACGACCTTACGTTCCGGAGCAGATTCCGATGAGTAACTCCGGCGGAGTAAAGTTGAGGATGATGATTTCTGAAGTGAAGATTGGATCGATTTCAACATAGCTGTCCTCATTGTTGTTCTAGAGAGAGAAAGTAGAGAGAGATTAAAGGGTTTTACAACGATACTATCAACGAGAAATGAACACCACAGTGTTGAAATTTAAGAGGAAAAATAAATTAAAATAGTTTGGGATTATGATACTAATGGTCCCTCATTTATTCAGTTATCTTCATTTTCTTCTTCACTGTATTCACGGTTATTAAACTCGAGGTGATTTGTAATTTTGCTAATAAATCACAATTAATTAACAACAAACATTTGATGATGTGCTCATATGTGATCACTTATTTAGTAAATATGTTCAACGTAGTTGTGCGCTTTGATCTTAGGTTTATTCGTCAAGTCATAGATATGCATTGTAGTGTACAATAAGTTTATTTTTGACATGATCGGTTTAGTACAAGCTATATAAGTTTGGAGAGTAATTCATAACCAATGTTGGTGATTTAACGTCTATAATATCTTAACCAGATGTCTCACATTATAATCTTATTAGTCGCGCATCTCGTGGATGACCATTCACTAATAAAAGGATCGTTAACATGTAATGAAATAATTATATAAAACCGTGTACATTTGAGTAATAATATTCGTCTTTCTTGAATAACATAGATAGGAAAAACTTTTTTCGTTAATATAAGTTGAGCATAATGATATTTGCACTTGAAATGTAGCTATTAAAATGTGTTTAACTAGTGATTAATTCAAGTCAAATAATAAGCTTGGCAAGACAAAAGTTAGTATAGGCTTCGATGTGAGTAATCAATTGCTCGTACGGAATTGAAAGCGTCCAAGTGATGGAGGTATATAAGTTTGGAGTTTAGCGTTTACTCCAATTTGTGAGAACTGTTGGTGTGTGAACGGGTGATTGAATGATTTTCTAAAAGTTGTTATGTGAGAGTGTGTTTAAAGTTTGTGATACGATACGACGTCGTCTTGTTTGAGGTTTCGTTTTTCGCTGACGTCCGGTAGTGAATTATTGGAGTGATTCATCATTGGAAGAATAAAGAACCCTCAACCCCTAGACCCTACTGAAGTCTTTTTTTTTTTTTTTTTTTGGGAGAATGAGTGTGGAAGTTATTTTCTTTGAAGGGTTTAATGTGTAAATGTTTTAAAGTGAAGGGTTACAACTAACCTTATATTTTATGTTTATTTTCTAACAAGTGCAAGAGATAAAACAGGGTCTACTTTGGGTCCGGGTATCGACCCGAGGATTTTAGAAGTGCAATTGCGATTAAAAAGAACACCTTGTAATTCCCCCTATCCACAGGCATATCACCATTCACCATCGGCCATCGCCTGGTTCTTCATAGATTCAACCACTTGATTCCTCTAAATATCTAACGTTTCATTAAAATCATATTATCTGTATTGGTAACTAGATTTGAATGTTTAATTATAAACCATAAAAATCTTTCATTTCGATGTATGACCTCCAACTGTTCGACCATTTGCCGCAGAGATGCTTTTCTCTCATTTGTAAGCTCTAAGTTACTTCCTCAGTTGCTCCTGAAATACTATTGTTTGGTTCTGTATCTATATAGGTTTGACAAAAGTTTTTCTTTAGTTATATGCTTCTATGTTTACTGCTTTGTTGGTTGGTTGTTTTGTATCAAAATGTAAATGGAGCCCATCAAATTTTCTTGTATTAGAGATTATTATTATTTGAGTTTACTGTTTAAATGTAGTTTTAAAGCCACTTTTCTAGCACTAGCACTGCAATTTAGGGTATTTTTAAAAGCAGGCTATTAAAAAATGGATGATGTTGCTCCGATTAGTATAAAATCTTTAAAAACAAATAAAAGAAAGGTCATATGCAGTGACAGAACCAGGAATTTTGTTGGTTGGTTGGTTGGTTTGTATCAAAAGCTTAACAACTTTTTTTTGGCCAAAATATGGAGGCTTTTGGGCAAAATACGGAGGTTTTTGGGCAAAATATGGAGGCTTTTGGGAAAAATATGGAGACTTTTGGGCAAAATATGGAGGCTTTGGGGGCAAAATATGGAGATTTTTGAGCAAAAAAAAATCCACTAGGGCAAAATGAAAAAATTCAAAATTTTTGCATTAGAAGTTACAAATCTACTGGGGGCGGTTGCCGCCCCCTGCCCCTTAGTAGTTTCACCAGTGGTCATATAGTATTACATTTACGAAGGTTATTTATACTGTTCCTGATAAAATCTTTCTTCAGGAATCTATCTGTTACTTGCACAAACAACAGTGTGATCTCAAATATCCTTCCTTCAAAAAATGTGGAATGTTATCAACTTTGCCTGAAAACAGCACCTTCGGATGATATTCGTTTGTCTCATGGATTGGTATTTGTTAGATCGTATAGAGGACTTCAGTTATGTAGAGCGTTTCACTGGGGCACTCATTCAGATGAAGAATCAAACTTATTGGAATTAAGGCGTCAGATAAATTCCAGTTACCTTGATAGTGAACCTTTTGTTGATGAGGTCAATTTGAATAATTTTGTTGTTGAAAGAAGATCAGATAAGGATAAAAACGAAATGCAAAGACGGCAGAAGATTGGATTAGCAAACAAGGGGAGAATTCCATGGAATAAAGGCAAGAAGCACACTGCAGGTACGTTATGTTATCTCATTTTGGTGTGTTATTTATTTGGTAAAAATGTTTTTTTTTAGGGTTTAAATTGATTTAAGGTGTCATCTTGCAGAGACTCGCGAGTTGATCAGTCAAAGAACTAAAGAAGCTTTAAGTGACCCCAAGGTGTGAACTCATGTAAGGGCTGTCAGTTAAAATAACTCATTTACGCCTTTCTAGAAACAAATATCTCATTTACTCACAATATGTAAATATATAAATAATAGTACGCGCCACGGGCACCAGTGCATGTGCTTTTTGTTTAATTTTCTTTGTACATCTGATTGTAGATACACAGTGTGACTGCATAAATACGTTTCGCATATTAGTTTTGTTTTGTATTCTCGTTATCCTAAACTTGCAGATGGTTGTACTTTAATTAGGTAAGAAAGAAGATGTCTGAATGCCCTCGCACTCTTAGGTATGAATGTATGATTATAATTCTTTGTTATGAATTTGCTGATTATATGTTATATGGTAGTGTATCACATATATACTTGAACATATATTTTATGAGCAGTGACCAAACAAAGGCCAAAATATGCTTAACAATTACACGACAATGGAAAGAACGCCAGAAATTGAAAAGGTCAAAAGAAATATTCATTTCAGAATGGGCTGAAAGTATTGCAGAAGCTGCTAAAAAAGGTGGCCATGGACAGCAAAAATTAGAGTGGGACAGCTATGAGAAGATTGAAAAAGAGATTGATTTTCAACGACTTAAGCGATCTGCTGATATTAAAAAAGCAAAAGAAATGGCACAAATACGAGCAGAGAGACGAGCAAAGGCAAAAGCTGAAAAGGTGAAGACTACTTTAAAGAAACGGGTCGCAAAAGTGAAAGTCCTTGCAATGAAGAAGTCTAAAGAAGAAAAAGAGGAATTGGCTGCGGCTGAAGATTTGAAACTGAAAGAGAGATTAACAAAGGTAGAAGCTCATGTAAAATATATGTTTAATTAACATCTCCTTCTCGAAAATATTAGATGCTGGGATAGGCAACAAGTATAGGTGGTAAAACGGCTGAGTTGGGGGTGTTGGGTTTGAATGGGTAAAAATATATAATGCAAGTCAAAACGGGTTGGAACCCACTACCCGTTTTTATGTCATTTTTTAGCTCCACAAGTAGTACATTAATATTTTAATATTTAATTACTATAAAACTATGTTTAAATAAGAACTTCTTTAGTTTCATTTGCAATGTTCAAATCCTCTCTAGGACGAATATTTAGTGGTGCCCATGAATGGGTTGGAAACAGCCAGTGAGTAATCCTGCTGGACTGCGTATATAAGAGTATGGGGTCGAATTACTCGCCCGGTAGCCCGAACAAGGAAAACCTTCTACCTTCGTTTATTCTAAAATTACTTGCTAGTCAATTGTCAATGACACAAAGATCTCGATGATGTATGTATGGGTATACTAGACTACTCGATATTTGATTTTAGACATTGTCTTGATATTCACAAATTTTTACTATGTCTTCAGCTGTCTCTAAGTTGCATTTGTTTGGTGATTGACAGATTCACAGGAAAAAATCTCTAAACAAGCAACTTAGTAGTCGAGATCACAGAGCTTGGGAAAGACTTGACCTCAAGTTTCTAGAAAGAGATATAAGGAAAGAAGACGTGTCGCTTGCAGATCAAATTCGTGACGTTAAGAACAAGAAAGCCGAGGTCATTGTCAGAAGTTCTGACAACTAAACCCCTTAATGATCTATTTCCATAAATTGTAGTTTGGGGCTCTAGTGTATTAGTAGAGTTCTCTGAACTTCTTAGGTGATCATTCATTTTAATTGTGTTCATGTTAAACAATTCTTGTTGGATACAGATTCTTAACTAAATTTGAATCCAGGTAGTAGATTATCAGAATCATGTGTTATGGAACAAAAAGTTCATGTTGCAATTTTCATGGTGTGAAGGCGAATTAAATGCTGTTAGAGAACTATGAACCATTTGTTTTTCCTTATTGCCAAAAAAAAAAAAAAAAAAAAAAAAAAAATTGTTTTCCTTAAACAGTCGAACGTGTATGTCTTGTGTATCAATTTGCAATATGAAATTTGAGTGTGGGTTGATACTTGCTTTTCTTTCTCTTTGGTTGTCTTTCAGTATTCACCTGGAAACTCTCTAAAGGTTTCGTCCTTAAGCTTAACTAAGATCAACTTCAATGGTAGGTTATTTTCAAGGTTCATGTGAATTTGTGTATAAGAGCTTAACTAACTTCGATACTTGCAAAGCATGCTTTATGAGCTTGATAATTGAAAATCTCCAATTTGATTATAGAAAAACTGTAATGTGTATTATTTTTATTCTAATACATATGTATTAGAGTATAATTATAACTTCTATAGTGAAAAGCAATTATAATAATAGTATGTATTATTAGTATATAACTTCTATAGTGAAAAGAAATTGAGTATTATTAGAAGAGTAAAAGGTTAAAATAGGTGTGTGAGGATCAAAAAAGGGTGTGTTAGAATCATCCCCATATGATATATGTACTACTAATACTTTTGGTTCATATGAAGCAAAACCAAAACCCTGTAGCACTATTCATCAATAGTAATCAGGGTTATTTTCATCATTTCACTTCTTCTTTTTTTTTTCGTCTCCAACGATAAAAGAAGCAACTCTCATAAAAGAAAACACTTCAATGTTACCAAAAGATTTCCAAAAAAATTCTTTTTTACAAAAAAAATCAACTAACCTTTTTTTTTTCTTCCCTTTTCTTCCTCAACGATAAAGGAGTCAACTTTCATAAAAGGAACAACCCTTCAATGTTATCAAAAGATGTCGAAAAACATTCTTTTTTACAAAATAGATCAACTAACAAAAAAAAAAACGCGAAAAGAAGCAACTTTTACAAAATGAACAACCCTTCAATGTTAGATGTCGAAAAAAATCTTTTTTACAAAATACATCAAGATTTTTTTTTTTTTAACTCGCATTCAAAACGGAGCCCCGGCGCAAAGCGAGGGCTCCACAACTAGTTGAATACAAATGCTAGACAAAAACATTGTGGCATGTTGATGTAAGACATGGGGCATAATCTCACATGAACATAAAATTTGTTGAGATAGAAACAGATTCACAAAACCATAATCTTAAACTAGACAAGAAATCAATAGGTCCTACATAATACTCCGTAATTAATATATAAGAGCATCCAATTATTATACGATCACTAATAGTTCTGAGAATAGTTCGGTGGAGGCATGTCTCTTCCAGGCAAGTCCTGACTCTGGTAAGGGTTCCCACCACCTACGTTTGGTGGTGCATAACTGTTCGGCCCTGGTCCAGATTGATAAGGTGCACCTCCAGTGTTTGGTCCATACCTCGGCTGTTGCTGCTGCTGATAATTAGAAGCATTATTCTGCTGCTGGTAACTCGGAGCATTATTCTGTTGCTGGTGACTCGGAGCATAATTTTGCTGCTGGTAATTCGGAGCATTATTCGGCATCCCCCCACCCATGTTGTTTGGTGTCATCCCAGCGCCCATATTTGGTGAGCCTCCATTATAATTTGCATGCGGACCACCCCAGTTAGGCTGACCACCACCAGCATTGGGTGGCCCACCCATGCCACCACCTTGCTGCATTCCACCCATGTTCCCAGACGGTGGTGGTGCACCACCAGCGCTGGGTGGTCCAACCATGTTTCCAGAAGGTGGTGCACCTCCAGCATTGGGTGGTCCACCCATGCTATTTGGATTGCCTCCCATGGGACCTGGTGGTAGTTGACGGTTGTTCTGCACGTTTTCTCTTTGCCTTTCAAAGTTTCTTGATCTATCAAAGTTGCGAGGCCTATCGTTTCTCCTATTCCTCTCGTTTGCTCGAGCATTATTTCTTATCCACTCCTCGTGGTACTTAGGATCATAAGGAACAGCCTTCCCATCAATAAACGGTTCCCCTGTCACATGAAACACATAAACAATGAGCTTTTATTTGTAGTATACTAATCAATCACAATCCATGAAGATAAGAAGCAACATACAATCACTACTATTCATTGAATTGAATACAGAACAAAATAATTAAAAGATTGTTACTTTACACTTCATACACAACCTCACAAAAAATAGCTAACCAAACAATAAACAGTATGTGGTACCTCCATAGTCTTTGTTCCCTACGTCCAGATACGAATCAGGTAGCACCCAACGAACACCAGGTATCTCTAACAAAAAGCAATAAACAAAAACAAGATATGGTGATCTAAATTTCAAGCAACCAAAAGTGAGAAAAAAAACATCTAGCTAATTACCTTTTAGCCTGTAGGAGTCTTCTTCAGACACTAGTGCGCCAAAAGCGTAATAACATCTAGTCGACACCGAATAAATTTTCATCCTTGCTTCATCATAACTAAAAACCAAAACAACAATCAATCCCATCCTAGAGTAACCTCACTACAATTTACAACAAACTATGAAAACAACTTTTCAAATAGTAAAATGATAAAAAAAAAAAAAAAAAAAAAAAAAAATTAGCAAGCTGATCCTAAAGATACTGCATAAAATTCATCTTTAGACTGTAGCACATATACTATACAACAATTATCACATTCCAAAATTTCAATTTTAGACTGAGTTATATTTCAGGAAGTAAACATCACCTAACACACACATATATAATATATAATATAAATAAAGAATAAAGAATATACACTATGTTATAAAAAAAACAAAGCATAAAAGTACTGAATAAATAAATAATTAAACCCTAAAATAATACCTTCCAACAACTTTAGCTAAAGTATTGATATACGAATCAATGATTTCATCTCTAGTAGGTGCACCTTCAGGTTTATCAACAACAACAAGCCAATGTTCAAAATCACAGCCATCAAGCAGTATCGTTTCCTTAGGTGGACGATTTGACCAGTTAGGGCTCGAGTCGTTTAGCGAAGATGTGGTTTGGCGCGTGGAGAAAGCACGAATCTTGGTGACAACAGGTGACGCGTGACATATAATGGCGGCGGCGGCAGCGAAGAGTGGGCGGAAGCGGATGATTGAGGAAGGTGTAGCGGTAGTTGAGAAGCGCGAAATCAGGGTTTGATTTGCGGTGGAGACGATAGATCTAAAGAGAACACGAGTCGCCATTTTTAGGGGTTTTGGGGGTTTCTTTGGGTCTAAAACCCTAGTTGGTGATCAGATAAGAAGGAAAAGGCGCAGAGTTTTATTTTTACGAGAAAAAATGAGACGGAAATGAATAGTGAAAAAATGTATGGAAAATAAAAAACGGAGCAACACTTGGACCATATATAGCGGTGCAAAGGAACGGGCGTGGGAGGTGAGCTGGCTGAAATCCGCCGCCCCTCCCCCCACGTATTGAGACGTTGGATGCCACTAATGACGTACGTCCCGCCATGGAAGACGCATGGCGTATCTCCTACCTGGACGCTTGGCTGCTCTAGCTTTTAACTTGGCTAACAATTGTTACTACGCTACGGTAGCGTACCGGTGATGACGCTGTTGACTTGGTCTACTCAGTTGTTCGCCCTTCCGATAAATTATGAGAACGTGGAGCAGGTAGTGGGCATGATTAGAGGATTTCAGGAGTGGTAATCGTGGGTTAGTGGAGTGATGGTGGTTACCTTGGATAACCGTCATCGTGTGCCTATATATACTAGCCATAATCAATCATTTGGAAGGTAATCAACACACACTTACCACACTGATCACTCTCTTAAGCTCACCTTAGAGGCTCGACAAAAGTCAACCACCACAACACCCCTCATACCCATCACGTCAACCGGAGGAACCCCTTCCGAAGGTTAGTTATTTTCCATCACTGCACTCAAGTCGATTTTGGCTTGATCATTTGGCGCCATCCGTGGGACGGTTTTGATCAACGCTTTCACACAAGATGACAGAAGGTTCCAACCCACCACCTACTACCAACGCTGGCAAAGAACCATATGACCCTTTGAAGTCTAACGACGATAGCACATATGAAACTCCAAACGATCCACTCAAAACGCACCAGATTGCAGTTTGACGGCGATGAAGATGAATCTGATCAACGCGACGTGGAGGAGACAGAAACTCCGGAAGGATTCGTTAATCAGCTTAAGCCCATCAACGGTGAGGAAGCCATACGCTTCCTGGCCAAGGGAGGATTTGTCTTGCCCTCGCTCATGACTAAATGAGGCGAGAAGCCAACTGGCATGTCAAAAGCTCCGCACCGCGGCTCTGCACGCTCTGCGTCCGAGACTGGTAAAAGTTCCGGCAAAACCAGGGAGGAGGCACGCAAGGACTTAATTGAGAACTTGATTCTAGCCGCACCGGAATCTATTAGTGCACAAGTCGAACAGCCCAGCGTGGCGGACAACATGCTAAATAACTAGTACGCCATGATGGGAGGAGACAAAGTAAAGCGGCCATTTGAGGTTTCCGCGACGTCAGAAAAGTTTACCCGAGAAATAGCTACTCATCCGCTGCTCACAGTCCTCGCTACCCCCCTCACGTTATGACGGCACCACGAATCCGGAGGACTTTTTGCAACAGTTTGAAAACGCTGTCAAGACACATCATGTAACATCCCGCATTTTTCCGTTAATTCATTTTAACGCCCGTTTTTTTTTTAGATAACATCTTTCTTTATCTAAATTCGTATCTTTCGTTAACTAACGTTCTTAATATTCCGTTATTCGATTATAACATCTCTCGTTTACTCTCGCGTATTTAAATTAATTCGTTTGGTTAATTCACGCACCCGCTTTCAAACTCGAGGGACTAAGGTTGCCAAAGGACCAAAGTGGCAACTAGGTCAAAGGGTCAAACCCTCCTCCCCACCACTCATTCCATTTTTTTTTCTTTTCCATTTTTTCTCTCATTTACTACTTCCATCTTTCACCATTTTCATCTTCAACAAAGATTCATCATCTAAATCCAAATCAAGAAGCTAACATCAAAACAAAACGTACTCTTGGAATCCTCTCTTCATCCTCTACGTTTTGGTACCAATTTCACTACTTGGGGTAAAGTTTCTAAAAACTCTAGATTTCTCAAATTCGTTTTATAGACTTGAAATGGTGTTAGTTAGTGTATATGGCTCGTTTATAACATGAATATGTGATTTGTTTGCTTGTTCTTGATGTTTTGAGTAACTAGCATGAACTTGAAAATGGGTTTGTTTAATCCTTGATTTTGGTTGATTAAATGTTAAAGTTCATGTATTAAACGTGTTACTAGCATCATTAGCTTCGTTTTGGTATGTTGGATGACATGAAAACCTTACATTAACATGATTAGTGATTTTATGATTTTTGGTTAGGGTTTGGTAGCCTCGAATGTGAATTTTGATGCATTAAATGCTTTGCAATGTTGTTTGTAAGTGTTTAGTAGTATTGTATGCGTAATTACCTACGAAACGGCGTATTATATGTGTGTATTAAGTTCCCGAATCATCTTATGCGCTTTATGAACTTGAAATTTTGATAACAAGCTTTAAATGATCATTCGACGGGAATCCGGTTATTGAAAACGATGTTTTTGTTTTATGAAATGTGTTTAGTTGTATTCCTCATTAAATTACCTTTTCAACGATATAAGATACCTGTTTTGGATATTTACGGTTTATAAATTATGATGGTTTGAAGTTTGGCTCGACACTTAGAAAATTCAGCATTTCAGCACCTGGAGGACCAAAGTTACGGCCGTAACCCATGCCATTGCGGCCGTAACCCATGCCATTGCGGCCGTAACCCAGGACATTGCGGGCGTAACATTATGGGCTGTCCAAAATTTCCAATTTTCGTAAAATTTTAACTATGCTACGCAACTCCGATTGACATGAAACTTGGTCAATATGCTTATATATGACTTCTAAGCTTAGAAAAATTGTCCGAGACCCGACCCGAACATGTTGACTTTTTCGTTGACTTTGACCAAAGTTTGACTTTTAGTCAAACTTAACCAAATACTTATGCAATCGTTCTAATCTTCTTTTATACGTAATTCTTGCATGAAACTTGACAACTTGATTCACATGCTATATTAATCGAGTCGTAACGAGCCATAGGACTAATTGAACACATTTTGCCCGACCTCGTGTCGTAACCGATAATTGATACAACTTACTTGTTTAGGTCAAGGCTAAAGCAACTTTCATGCACACGTTTACTTTGTGAAGTACATTTATACTCGTGCACCTGAGGTGAGATCATAGTCTCATCTTTCAACAACTTTTATACTTTTATATCACGGGATGAGAAACATATACAATTTTATACTACATACTTTTATACTTTAAACACAAGTACGGAAACAAACATTCCACAGCGAGTTAGAACAAAAATCCTCAATTCGATTATCATTAGTTACACTTGCAGGGTGTAAGCGAGAACTTATATTATGTGGCCATACGGGTTTGACAAACCCTCATTCGGACGGTTCGCTACCGATGTTGGATGAAATATATTTTCGAGAAATAGTGTATCTTCTAACACTATTATGATAGGGTTCTATAGAAGGAAAGTTAAGTCTTGATAATTGGGTGCTCGCGAATAACAACTTTTGGAATGCAAATGATTTGGATAATCAACTTTAAGGGAATACTAAATCTTGTGGTTCAAAAACAACGTTTACAAACACCTATGATTTCACCAACGTTTTCATTGACAGTTTTCTATATGTTTCTCAGGTTCATACTTGGCTACTTGATACATGCTTCAGCACATTTTGATTACTTGCTTGGAGTCAATCATACATGCATACGCTAGTGATAGCACCTATGGATTCAAACTTAAAGCATACATACTTACGCAATTTATAGCAACCGTGATTTTAAACTAATTATGTCGCAATTTATTTCATTTATACTTTATAAATTTTGTAAACTTAAACTTGTTGTCGATCCGTTTGGCAAACTAAACTTTGTAAGTCTTGTACGTTTCAAATGATTGCGACATAATTTTGGTCAAACGCGTCTCATTTAGGGACTATGACCACGTAACGGGACCTAAGTTAACGGCGTCGTCAATGACAATTTTGTCGGGTCGCTACACAGCATTAGGATAATCCCACGGCGTGCAACATGTTCCCGGGACAGCTCCAATCCGTAGCGAGGGAGTGGTTCGCCAAATTACCTACCTTGAGCATCATTAGCTTTACGGATCTCATAACCAAGTTCGTGCAATGTGACAATCGCTCCAAATCCATTTGGCCGAATACGTCATTCATTGATTTCATTGCGAGGTATTTGACCTCTATATGATACGTTTTATAAACATTGCATTCTTTTGAAAAGGCACACCATAAATGAATATTAAATCAAAGGTTTTCGACATCTGATGATTTCTACATATAAACAATCACCTTATATAATAGTTTACAACAGTACTTCCGTTGACAATGCAGTCTAAATAAGGCACATGGTGATGAATTGGTGAATGCAACGTTTTCTTGAAAAATATGCCATGTAAGACTCCATGCACATAGCTTGTCTATCATATAAGCAAACAGCGGAAGACTTCTAGGGAACCTGAGAATAAACATGCTAATAAGTGTCAACACAAAGGTTGGTGAGTTCATAGTTTTAGTGTTTCGCATAATCTGCATATAAAAGTGGATAACAAGAATTCAGTTGTTTCATCCAGAAACGTTTATCAAAATATTCTACGAAATTGAGCACCCTGGTAACTAAACTTAACGTATATATAATTTGTACCCTTTGTATAATCATCTTAATAATACACGTAAACCAACGTGTACGCTTCTCAAATAGCATACGTCCGTTAAAAGGCTAGTGCTCTAGCTCGGACGGGGATATCAAGCCCTATGGATCCATATACTACTACTCGCGCCCACCAGTTCTTATAACTGGCAGTTAACAGTTACCAAAGCTAAGGGATTTTTGGTTCAAACTCAGTGTAGAATTTAGTATGTACTTGTATCCATTGCGTTTAAAATAAAGTGCATATATTCTCAGCCCAAAAATATATATTGCAAAAGCAATTAAAAAGGGAGCAAATGAAACTCACGCATATAAATCTAGTATTTTCAGTATTTATAAACAGTTGCATGTATTCTCAGCCCAAAAATATATTAAGTAAAAGGGATCATATGAAACTCACCTTAGCAGCACATACAGTTGTTCATCGTAATGTGACCGAAACTCGGTATATCAAAGAATCGTAGATCTCAACCTAGAGAACATATGTTGGTCAATAAATGTGTATCAAGCTAGGTCAGGTCATAGTGTATCACAATCCTAATGCTCGAGATCGACATACAAAAGTTATCCAAAGTCGTTTCAAAAAGTCAATTTTGACAATAGTTTAACAAAATGAGACGTGCCTTATATAAAGATTCATTTACTCGGTTAGCAATATTTAAAAATTCACTTTATCAATCTCGTAAACAAGTTGTTTAAATCTTAATTGTAGATTCAAAAGCAATTTCAATTAACGTCAATCATAATTCAGTTGATCATATCTTTTAATCCGTTCATCGAAACTATTCGGTGTCTAAATGAAAAGTTATCGATTTTTCGCCAGCTTTCCAAAAACATGTATATCATATACCTTTTACCAGTAATATATGGATTTAATTCGTGATTCATTATAAACTGTTTAACGACGAAATTTAGCATACAAGCATTTATAAATATATATACTCGAGTACTAGACATGGATACACTATTAATATATAATAGATAAAATATAAGTACTTACGTATTAATATTGAGATTCAATATTGTAGGAAAGTACGTAGACGTAACGAGATGATAAACACTAGGTTTGATTCATAAATATATCCCCGAACATTACCCATAACCTCCTTGGCAATAACCCATAATTTCCTTAGCTCTATCCCGCTCTTAAAACCATTTTGAAAGTGACACACTCATAACCTCGTCGTAGTATTTTATGTATAATACTAATTAATAATATTAATAATAATAAGATTAATAATAATATTAATCTTAATAATAATAATAATAATAATAATAATAATAATAATAATAATAATAATAATAATAATAATAATAATAATAATAATAATAATAATAATAATAATAATAATAATAATAATATAAATATGGAGTATGATATGTATGTGTGTAAGGCAGAGACCAAAATGCTTGAGCTTTTATAGGTGTGGCCTGATTCTGATGCCCATGCGATTGCATGGGTTTTATGCCTATTTGCCATGCGATCGCATGGCCGTCAGATCCAGCTCACATATTTTTTGTAATTTTGTTTGTCGACATAATTTAATATAATATATATAATATATTTAATTTAAATAATTAATTATATATTATATTAAATTCACATGCATAGTTGACTTGTAATTTTTATTCCGATAAGTCGTACGTCATCACTCGACTTATGTCCCGGTTCCGGTTTTTCGAGTGTCTCTTCGTACGTTGAGAAAACTTGTACATTACGTTTCGCGACTCGTACCTTTGTCAAAATATAGTCTTAAATTATTCCTAAACTATACCACTCAAAGTATATCTTAAACTTTCGAGTATTTTGGTCATTTACTTCTATAAATCATCGTCTCGTTATTTGTTATTATATATATAATAACAGATTGTTTTATGACCAAGTTAATATTATATTTAAATATATATATTCAATATTTAATAAACACGTTTTTAAAATACATAACACAAGTTATTCATATATCTAATTCCAACAGTTAATATTCCTTATTATTGTATGTGTCCAAGTTACGTTATTTAAACAAACACTTTATCATTTGTTCCGAATACCGTTAAAAATGAATGATTTCTCAAATCAACGTGGACCTCTCAATAGAGACCCGTAATGATATCATAATCCTTAAGAGACTCAGTAAATGTCTTTTACTTGAATCGTTTGGCATAATCTTTTAACTCCGTAGTTAAATATATCAATCAGGTAATCAATCAAATAAGATTAATGCACAGTATCATATACCCAACACTTAGTTACGTTTTCAAGTTATAGTATATGTATCTATTTACATATAATTATTCGTGCATCATCGTGAATAAACGAAAGGTAATTAAATAGTTCAAGAATTTTGAGATTCAGTTTAACAGACTTTGCTTATCGTATCGAAATCATATAAGATAAGTTTAAATTTGGTCGAAAATTTTTGGGTCATCACAGTACCTACCCGTTAAAGAAATTTCGTCCCGAAATTTGAGTGAGGTCGTCATGGCTAACAATAAAAATGTTTTCATGACGTATATGAGTTGATAATTAGAGTTTTATCACCGTTGAATAATATGGATAACACAATCCAATTACTCGAAGCGTATGAGGGAAGTTATCGTAAAAGAGTGAAATGAAGAATATAGATTCGTCTTAACTCTTGACATATTAACGATTGATTTTCGTAATTTAAGGAATAGAAAATCTTCATTATCTAAATAAGATTTGATTCTTCGGAATTTAAGGAAATTGGGATTTCCTTTGATTAAATGCGTAATCTGCCTCGATTGCTATGTCTGATATTTTGCTATAAATTAACCTCTTCCATTTCATTTATTTTCACCACTCCTATAATCTTCTTTCTTATTTCATACTTACAAAAGATTTGTGAAAATGCTTCATCCAGTTCTGATTCTTGATATTTTATTGGCTATCATATCATTCATTCTTCTTTTTCATCTGCCACCAGAGGAGGTTATTTTCTTCTACTATTACCTTGGGGTTATATTGTTTTTCATTCTCCTGTGTCTTTATATTGCTATACGCATTGATATACACGGTTTGTAATTTCGGGGTTGTTTTCGGGCTTTATATTTTCCATTATATTTCGGAGCTTCATGCTTTCGTTTTCTCTTCCCGACTTTAAGTCAAGCGAATAATGGTTCAAAATTCGTAGATATGGATTTTGAAATGAACATAATTAATGTTCTAAGAAAGAAACGGTAATGGCACAATATGACTTGTCAAATTACCAGAATACCTCGAAAAAGACCGAATCATCAAGAAAAATATTTTCTTAATATGTTTAGAGGTTAAATAGAATGAAAGAGTTATGTAACATGGTTCATGATGAGGGTATGATCTGTGAACCTTTATCACGTTCCATTAGAAACTCAGCATGACTTACTGTAATATAATCACGTTGATCAAGTGTCATTATATTATATTAACTCATGCTTCAATTTCCAACATTACTTCAAAACATTTATATTTTAAACTTGAAAGTTTCAGAATTTAGAAACTAAAATAGTTTCTTTTATGGTGTAACACATATATCGTAAAGAGAAAATTGATTTTCGATAAGAATGATTATGAAATTATCTCCAGAAATATGGAGGATATTTATAATGAAAGATACGATGATATCTTAGAATTTCTAATATCAGAGGATGATGAAGAATATTGTCCGCAAGGGTTTAGATTCGGAAGCAAGGTATTCGTTAATGGCTTCAACAGATACTGAATCATTTGGATTCTTTGAAGACAGGTTTTGTTCTTGTGATTTATCCACAGCCTCTTTCATACTTTACTCAATCCGTTTTCCAGTTCCAAACTTTCTCTTTTTCTCAGCTTTACCACCATACTATTCTTTATCATCAAACTTTTGACTGTTAAGGTCGTTTACAGTTTTTGCTGCTTCATCAACATTTTTCCAAAATTCGGAGAACTAGTTTAGTAGTTTGGGGTGTTTTTCGAAAACTTCACATTCGAAGTATGTAAGTCCAAGAGGTAGACGTTATATGTACACATATAACTGTTGGCGTAGACGTGCTACAAGATTTCAAAATACTGATTGCTAATTCCTGATAGTTGGTATGGCAATTGCCGTTACAAGATGTGGATGAGTACATGATACGGTTTCAATGAGTATAAGGATTTTTCGGAAGGTCAAAGATCAATGAAGTTGTTGATAAATTTACTGCTAATGTGGTGGAACATGAAAGGTTCCCCAGTAACAAAAACGTATATGCCAAAGTTACAAGTCTGAAAGGTCGTCGTTGACTGGTTGAACGATTGATAATACTGGATACTTTTGGAAAGGAATTGCAAGGTTATTTTCAGTAATAACAATGCTAAAGGATCTTTCACATTTTTGAAGTCAAAGTATAGCTTTGAAAGATGTAGAGATCTAAGAATGATGTCACCCGTTAAATCTTGACTTGGATTCTGATCCGTCAATATCAGAATATGTAATTGAATTTGTATGGAAACGATTGTATATCGCTGTGAGCATAGTTAATAATTTTTGAATCAAAGTTGAAGAATGTACAGTGTAACATATTAATTGTGAACTTAAATATTTCCCGGGAATTACCTACCCGTTAAAGATTTCACAAGTAATATTTTGTACAAAAGAATTTTTATTACCATCTTTATGAAAATATATGTATGTATATTTTCTTCAGATGTAATACAGATTTGATGAGTTAATATCATATTAAGCTCATTTGATTTTTGACTTGAATTAGAAATGAATAAAACATTAAAGATTTAATAATCTTTACGGAGTATTTCACTAATGTAATCAATACTCAGTTTTATTGATATTTTCTCAGTGAATCATGTTGGTGCTCATGGAACTCTTGCTAACTTCGCAAGGTACGAATGATGTTTTCTAGAAAGTTTCGAATACATCGAAGATGAAAGTATAAAATCAACCATATAATTGAATAATATACTTAGTTTATTATGAAATGGAATTCATTGAGTTGGAAACAGAGATTGTAGTTAACGATGGTTAAGTCATTAACGAAGTATGTACATCATAGCATATTAGTAATATGAATTAACCGAGTAGTACCTACCAGTTAAGATTCACACTTAATAACTTGGTACGAAAAGATTTATTTTGATTTCAAAATTCATATATATTAAATATACATAAAATTTCTTCAGGGGAAATGAGTTAATACTTCATCGGTTATTGTTGCTGGTATTTCTTGGTAACTACGGTGCGTATGACGTTGATGCTCGTGGAACAGATTGTGAAGTTGAGGTTTGCGATGCGGATGTTGTTGGTGGTGGTAATGGTACTGTTGGTGTTGTTGTCGGTGGTACTGTGATGCCGGTGATGCTGCCGGTGCTTGTAACCTTTGCACCATATTCTCCAAAGCCACTACCCGAGCGCGAAGCTCGTTGACTTCTTCTACTACACCGGGATGATTGTCGATTCGGACGATCGGACGAATAAGATTTAGAATGTGAGATAGTATATAATCATGACTAGATACTCTGGAAATGAGAGAGAAAATGGTATTACGAACAGGTTCACCGGTAAGTGCTTCAGGTTCTTCGCCAAGAGGGCAATGTGGTGGATGGAAGGGATCGCCTTCTTCTTGTCTCCAATAATTAAGTAGGCTACGAACCCATCCCCAATTCATCCAGAATAGATGATGGCTAGTTGGTTGATCCATTCCAGTTACACTTTCTTCAGAGTTCAGGAGAATATCCATATCGGAATAGCTGTCGGAATTTAAGGAATTTGAACTAGATACAGGATCCATCTTGTATAATTAGATAGATGATTTTTGATATGAAATAGATTATAGAATTTAGTTTGGTATTCTTCAATACATAATTTACATATGTATATATAATACCAAATTCCATAAATCACGGAGAAATTTTCGGAAGATGTCAGGAAAAGTTTACAGTAACAGATACGCTAAGATATGAATTTTTGTCTATACACTATTTATGCAATCAATGCAGCAAAACGTGTCTAGACTTAAGAATGATAAGCATGTAATTTTCGACAAAAAATGATAAGCAAAACTTTTAACATGCAGACACGGTCGAAGTCCAGACTTACTAATGCATCTTAACAACTATCAGTTAGACACATTCATGTAAGACCTGGTTCGCTAGGACCAACGCTCTGATACCAACTGTGACGATCGCTCCAAATCCATTTGGCCGAATACGTCATTCATTGATTTCATTGCGAGGTATTTGACCTCTATATGATACGTTTTATAAACATTGCATTCTTTTGAAAAGGCACACCATAAATGAATATTAAATCAAAGGTTTTCGACATCTGATGATTTCTACATATAAACAATCACCTTATATAATAGTTTACAACAGTACTTCCGTTGACAATGCAGTCTAAATAAGGTACATGGTGATGAATTGGTGAATGCAACGTTTTCTTGAAAAATATGCCATGTAAGACTCCATGCACATAGCTTGTCTATCATATAAGCAAACAGCGGAAGACTTCTAGGGAACCTGAGAATAAACATGCTAATAAGTGTCAACACAAAGGTTGGTGAGTTCATAGTTTTAGTGTTTCGCATAATCTGCATATAAAAGTGGATAACAAGATTTCAGTTGTTTCATCCAGAAACGTTTATCAAAATATTCTACGAAATTGAGCACCCTGGTAACTAAACTTAACGTATATATAATTTGTACCCTTTGTATAATCATCTTAATAATACACGTAAACCAACGTGTACGCTTCTCAAATAGCATACGTCCGTTAAAAGGCTAGTGCTCTAGCTCGGACGGGGATATCAAGCCCTATGGATCCATATACTACTACTCGCGCCCACCAGTTCTTATAACTGGCAGTTAACAGTTACCAAAGCTAAGGGATTTTTGGTTCAAACTCAGTGTAGAATTTATTATGTACTTGTATCCATTGCGTTTAAAATAAAGTGCATATATTCTCAGCCCAAAAATATATATTGCAAAAGCAATTAAAAAGGGAGCAAATGAAACTCACGCATATAAATCTAGCATTTTCAGTATTTATAAACAGTCGCATGTATTCTCAGCCCAAAAATATATTGAGTAAAAGGGATCATATGAAACTCACCTTAGCAGCACATACAGTTGTTCATCGTAATGTGACCGAAACTCGGTATATCAAAGAATCGTAGATCTCAACCTAGAGAACATATGTTGGTCAATAAATGTGTATCAAGCTAGGTCAGGTCATAGTGTATCACAATCCTAATGCTCGAGATCGACATACAAAAGTTATCCAAAGTCGTTTCAAAAAGTCAATTTTGACAATAGTTTAACAAAATGAGACGTGCCTTATATAAAGATTCATTTACTCGGTTAGCAATATTTAAAAATTCACTTTATCAATCTCGTAAACAAGTTGTTTAAATCTTAATTGTAGATTCAAAAGCAATTTCAATTAACGTCAATCATAATTCAGTTGATCATATCTTTTAATCCGTTCATCGAAACTATTCGGTGTCTAAATGAAAAGTTATCGATTTTTCGCCAGCTTTCCAAAAACATGTATATCATATACCTTTTACCAGTAATATATGGATTTAATTCGTGATTCATTATAAACTGTTTAACGACGAAATTTAGCATACAAGCATTTATAAATATATATACTCGAGTACTAGACATGGATACACTATTAATATATAATAGATAAAATATAAGTACTTACGTATTAATATTGAGATTCAATATTGTAGGAAAGTACGTAGACGTAACGAGATGATAAACACTAGGTTTGATTCATAAATATATCCCCGAACATTACCCATAACCTCCTTGGCAATAACCCATAATTTCCTTAGCTCTATCCCGCTCTTAAAACCATTTTGAAAGTGACACACTCATAACCTCGTCGTAGTATTTTATGTATAATACTAATTAATAATATTAATAATAATAAGATTAATAATAATATTAATCTTAATAATAATAATAATAATAATAATAATAATAATAATAATAATAATAATAATAATAATAATAATAATAATAATAATAATAATAATAATATAAATATGGAGTATGATATGTATGTGTGTAAGGCAGAGACCAAAATGCTTGAGCTTTTATAGGTGTGGCCTGATTCTGATGCCCATGTGATTGCATGGGTTTTATGCCTATTTGCCATGCGATCGCATGGCCGTCAGATCCAGCTCACATATTTTTTGTAATTTTGTTTGTCGACATAATTTAATATAATATATATAATATATTTAATTTAAATAATTAATTATATATTATATTAAATTCACATGCATAGTTGACTTGTAATTTTTGTTCCGATAAGTCGTACGTCATCACTCGACTTATGTCCCGATTCCGGTTTTTCGAGTGTCTCTTCGTACGTTGAGAAAACTTGTACATTACGTTTCGCGACTCGTACCTTTGTCAAAATATAGTCTTAAATTATTCCTAAACTATACCACTCAAAGTATATCTTAAACTTTCGAGTATTTTGGTCATTTACTTCTATAAATCATCGTCTCGTTATTTGTTATTATATATATAATAACAGATTGTTTTATGACCAAGTTAATATTATATTTAAATATATATATTCAATATTTAATAAACACGTTTTTAAAATACATAACACAGGTTATTCATATATCTAATTCCAACAGTTAATATTCCTTATTATTGTATGTGTCCAAGTTACGTTATTTAAACAAACACTTTATCATTTGTTCCGAATACCGTTAAAAATGAATGATTTCTCAAATCAACGTGGACCTCTCAATAGAGACCCGTAATGATATCATAATCCTTAAGAGACTCAGTAAATGTCTTTTACTTGAATCGTTTGGCATAATCTTTTAACTCCGTAGTTAAATATATCAATCAGGTAATCAATCAAATAAGATTAAAGCACAGTATCATATACCCAACACTTAGTTACGTTTTCAAGTTATAGTATATGTATCTATTTACATATAATTATTCGTGCATCATCGTGAATAAACGAAAGGTAATTGAATAGTTCAAGAATTTTGAGATTCAGTTTAACAGACTTTGCTTATTGTATCGAAATCATATAAGATAAGTTTAAATTTGGTCGAAAATTTTCGGGTCATCACATGCAACGCTTCCAGAATTTTAAACGCACAGAACTAACTCAATTGGATGCGCATGGCATTAAGATGAGGCCGCGTGAGTCTCTAATGAATTTCACTACCCGCTTTACGGCGGAGTGCCAGAAGATTCCTGATTTGCCGGAGTCGTAACAGATCTTCATGTACATTATGGGAATTTGTCAAACTCGGCATCTCTCTTTGGTAAAAACGATGCGGCGTAAGTTACCAAAAACATATGTCCAGGCGGTAAAAATGGTAAGAGACTACATGCTGTCAGAGGAGTTTGCTGACGCTGTCATTGGTGATCACAAATCGGCGGACCGAAGCGATAAAAATGACAAAGGTAATGGAAAAGGAAATACAGGTAACAAGTACAAGGGAAGCGGCGGTGGACGAAGCGGAGGCTACGAACGCTCCAGCCATAAGTCCGAAAGTGTAACACCGGCCATTTTTGTTTTTTTTTTTTAAACACAGCGGAAGACTTTAATAATAAACACAATATAAGTCACGTCATTACATCAATCTGAGTAATTAAGTTTAAGTTTACACAACGGTGTTACATTATTACAAAACATGATTTAAACAAAAGTCCACATCAGAGTAGGGTTGTCAAACATGTCTTTTGCCACAGCACCCATCCCGACTAGCAGTACCTAAACCTGCAAGGGGAGAATATGTGGGGGATTAGCGCACCGCTAAGTGAATGGAATCTATCTAACAGATATAGCTTATGCTACACACAAGCTATATACTAACAACAACACTTGCTAACTACCAACTAGCATACAATAAGACAATACGAGGATCGGCGGCTTGTACGAGCACATGACTCTCAGCTGATCGGGCTTGAGTCTACCGATAGTCCCTGCTACTCAATTCACAGTATAGTTATCCAAATGCAGGGGATGCATCATTCACACTATACTCCACAATCAGTAGCCTATAGACCCAACCTCCCCTAGGCACGGTTGACCTCATACGGACTCTAACCTCTCCTAGGAACGGTCTCGAGTCCTCAGTCTCCCTAGGCCCGACTGGTGCCATTCACACAGTGTACACATAATTCACATACAACAGCAGGCAAACGATATTATTCTATCATGGAAATCCCTACACTATGCATGGTAAAGGAGTCAACCATAGTAGCATGATATGCTACTTAAACTCTATCCGTAGATAGACCCACTCACCAATTACCAGCAACTGCTCAGTTATTATTTCTGAGCTTCCTCCTTGTCCTTATCTCCTGAGAACAGCAAAAACCAAGTTAGAATAGTGTTTCCATCGAGATTAGACACACTGACAGTGAATTATAGCAAATTAGTAAAAAAAATGCGTCCGCTAAAATTTTCATGCTTAACACTTGTGCACTTTCAAAATTTACATCCTGAAAATCTTAAAAAATACACGGACAGTATAACGGCTATAAATCAACACTTAGTAAAATTTTCACTGTCTAAGACCATCGGTCGATGGTCCCATCCATCGGTCGATCGTCAACACACCATCGGTCGATGGTCTCCCCCAATCGGCCGATCGTCAAAATTACATCCGTTGGTCAGAAATCATACACCATCGGTCGATGGTTATGTCCACCGGCCGATCGTCCCTCACCATCAGTCGATGGTCAAAGACCATCGGTCGATGGTCAAAGACCATCGGTCGAAGGTAGTTCATCAGCTGCAACAGCAGCAAAGTGACGGGTTTCAACCCAAAATCACCAAATCTCGACCTATGACTCGTTTAAGACCCCAAAACGTTAACACATCTTTTACACTAAACATTTAGAAACATAAACCCACAATTTTTATGCTCAAACAACATCAATTTAAGTACTTTTGACCCAAAAATCACTTTTAACAAAACTCACCTTCAAACTCAATTTACACACTGATTTGGACATGAAATTTGACAAATCTTACCTGACTCACAACAACACAAGGAATCAGTTTCTTGACTCAATTTAAGAACCAAATCGAGATTGGGTGATTAGGGTTTTTGAAGAGGTGAAAGTTAGGTACGGGAGTGATGAAGTGAATTTTCTGGAAACATAAAAAATGAGCTGGTCAAGGCTTATATATTTGTGTTAAACACAATATCCCATCACACACGGGTATTTACCAGTTATCTGATATCTTTCGTACAAGATTAGGTAACCCAAACGAGGTCCAATTAAAATAAACAAACCTGTTCTGGGACCCTTGTCACAAACTGGTCACAACAAAAATATAATAAAACACTAATAAAATAATTAAAATACAAGCACTTAAGACTAAGCACAAACGCTAAGGGCAAAGTAGGCAACTTACAACTAGCCCGGGTTTCAGTCTGTTACATAAAGTCTTAACGGCTACCGCCCGTATGAACGTTACGTTTCCAAAGGGTTGTCACCCGAAGAGGAAAGTCTGGTGAGGTCGTTGTTGAAAACGCCAAAGGAAATTATGGCGACGGAGGAGGTAAGCAAGCATTTTCCACCACCAAAGCCGATGCAGCCGCGCTTCGCTGTCGATGAAAGAAAGTGGTGCATTTTTCATGAATACAAAGGTCACGACGCTGACGACTACAGGAAACTTAAGAAAGTGATAGTTGAACGATTGAAGCTCGAAGAATTCGACCATCTGAAACTGTCGCGTGTCAAAACTTCCGGGACGAAAAAATTTGCCTGGCAATGGGGGAAGGAAAAGGTTCCAGAAAAGCATATTCATATGATATAGATGTGGCATTCTGGCCACGTTCGAAAGGCGGAAGTTTTGGAAGAATGGGAATGCGCCCCTATCACGTTCCCCGCTTTCTGGTGGGTCTGTCCTACTGATTTGCCCGTTACGGTAACTGCAACGGTAGGACGCTGCAAGGTTTACAGGATTTATGTGGAAACAGGAAGCGCATTTGATGTCTTGTACGAGCATTATTTCTTGCAACTAACACAAGATGTGTAAGTTAGGTTGAATCTGTCACTTTATCCCGTCGCCAGATTCACAGGTGAAACTACTTGACCCCTTGGTCGGGTAGATATTGACGTTACGCTGGAGGAAAATGAAAAACGACGAACGGTGGCTCTGAATTTTGTGGTCGTTAGGAGTCAATCAAGATATAACATTATTATGGGATGGGAAGCGCTGTGCGAATTCGGCACGATAGTCTCCACCGTGCATGGAATGATGAAATTTCCAACCATATTGGGTGTTGCGACCATTTTCTCCGACCGAGTGCCACTTGTAGGTCAAGTTGAATAACCGCAGCAGTAGGCAGCGCCGGTTGAACAGGGGGAACGTTATCATCAACCACTCTTTTTCAAAAAAAGTTGTACAAATTGGGAACACACTATCCAGCGAAATGAAAAGCGCGTTATGCGAACTTTTGGCAAACAACGCAGACGTATTTGCGTGGCAGGAGTCGGATAGGACGGGGGTGCCATGTAGCGTAGCAGAACATCATCTAAATGCTAACCCAAGTTTGACTCCGGTACGGCAAAAGAAACGAGGTATGGCGCCGAACCGCAGCGTCTTCCTTAAAAACGAGGTGGAGAAATTGGTACAAGCTGACATATTGAGGGAAGTCAAGTACCAGACGTGGGTTGCAAACCCGGTACTGGTCAAAAAAGCAAACGGATCATGGTGAATGTGTGTAGACTTCAAAGACATCAATAAAGCTTGTCCCAAAGACAATTATCCATTGCCAGAAATTGATTGACTGGTGGAATCGTTGGCCGGTTTCCATTTCAAGTGTTTCCTTGACGCTTATAAGGGTTATCACCAAATCCAAATGGTGGAACTTGACGAAGAAAAAACCGCGTTCCACACAGATCAAGGTATCTTCTATTATAAAAAGATGCCTTTTAGATTGAAGAATGCAGGCGCAACGTACCAGCGAGTAATCGACGCCGCGTTCAAAGAGCAGATCGGTCGAAATGTGAAAGCATACGTTGACGATATCGTGATCAAAAGTCATACTGAGGCGGATCTTTTGAAGGACATTCAAGAAACGTTCGACTCGTTACGAAAAATTAAAATGAAACTAAATCCAGAGAAGTGCAGTTGTGGATTCGAGGAAGGGAAATTCTTGGGACACGTTGTTACGGCGCGCGGCATCAGGGAAAATCCTAAGAAAATCCAAGCAATTGATGAAATGGCAGCGCCGAGAACGAAAAAGGAGGTACAAAGCCTGAACGGCAAGCTGGCGGCGCTGTCTAGGTTCCTATCAAATGCAGCAGAAAGATCGCTACCCTTCTTTAAAGTGTTGAAGGAAAGCGTTGGCCGGAACTTTGATTGGACTCCCGAGGCAGATCACGCCTTTCAGGAGATGAAGACTTTAATCAGGACGTTGCCGACGCTGACTGCTCCGGTACCGGGTAAAGTAGCCTTTTCATGGTATTTTTCACAAATCTTTTTGTAAGTATGAGTCTTTTGACGTTAACGTATTAAGCTTTCAGGAGAAACTTTGACAATTTATCTGGCGGTAGGAACTGAAGCGATCAACTCGGTACTTGTCGCGGAATGAGGCGGCACGCACATGCCAATTTATTTCGTTAGCAAAGTGCTACAACATGACGAAGTTAATTACAAACCGATCGAGAAGCTTATTTTTGCGTTAGTCCATACTGCGAGACGGTTGAGACGGTACTTCCAAGCGCACCCATGCTGGTGCTAACCGATTCACCTATCAAGCAGGTGCAGTACGATGATTGAGACCAGAGCATTATGGAGGAAATTTTTCTAACAGATTTTTCATGCAGGTGTTAAGCAAACTGGAGGTTTCTGGCAGGCTAGCCAAGTGGGCAATTAAACTAGGCGAACATGAAATTGATTACGCCCCCCGTACCGTAGTTAAAGGCCAGATCATTGCAGACTTTATGGTTGAATTCATATGCTCCATGCCACCTGAGCCGGCTATTGAAGAAGTACCAAATACCGTCGCGTGGGAACTTTTTACTGACAGAGCGTCAAGTTCTGACGGGGCAGGTGCATGTCTAATTTTGATTAGTCTGGAAGGCGAGGAACACACCTATGCATTACGTTTCGTGTTCCCCGTCTCCGATAATGAAGCTGAATACGAGGCGTTGCTGTCTGGTTTACGAATGGCTGAGAAGATGGGGATAAAAGCCTTGAAGGTATCGGTTGATTCTCAGCTCGTGTCAAATCAGATGAACGGGACGTTTGAGGCTAGAGATCTGGCCATTAAAAAATATATGAAATTGGCATAAGAGATGGCCAACAAATTTGAACTTTTCTTAATCACGCAAGTGCCTCGGTCCATGAACAAAAAGGCCGACGCACTCAGTAAACTTGCATCGAGCGTGTTCAGTCACTTTGCCAAGGATGTTTGGGTGGAGGTCCTAAGTCAAAAATCCACTAACGTGGTACAGGTATCGACGAGCTTCGATAATAAATACGCTATACACATAATCAATTTAAAACACAACGTGCACTAGCATGTATTAATTTCCTTACAACATAACACATTACAGGAAGTGATCCCCGTGGAGGAAGTCGAGACATGGATGAGTCCCATTATTGCGTATCTTAAGAATGGAACGTTGCCAGTGGATGGGGCAGTGGCAAGAAAGATCCGTATGAAAGCACCTTCTTACACAATTAGGGATGGAGTTTTGTTCAAAAAATCCTTTACGGCACCGCTGTTAAGATGTGTCGGTCCGAGTGAGGCAAAAACAATTGCAAGGGAGGTGCATGAAGGAACTTCTGGCATGCATGCAGGGTTTAGGACCGTTGTGGGAAAGATAATGCGGTTGGGGTATTTTTGGTCGTCAATGTACCGTGATACAAAAGACATCATCAAAGCTTGCGTTTCATGCCAACGTTACGCTCCACAAATTCACATGCCGTCACATGAGCTAATCCCCGTCACGTCTGCTTGGCCTTTCTACAAATGGGCAATTGATTTCGTAGGACCTTTGCCAGACGGAAAGTACTTGGTCGTTGCAATTGATTTCTTTACCAAGTGGGTCGAGGATAAACCTTTGAAAAGCATAACGGGAAAACAGATTGTGAATTTTGTTTGGGAAGAGATAGTGTGCCGTTTTGGGGTACCACGTGAAATTGTTTATGACAACGGCAAACAGTTCACTCATGATCCGTTTCGATCATGGTGTGACGGGTTTAATATCAAACAGACTTTCAGTTCCGTTGCCCATCTGTAGGCAAACGGGAAAGTTGAAGTTACCAACAGAGACATTGTTGCTGGGATTAGGGCAAGGTTGGACACAGATAGGAAGGTTTGGGCAGATGAGCTTCCGCAAGTCTTATGGGCGTTTCGGACCACACCCAAAGGAAGCAACAGAGAAACGCCTTTCAGCCTTGTTTATGGATCCGAAACGGTAATCCCAGCTAAAATGCCATTCCAACACAACGCGTGATGGAATTCAATGATGAGTCCAATGTTATTAACTTGAAAGCAAATTTGGACTTGTTGGAGGAAAGACGTGACATCGTCGCTATCAGAGAAGCGTCTAACAAACAGAAAATTGCCAAGTACTATAACCAACGTGTAAGGGAACGCACTTTCCGTCCCAACGATTATGTGTGGCATAACAACAACGCTAGCCGGGTCGAAGATACTGGAAAATTGGGACCTAACTGGGAAGGCCCGTATGTGATTGCATAAGCTCTTGGAAACGGAGCGTACAATTTGAAGACGCATGATGGCAAGTGTGTGCCACGTACCTGGCACGCAACCAATATAAAGAAGTTCTACATTTAAGTATTTTGAAATCTTTCATTCTGTCATTAAGAAACTTTTTCATTTTGCCTAATTTTGTGATTGATCACCACAAATGTAAGCGCGTTGCGCATTAAACTTTTTCGTTTCAGTTTTTTCAATTCAATGCATTTTCCAATTTTTATATTTAATGTGTTGTGTAACTATTATGGCTGCGCCTCGGCGTTATAAATGTAAGTCCATTCACATGTTACTTATGCCATGAAATACTCTTTGGATGGCATCGGCGGCGCCATGCGTATTGGAGGTACGCCTTGGTATTAGAACGGGATGCCTCCGGATTTCGTATCCGTCGCACTAATCCCAGCATTAAGTATATGAATGCAATGTCTAGACAATCATCAAGTGTAACCTTGAAAAGCGTTACACTGCCGTGACGACGGGGCGTACATCCACATATGTGTCAATATCTTTGAGCAAGTTATGAACACTTATAAAGGTAACAAAATAAAGCAAGTATATCATGAAAAAACGATAGTTCATTAATTATAAACATATATTACATATGAAATGAAATTATAATGTTCCTTGCTATTCAACTAAAAAAAATCCCTACGACAAACTACGGGATCATTCTCTTCACCTTCTGCAAATCAAGGTCCTGCGTCGACCCAATTTTCTCAATAAACGGCACCTTAATCATTGCGCAAGCATTGACCGTCGTGTCATGAAGATCATAGGCATCCTCTTTCGCCATATCTTGAATCGCCGCCAGAATCGGTTCAGCCATTTCAACATGTTCCATCAGCACAGTGTACGCGTCGAAACGCTCCACCTTTTTCGTAGCATCAACCAAGTTATGGAACGGTTCTTTGACTTCCGGCGCCTTGAGAGCCTTGGAAAAAATGGCGGGGATGAGGGCGCAAAGCTCTTAAAAATCATCCGCTGCTTTCTTATTGGCAGCTGACAGCTCTTGGTTCTAGGCGACGAGGAGATCCTTGTTGGCTTTTTCCTCCGCCACCTCTTTATGCGCCGCCTCCAGATCCTTCAGCGCGGTTTGTTCTTTCTCGGTACGCACGGCCATTTCTTTGATAGCCTTTTGTGCCTCCCTAAGGGCTTGCTGCTTTTTCCCCTCCGCTTCCGCAACGGTCTGTTTGACCCGCTCCAGCTCCTCTCCAACCTTTACAATTTCAACGGTCAGCTCCTTACCGTTGCTTTCTGCATGACGAGCGCGTTGGTCCAGTTCAATGGTCCGCTGCATCTCGTCACGGGTCAGCACCAACCCTTCATATATATGCTGGACCCTAGCGCGACGGGTAGCGCTATTGGGCATTTGCCTTATCGCATCATAGAGAGTTCTGGGGCAAATCCGTTGGAGGTATTCATACTGCGATAGTGCATCGCTGTGGGGTACGTTCCACATAGTCTCAACGTGGCTAAAGGTAGGTTGTTTCCCGTAGTCAGGAGTGTAGGGGATCTCTAGTGAAGTGGAGTGTTGGCCGGACGTGCCGCCTGAATCGGAGAGCGTTAGTTTATCTTTTTCCGACACCTTTTCATGGATGTCGGAGGAGTCTTGTAGTTGGATGACGGGGACTCCCAAGCGTAACCCTAGAGAAATAACAAACTTGATTAGTTTATCCCATTAAGATTCTGGTGACGTAGCAGGGTTGTTATCAGGATTTTCAAAATACCCACCTTTGCTGGGAATCTCCTCAAAATTCTTTAAGTTGCTCTCTGCAACTTCAAGAGCCGTTTTCTTCTTTTTGTGACCGCCAGTCAGGACGGTCACTTTGGGAGGAGAGCGGTGGCGTTTCTGCTGTTGTTGCTGCTCCGACCGGATTATGGGAACAACAACGGAAATAGGATCCAGATTGGTGAAGGGGGTTGATCCGGTTGTTTGTTGAGCCGTCGCTGCATCGCTTGCAACGTTGGTTGAGGACCCAACGGCTGCCTCCCCTTCTTTCAAAGGATGGCCTTCCGGAAGATTGGCCTTGGGGAATCTTTTGAAGGACAAGCGTTCAAGAGTGGGGCGGCGGAGAACTCTGTTGAATTCCATCTCTGCCAACGATTATCCAGAGTTAGAAAAATAAAAAAAAAAAGAATAATTACCAAATTAAAGACGTTACGGCACTAAGAGCATACCCCTTCCGTCGTATATTATCAATGGCACCATGTCATTCCACGGCCAATAATGCTGAACGTTACAAAGTTTCAGCATCACGTTGCCATAAGCACGCATTTCAAGCGTGGCATATTTGCATAAATTGAACAGCTCTTGCTCCCCCTGGTCAAGGTCTGGAGTCTTCGAGACGTCAGACGAATGCACAGAATGCCATTGCACGAGGTGGGCACGCTCTTCGCCCAGCAAGTTGGTGTGAGTAAAGAAAAACATGCCCCTCCAATCGTGGAGGGACGGTGACTTCTTGGTGGTGAAGTTACACTTTTTTCTCAAAAGTGTACCAACCCTTCCCCGACGCTGTAAGCTTGAACATCGCTCAGAACACGTTCAAACTCGCCGGTCTATCCTGTCCTCTGAAGAACATTTCAAAAATTATAACACACTGCCATGCGTGTGGATGTAATTGTGATACGCCAATGTGATAATGCTCCAATACGAACACCAAAAACGGGGTCAAAGGGAAATGTAGGTTTCCTAAGGCAACCGCCTTCCAATATAGAGTAAAGTAATCTTGCGGCGGCTCATCGGCGCATTGCCCGGGAGTCGCAACCATCGTTGGAACATTTCGGAGTACCGGATATTCATCAATGAACTTTTCCATCTGTTCCGTCGTAATGGTTGTATTTTCGGTAGCTACATTAGCCTTAGACATTTTTACAATAGGAAATTACCTTCGAAAATAAGTGGCACGCGTAGCAAGAGAATATAAGAAATTATTTAATAATTAGGAGGCGGAGAGAAGGTGTAAGAATGCAGAGGTAAAAACAGTGTATTTATAGGAAAAACTTACCGTGGGCCTGATTACTGGGCTTTGATCCTGATCGAACATGTGTCATGGGGAGGTCGAGTGTAACGACCCGTCAAAATCGCTATTGACACGGTACGTTATTCATTGATTTCATAGTGAGGTTTTGACCTCTACATGATACGTTTTGTAAACATTGCATTCTTGTGACGACCCGAAAATTTCCGACCAAATTTAAATTTAAAATTTATATGATATTGACCGACGATTCACGAACAAATATTTGTAACTAGACATGAATAAAAATATATAAAAATATATATTTTTTATAATGTGATAAAAATATAATAATAACTTAGTCATAAAACGTTTAGATTTAAAATAATATTATTATATATATATTAGGACGATGATTTTAAGAAGCAAATGACCATAACACTCAAAAGTATAAGTTACATTTTAATTAGTATACTCATTGGTGAAATAAGTCTAATTATTGATAAAGGTACACGTCGCGAAACGTAAAGTACAAGTTTCCTAAGCATACGAAAAGACGTTCGAAAAACCGGAACCGGGACGTAAGTCGAGCGTCAACGTACAATTCATCGATGCTAAAATTACAAATCAACTATGCACAAGAATATAATATAATATTTAATTAATTCTAAAGATTTAATATATTATATATTAAATAATATATATATTATGTCGATAGAAGAATTTTGTGAATGGTGAGCTGTATTTTCAGGCCATGCGATCGCATGGCCATATAGGCAAAATCTCATGCGATCGCATGGGGGTTAGGTACAGACCACATGCTTATAAATCGAACGAATTTGGTTTCAGTTGATTCATTTTCTTCTCTGCACTCCACATAAATATATATATATATATATATATATATATATATATATATATATATATATATATATATATATATATATATATATATATATATATATATATATATATTATTAATATAAAGATTATTAATAATAAACTTATTAATGTTACTATTATTTAGTAGTATTATTATTAGTATTATATATAAAATACTACGACGAGGTTATGTCCAAACGATTTCAAAAATGGTTTTCGAGTGAGTTAAAGTTAAGGAAATTATGGGTTATAGCTATGGAGGTTATGAGTATTGTTCGGGGGTATGCTCGTGAGGTCAAACTAGTGTTTATCATCTCCGTTGCGTCTACGTACTTTCCTACAATATTGAATCACAATATTGATACGTGAGCATTCATATCTTATCTTTTATATATTAATAGTGTATCCATGTCTAGTGCTCGAGTATATATATTTATGCATGCTTGTATGCTTTAATTTTGTAATTAGATAGTTTATGATGAATCACGAATTTGATGCATATGCTACTGATATAAAGTATATGATATGCATGTTTTTGGAAAGCTGGCGAAAAATTATTAACTTTTCATTTAGAAATCGTGTGATTTCGATGAACGGATTAAAAGATATGGTCAACTGAATTATGTTTGATGTTAATTAAAATTGGGTTTGAAATTGTAAATTAATATTTAAACAACTTGTCTATGAGATTGATAAATTGGATTTTTAGATATTACTAATCGAGTAAGTGAATTTCTATATAAGGCATGTCTCGTTTTGGTAAACAATTATCAGATATTATTAATCGAGTAAATGATTTCTATGTAAGGTACGTCTCATCTTATTGAACAATTGTCAAAGTTGACTGTCTTATCATGTTTTAAAGCTTTATAAGCACTATAATCTGATTTTCAAGTATTAGAAAACTATATGAAAATCATGTTCGATTGCCATGATAATTCAAGTATAATATAGCTGCTGAAATAAATAATATTTTGAGTTTGATAAACTATAAATTCGTTCAATTATCAAGACTTATACTATGTTAATAAACATGTATAGATTTAAAGATCATATTGGGTCAGGTTGACTTTTGAGATGACTTTTGTTAACTTTTGCATGTCGGTCTCGAGCATTAGGATTGCGATACACTATGACCCGACCTAGCTTATTAGACATGTATTGACCAACATATGTTTTCTAGGTTGATATCTACGGTTATTTTGCATTCCGAGTTTCGGTCACATTTCGATGAATGACCTTATGTGCTGCTAAGGTGAGTTTCATATGCTTCTTTTTTAATTGCTTTTGCAATCTATATTTTTGGGCTGAGAATACATGCACTTTATTTTAAACGCAATGGATACAAGTACATACTAAATTCTACACCGAGTTTGAACTGAAAATCCCTTAGCTTTGGTAACTAGTAACTGCCGGTTATAAGAACTGGTGGGCGCAAGTAGTTGTATATGGATCCATAGGGCTTGACATCCCCGTCTGTTCCAGGTATAGAAACCCTAGCCTGAACTATAAAACAGACGTATGCTATTTGAGTTTAGTACACGTTGGTTTGCGTGTATTGTACATGTTGGTTACATGTATGTTAAAACAGGGGTATTTATTATAACGTTAAAGATTAGTTACCAGGGTGCTCAATTTCATAGACTGATAATGCTAAAAACGAACATATATTTCATAGCATTATCCCTCAAGAAAGACAAGATTTTAGTTGCAACTGTTCTATTTACAAGTGATATTCGTTTAAATAATAAAAGGTGAAGACAAAAGACAGATTCGACGAATTGAAGACGCAAACGACTAAAAAGCTCAAAAGTACAAAGTACAATCAAAGAGGTTCCAATTAGTGATAAGAAATGTCTCAAAATTACAAGAGTACAAGACGCGAAATGCAAAATACAAGATATTAAATTGTACGCAAGGACGTTCGAAAATCTGGAACCGGGACCAGAGTCAACTCTCAACGCTCGACGCAACGGACTAAAAATTACAAGTCAACTATGCACATGAATATAATATAATATATAATTAATTCTTAAAATTAATATATATATTATATTATATTATATAAACCGTCGGCAGAAGAAAACAACAACATGTGAGCCTCCCCAGCTGGCCATGCGATCGCATGAGCTGGAGGAGTAAAACTCATGCGATCGCATGAGCTCCTTTTCCAGCTCACAGGCCTATAAATTCGCGTGTTTGGTTCAGTTTAATATATCCATCCATCCAACTCTCTCAACGTATATATATATATATATATATATATATATATATATATATATATATATATATATATATATATATATATATATATATATATATATATTTATATTATAATTTTAATTTTAATTTTAATTTCCAATAATAAGGGTATGTTAGCGAATGTTGTAAGGGTGTAAGTCGAAATTCTGTCCGTGTAACGCTACGCTATTTTTAATCATTGTAAGTTATGTTCAAGCTTTTTAATTTAATGTCTCGTAGCTAAGTTATTATTATGCTTATTTAATACCAAAGTAATCATGATGTTGGGCTAAAAAATATTAAAATTGGGTAATTGGGCTTTGCACCATAATTGGGGTTTGGACAAAAGAACGACACTTGTGGAAATTAGACTATGGGCTATTAATGGGCTTTATACTTGTTTAACTAAATGATAGTTTGTTAATTTTAATATAAAGATTTACAATTGGACGTCCCTATAAATAACCATATACACTCGATCGGACACGATGGGCGGGATATTTATATGTATGAATAATCGTTCATTTAACCGGACACGGGAATGGATTAATAGTCTATGGAATTATTAAAACAGGGGTGAAATTATGTACAAGGACACTTGGCATAATTGATAACAAAGTATTAAAACCTTGGGTTACACGCAGTCGATAACCTGGTGTAATTATTAAACAAAGTATTAAAACCTTGTTACAGTTTAAGTCCCCAATTAGTTGGAATATTTAACTTCGAGTAAAAGGATAATTTGACAAGGACACTCGCACTTTATATTTATGACTGATGGACTGTTATGGACAAAACCAGACGGACATATTGAATAATTCAGGACAAAGAACAATTAACCCATGGGAATAAACTAAAAATCAACACGTCAAATATCATGATTACGGAAGTTTAAATAAGCATGATTCCTTTATTTTCATATTTAATTGCACTTTTAATTATCGCACTTTTATTTATTGTTATTGTATTTAATTGCACTTTTAATTATCGTACTTTTTAATTATCGCAAGTTTATTTTATCGCACTTTTATTTATCGCAATTTCATTATCGTTATTTAATTTACGCTTTAAATTAAGTCTTTTATTTATTCAATATTTTACATTAGGTTTTAACTGCGACTAAAAGTTTTAAAAATCGACAAACCGGTCATTAAACGGTAAAAACCCCCTTTTATAATAATAATATTACTTATATATATATTTGTATTTTTATTTAAACTAATATAGCGTTAAGCTTTGTTTAAAAGATTTCCCTGTGGAACGAACCGGACTTACTAAAAACTACACTACTGTACGATTAGGTACACTGCCTATAAGTGTTGTAGCAAGGTTTAAGTATATCCATTCTATAAATAAATAAATATCTTGTGTAAAATTGTATCGTATTTAATAGTTTTTCCTAGTAAAATATAAGCTATTTCATATACACCTCGCATAACATCATAGACTATTTTGATAAACGTTTCTGGATGAAACAACTGAAATTTTGTGATCTACCTTTATATACAGATTATGCCCAACATTAAAACTATGAACTCACCAACCTTTGTGTTGACACTTTTAAGCATGTTTATTCTCAGGTTCCTAGAAGTCTTCCGCTATTTGCTTATACGTTATACAAGCTATGTGCATGGAGTCATACATGCTTTATTCAAGAAAACTTTGCATTCACAAAATCGTCACCATGTATCTTATTTTGACTGCATTGACAACGGATATATTATGGTAAACTATTATTTACGGTGATTGTCTATATGTAGAAATCATCAGATGTCGAAAACCTTGGAATTTGATATTCAATTATGGTGTGCCTTTTCAAAAGAATGCAATGTTTACAAACAGGATTCCGAAAGTAAAGTCTTCCGAAAAAGAAACGCGCTTCTTGATTTAGGTCAGGAAGTTGTCGTCCAGACCAGTTGTAGAGTCTACGAAAAACCTTGAAAAGTTTTCTCAAAAATCAGCTGGAAATCCACGGACCTCAGCATCAAACAGGGTCGCAATGTGGTCAGACTTATCCTAACCATGAGAGGATCTGTCTCGTAAAATAGGGAGGGCGCCGTGCAAATTAGCTTGATAAGACTAATGAATCAGACCTACAGAAAGGATAATCTTCTTAAAGATTAAAAATTAGCATTTAAGCCTGATATTACTCAATCCTAAAGATTGACCTTAAAGATTGAGAATTACAAACTCATGGAATTCAATGATATCTAAACTCGAGCTTGAACGAGAAAATATTTTGATCAAAATTACAAACCGATTTGTTTTCTAAAAACCCATTTTCAATGCGCTCATTACCATTGAACGTAAAATCCTAAGAATTCACCGAAATTCATTAGGTCACCTGAACTAAATCGGGTGTCAACTGTAAGAACGGTGGTTGCATAGCATGGTCGAAGACAGGACCTTGTGCCAGACCGAAAAGATATAGGGTGATCTTTACTATTTCTCCTACAAAGGATAGTAATTGTATCCGACACGTTTTTGACCATAATTATCTGCATGTCATTAGACATTGCCTTAACAGTTTCTTGTTCATCGCTTTCCTTTACAACCGGACGGTCGTTTACCGAAAAGTAATATACGGGACAAGTAAACTGGATGTGTGCTTTCCTAATACAAGGTTAGCAAGTGGGTGACACAAAACCGCAAGTTTTGAGCTAAAATTTTAAAATATGAAACCCACGCAACCCATAAAAATATTTTGTAAACACCGATGAAGGGTTATTCCGGAAAACTTATCTAGGGTAAAAGCTAGAATGAATTTTCAAAATATCAAATGTTTTCATAAAGATCCAATTTCCTTAAAGGATCTACATTTTCATAGTCATGTAGGACTGTAAACCACATCGTTACTATCATTGTTTATACCGCCGTATTAAAATCACTGATGTATAAAGTGTGAGAATAAAAAAGTGATTCGTGTGAAGTGTGATTTAATTTCAAGTTCTGTATTGCTTGAGGACAAGCAACGTTCAAGTGTGGGGATATTTGATAATGCTAAAAACGAACATATATTTCATAGCATTATCCCTCAAGAAAGACAAGCTTTTTGTTGCAATTGTTCTATTTACAAGTGATATTCGTTTAAATAATAAAAGGTGAAGACAAAAGGCAGATTCGACGAATTGAAGACGCAAATGACCAAAACGCCAAAAAGTACAAAGTACAATCAAAGAGGTTCAAATTATTGATGAGAAACGCCTAAAAATGACAAGAGTACAAACCGTGAAACGCAAAGTACAAGATATCTAAGCGTACGAAAAGGCGTTCGAAAATTCGGAACTGAGACATAAACCGAGCATCAACGTACAACTCAACGGAGCTAAAATTACAAGTTAACTATGCACAAGAATATAATATAATATATATATAAAAATATAAAATTATATATTATTATATTATATATTATAAAATTCAGCAGCCCACGTTTAACTCAAAGTGGGCCTATAAAAGCCAACGAATTCTGCTCGATGAACACACCCTTTTTCTAATCTATATCTCAATCTATATTTATATTTATATTTATATTTATAATTTTAATTTTAATTAAAGATTAATAATAATAAGGTTATTTTAGCGAATGTTTTAAGTTTGTAAGTCGAAATTCTGTCCGTGTAACGGTACGCGATTAATACTCATTGTAAGTTATGTTCAACCTTTTGAAATTAATGTCTCGTAGCTAAGTTATTATTATGCTTATTTAAATCGAAGTAATCATGATGTTGGGATAAATATTAAAGACGGGGTAATTGGGCTTTGGACCATAATTGGGGTTTGGACAAAAGACCGACACTTGTGGAAATTAGACTATGGGCTATTAATGGGCTTTATATTTGTTTAATTGAATGATAGTTCGTTAATTTAATATAAAGATTTACAATTGGACGTAATTATAAATAACCACATACACTCGATCGGACACGATGGGCGGGATATTTATAAGTACTAATAATCGTTCATTTAACCGGACACGGGAATGGATTAATAGTCAATGGACTCATTAAAACAGGGGTGGATTATGTACAAGGACACTTGGCGTAATTGGTAATAAAGTATTAAAACCTTGGATTACACACAGTCGATAACCTGGTGTAATAATTAACAATGTATTAAAACCTTATTACAGTTTAAGTCCCCAATTAGTTGGAATATTTGACTTCGGATATAAGGATAATTTGACGAGGACACTCGCACTTTATATTTATGACTGATGGACTGTTATGGACAAAAACCAGATGGACATATCGAATAATCCAGGACAAAGGACAATTAACCCATGGTAATAAATTAAAATCAACACGTCAAACATCATGATTACGGAAGTTTAAATAAGCATAATTCCTTTATTTTATATTTCATCGCAATTTTATTTATCGTCATTTTATTTATCGCACTTTAAATTATCGCATTTTTATTTATCGTCATTTACTTTACGCTTTAAATTAAGTTGTATTTATATTTAATATTTTACATTAGGTTTTAATTGTGACTTAAGTTTTAAAATCGACAAACCGGTCATTAAACGGTAAAACCCCCTTTTATATATTATTACTATATATAATATATTTTGTTCAAATATAATTGTTTAAAAATATAGCGTTAAACTTGGCTAGTTCCCTGTGGACGAACCGGACTTACTAAAAACTACACTACTGTACGATTAAGTATACTGCCTATAAGTGTTGTAGCAAGGTTTAAGTATATCCATTCTATAAATAAATAAATAACTTGTGTAAAATTGTATCGTATTTAATAGTATTTCATAATAAAAATAATAACTATTTCGTACCCCTCTGCTTTAACATCAAGTTTTTGGCGCCGCTGCCGGGGACGCCGAAGCAAAACGCTATATTTTTGTAAACTATATTTTTGTAAAAATATATTATTTCGTATTTCGTAAAAATATTTTGTATTTATAATAAGTGTTAAAAATATTAAAAAGAAAAAAATAATAATATATATATCTATTTAAGTGTTCAAGTAAAAAAATATATATATATTTTTATATAATTTATATAAAGTATAAAAGTATTTTTTTTAGTTCTTAAAAACATAAGTTTACTTTAATAAATATTACTTATATTAATTTTGTAAAGATTATAAAGTAAAAAAAAAAAAAATACTGGACCTGCGTAATTTGGGCATGCGGCTCATTTAAATCTGCATCCTCCTCACTCGCGGAGTTTTTGGGCAGCAGACCTCCACACTCGCGGAGCTGCCTGACACGCCTGAACCTCATACTGCATTAATTACGTTTTAGGGTTTAATTTAACTATTATTTTTATTAATTAAACTAATTAGGGTTTATATTTAATATTAATTAGTCATAGTTTAATTAAAGTTGTATTTTAAGTTTTAAGTGTTAATTAGTTTTATAAATACTTTTATACAATAATAAAAATAATATTTTTATAAAAATTGTATTTTCATAACTTTAAGTATTATTTCTATATTTCGTATCTTTTTAATCGTTTATTCGTAATATTTATATTTTTCGCTCGTAATTAGTTTAAGTTATAGTTTTTGCCGTAGTTATTTTTATACTTTTAGATTTTTAGGATTTGCCGTAAAATCCCTTAAGTACTTTTTCTTTAGACTAAAATTTAGGCGCTTTAGAAGTTTACGACGTCGCTTATCGTTTTAGTATTTAATAAAATTTAGTGCCTAATTAAGATATTTCCGTTTTGGATATAGAATTTCTTTTAAGTTTTAATACCTTTAGACGCAACTTTTAATATTTAATTTTTAGAATTTTAAGTTTCGACGCGCTACTTTCTTATTTTATTTTTCAATTTTTTATTTTTCGACTTTTTTCGACGCTACTCTTTTTCTTTCTTATTTCTCGCCGCTCTAATTTTTAGGATTTAGAATTTTCTCTATTTCTTCTCTAATAATTCAAAACGAAAAATTATTGTAAGCGGTTAAATTGATAGACATCCAAATTTTCTGCTTCGTAGTAATAGTTGGATTTGTTAGTGGCTGAGTTGTGAGCTTCCGATTTAAAGGGTTCTGGCTCCCTGCTACATCTTTTGGCTATTTGAAACGTGGGCAAAAGCAGAAAAGTCTATTAATTTGATAACTTATATAATTTTTCTATCTTTTTATAACTAATAGGATATTCTGTGAATGCACCGAGCTAAACGTTCACCACCTTTCATACGTTCACTGTAGTGACCCGAACTTTTCCATGTTTATATATATATTAAATGAAATTTTTATTTACATGATTAAGTGTTTCCAACATGTTAAGCAATCAAACTTGTTAAGACTTGATTAATTGAAATAGGTTTCATATAGACAATTGACCACCCAAGTTGACCGGTGACTCACGAACTTTAAAACTTGTAAAAACTATATGATGACATATATATGGATATATATATAGTTAACATGATATTATGATAAGTAAACATATCATTAAATATATTAACAATGAACTACATATGTAAAAGCAAGACTACTAACTTAATGATTTTGAAACGAGACATATATGTAACGATTATCGTTGTAACGACATTTAATGTATATATATCATATTAAGAGATATTCATACATCATATTATCATGATAATATAATAATTTAAAATCTCATTTGATATTATAAACATTGGGTTAACAACATTTAACAAGATCGTTAACCTAAAGGTTTCAAAACAACACTTACATGTAACGACTAACGATGACTTAATGACTCAGTTAAAATGTATATACATGTAGTGTTTTAATATGTATTCATACACTTTTGAAAGACTTCAAGACACTTATCAAAATACTTCTACTTAACAAAAATGCTTACAATTACATCCTCGTTCAGTTTCATCAACAATTCTACTCGTATGCACCCGTATTCGTACTCGTACAATACACAGCTTTTAGATGTATGTACTATTGGTATATACACTCCAATGATCAGCTCTTAGCAGCCCATGTGAGTCACCTAATACATGTGGGAACCATCATTTGGCAACTAGCATGAAATATCTTATAAAATTACAAAAATATGAGTAATCATTCATGACTTATTTGCATGAAAACGAAATTACATATCCTTTATATCTAATCCATACACCAACGACCAAAAACACCTACAAACACTTTCATTCTTCAATTTTCTTCATCTAATTGATCTCTCTCAAGTTCTATCTTCAAGTTCTAAGTGTTCTTCATAAATTCTACAAGTTCTAGTTTCATAAAATCAAGAATACTTCCAAGTTTGCTAGCTTACTTCCAATCTTGTAGAGTGATCATCCAACCTCAAGAAATCTTTCTTATTTACAGTAATATATCTTTCTAATACAAGGTAATACTCATATTCAAACTTTGATTCAATTTCTATAACTATAACAATCTTATTTTTAGTGGAAATCTTACTTGAACTTGTTTTTCGTGTCATGATTCTGCTTCAAGAACTTTCAAGCCATCCAAGGATCCTTTGAACCTAGATCAATTTTTCTAATTTCCAGTAGCTTTATCCAGAAAACTTGAGGTAGTAATGATGTTGATAACATCATTCGATTCATACATATAAAGCTATCTTATTCGAAGGTTTAAACTTGTAATCACTAGAACATAGTTTAGTTAATTCTAAACTTGTTCGCAAACAAAAGTTAATCCTTCTAACTTGACTTTTAAAATCAACTAAACACATGTTCTATATCTATATGATATGCTAACTTAATGATTTAAAACCTGAAAACATGAAAAAAAAACACCGTAAAACCGGATTTACGCCGTCGTAGTAACACCGCGGGCTGTTTTGGATTAGTTAATTAAAAACTATGATAAACTTTGATTTAAAAGTTGTTCTTCTGGGAAAATGATTTTTCTTATGAACATGAAACTATATCCAAAAATCATGGTTAAACTCAAAGTGGAAGTATGTTTTCTAAAATGGTCATCTAGACGTCGTTCTTTCGACTGAAATGACTATATTTACAAAAACGACTTGTAACTTATATTTCGGACTATAAACCTATACTTTTTATGTTTAGATTCATAAAATAGAGTTCAATATGAAACCATAGCAATTTGATTCACTCAAAACGGATTTAAAATGAAGAAGTTATGGGTAAAACAAGATAGGATTATTTTTCTTGTTGTAGCAACGTGAAAATTGGTAACAAATCTATATTAATCATATCCTAGCTAACTTATATTGTATTATACATGTATTCTAATATATTATGTAATCTTGGGATACCATAGACACGTATGCAAATGTTTTGACATATCATATCGACCCATGTGTATATATTATTTGGAACAACCATAGACACTCTATATGCAGTAATGTGGGAGTTAGCTATACAGGGTTGAGGTTGATTCCAAAAATATATATACTTTGAGTTGTGATCTAGCCTGAGACGTGTATACACTGGGTCGTGGATTGATTCAAGATAATATATATCAATTTTTTTCTGTACATCTAACGTTGGACAACTAGTTGTAGGTTACTAACGAGGACAGTTGACTTAATACACTTAAAACATCAAAATGTATTAAAAGTGTTGTAAATATATTTTGAATATACTTTGATATATATGTACATATTTGTTATAGGTTCGTAAATCGACCAGTGGCCAAGTCTTACTTCCCGACGAAGTAAAAATCTGTGAAAGTGAGTTATAGTCCCACTTTTAAAATCTAATATTTTTGGGATGAGAATACATGCAGGTTTTATAAATGATTTACAAAATAGACACAAGTACGTGAAACTACATTCTATGGTTGAATTATCGAAATCGAATATGCCCCTTTTTATTAAGTCTGGTAATCTAAGAATTAGGGAACAGACACCCTAATTGACGCGAATCCTAAAGATAGATATATTGGGCCTAACAAACCCCATCCAAAGTACCGGATGCTTTAGTATTTCGAAATTTATATCATATCCGAAGGGTGTCCCGGAATGATGGGGATATTCTTATATATGCATCTTGTTAATGTCGGTTACCAGGTGTTCACCATATGATTGATTTTTATCTCTATGTATGGGATGTATATTGAAATATGAAATCTTGTGGTCTATTGTTACGATTTGATATATATAGGTTAAACCTATAACTCACCAACATTTTTATTGACGTTTAAAGCATGTTTATTCTCAGGTGAATATTAAGAGCTTCCGCTGTTGCATACTAAAATAAGGACAAGATTTGGAGTCCATGTTTGTATGATATTATGTAAAAACTGCATTCAAGAAACATATGTCGATGTAATATATTTCTATTGTAAACCATTATGTAATGGTCGTGTGTAAACAGTATATTTTAGATTATCATTATTTGATAATCTACGTAATGCTTTTGAAACCTTTATTGATAAAATAAAGGTTATGGTTGTTTTAAAAATGAATGCAGTCTTTGAAAAACGTCTCATATAGAGGTCAAAACCTCGCAACGAAATCAATTAATATGGAACGTTTATAATCAATATGAACGGGACATTTCAGTTGGTATTCGAGCGTTGATCTTAGAGAACCAGAATTTTGCATTAGTATGTCTTATCGAGTTTGTTAGGATGCATTAGTGAGTCTGGACTTCGACCGTGTTTACTTGAAAAATGATTGCTTAACAAATTTTGTTGGAAACTATATATTTTTAACATGTGAATATTATGTGATATATTAATCTCTTAACGCGTTTGATATTATGTGATAGATGTCTACCTCTAGAACAAGTCCCATTGACTCACCTAATAATAATGAAGAGTCAAATGTAAATTGGAATGATTCGTGGACTGATTCACAAGTTCCCGAAGAGGAACCGGAAGAAGAGTCGGAACCGAAAGAAGAATCGGAACCGGAAGAAGAATCAGAACCGGAAGAAGAAATAGAAGCAGTGGCAGAAATAATAAAACGGTTAAGTAGAAGAAAATCCTCAACCAACCAACCAAAGTTAATTATGGTCAATGGTGTTTTCGCCAACGAAGCAAAGTATTGGGAGGATTACCAATTTTCTGATAAATCGGATCCCGACAAGGATTCCGATGATGTTATAGAAATTACCCCAACACAAATTAATAAGGCAAAAGAGAACAATAAGGGAAAGGGCATAAAAATAGAGAAATTTGATTCCAAACCCGATGAACTTTATATGTATCGTCAACACCCGTATTTCTTAAGTTGTGACAATAACCCGGGAACCTCTAAACCACCAGGTTTTTCTAAACCAATGTGGAAAACGATGGCTCGTATTAGGGGAACATCATATATCCCTAGAAACTTGGCAAAACGAACCAAAACCGAAGAAGAAGAAATGAGCGATTTGGAATAAGATAGTTGTATTCGTGTGGTGTAATATATGTAATATAGTGTGCTTATGCTTTTTGATATATGTAAAAATTGCTTGTATTAATAAGTATTTTTTTTTATGAATCTAACTCTTGTCTATTTTACAGTATAAAAACACAAAATGGATAGACAACCCAATATTTTAAGAGACCTACCCGGAGACATGATTGATGAAATCTTGTCTAGAGTCGGTCAGAATTTCTCGGCACAACTATTTAAGGCGAGATCAGTTTGTAAGACATTTGAAGAACGTTCCAAGAATGCCTTGATTTATAAAAGGCTTTCGTTCGAAAGATGGGGGATATCACATTGGGAAATCCATAAGTTACGATGTGTTTTTACTTTGATTCATATATTGCGGGGAACCCAAATGCTATTTTACGCAACGGGTTAAGAAATTATTTTGACTCAATATATCCGAATATAGGACTTCGTGATTTAGAAAAAGCGGCTAACATGCAACATAAAGAATCATGTTATGCTTACGGGTTAGTAATGTTCGCTTCTCACCAAAGTGAGAACAAGAACATCGGGCTACAACTATTAAACAAAACGTTTCCATAAGTGACGGAGTCGGTAATTGGGGTAAGAAATGAGGTTTTTAGGTTATTACGAGACTGTTGGACATTACGTAACCTTCATCCTTTTGACGACGTTACAACACATTGTCTTACTATCAGTCACAACGGTTATGTTCCACAAAACCAAGGATGGGAAGTGGTATTAGTAAAACCAGAATGCATGACTTATTTCTGGACGTATGAATTACGTGTCTTTATTGCCTTTGCTGAACGCCTTATTTATTAACTAGAATTATCTTCGCAACTACTTTGTATCAAAGTTTTATGTGCTATATTTCATGCTATATGTAAAAAAAAGCGGTATTGTAAGTTTGCAAGTTATTGTATAAAGGTTTGAATATGATTTTTTTTTTTTTGTGATTAGTTTTTCATATAGAATTGTAGTAGTTGAAATGGTATGTTAGCTACTAAGTATGAACTTAACGGGTAGGTACTACCCAAATTAAAGAGTATAAAATGCTAATATGAAGAAAGAGCTTTTATAAATAAGTTCATATTACGCTACGAAATACTATTGACTACTCTTGATATTCTATATGATTAACTCGTTTCATTTGACTATTTTGAAGGAAATGGCACCGACTACTCGACACACCTTGAATATGAGCGAAGAGGAATTTCGTGCCTTTCTTGCTTCAAACATAGCCGCAGTACAGGCTGCGCTACATACCAACAATAACCTTGGATCTAGCAGTACAGGAAATCATGTAGGATGCACCTACAAAGAATTCACTGCCTGCAAACCTTTGGAATTTGATGGAACCGAAGGACCGATCGGATTGAAACGGTGGACCGAGAGGGTCGATTCAGTGTTTGCCATAAGTAAGTGTACTGAAGAGGAAAAAGTGAAGTACGCTACGCATACCTTCACAGGTTCTGCGTTAACATGGTGGAATACCTATCTAGAGCAAGTGTGACAAGATGATGCTTACGCACTACTGTGGTCAGCATTCAAGCACTTGATGAACGAGAAGTACCGTCCCAGAACCGAGGTTAATAAGCTCAAGATAGAACTTAGAGGGTTACGAACCCAAGGATTTGATATTACCACGTATGAAAGAAGATTCACAGAATTATGCCTATTGTGTCCGGGAGCGTTCGAAGATGAGGAAGAGAAGATCGACGCGTTTGTGAAAGGATTACCGAAAAGAATCCAAGAAGATATAAGTTCACATGAGCCCGCCTCCATACAACAGGCATGTAGAATGGCTCATAAACTAGTGAACCAGATTGAAGAAAGAATTAAAGAACAGACTGCTGAAGAGGCCAATGTGAAGCAAGTCAAAAGAAAGTGGGAGGAAAACGGTGATAAGAATCACTAATACAACAATAACAGCAATTACAACAATAATCGCAACAACTATCCCAACAATCGCAACATCAATCGTAACTACAACAAACAGCCCAACAACAACAACAACAACAACAACAACAGCAACTACAACAATCATCCCAACAACAATAATAACCGCAACAACAACAACAATCAGAAGCAGCTATGCCAAAGGTGTGAAAAGTATCACTCGGGGTTCTGCACCAAATTTTGCAACAAGTGTAAAAGAAATGGTCATAGCGCGGCAAAGTGTGAGGTCTACGGACCAGGGGTTAACAGAACGAAAGGAACAAATGGTGTCGGAACGAGTAATGGTGGAGCAAGTAGTGTCGGAGCAAGTTATGCCAATGTAGTTTGTTATAAATGTGGAAAACCGGGCCACATTATTAGAAATTGCCCGAACCAGGAGAACATGAATGGACAAGGCCACGGAAGAGTTTTCCATATTTATGCGGCAGAGGCACAGGAAGACCCGGAGCTTGTTACGGGTAAGTTTCATATTGACAATAAATCTGCTTACATTTTATTTGATTCGGGTGCGGATAGAAGCTATATGAGTAGAGATTTTTGTGCTAAATTAAGTTGTCCATTGACGCTTTTGGATAGTAAATTTTTACTCGAATTAGCAAATTGTAAATTAATTTCAGCAGATAATATATGTCGGAATCGAGAAATTAAACTAGTTAGCGAAACATTTAAGATTGACTTGATACCAGTAGAGTTAGGGAGTTTTAATGTGATAATCGGTATGGACTGGTTGAAAGAAGTGAAAGCAGAGATCGTTTGTTACAAAAATGCAATTCGCATTATACGAGAAAAAGGAAAACCCTTAATGGTGTACGGAGAAAAGGGCAACACGAAGCTACACCTTATTAGTAATTTGAAGGCACAAAAACTAATAATAAAAGGTTGCTATGCTGTTCTAGCACACGTCGAGAAAGTACAAACTGAAGAAAAGAGCATCAATGATGTTCCCGTCGCAAAAGAATTTCCCGATGTATTTCCGAAAGAATTACCGGGATTACCCCCACATCGATCCGTTGAATTTCAAATAGATCTTGTACCAGGAGCTGCACCAATAGCTCGTGCTCCTTACAGACTCGCACCCAGCGAGATGAAAGAACTGCAAAGCCAATTACAAGAACTTTTAGAGCGTGGTTTCATTCGACCAAGCACATCACCGTGGGGAGCTCCTGTTTTGTTTGTCAAGAAGAAAGATGGTACATTCAGGTTGTGTATCGACTACCGAGAGTTAAACAAACTTACCATTAAGAACCGCTACCCACTACTGAGAATCGACGACTTATTTGATCAACTACAAGGCTCGTCTGTTTATTCAAAGATTGACTTACGTTCCGGGTATCATCAAATGCGGGTGAAAGAAGATGATATTCCAAAGACTGCTTTCAGAACACGTTACGGTCATTACGAGTTTATGGTCATGCCGTTTGGTTTAACTAATGCACCAGCTGTGTTCATGGACCTTATGAACCGAGTGTGTGGACCATACCTTGACAAGTTTGTCATTGTTTTCATTGATGACATACTTATTTACTCAAAGAATGACCAAGAACACGGTGAACATTTAAGAAAGGTGTTAGAAGTATTGAGGAAGGAAGAATTGTACGCTAAGTTTTCAAAGTGTGCATTTTGGTTGGAAGAAGTTCAATTTCTCGGTCACATAGTGAACAAAGAAGGTATTAAGGTGGATCCGGCAAAGATAGAAACTGTTGAAAAGTGGGAAACCCCGAAAAATCCGAAACACATACGCCAGTTTTTAGGACTAGCTGGTTACTACAGAAGGTTCATCCAAGACTTTTCCAGAATAGTAAAACCCTTGACTGCATTAACGCATAAAGGGAAGAAATTTGAATGGAAGGATGAACAAGAGAAAGCGTTTCAGTTATTGAAGAAAAAGCTAACTACGGCACCTATATTGTCATTGCCTGAAGGGAATGATGATTTTGTGATTTATTGTAACGCATCAAAGCAAGGTCTCAGTTGTGTATTAATGCAACGAATGAAGGTGATTGCTTATGCGTCTAGACAATTGAAGATTCACGAACAAAATTATACGACGCATGATTTGGAATTAGGCGCGGTTGTTTTTGCATTAAAGACTTGGAGGCACTACTTATATGGGGTCAAAAGTATTATATATACCGACCACAAAAGTCTTCAACACATATTTAATCAGAAACAACTGAATATGAGGCAGTGTAGGTGGATTGAATTGTTGAATGATTACGACTTTGAGATTCTTTACCACCCAGGGAAGGCAAATGTGGTAGCCGACGCCTTGAGCAGGAAGGACAGAGAACCCATTCGAGTAAAATCTATGAATATAATGATTCACAATAACCTTACTACTCAAATAAAGGAGGCGCAACAAGCAGTTTTAAAAGAGGGAAATTTAAAGGATGAAATACCCAAAGGATCGGAGAAGCATCTTAATATTCGGGAAGACGGAACCCGGTATAGGGCTGAAAGGATTTGGGTACCAAAATTTGGAGATATGAGAGAAATGGTACTTAGAGAAGCTCATAAAACCAGATACTCAATACATCCTGGAACGGGGAAGATGTACAAGGATCTCAAGAAACATTTTTGATGGCCGGGTATGAAAGTCGATGTTGCTAAATACGTAGGAGAATGTTTGACGTGTTCTAAGGTCAAAGCTGAGCATCAGAAACCATCAGGTCTACTTCAACAACCCGAAATCCCGGAATGGAAATGGGAAAACATTACCATGGATTTCATCACTAAATTGCCAAGGACTGCAAGTGGTTTTGATACTATTTGGGTAATAGTTGATCGTATCACCAAATCAGCACACTTCCTGCCAATAAGAGAAGATAACAAGATGGAGAAGTTAGCATGACTGTATTTGAAGGAAGTCGTCTCCAGACATGGAATACCAATCTCTATTATCTCTGATAGGGATGGCAGATTTATTTCAAGATTCTGGCAGACATTACAGCAAGCATTAGGAACTCGTCTAGACATGAGTACTGCCTATCATCCACAAACTGATGGGCAGAGCGAAAGGACGATACAAATGCTTAAAGACATGCTACGAGCATGTGTTATTGATTTCGAAAACAGTTGGGATCGACATATACCGTTAGCAGAATTTTCCTACAACAACAGCTATCATTCAAGCATTGAGATGGCGCCGTTTGAAGCACTTTATGGTAGAAAGTGCAGGTCTCTGATTTGTTGGAGTGAAGTGGGGGATAGACAGATTACGGGTCCGGAGATAATACAAGAAACTACCGAGAAGATCATCCAAATTCAACAACGGTTGAAAACCGCCCAAAGTCGACAAAAGAGCTACGCCGACATTAAAAGAAAAGACATAGAATTTGAAATTGGAGAGATGGTCATGCTTAAGGTTGCACCTTGGAAAGGTGTTGTTCGATTTGGTAAACGAGGGAAATTAAATCCAAGGTATATTGGACCATTCAAGATTATTGATCGTGTCGGACCAGTAGCTTACCGACTTGAGTTACCTCAACAACTTGCGAATGTACATAACACTTTCCACGTCTCGAATTTGAAGAAATGTTTTGCTAAAGAAGATCTCACTATTCCGTTGGACGAAATTCAAATCAATGAAAAACTTCAATTCATTGAAGAACCCGTCGAAATAATGGATCGTGAGGTTAAGAGACTTAAACAAAACAAGATACCGATTGTTAAGGTTTGATGGAATGCTCGTAGAGGACCCGAGTTCACCTGGGAGCGTGAAGATCAGATGAAAAAGAAATACCCGCATTTATTTCCAGAAGATACGTCAACACCTCCAACTGCTTAAAATTTCGGGACGAAATTTATTTAATGGGTAGGTACTGTAGTGACCCGAACTTTTCCATGTTTATATATATATTAAATGAAATTGTTATTTACATGATTAAGTGTTTCCAACATGTTAAGCAATCAAACTTGTTAAGACTTGATTAATTGAAATAGGTTTCATATAGACAATTGACCACCCAAGTTGACCGGTGACTCACGAACTTTAAAACTTGTAAAAACTATATGATGACATATATATGGATATATATATAGTTAACATGATATTATGATAAGTAAACATATCATTAAATATATTAACAATGAACTACATATGTAAAAGCAAGACTACTAACTTAATGATTTTGAAACGAGACATATATGTAACGATTATCGTTGTAACGACATTTAATGTATATATATCATATTAAGAGATATTCATACATCATATTATCATGATAATATAATAATTTAAAATCTCATTTGATATTATAAACATTGGGTTAACAACATTTAACAAGATCGTTAACCTAAAGGTTTCAAAACAACACTTACATGTAACGACTAACGATGACTTAATGACTCAGTTAAAATGTATATACATGTAGTGTTTTAATATGTATTCATACACTTTTGAAAGACTTCAAGACACTTATCAAAATACTTCTACTTAACAAAAATGCTTACAATTACATCTTCGTTCAGTTTCATCAACAATTCTACTCGTATGCACCCGTATTCGTACTCGTACAATACACAGCTTTTAGATGTATGTACTATTGGTATATACACTCCAATGATCAGCTCTTAGCAGCCCATGTGAGTCACCTAATACATGTGGGAACCATCATTTGGCAACTAGCATGAAATATCTTATAAAATTACAAAAATATGAGTAATCATTCATGACTTATTTGCATGAAAACGAAATTACATATCCTTTATATCTAATCCATACACCAACGACCAAAAACACCTACAAACACTTTCATTCTTCAATTTTCTTCATCTAATTGATCTCTCTCAAGTTCTATCTTCAAGTTCTAAGTGTTCTTCATAAATTCTACAAGTTCTAGTTTCATAAAATCAAGAATACTTCCAAGTTTGCTAGCTTACTTCCAATCTTGTAGAGTGATCATACAACCTCAAGAAATCTTTCTTATTTACAGTAATATATCTTTCTAATATAAGGTAATACTCATATTCAAAATTTGATTCAATTTCTATAACTATAACAATCTTATTTCGAGTGGAAATCTTACTTGAACTTGTTTTTCGTGTCATGATTCTGCTTCAAGAACTTTCAAGCCATCCAAGGATCCTTTGAAGCTAGATCCATTTTTCTCATTTCCAGTAGCTTTATCCAGAAAACTTGAGGTAGTAATGATGTTCATAACATCATTCGATTCATACATATAAAGCTATCTTATTCGAAGGTTTAAACTTGTAATCACTAGAACATAGTTTAGTTAATTCTAAACTTGTTCGCAAACAAAAGTTAATCCTTCTAACTTGACTTTTAAAATCAACTAAACACATGTTCTATATCTATATGATATGCTAACTTAATGATTTAAAACCTAGAAACACGAAAAAAACACACCGTAAAACTGGATTTACGCCGTCGTAGTAACACCGCGGGCTGTTTTGGGTTAGTTAATTAAAAATTATGATAAACTTTGATTTAAAAGTTGTTCTTCTGGGAAAATTATTTTTCTTATGAACATGAAACTATATCCAAAAATCATGGTTAAACTCAAAGTGGAAGTATGTTTTCTAAAATGGTCATCTAGACGTCGTTCTTTCGACTGAAATGACTACCTTTACAAAAATGACTTGTAACTTATATTTCCGACTATAAACTTATACTTTTTCTGTTTAGATTCATAAAATAGAGTTCAATATGAAACCATAGCAATTTGATTCACTCAAAACGGATTTAAAATGAAGAAGTTATGGGTAAAACAAGATAGGATAATTTTTCTTGTTGTAGCAACGTGAAAATTGGTAACAAATCTATATTAATCATATCCTAGCTAACTTATATTGTATTATACATGTATTCTAATATATTATGTAATCTTGGGATACCATAGACATGTATGCAAATGTTTTGACATATCATATCGACCCATGTGTATATATTATTTGGAACAACCATAGACACTCTATATGCAGTAATGTGGGAGTTAGCTATACAGGGTTGAGGTTGATTCCAAAAATATATATACTTTGAGTTGTGATCTAGCCTGAGACGTGTATACACTGGGTCGTGGATTGATTCAAGATAATATATATCAATTTTTTTCTGTACATCTAACGTTGGACAACTAGTTGTAGGTTACTAACGAGGACAGCTGACTTACTAAACTTAAAATATCAAAATGTATTAAAAGTGTTGTAAATATATTTTGAATATACTTTGATATATATGTACATATTTGTTATAGGTTCGTGAATCGACCAGTGGCCAAGTCTTACTTCCCGACGAAGTAAAAATCTGTGAAAGTGAGTTATAGTCCCACTTTTAAAATCTAATATTTTTGGGATGAGAATACATGCAGGTTTTATAAATGATTTACAAAACAGACACAAGTACGTGAAACTACATTCTATGGTTGAATTATCGAAATCGAATATGCCCCTTTTTATTAAGTTTGGTAATCTAAGAATTAGGGAACAGACACCCTAATTGACGCGAATCCTAAAGATAGATCTATTGGGCCTAACAAACCCCATCCAAAGTACCGGATGCTTTAGTACTTCGAAATTTATATCATATCCGAAGGGTGTCCCAGAATGATGGGGATATTCTTATATATGCATCTTGTTAATGTCGGTTACCAGGTGTTCACCATATGAATGATTTTTATCTCTATGTATGGGATGTATATTGAAATATGAAATCTTGTGGTCTATTGTTACGATTTGATATATATAGGTTAAACCTATAACTCACCAACATTTTTGTTGACGTTTAAAGCATGTTTATTCTCAGGTGAATATTAAGAGCTTCCGCTGTTGCATACTAAAATAAGGACAAGATTTGGAGTCCATGTTTGTATGATATTATGTAAAAACTGCATTCAAGAAACATATGTCGATGTAATGTATTTCTATTGTAAACCATTATGTAATGGTCGTGTGTAAACAGTATATTTTAGATTATCATTATTTGATAATCTACGTAATGCTTTTGAAACCTTTATTGATAAAATAAAGGTTATGGTTGTTTTAAAAATGAATGCAGTCTTTGAAAAACGTCTCATATAGAGGTCAAAACCTCGCAACGAAATCAATTAATATGGAACGTTTATAATCAATATGAACGGGACATTTCATTCACCACCTGTAACTCGATCAAGACATCTAGCCAATATTGTCGCCGTTGATTTTTCTTTAGAATCGTCATCAAGTCGACCAAGTAATCCAATTCAAATTTCCGATAATACATTTTTTGAACCCAACCTCACAATTGAGAATCCGGAGGATATTCAAGGACAATTCAGAGATCCTGAACCACTAATCATTCCTCCTAAACCACAAATCGCTCATCCAGAGATTGTCGAGGAAGAAACCATTAAATCAGAATCCTCTAGTGATTCAGATTCAACAAATCCAATCATGGAAAATCAAGAACCTCTAAGTATGAAAGACCGAATGAGAGCTACACGCACGGGCCAAGGTCACGCCATTATTAAGCCAGATGTTAATGCACCAAATTATGAAATCAAAGGACAAATCCTACACATGGTAACTAACCAATGCCAATTTAGTGGTACGCCAAAAGAAGATCCAAACGAACATCTTCATACCTTTAATAGGATTTGTACACTATTCAAAATCCGAGAAGTTGAGGATGAACAGATATATCTCATGTTATTTCCCTGGACTTTAAAGGGAGAAGCCAAAGAGTGGTTAGAATCGTTACCTGAAGGGGCGATTGACACATGGGATGTCTTAGTTGAAAAATTTCTTAAACAATTCTTTCCGGCATCTAAAGCCATTAGACTTCAAGGAGAAATAGTTACGTTCACGTAAAAGCCAAATGAAACTCTATATGAGGCGTGGACAAGATTCGGAAAATTGTTGAGAGGATGTCCTCAACACGGTTTAGATACTTATCAAATAGTACAAATATTCTACCAAGGTATCGACATTGCTACACAAAAAGACATCGACATAGCAGCTGGTGGTTCCATTATGAAGAAAACCGCAACTAAAGCTTACAAAATCATTGATAACACAGCCTCCCACTCGCATGAGTGGCACCAGGAAAAAGATATCTTTCGTTCATCAAAAGCAGCTAGAGCCGATTCTAGCCATGACTTTGATTCCGTTTCCGCAAAAATAGATGCTTTCGAAAGATAAATGGAAAAGTTGAATAAAGATATTCACGCAATACGAATCAGATGTGAGCAATGCGGTGGACCACACTTAACAAAAGATTGTCACATTGAGCAAACGATGGAACAACGTGGGAATGTTTCCTACATGAACCAAAGGCCGGTAAATAATTATCAAAATAATTATCAACCGCCAAGGCCAAACTTCAATCGAAATCAAAACATTCTTTACAATCCAAATGGACCTAACAATAACTCGTACAACCAACAAGGTCCAAATAACCAACCAACTCAAAACAACACTTTCAATCAACAAAGACCCGGCTTGTATAAACCACCACAACAAATCGAAGAGAAAAAGTCAAATCTAGAAGAAATGATGGCAAAGCTAATGGAATCTCAAACACAATTTATTACATCTCAAACCCAAACAAATGAGAGGTTTGATCAGTCATTAAGAACTCAACAAGCTTCCATTTTGAATCTAGAAAAACACGTAGGTACTCTTGCTAGCATGATGAGTGAGAGGGAACAAGGAAAGCTACCAAGTAATACTGAAGTAAATCCTCTGAATGAGAATGTTAATATGGTTTCAACAAATTCTGAAAAACCAGCATCAGAAGATGGGAAGGTTTTCGATGTGAGTAACAATGAAGAAGTTACACCACCACCACCACCACCACCCGAGTATGTAAAGCCAGTGGTGGCACCATACAGACCACCCATCCTGTTTCCAAGAAAAGGAGTTGAGTATGAGCAAGTAATAGGTAATAAAGTTTGTGATACCTCTGAAAAGAAGAAGAAGAATAAGAAAGTGCAAGAAACAAAAACCGTAAAAGTAAACCCGGTAAAGACAGATCCACCAAAACCTCCACCAAGGTTGGGTGATCCGGGTGAATTTATTGTTCCTTGTCTACTTAGTGATTGTGTCACGTATGATGCACTAGCAGATTTAGGTGCGAGTGTGAGTGTTATGCCTCTTTCATTATATAAGAGATTAGGAGTAGGTGAGTTAAGTCCAACAGAGATGAGTGTCCGACTCTTTGATCAAACCATTAGGCACCCAGTTGGAATTGCTGACAACCTACCCGTTCAAGTGGGTAATTTAACGTTTCTAGTCGAATTTGTTGTTATTGACATAGAAGAGGACTCAAACATTCCTTTAATTTTAGGTAGACCATTCTTAGCATCCACCGAGGCGTTTATTGATGTAAGAAAGGGTAGAATGACACTTAGTAATGATGAAAAATCGATCACCTTTGTAAGTCGAAAGTCTAAATCTCCACCAACCAAAACCGTTGAACCAACAAAAATGATTGGTAAGAACCATATTGTTTTACCAACTCCAACGGTAGTGCTTAACAATAATAAAACGCCTAAGTGTGAGGAAAATGAAGTAACACCTAATGATGACCTAATAACAAAGAACCCCGTTGTTGATACGAAATTAAATGACCCCGTTATTAATAGTTCAATGAAGAAACTTATTAAACGGATTCGCGATGCTAGAACCATGGAGAACTTTAAGTTATGTAACCGGTTAGTATCCAATTTATCGCCTAAAGAAAAGGTAAAACTTAATGAATTTATGGATATTACACAAGAATCCGACCAATGGCTTAAAGCAAAAGTCACAGATATGCAAGTTGATTATGGTTCAAGAGAAATTGACGATGAAGTTAATCACAATTTCGACACCACAGCTACCTAAGTGTAATGACCCGGAATTTTCCGACCAAATTATACTTATGAGATTAATATTTACATAAATTAAACTATACCAACATGATAAGCAATCCAAATTGTTGAGACTTGTGTTTTTGAAAAGAGTTTTACACAACGTTTGACCGTCCAATATGACCGATGATATCACGAACTATATAACAAACGATAATTATATGTTTGTGTATATATATGTATTTATATATATTTAACATGATCTAAGGATGGTTTAACATCTCATTGTGTACTAATGACAATGAGTTATAAGTATATTTTGAAACTACTAACTTAAGTTTTCAAAACGATAACTATACGTAACATTCTTTGATATATATATACTTATAATCTATAATGCTTATACATGTATCGTATATATAATGTATTTAATCACTTTTTAAGGACTTAAATACATAAAACAATATAAGTATATTCACAAAAGATAGCTATATTTGAATTCTCATTCCGTTTCCTCAAGATTTCTATACGTATATCTAGGGTATATGTACCCGTATCATACCCAGCTTCTATACGTATTTACTATTGGTATATACACATCAAATCAACATCCTAATCAACATTATTACTACCCTAGATATGAGGTAACTAGGATTTGTTAAGTAGTATGAATTATTAGTAAGAAAACAAAATTAGGAATCCTTTTCTTTCTTTATAAACTAAAAACGTTTTTATAAATGAACACCATTTCTTCACTCCATTTTCTCATATCTACACCCTCATTTATCTCTCAAAATACTCCTAACTTCATACTTGATCATCTCCAAGCATTTTTCCCATCATTTAGCTTCAATTACAAGCCTTAAACACCATAAGAAAACTCTTTCAAGAACATATCAAAATAACCACCCATTTGAAGAAGTTTACTTCCAACCTTTTGATCTAACTCCACCACTCTTTGATTCCAAGATTATTTCTTATCTTTTGCAGTAACTTTGTCCAAGTAACTTTAGGTAGTAACCTTGTTCATAATCTTATTCAATTCATATTCATATAGCTATCTTATTTTGTGGTATAAAATTTTAACAACAAGAACATGGTTTGAATGATTTCAAACTTGTTCGCAAACTAAATAGATCCTTCTAACTTGACTTTTAAAACACTTCAAGACATGTAATATATCATAATGATATGCTAAACTAACAAAATATAACTTGGTTTTACAAAGAACATCTTAAAAACTGAATCTACGTCGTCAGAGTGCAACCGGGGGCTGTTTAGGGTTGGATAATTAAAAACCATCTTGAACTTTGAATTGGAAGTTCATGTTCTGGAAAAATGATATTTCTTATGAATATGTTAACACATAAAAATTTCATAGTTTAACTCAAAGTGTAAGTATTTTTAGAAAAATGATCATTAAATGTTGTTTTTATGATGGAAAATGATCACTTTCATAAGTTTCACCAAAGTTTGACCTATAACCTATGATTTCGAATACAAACTAAGGTATTTTCAGTTCATATTCTTAAAATTTGACTCGATCCAAGGAAGTGGCAAGTTGAACCAACAAAAACGTAGTTGTAATGAAGAAACTACGACTAAAACAAGATTGGGTATTCGAAGCTAGTTTAGCTACGAAAATATTTGGAGAAAAAGTAAATTAATCTTATCTTTTCTAATTAATATGATATTTTATATATAATTACTTATGATTTGATTTTATATATTTCAGGACCACCCGTAAACAACACGAGAAGATTAATCATAAGACCTCATGATTGTACGCAACACATCATTTGACAACACGGTACTTTATGTACGCAACACGTCATTTGACAACATGGTACCATGGGTCGAGATTAATTTTGATCAATATGAATACGATGGGGTCTTTATTTATTTTATTTAAGCAACTAATTGTGGACCACTAACATCGGACTGCTAACTACGGACTAAGAAAATATTAAAAGTATTAAAAGTATATATATATATATATATATATATATATATATATATATATATATATATATATATATATATATATATATGTAACGATTACTTAAAAAGAAAATATGTTGATATATTATATATATGGTTAGGTTCGTGATATCTATCGGAGACCAAGTCGAATTAAATACCTTCAAGGCAAAAGTGAGTTTCATTTGCTCCCTTTTTAATTGCTTTTGCAATATATATTTTTGGGCTGAGAATACACGCGCTGCTTTTATAAATGTTTACAAAATAGACACAAGTACTTAAAAATATATTCTACGTTGAGTTGTACCACTGGAATATTTCCCTGTAGCTTGGTAACTACTATTTACATGGGTATTGTAAACACGAATCCTGTTGATAGATCTATCGGGCCTGACAACCCCAACTGGACTGGACGACCAGTATTTAACGGTTGCACAGTACTTCGTTTTGGTGACTACACTTGGTACGGTGTAGTGAGATTTCATAATAAAGGGAATATGCGACGTTGATTAAATGTTAAGTATGGTTACCAAGTGCTCAACCACTTAGAATGCTTTACATACACTTGCGAGTGTATTATGTTTATGATTATGAAATCTTGTGGTCTATTAACATATTGAAATGATTGTTATGATAAACCTATGAACTCACCAACCTTTTGGTTGACACTTTAAAGCATGTTTATTCTTAGGTATGAATTAAGTCTTCCGCTGTGCATTTGCTCAATATATGGACATTACTTGGAGTCGATCATCGCAATGGGACCAAATGTTGATGACTTCGTCCAGGTGGATTAGGACGGGTCCTTTTAGTTGGTATCAGAGCGGTGGTCGTAGCGAACCAGGTCTTGCATTAGTGTGTCTAACTAGTAGTTGTTAGGAGGCATTAATGAGTCTGGACTTCGACCGTGTCTACATGTCAAAAGTTTTGCTTATCATTTCTAGTCGAAAATCATCTGCTTATCATCCTTAGGAAATTACCTGCTTATCATTCATAAGTCTAGACACGTTTTACTGCATTTACTGCATTGATAGTGTATAGACGAATTCTTATCTTAGCATATCTGTTATTGCGAACTTTGACTGATATCTTTTCAAAGATTCTCCGTAATTTACGGGATTTTGGTATTATATATACATATGTAAATTATGTATTGAAGAGTACCAAATCTAACTCCTATAATCTATTCCATATCAAAAATTCATTTTCCCCATTATACAAGATGGATTCCGCAACTAGTTCGAATTCTTCAGATTCCGACAGTTATGCCGATATGAATTTCCATTCGGGCTCCGAAAGCAGCGTCACCGGAATGGATCAACCAATTTCCCATCATCTATTCTGGATGAATTGGGGATGGGTTCGTAATATACTAAATCACTGGAGATAAGAAGAAGGTGATCCATTCCATCCACCAAATTTCCCTCTTGGCGATGAACCTGAAGCACTTACCGGCGAACCTATTCGAAACACCATTTTCTCTCTCATTTCTAGAGTATCTCGTCACGATTATATACTATCCCATATTACAAATCTTGTTCATTCGCTCGCTCCAACCGCCAATCATCCCGGTGTACTAGCAGAAGTTAACGAACTTCGCGCTCGCGTGACGGCTTTGGAGAACATGGTGCGAAGGTTGCAAACACCAGCAGCAGCACCAGCAGTATAATCAGCACCACCATCAATAACATCAACAATACCATCATCACCACTAACAAACAATATCCGCATCACACGTCTCGACATCATAATCTGTCCCACAAACATCAACATCATACGCACCATAGATAACCAGGAGTACCAACAATAATGAACGATGAAGTATTGATCCATAACTTCATTGATATTCTATGAAGAATATGTGGTTTCAAAAAGTTTTAGAGATTTCTTATTCTAGCTCAAACCGAAAAGCAAATGAGATTAATATCATATTAACTCATTAAATTCATGATTTCATCTGAAGAAAATATATATGTATATATGTTTTCATAAAGATTGTAATTAAAAGTTCTTTTGTACAAAATATTAATGGTGAATTTTTTTTTTAACGAGTAGGTAATACCCGAGGAATAATTAGATTTCATCTTAATAAGTTACATTGTACATTCGCCGAAGCTGATTCAACAGTCATTTACTATCCTACTTACAACCACCGATATACGTATCCATTCACCGCAGAATAACCATTTTCATTCAATTTCATATTTGGATTTTGACTTCCCAGAATCCAACAAGTGGCATATGAAGAAAACATATGACAAAATAAAATCTGTTAGAAACAAATAAATTAACTATGAAAAATTTTGTTAAGAATCCACGCTAACTGTTCCAGCTAACTGTTCCTAGCTAACTGATTACATTTTATTTATCGCAGTTTATTTATCGCAATTTAATTATCGCACTTTTATTTATCGTCATTTAATTTCTATAATTATTTTACGCACTTTAAATATCGGGACACGTATACAATGTTTTGACATATCATATCAACGCATCTATACATATTATTTGGAATCACCATAGACACTCTATATGCAGTAATGATCGAGTTCTCTATACAGGGTTGAGGTTGATTCTACAATAATATATATAGTTTGAGTTGTGATCGAGTCTGAGACGTATACGGGTCACGACACGTATTAATTAATTCGTATATTATATATTAAACTATATATGAATTATTGGACTGTTACTGTGGACTATCGACTGTGGACTAATGACATTGGACAATTAAAATGAATTAAAATATTGATTATAACATAGGAAACTAAACATTTCTTCAAGATTGCCACTTGATTTCATCTTAAACCTCATTGTATCTCGACGATTACAATAAGCGTTCAAATCTATCATGATTCTTAAAAACAACTCAACCGAGAGGATAAACCAACCGCACTTCATCTACGGAAGAAAAGATTGATGCATATAGTTATGCACCTGAAAAACCCTCGGAAACTGAGTAAACGTTTGACACGTATCTGTTCTAGTTCCTTTGACATTGTTATTACCGAAGATCGTTTTGTAATCCCTTTCCAAAGTAGCTAATTTTGTCACAGCTCCAGCAAGTCAACTCCGACTTTTCATCCGAAACAACTTTATTATAACCGCGATATATATGCGTACTCTTTATTGTTACTGGGGAACCTTTTATATTCCACAATATTACCATCAGCGATTAATCATTCTAAAAACATAATTCTCCTGAAACTACCTCGGTTTGATAACCGATGACCCAGATCAGTTAACTTTGAAAATGCTGACAAAGCAGCATGTTGTAGATGATCTTAATGGCCAAAAGTTTGATGATAAAGAAAGGAGTGTTAGGAACGCTCGATAGAAAATTTAGTACCGAAAAGCGGATTATGCGAAACTATGAAGAAAGCCGTGGACAAATCACAAAGAATAAGTTTACCTTCAAAGAAACCAAATGATTCTGTGCATGCTAAAATCGTTAGCAAACATCTTATTTCTCATTCTAAACCTTCATAGACAAATCTTCTTCATCATCCATTGATATTAGAAATTCTAAGATATTCTCGTATGTTCTATTATAAATATCCTCCATATTTCTGGCGATATTTTTACAACTATTCTTATCTGAGATCATTTATCTCCCCGTATTATCTGCAACATAAAGGAAACTGTGTTAGTTTCTAAATTCTGAAACCTTCGAGTTTAAAATATGAATGTTTTGAAGTAGTGTTGGGAACTGAAGCATGAATTAGTATAATATAAAGACACTTGATCAACATCATTATATTACAGTAAGTCATGCTGAGTTTCTAATGAAGCATGATGATTCACAGTACCGTCATCATGTGCCATTTACACGACTCTTACATTCTATCTAATCTCTAAACATATCAAGAGAATATTTTTCTGGATGACTCGGTCTTCTCCAGGGTATTCTGGTAATTTAACAAATCAAAATCTTTCTATTACCATTTTCTTCTTAGAGCATTAGCTATGTTCATTCTGAATTTCATATCTATGAATTCTGGACCATTACTCGCTTGACTCGAAGTCGGGAAGAGAAAACGAAAGCATGAAGCTCCGAAAAATAATGAAGAATACAAACTTCGATAATAACCCCAAAATTACAAACCGTGTATATCGATGCAGATAGCAATATAGAGACACGAGAGAATTAGAAACACTATAAACACAAGGGTATAGTAGAAGTAAATAGATTCTTCTGGTGGTAGATGAAAAAGAAGAATGACAGATATAAAAGTTAGGAGTATATCAAGAATCAGGACTGGATGGAGCATATTGATGAATGCTTTAAAGTAACAATTAAGGGAGAAAGAATAGAAGGTGTGAGTCGTGGAAAATAAGGAAACGAAGGGGTGAATTTATAGTGAAATATCCGACAGAGCAATCGAAACAGATTATTGCATATAATCAAAGAAGATCCTGATTTCCTTAATCACCAAAGAACCAAATCTTATTACGTAAGATTCTCTTTAAATCCCTTAAATCCCGGAAATCAATCATAACTACGTCATCGGTTAAGACGAATATATTTTACTCATCTCACTCTTTTACGATAGTCTCATTTATATTCTTCGCATAATCGAATCGTTTTATCTACATTACTCAATGATGATAAAACTCCATTATCACCTTATATTTGTCATGAAAACCTTCTTATTGTTATCCATAACAACCTCTATCAAATTTCGGGGACGAAATTTCTTTAACGGGTAGGTACTGTAATGACCCGGAATTTTCCGACCAAATTATACTTATGAGATTAATATTTACATAAATTAAACTATACCAACATGATAATCAATCCAAATTGTTGAGACTTGTGTTTTTGAAAAGAGTTTTACACAACGTTTGACCGTCCAATATGACCGATGATATCACGAACTATATAACAAACGATAATTATACGTTTGTGTATATATATGTATTTATATATATTTAACATGATCTAAGGATGGTTTAACATCTCATTGTGTACTAATGACAATGAGTTATAAGTATATTTTGAAACTACTAACTTAAGTTTTCAAAACGATAACTATACGTAACATGCTTTGATATATATATATACTTATAATCTATAATGCTTATACATGTATCGTATATATAATGTATTTAATCACTTTTTAAGGACTTAAATACATAAAACAATATAAGTATATTCATAAAAGATAGCTATATTTGAATTCTCGTTCCGTCCTCAAGATTTCTATACGTATATCTAGGGTATATGTACCCGTATCATACCCAGCTTCTATACATATTTACTATTGGTATATACACATCAAATCAACATCCTAATCAACATTATTACTGCCCTAGATATGAGGTAACTAGGATTTGTCAAGTAGTATGAATTATTAGTAAGAAAACAAAATTAGGAATCCTTTTCTTTCTTTATAAACTAAAAACGTTTTTATAAATGAACACCATTTCTTCACTCCATTTTCTCATATATACACCCTCATTTATCTCTCAAAATACTCCTAACTTCATACTTGATCATCTCCAAGCATTTTCCCCATCATTTAGCTTCAATTACAAGCCTTAAACACCATAAGAAAACTCTTTCAAGAACATATCAAAATAACCACCCATTTGAAGAAGTTTACTTTCAACCTTTTGATCTAACTCCACCACTCTTTGATTACAAGATTATTTCTTATCTTTTGCAGTAACTTTGTCCAAGTAACTTGAGGTAGTAACCTTGTTCATAATCTTATTCAATTCATATTCATATAACTATCTTATTTTGTGGTATAAAATTTTAACAACAAAAACATGGTTTGAATGATTTCAAACTTGTTCGCAAACTAAATAGATCCTTCTAACTTGACTTTTAAAACACTTCAAGACCTGTAATATATCATAATGATATGCTAACCTAACAAAATATAACTTGGTTTTACAAAGAACATCTTAAAAACTGAATCTACGTCGTCAGAGTACCTAAGTGTGGGGAGATTCAAATGTTCTAAAAAGAAAATGTTGTCTAGAGTTAGTTGTTCTGTTCTCGTGTAGTTCTGAGAATGGAATCCGATTGGTCTTTTACACTAGCAGACACTAAAGAACTAGTTTTCTCCCCCCATTCTGAATTTTTGTTTTGTAGGTTTTGTATGAAATTAATTTGCATTTTTAAATTTAATTTTTGTGTGATTTAAAAAATAAAAATTACTTTATTTCATTAAGTTTAAAAAATGATTTCTAAAATTCATCGTAAGTTGAAGACTAGGTCATGGAACTGAAATTGCTTTACCCGAGGGCGGGGCGAAAAATTTTGTTATCATTATTTTTAATATTATTGATCTAAAGTATACCAAAAAAATTAAAAAACCCAAAAATCTTTGCTTTTAAAACAATCGCTTTAAAAATGACAAATTTTAAATTTTGTCGTGGGACGGACTAGGTAAACAAACCGAAACTACCTAAAGTAAAAGGAAACAAAATTTTAAAAAATTATTCATTTAAATTGTTTTAATAAATAAAGGTTTTATAAAAAAAAATATTATGTATATATATGTTTGTATTTTATGTTATATACAAAACAGGGTAAAACAACGCATTTTCAAAAACTGACATTAAAGTTCAGCAAAAGCTACTAATTTTAACGACAAGACGTAAAATATCAAGTGTGATATAAAACAATATGTTTGCAAACTCGGTATTTTTAATCATTTTTCTACACTAATCATCCTCATGAATTTAAATTTTTACCGATTTCTTGCAAATGAGGGCATTGCAAGATCTCAAGTGTGGGGAAGGGTTATAAATTCTCTCGGGTTTACACTTAGTTTAATTGCCAAATTTTGTGAAAATTTGAAAAATTTTCAATTAAATGAATTCAAAATCATGTTTATACAAATTTATGAACGATAAAACTAGGTATTAACACCGAAATTATTGTTACCTCGGAAAGGACATAAATTGAGAAACAACCCAAAATGCTTGAATTCATTTAAAATGGAATAGAGGAGAATAAAAAGGCAAAGAAAGGAAAATAAAAGCCAAGTGTGGGAAAAAATACCAAGTTATTTAGAACATATATCACATATCTTTGTACAAATAATTGAAGATACTTTTGTTTTAAACAAAATTAACTGTTTTACCCGGTAAATTATAATATATTTGAAAGAAAGATGGATCTACACGATGAATCAATTCCATCATTAAAAGGAAGTAAAGTCTTCTGAAAAAGAAACGCGCTTCTTGATTTAGGTCTGGAAGTTGTCGTCCAGACCAGTTGTTGAGTCTACGAAAAACCTTGAAAAGTTTTCTCGAAAATCAGCTGGAAATCCACGGACCTCAGCATCAAACAGGGTCGCCATGTGGTCAGACTTATCCTAACCATGAGAGGATCTGTCTCGTAAAATGGGGAGGGCGCCGTGCAAATTAGCTTGATAAGACTAATGAATCAGACCCCCAGAAAGGATAATCTTCTTAAAGATTAAAAATTAGCATTTTAGCCTGATATTACTCAATCCTAAAGATTGACCTTAAAGATTGAGAATTACAAACTCATGGAATTCAATGATATCTAAACTCGAGCTTGAACGAGAAAATATTTTGATCAAAATTACAAACCGATTTGTTTTCTAAAAACCCATTTTCAATGCGCTCATTACCATTGAACGTAAAATCCTAAGAATTCACCAGAATTCATTAGGTCACCTGAACTAAATCGGGTGTCAACCGTAAGAACGGTGGTTGCATAGCATGGTCGAAGACAGGACCTTGTGCCAGACCGAAAAGATATAGGGTGATCTTTACTATTTCTCCTACAAAGGATAGTAATTTCATCCGACACATTTTTGACCATAATTATCTGCATGTCATTAGATATTGCCTTAACAGTTTCTTGTTCATCGCTTTCCTTTACAACCGAACGGTCATTTACCGAAAAGTAATATACGGGACAAGTAAACTGGATGTGTGCTTTCCTAATACAAGGTTAGCAAGTGGGTGACACAAAACCGCAAGTTTTGAGCTAAAATTTTAAAATATGAAACCCACGCAACCCATAAAAATATTTTGTAAACACTGGTGAAGGGTTATTCCGGAAAACTTATCTAGGGTAAAAGCTAGAATGAATTTTCAAAAGATCAAATGTTTTCATAAAGATCCAATTTCCTTAAAGGATCTACATTTTCATAGTCATGTGGGACTGTAAACCACATCGTTACTATCATTGTTTATACCGCCGTATTAAAATCACTGATGTATAAAGTGTGAGAATAAAAAAGTGATTCGTGTGAAGTGTGATTTAATTTCAAATTCTGTATTGCTTGAGGACAAGCAACGTTCAAGTGTGGGAATATTTGATAATGCTAAAAACGAACATATATTTCATAGCATTATCCCTCAAGAAAGACAAGCTTTTGGTTGCAATTGTTCTATTTACAAGTGATATTCGTTTAAATAATAAAAGGTGAAGACAAAAGGTAGATTCGACAAATTGAAGATGCAAATGACCAAAACGCCAAAAAGTACAAAGTACAATCAAAGAGGTTCAAATTATTGATGAGAAACGCCTAAAAATGACAATAGTACAAGCCGTGAAACGCAAAGTACAAGATATCTAAGCGTACAAAAAAGCGTTCGAAAATCCGAAACTGACACATAAACCGAGCATCAACGTACAACTCAACGGAGCTAAAATTACAAGTTAACTATGCACAAGAATATAATATGATATATATATAATTATATAAAATTATATATTATTATATTATATATTATAAAATTCAGCAGCCCACGTTTAACTCAATTTTGTGAGCTGGAATCCGAAGCTCCGCACTCGCGGAGCTTTAAGGCACAAAACCTTCGCACTCACGGAGCTGTACAGTTCAAAGTGGGCCTATAAAAGCCAACGAATTCTGCTCGATGAACACACCCTTTTTCTAATCTATATCTCAATCTATATTTATATTTATATTTATAATTTTAATTTTAATTAAAGATTAATAATAATAATGTTATTTTAGCGAATGTTTTAAGTTTGTAAGTCGAAATTCTGTCCGTGTAACGCTACGCGATTAATACTCATTGTAAGTTATGTTCAACCTTTTTAAATTAATCTCTTGTAGCTAAGTTATTATTATGCTTATTTAAATCGAAGTAATCATGATGTTGGGATAAATATTAAAGACGGGGTAATTAGGCTTTGGACCATAATTGGGGTTTGGACAAAAGACCGACACTTGTGGAAATTAGACTATGGGCTATTAATGGGCTTTATATTTGTTTAATTGAATGATAGTTCGTTAATTTAATATAAAGATTTACAATTGGAAGTAATTATAAATAACCACATACACTCGATCGGACACGATGGGGGGATATTTATAAGTACTAATAATCGTTCATTTAACCAGACACGGGAATGGATTAATAGTCAATGGACTCATTAAAACAGGGGTGAATTATGTACAAGGACACTTGGCGTAATTGTTAATAAAGTATTAAAACCTTGGATTACACATAGTCGATAACCTGGTGTAATCATTAACAATGTATTAAAATCTTATTACAGTTTAAGTCCCCAATTAGTTAGAATATTTGACTTCGGATATAAGGATAATTTGACGAGGACACTCGCACTTTATATTTCTGACTGATGGACTGTTATGGGCAAAAAACAGATGGACATATCGAATAATCCAGGACAAAGGACAATTAACCCATGGTAATAAATTAAAATCAACACGTCAAACATCATGATTACGGAAGTTTAAATAAGCATAATTCCTTTATTTTATATTTCATCGCAATTTTATTTATCATCATTTTATTTATCGCACTTTAAATTATCGCATTTTTATTTATCGTCATTTACTTTACGCTTTAAATTAAGTTGTATTTATATTTAATATTTTACATTAGGTTTTAATTGTGACTTAAGTTTTAAAATCGACAAACCGGTCATTAAACGGTAAAACCCCCTTTTATATATTATTACTATATATAATATATTTTGTACAAATATAATTATTTAAAAATATAGCGTTAAACTTGGCTAGTTCCCTGTGGACGAACCGGACTTACTAAAAACTACACTACTGTACGATTAGGTACACTACCTATAAGTGTTGTAGCAAGGTTTAAGTATATCCATTCTATAAATAAATAAATAAATAACTTGTGTAAAATTGTATCGTATTTAATAGTATTTCATAATAAAAATAATAACTATTTCGTACCCCTCTGCTTTAACATCAAAGGTCCACGTTGATTTGGGAAATCATTCATGTTTAATGGTATTCGGAATTAATGGTAAAGTGTTTGTTTAAATAACGTAATTTGGACACATACAATAATAAGGAATATTAACTGTTAGAATTAAATCTATGAACAACTTGCAACGTATATTTAGAACGTGTTTAAGTATATTGAATATATATTTATGAATATATAGCTTCAGGTTATTTGAAAACAATAATAACATTCGGTTATTGATTCAATTGATATTTAGTTATGTTAATTAGAACGTTTGAGAAATAAACGATGACACATAAATGAATTACATGAATTTAAGTTTAAATGTGTAAACAATATGCGATATAACAATTTCAAATGATTTTAAAATATATTTTAATAAATAGCGAGACAATGATTTATAGAAGTAAATGACCAAAACACTCGAAAGTTTAAGATACACTTTGAGTGCTATAATTTAGGGATAATTTAAGGCTATATTTTGACAAAGGTACGTGTTCCAAAATGTAAATTACAAGTTTTCTCAGCATACGAAGGGACACTCGAAAAACTGGAACCGGGACATAAGTCGAGTGACGACGTATGACTTATCGGAACAAAAATTACAAGTCAACTATGCACGTGAATTTAATATAATATATAATTAATTATATAAATTAAATATATTATATATAATATAAAAATATGTCGACAAACTAGAAGTTAAACAATTGTGAGCTGTCCCAGGGTGCCATGCGATCGTATGGCCTTGAAGCACAAATTCCATGCGATCGCATGGGGTACTTTTTCAGGCCAGATGCTATAAAATGCGAAGTCTGGTACCAGTTTTATTTACTTAAATCTCTCGTCTCAATCTCTCTATTATATTTATTATTATTATTATTATTATTATTATTATTATTATTATTATTATTATTATTAAGATTAATATTATTTTTAATCTTAATATTATTAGTAGTATCATTATTAATTAGTATTATACATAAAATACTACGACGAGGTCATGAGCATGTGTGATGACCCAGAAATTTCTGACCAAATTTAAACTTAATCTTTGTATGATTAACATTTCCGACACGATAAGCAAAGTCTGTAAAACTGAATCTCAAAATTTTTGAACTACTTTTATATATTTGAATACCCTTCGGTTGTTTTCAACGATTCGCGAACAATTATATGTAAATATATACATATATACTATAACTTGAAAAGGTAACAATGTATTAATTGTTTGATACCGTACATTAAACTTATTAGTTTAAATATCTATTTGAATATATATGATAAGTTGAAATATTTATTATTAAATTTTATGTGTATTTAAAAACTGATTTATGTATATTAAAAAGATATATACATATATATCATTTCAAGTTATTTAGTAAACGATAGTAACATTCGTTTATTGATTCGATTGATGTTTAGATAAGTTAACTAAAGCGTTTAAGATGAACCAGTAAAACACTAATTTGCTACAGTATTTTCAAATTGCTACAGTACCCAAAATGCTACAGTGTTTTCGAAAATCACTATTTGCTACAGTGAAATTGACTTGCTACAGTGAATTGCTACAGTAAACGACTATTTGGTAATCCGAGTTTCGGTCACATTTTGGTAAACGACTATATATGCTGCTAAGGTGAGTTTCATATGATCCCTTTTACCCTTTACATTTTTGGGCTGAGAATACATGCAAATGCTTTAATAACCGTTTTACAATAATTATAAAGTGTGAGTTTCATTGATCCCTTTTTAATTGCTTTTGCAATATATATTTTTGAGCTAAGAATACATGCACTTTATTTTAAACACAATGGATACAAGTACATACTAAATTCTACACTGAGTTTGAACCGAAAATCCCTTAGCTTTGGTAACTGTTAACTGCCAGTTATAAGAACTGGTGGGCGTGAGTAGTAGTATATGGATCCATAGGGCTTGATATCCCCGTCCGAGCTAGAGCACTAGCCTTTTAACGGACGTATGCTATTTGAGAAGCGTACACGTTGGTTTGCGTGTATTATTAAGATGATTATACAAAGGGTATAAATTATATATACGTTAAGTTTAGTTACCAGGGTGCTCAATCTTGTAGAATATTTTGATAAACGTTTCTGGATGAAACAACTGAAATCTTGTGATCCACCTTTATATACAGATTATACGAAACATTAAAACTATGAACTCACCAACCTTTGTGTTGACACTTGTTAGCATGTTTATTCTCAGGTTTCCTAGAAGTCTTTCGCTGTTTGCTTTGATGTTAGATAAGCTATGTGCATGGAGTCTTACATGACATATTTTTCAAGGAAACGTTGCATTCACCAAATCATCACCATGTATCTTATTTTAACTGCATTATCAACGGAAGTACTGTTGTAAACTATTATTTATGGTGATTGTCTATATGTAGAAATCATCAGATGTCGAAAACCTTTGATTTAAATATTCATTTATGGTGTGCCTTTTCAAAAGAATGCAATGTTTACAAAACGTATCATATAGAGGTCAAATACCTCGCAATGAAATCAATGAATGACGTGTTCGTCCATATGGATTTGGAGCGATCGTCACAGTTGGTATCAGAGCGTTGGTCCTAGCGAACCATGTCTTGCATGAGTGTGTCTAACTGATAGTTGTTAAGATGCATTAGTAAGTCTGGACTTCGACCGTGTCTGCATGTCAAAAGTTTTGCTTATCATTTTTGTCGGAAATTACCTGCTTATCATTCATAGTCTAGACACGTTTTACTGCATTGATTGCATGAATAGCGTATAGACAAAATTCATATCTTAGCGTATCTATTACTGTAAACTTTTCCTGACATTTTCCGAAAATTTCTCCGTAATTTACGGAATTTTGGTATTATATATACATATGTAAATTATGTATTGAAGAGTACTAATCTAAATTCTATAATCTATTTCATATCAAAAATCATCTATCTAATTATACAAGATGGATCCCATATCCAATTCAAATTCCTTAAACTCTGACAGCTATTCCGATTTGAATATTCACATGAATTCTGAAGACAGTGTAACCGGAATGGATCAACCAATTAGCCATCATCTATTCTGGATGAATTGGGGATGGGTTCGTAGCCTACTTAATTATTGGAGACAAGAAGAAGGCGATCCCTTCCATCCACCACATTGCCCTCTTGGCGAAGAACCTGAAGCACTTACCGGCGAACCTATTCGTAATACCATTTTCTCTCTCATCTCCAGAATATCTCGTCATGATCATATACTCTCTCAAATTCTGGATCTTATTCATCCGCTCGTCCGAACCGCCAATCATCCCGGTGTAGTAGAAGAAGTCAACGAGCTTCGCGCTCGGGTAGTGGCTTTGGAGAATATGGTGCAAAGGTTACAAGCACCAGCAGCATCACCGGCATCAACAGTACCACCGACAACAACACCAACAGTACCATTACCACCACCAACAACATCCGCATCGCAAACCTCAACTTCACAATCTGTTCCACGAGCATCAACGTCATACACACCGTAGTTACCAAGATATACAAGCAACAATAACCGATGAAGTATTAACTCATTTCCCCTGAAGAAAATTTATGTATAATATATATGAATTTTGAAATCAAAATAAATCTTTTCGTACTAAGCTATTACGTGTGAATCTTAACTGGTAGGTACTACTTGGTTAGTTCATATTACTAATATGCAATGATGTACATCCTTCCTTAACAACTTAACCATTGTTAACTGCAATCTCTGTTTTAACCCAATGAATTCCATTTCATAATAAACTAAGTATATTATTCAATTATATGGTTGGTTTTATATTTTCATTTTCGATGTACTCGAAACTTTCCAGAAAACATCATCTGTGCCTTGTAAGGTTCACAAAAATTCCACAAGCATCAACATCCTTCATCGAGAAATAAGAATAAATAATGAAGTATCGATTACATTAGCGAAATACTCCGCAAAGATTATGTAATCTTTAATGTTTTAGAGATTAATCATTTCTAAGTCAAGCCAAAAATCAAATGAGCTTAATATGATATTAAATCATTAAATCTGTATTAGATCTGAAGAAAATATACATACATATATTTTCATAAAGATGGTAATAAAATTCCTTTTGTACAAAGTATTAATTGTGAAATCTTTAACGGGTAGGTACTACTCAAGAAATATTTAAGTTCACAATTAATATGTTACACTGTACATTCTTCAATTTTGATTCAAAAATTATTAACTATGCTCACAGCGATATACAATCGTTTCCATACAAATTCAATTACATATTCTGATATTGACGGATCAGAATCCAAGTAAAGATTTAACGGGTGACATCATTCTTAGATCTCTACATCTTTCAAAGCTATACTTTGACTTCAAAAATGTGAAAGATCCTTTAGCATTGTTATTACTGAAAATAACCTTGCAATTTCTTTTCAAAGTATCCAGTATTATCAACCGTTCAACCAGTCAACGACGACCTTTCAGACTTGTAACTTTGGCATATACATTTTTGTTATCGGGGAATCTTTTATGTTCCACCACATTAGCAGTAAATTTACCAATAACTCCATTGATCTTTGACCATTCGAAAAATCCTTATACTCATTAAAACCCTATCATTTACTCATCTGCATCTTGTAACGAGAATTGCTATACGAATTATCAAGAGTTAGCAATCAGTATTTTGAAATCTTGCAGCACGTCTACACCAACAGTTATATGTGTACATATAACGTCTACCTCCTGGACTTACATACTTCGAATGTGAAGTTTCTGAAAAACACCCCAAACTACGAAACTAGTTCTCCGAATTTTGGAAAAATGTTGATGAAGCAGCAAAAACTGTAAACGACCTTAACAGTCAAAAGTTTGATGATAAAGAATAGTATGGTGGTAAAGCTGAGAAAAATAGAACGTTTGGAACTGAAAAACGGATTGAGCAAAGTATGAAAGAGGTTGTGGATAAATCACAAGGACGAAACCTGTCTTCAAAGAATCCAAATGATTCAGTATCTGTTGAAGCCATTAACGAATACCTTGCTTCCGAATCTAAACCCTTGCGGACAATATTCTTCATCATCCTCTGATATTAGAAATTCTAAGATATCATCGTATCTTTCATTATAAATATCCTCCATATTTCTGGAGATAATTTCATAATTATTCTTATCGAAAATCAATTTTCTCTTTACGATATCTGTGTTAAACCATAAAAGAAACTATTTTAGTTTCTAAATTCTGAAACTTTCAAGTTTAAAATATAAATGTTTTGAAGTAATGTTGGGAATTGAAGTATGAGTTAATATAATATAATGACACTTGATCAACGTGATTATATTACAGTAAGTCATGCTGAGTTTCTAATGGAACGTGATAAAGGTTCACATATCATACCCTCATCATGAACCATGTTACATAACTCTTTCATTCTATTTAATCTCTAAATATATCAAGAAAATACTTTCCTTGATGATTCGGTCTTTTCCAGATATTCTGGTAATTTGACAAATCAAGATCGTGTCATTACAATTTTTTTTTCTTAGAACATTAACTATGTTCATTCCGAAATGTATAGCTACGAATTCTGGACCATTATTCGCTTGACTTGAAGTCGGGAAGGAAAAACGAAAGCATGGAGCTCCTAAATATAAAGGAAAATATAAAGCCTAACAACAACACATATATTACAAACCGTTTATATCAATACGTATAGCAATATAAAGACACGGGAGAATAAAAAATACTATAACCCCAAGGTAATAGTAGAAGAAAGTAATTTCCTCTGGTGGTAGATGAAAAAGAAGAATGACAGATATGAAAGTTAGGAGTATATCAAGAATCAGAACTGGATGAAGCATTTCACAATCTTTTGAAAGTATGAAATGAGAAAGAAGATGTAGGAGTAGTGAAAATAATGAAACGGAAGAGGTCAATTTATAGCAAAATATCAGACGCAGCAATAGAGGCAGATTACGCATTTAATCAAAGAAAATCCTAATTTCCGCAAATTCCGAAAAATCAAATCTTATTTACATTATGAAGATTTTCTATTCCTTAAAATCCAGAAATCAATCGTTACTACAAGAGATAAGACGCATCTCTATTCTCCATTTCACTTGATTACGATAACTTCTCTCATACGCTTCAAGTAATTGGATTATTTTATCCATATTATTCAAACATAGATAAAACTCTATTATCAACTCATATTCGTCATTAAAACATTTTTATTGTTAGCCATGACGACCTCACTCAAATTTCGGGACGAAATTTCTTTAACGGGTAGGTACTGTGATGACCCAGAAATTTCTGACCAAATTTAAACTTAATCTATGATTAACATTTCCGACACGATAAGCAAAGTCTGTAAAATTGAATCTCAAAATTTTTGAACTACTTTTATATATTTGAATACCCTTCGGTTGTTTTCAACGATTCGCGAACAATTATATGTAAATATATACATATATACTATAACTTGAAAAGGTAACAATGTATTAATTGTTTGATACCGTACATTAAACTTATTGGTTTAAATATCTATTTGAATATATATGATAAGTTGAAATATTTATTATTAAATTTTATGTGTATTTAAAAACTGATTTATGTATATTAAAAAGATATATACATATATATCATTTCAAGTTATTTAGTAAACGATAGTAACATTCGTTTATTGATTCGATTGATGTTTAGATAAGTTAACTAAAGCGTTTAAGATGAACCAGTAAAACACTAATTTGCTACAGTATTTTCAAATTGCTACAGTACCCAAAATGCTACAGTGTTTTCGAAAATCGCTATTTGCTACAGTGAAATTGACTTTGCTACAGTGAATTGCTACAGTAAAACACTATTTCAAAATGAAAATGTATGTATTATATATATATATATATATTAACAAATAGCGAGACGATGATTTATAGAAGTAAATGACCAAAACACTCAAATGTATAAGTTATACCTCGAGTGGTATGGTTTAGGGATAATTTAAGACTATATTTTAACAAAGGTACGAGTCACGAAATGTAAAAAGCAAGTTTTCTAAGTGTACGAAAATGCGTTCGAGAAACCGGAACCGGGACATGAGTCGAGTAAAAACGTACGACTTATCGGAACAAAAATTACAAGTCAACTATGCATGTGAATTTAATATAATATATAATTAATTATATAAATTAAATATATTATATATATTATATAATATTATGTCGACAAGCTAAATGTTAAAAGATCGTGAGCTGGAAATAATGCCCATGCGATCGCATGGGAGAAAGGCTTGGAAGCCATGCGATCGCATGGCACCATATTGCTGGCCAAGTCTATATAAAAGCTCGACTTCGGTTCTGTTTTCTCACACACATATACGATACATCTTATATTTATATTATTATTATTATTATTATTATTATTATTATTATTATTATTATTATTATTATTATTATTATTATTATTATTATTATTATTATTATTATTATTATTATTATTTTTATTATTAAGATTAATGTTATTATTAATCTAATTATTATTAGTAATATTATTAGTATTATACATAAAATACTACGACGAGGTCATGAGCGTGTCACTTTCAAAATAGTTTTATGAGCGGGATAAAGCTAAGGAAATTATGGGTTATTACCAAGGAGGTTATGGGTAATGTTCGGGGGTATAATTATGAATCAAATCTAGTGTTTATCATCTCTGTTGCGTCTACGTACTTTTCTGAAATATGGAATCACAATATTGATACGTTGAGATCTACGGTTATTTGGTAATCCGAGTTTCGGTCACATTTTGGTAAACGACTATATATGCTGCTAAGGTGAGTTTCATATGATCCCTTTTACCCTTTACATTTTTGGGCTGAGAATACATGCAAATGCTTTAATAACTGTTTTACAATAATTATAAACTGTGAGTTTCATTGATCCCTTTTTAATTGCTTTTGCAATACATATTTTTGGGCTGAGAATACATGCACTTTATTTTAAACAGAATGGATACAAGTACATACTAAATTCTACACTGAGTTTGAACCGAAAATCCCTTAACTTTGGTAACTGTTAACTGCCAGTTATAAGAACTGGTGGGCGTGAGTAGTAGTATATGGATCCATAGGGCTTGATATCCCCGTCCGAGCTAGAGCACTAGCCTTTTAACGGACGTATGCTATTTGAGAAGCGTACACGTTGGTTTGCGTGTATTATTAAGATGATTATACAAAGGGTATAAATTATATATACGTTAAGTTTAGTTACCAGGGTGCTCAATCTTTTAGAATATTTTGATAAACGTTTCTGGATGAAACAACTGAAATCTTGTGATCCACCTTTATATACAGATTATACGAAACATTAAAACTATGAACTCACCAACCTTTGTGTTGACACTTGTTAGCATGTTTATTCTCAGGTTTCCTAGAAGTCTTCCGCTGTTTGCTTTGATGTTAGACAAGCTATGTGCATGGAGTCTTACATGACATATTTTTCAAGGAAACGTTGCATTCACCAAATCATCACCATGTATCTTATTTTAACTGCATTATCAACGGAAGTACTGTTGTAAACTATTATTTATGGTGATTGTCTATATGTAGAAATCATCAGATGTCGAAAACCTTTGATTTAAATATTCATTTATGGTGTGCCTTTTCAAAAGAATGCAATGTTTACAAAACATATCATATAGAGGTCAAATACCTCGCAATGAAATCAATGAATGACGTGTTCGTCCATATGGATTTGGAGCGATCGTCACAGCATGTCACTTTCAAAATAGTTTTTCGAGCGGGATAGAGCTAAGAAAATTATGGGTTATTGCTATGAAGGTTATGGGTAATATTCATGGGTATTGTTCGCAAGTCAAACCTAGTGTTTATCATCTCTGTTGCGTCGACGTACTTTCCTGCAATATTGAATCTCAATATTGATACGTGAGCATTCATATCTTATCTTTTATATATTAATTGTGTATCCATGTCTAGTGCTCGAGTATATATATTTATGCATGCTTATTATTATTATTATTATTATTATTATTATTATTATTATTATTATTATGATTATTATTGTTATAAGTATTATCATTAATATTATTATTATTATTATTATTATTATTATTATTATTATTATTATTATTATTATTATTATTATTATTATTATTATTATTATGATTATGATTATCAGTTCTATTATTATTAAAATTTACTATCATTACTAACAATTTTATTAAAGTTATCATCAAAACTAAAAGGGTTATGATTATTAGTAATATCAATATCATTATTATTTTTGACATTAATGTTATTATTTTTATATTAACAATATTAGTATCATAATAACTATTATTATTATTGTAAAATAAAACAAGTTTTTATTTATTATTATTATCTATATTATTTTATCAAATAACTATTAGTTATATAAGATCATATTTATTACATATAACATAAATATATTAATACCTTCATAATAAATATTAATAAATATAGTTAATTAGGTTACTAATGAAAAACCTAATTAAAATAACAATTAAATCACTAATAATATATAAATTTGTTCGACTACTATTATATGTGTTAATATAAAAATAAATGATATAGGTTCGTGAATCCGAGGCCAACCCTGCATTGTTCAGTTGTTCAATATCGTATTATGTATTTTTACTACAAAATACAATAGGTGAGTTCATTTACTCCCTTTTACTCTTTACATTTTTGGGACTGAGAATACATGCGCTGTTTTTACAACTGCTTTATTGAATGCTTTGAAATATATTTTGAACTGCGAATACATGAAATGCTTCTATAGATGTTTGACGAGATAGACACAAGCAAAATATTCCTCGAATGAATTATTATGCAGACACAAGTTCTGCGGATTATTATTGAATTATGTGGACATGATAATTGCCACCATTGAATTATGTGGACATGATAATTGCCACCATTGAATTATGTGGACATGATAATTACCACCAGTTGATGTGAATGTTATATATCGAGAGAATGATTTTATACACAGGTTATGTGTATGTTATTTTTGTGCACAAGATATGTGTACGGTTACTATGATTTATGAAAATGGTTTCGTACACGAGAAAGATGTACTGTATTTAAAAGATATAGCACGTACATTACAGGTGGGTATAGGATTCGGGCCCATTTGTACCATGCAGCATTTAAATTTTGTGGTCTATCAAAATGATGAATTTTATTGTTTTAAGATAAACCTATGAACTCACCAACCTTTTGGTTGACACTTGAAAGCATGTTTATTCTCAGGTATGAAAGAAACATTCCGCTGTGCATTTGGTCTTTTTAAAGATATTATTTGGAGTCGATCATAGCAATGGAACCAGATGTTGGTGACTTCGTCCAGATGGATTAGGACGGGTCCTTTCAGTTGGTATCAGAGCGGTGGTCTTAGCGAACCAGGTCTTGCATTAGTATGTCTAATTGATAGTCGTTAGGATGCATTAATGAGTCTGGACTTCGACCGTGTCTGCATGTCAAAAGTTTTGCTTATCATTTTGGTCGAAAATCATTTGCTTATCATCCTTAGTAAATTACCTGCTCATTATTCTTAGTCTAGACACATCTTATTGCATTGACTGCATGATTAGTGTATAGACAAAATTCATATCTTAGCGTATCTGTTATTGTTATCTTTGCCTGACAGTTTCCGTAGATTCCTCCGTAACTTATGGGATTTTAGTATTATATATGCATATGTAAATTATGTATTGCAAGATACTAATCTACATCCTATAATCTATTTCTTATCGAAAAATTGTTCATCTGATCGTACAAGATGAATCCCTCACCCAGTTCGAGTCCCTCAGATTCCGATAGTTATTCCGATAGTTATTCCGACAGCTATTCCGACATGGATGTTCACTTAAGCTTTGGGAGCAGTGTCACCAGAATGAATCAACCAATCAGCCATCCCCAATTCATCTGATGGGTTCGTAGTCTATTTAATCATTGGAGACTAGAAGAAGGCGATCTCTTTCATCCACCATATTGTCCTTTTGGCAAAGAACATGAAGCACTTACCGGCGAAGCCATTCGAAACACCATTTTCGCACTCATTTCCAGATTATCTCTCCACGATTACATTCTATCAAAAATTCTAAACCTTATTCATCCGTTCGTTCCGACCGATAATCATCTCGGAATAATAGAAGAAGTCAACGAGCTTCGCGCTCAAGTAATCAATTTAGAAAACATGGTGCAAAACTTACCAGCTTCAGCAACATCATCGGCACCAATAGTACCATCAGTAACAGCACCCGTACCATCGAAAATCCATGCCTCAACATCTCATTCTGTACCTCGAGTATAATCATTGTTCTACGTATTGTTCTATATCAATTATCTTCGTTCTTCATGGCGATTATGTAATCTCTAATGTTTTAGAGATAATATATTCTTGTTCTAACGGTAAATCAAATGAGTTTAATTTCATATTAACTCATTAAATCCAAGATTACATCTGAAGAAAATATATATGTATATATATTTTCATAAAGATTGTAATTAAAAATTCTTTCATACAAACTGTTAATGGTGAAAATATTTTAACGGGTAGGTAATACCCGAGGAATATACATATTTCACATTAATAAGTTACACTGTACATTCGTCGAAGCTGATTCAACAGTCATTTACTATCCTACTTACATCCACCGATATACAAATCCGTTCACCACAGAATAACCATTTTCATCCAATTTCATATTTGGATTTTGATTTATCAGAATCCAACAAGTGGCATAGTGAAGAAAACATTTGACAAAATAAAATTTGTTAGAAACAAACGATTTAATTATGAGAAGAATTTTGTTAAGAATCCACGCTAACGAAACCCTAGCTAACTGTTCTTAGCTAACTGTTAATTCCGTATTACATTTTAATTATCGCAATTTACATTCTCGCAACTTTATTTATCGTCATTTAATTCTGTTATTTATTTTACGCACTTTAAATATCGGGACCCGTATACAAGGTTTTGACATATCATATCGACGCATTTATATATATTATTTGGAATAACCATAGACACTCTATATGCAGTAATGATCGAGTTCTCTATACAGGATTGAGGTTGATTCTACAATAATATATATAATTTGAGTTGTGATCGAGTCTGAGACATGTACACGGGTCACGATACGTATTAATTAATTCGAATATTATATAATAAACTATATATGAATTATTGGACTGTTAACTGTGGACTAATGACATTGGACAATTAAAATGAATTAAAATATTGATTATAACATATGAAACTAAACAATTCTTCAAGTTTGTCACTTGATTTCATCTTAAACCTCATTTGTATCTTGACGATTACAATCTGCGTTCAAACCTTTCATGATTCTTGAAAATACCTCAATCGAGAGGATGAACCAACCAAACTTCATCTACGGAAGAAAAGATTGATACATATAGTTATGCACCTGAAAAACACTCAAAACCTGAGTAAACGTTTAACACGTATCTGTGCTAGCTCCTTTGGCATTGTTATTACCGAAAATAGCATTCCAATTCTTTTTCAAAGTAGTCAGTCTTGTCACAGCTCCAGCAAGACAACTTCGACTTTTCAGTCGGAACAGCCTTATTATAACCTTGATATATATGTTGCCTTTTCGCCATCGTTACCGGGTAACCGCTTATATTACACCACATTAGCAGTAAACTTATCAGCAACTGTAATGATCTAGGATTTTCCGAACAATTATTATATTTATCAAAACCCTATCATATACTCATCCGCATCTTGTAACAAGAATTGTCATACCAATTACTGGGAATCAGCAAATTCGTATTCAAACATTTCCACATCAACAGTTATATGTATCCATATAACATTTATCTCTTAGAATTATGATCTTCCATTCTGAAATTCTGAAAAGCACCCAGTCTGTGAATTAATACTCTGAATTTTGAAAAGTTGAATGAAGCAATAAAAACTGTAAATGACCTCAACAACCAATAGTTGACGATAAAGAATTGTATGTTGGCAAAGCTCAGAAAAAGTTTGAAACTAAAAAAAAAAAAAACTGATTGAGCAAACTACAAAGGAGTCTCTGAACAAATCACAAGGACTAAACTTGTACATTAAGAATCCTGATGATTCTGTTTCTGATAAAATCTTTAACGAATACCTTACTTCTGACTCCAAACTCTTGCGGACAAATTTTCTTCATCAACCTTCGATCTTAGAAATTCTGAAAATATCATCATAAATATCTTCGATATTTCTGAGGATATTTTCATAACTATTCTTATATGAAATCATTAATCTCTTCGTACTATCAGTGTTACATAATATAGAAACTATTAGTTTCTATATTCTGTAAATTTTCGAGCTTAAAATATGAATGTTATTGAAGTAATGTTGGGAACTGATGCATGAGTTAGTATAATATAATGACACTTGATCAACGTGATTATATTATAGTAAGTCATGCTGAGTTTCTAAATGGGACATGATGATTCACAGATTATAACGTCATCATGTGCCATGTTACACGACTTTTACATTTTATCTAATATATAAGCATATCAAGAACATATTTTCTTGATAGTTATATCTTTCCCGAATATTCTGGTAATTTGACGAATCAAGATCGTGTTATTACCATTTCTTTCTTAGAACATTAACTATGTTCATTTCGAAATTCATATCTATGAATTCTGGATCATTATTCGCTTGATTTAAAGTCGGGAAGAGAAAGCAAAAGCTTGGAGCTCCGAAATATAAAGAAGGATATAAAGCCCGATAACAACACGTAAATTACAAACCGTGTATGTCAATGTTTATCGCAACATAAAGACACGGGAGAATTAAAAAAGTATTATAACCCCAAGTGCGAAATAGAAGAAAATAGATCCCTCCGGTGGAAGTTGGAAAAGGAGAATGATTGTTGTGATAGTCAGGATGAGAACAAGGATTAGACTCGGATTAAACATTATTATAATCTTTTGGATATATGAGTTGAGAAAGAAGGTATAGAGGTGGTGAAAGCTAATGGAAAGGAAAAGGTAAATTTATAATGGAAATATCAGACGTAGTAATCGGAACAGATCATTTTATTTACTTAAAGAGATCCTAATTTCCTTAAATCTCGAAGAATCAGATCTTATAGATTTCCAAGATTTTCTTTAATCCTTTGAATTCCGGAATTCAACCCTGACTAGGTCAAAAGCTAAGGCGAATCTCTATTCAAATCTTTTGCGATAGCTTCTCTCAATCGCTCCGAGTAATTTAATTATTCTATTCAGTTACTTAGCGATGATAAAACTCTAGTTATCAACTCATATTCGTCATGAAAACATTTTTATTGTTAGCCATCACCACCTTACTCAAATTTCGGGACTAAATTTCTTTAACGGGTAGATATTGTGACGACCCGGGAATTTCCGACTAAATTTAAACTTAATCATTATATGATTTCGATACGATAAGCAAAGTATGTAATGTTGAGTCTCGAAAACTTTGGAACAGTTTACATGAATTCATTTAACCATTGACCGATTCCGGCGATTCACGAACAATTGTTATAAATAAATATATATATATAAATATAAATGTAAGTAGTGGAAATAATAAAATATAATTGAATCATTGAGAAGTTAATATGTAAGATAATAGTTACAATAAATAAGTTACTAATAAAATTTATATATATATATATATATATATATATGTATATATATATATATATATAATTACATATATATTATTATGAATCGATATATATAATTTCTATTGATAGTTATTAACATATTGTGATATAAATATTAAATATTTAATAAATGTTATTATATAATATAGTTTAAAATTAATATATTACATGTAACTATAAGTTAAAATAAATATTATATCTTTATCATTATTTTCATTATTATTATTAATATTAATATTAGTATATGTATTATTAATATTGTTATATTCTAAAAGATACATATATGAAATTTGATATAATTTGTATTATCTTAACTATTAAGTGTATTATCATTAAATATTATTATCACCTTTATAATTATTATTATAATTAATGACATTATCATTATTAGTATAATTATAATTATTGACATTATCATTGATATTAACCTTATTATTACTATTTTCAGTATTATTAGTAAAAGTATTATTATTATGATTAATACATTTATATTTACAAATTATAATATACAGATGATATATAAAAATAAATGAATAATCAAATAAGTAAATAAGTAAAGAATCAATCTGTTTAACATCATAGTCATACTTTATCTCCTGTCTCTAATTGTTAAAAATAGCGAATTATATCAATACAGCCAAAAATGCTGTCGAATATCAAAGGCAAAATCGTACGAGTTGTTACCAATCTCAATCTCATTTTCTTTTATTTTTGTTTGAACGTATTTGGATTTGATTCTTCTTGTCAAAACCACTCATTAGATAAAAATCGATCACTCTATTATTGGTTAGAAAGCAGACGACTTCTCACCATCTCTTTAATCGATCACCACCACAAGAACACTCCGCCACCTTCACATTATCTTTAATCAACACCAAGACAATCCACCAACGAACCACCCTTCATCTTCAATAAACCATCTCGAATCAACCACCACTTCCAAAACCCACCATGATCATCTCACAAACCTTTACGAACTCATTATCTATATAAATACGAACACACGTACACCACTTTGATCTTCACCCGCCACTACTTTCCACCATGAGTACAATCATGAAGAACCACCAAACGCCATCGGACCAAACCCACATAAAATCACACTTGATCACAACCAATTACATGTTGACCCTACAAACCGAAACCACCTTAAACTGTCACCACCACTCTAGTTTTTGTTTGTTCTATCGAACTCTTCTACTTCTGTGTTGTCTTCCACGATCATCATTTTCATTTGATCACCAATCGAAAACCATAATTAACCGACACTCTCCAAAACAACCTTGCAATTTATTCCTGTTTGAACCGTCGCCATACTTCTCTATCTCTCTCCCTTCTAAACTTGTTCATCGATCAAATTGTGATCAAATACCATCGTCTCAATCACTGTTATGCTGCTTCTTTCTGTTTTCCCGTTTCTATTATCATACAAAAATAACAATAATGATAGGTATATAAACAATGTTAAAGGAATACTTGATAAGGTGATGGTGGGACAAGAAGGATGATTATGTTGAGAAGATGATAGACACATTCCTTTTATATGCTATTGGCCAACAATGCAAATCAAATAAAACCCCACGATCCAGTTTAATTATATGTGTAATGTATCTGTGTCGGTTGGTTAATAGGAAGAAGGAAAAGAGAATCCAAGAACCCTCAATCCAATATTAACTATACAAAGTGACAGGCCTTTATATTATTTAAGTTGGGCTCCTACTTGGTTAGGTTGGGCCGTCTTTGTTTATGTTATTGGGTCGAAGGATACGCGTTTTGATAATGGGTTTGAGATGATGAACGTGATGCTAGAGGAACCGTGAATCATGATGTGAAGATGAATGATGACAACCGTATAATGATGGTTATGTGTTACTAGGTGATGATGACGATCGGGTTTATGTTAATGAAAAAGATGGAGTCACGAGTATAAGGAGATGTATTCTATATTTTTTTCTTATTTAGCGTATAAGTAATAGAGGATTTAGATGATGATTAGGAAGATAATGATACATGATTAATGTATAGTGATGTTACAGAGATGGTTCATGATGATGGATTTTGAATAAGTTAATGATGATAATTGATAAGAAAGAAGAAGGAAATCACGAAGACAAGATTAGAAGATGATAAACAGCCCCTTACGTATTAAGTAATTAAACGTCCTAATTATCTCAGAAAGAATCAGATAGAACAGTGGTTTGGAGTGAGGGTGTTGAACAGGAGGTCATGGGTTCGAAACCAGGGGTCTCCATTTATTTTTTTTTCTTTCAATAAAAGATTCCTCAAGAGTTGTGGTCTATTAGCTGTTGGGCCGAAAGTTTATAAGTTTCTATTGGGCCGAGAGGTTATAAGTTACCATTGGGCTGAGAGTTCATAAGTTTCCATTGGGGCCATAATCTATTGGATTAAAAGGAATTAGATACCGGTTATTTCAGAAAAGAGGTGACAGAGGAATGGTTAAGCGAGTGTTCGGGTATTCGAGAGGTCATGAGTTCGAGTCTCGTATGCAACAATTCTTTTTAGGATGGCTTTTGAAAGGGTATACATATTTCATTATCATTATTATTATTATTATTATTATTATTATTATTATTATTATTATTATTATTATTATTATTATTATTATTGTTATTATTATTATTATTATTATTATGATTATTATTGTTATAAGTATTATCATTAATATTATTATTATTATGATTATGATTATGATTATGATTATCAGTTCTATTATTATTAAAATTTACTATCATTACTAACAATTTTATTAAAGTTATCATCAAAACTAAAAGGGTTATGATTATTAGTAATATCAATATCATTATTATTTTTGACATTAATGTTATTATTTTTATATTAACAATATTAGTATCATAATAACTATTATTATTATTGTAAAATAAAACAAGTTTTTATTTATTATTATTATCTATATTATTTTATCAAATAACTATTAGTTATATAAGATCATATTTATTACATATAACATAACTATATTAATACCTTCATAATAAATATTAATAAATATAGTTAATTAGGTTACTAATGAAAAACCTAATTAAAATAACAATTAAATCACTAATAATATATAAATTTGTTCGACTACCATTATATGTGTTAATATAAAAATAAATGATATAGGTTCGTGAATCCGAGGCCAACCCTGCATTGTTCAGTTGTTCAATATCATATTATATATTTTTACTACAAAATACAATAGGTGAGTTCATTTGCTCCCTTTTACTCTTTACATTTTTGTGACTGAGAATACATGCACTGTTTTTACAACTGCTTTATTGAATGCTTTTGAAATATATTTTGAACTGCGAATACATGAAATGCTTCTATAAATGTTTGACGAGATAGACACAAGCAAAACATTCCTCGAATGAATTATTATGCAGACATAAGTTCTGCGGATTATTATTGAATTATGTGGACATGATAATTGCCACCATTGAATTATGTGGACATGATAATTGCCACCATTGAATTATGTGGACATGATAATTACCACCAGTTGATGTGAATGTTATATATCGAGAGAATGATTTTATACACAGGTTATGTGTATGTTATTTTTGTGCACAAGATATGTGTACGGTTACTATGATTTATGAAAATGGTTTCGTACACGAGAAAGATGTACTGTATTTAAAAGATATAGCATGTACATTACAGGTGAGTGTAGGATTCGGGCCCATTTGTACCATGCAGCATTTAAATTTTATGGTCTATCAAAATGATGAATTTTATTGTTTTAAGATAAACCTATGAACTCACCAACCTTTTGGTTGACACTTGAAAGCATGTTTATTCTCAGGTATGAAAGAAACATTCCGCTGTGCATTTGCTCTTTTTAAAGATATTATTTGGAGTCGATCATCGCAATGGAACTAGATGTTGGTGACTTCGTCCAGATGGATTAGGACGGGTCCTTTCAGTTGGTATCAGAGCGGTGGTCTTAACGAACCAGGTCTTGCATTAGTATGTCTAATTGATAGTCGTTAGGATGCATTAATGAGTCTGGACTTCGACCGTGTCTGCATGTCAAAAGTTTTGCTTATCATTTTGGTCGAAAATCATTTGCTTATCATCCTTAGTAAATTACCTGCTCATTATTCTTAGTCTAGACACATCTTATTGCATTGACTGCATGATTAGTGTATAGACAAAATTCATATCTTAGGTAATTCAGGGGTGACGGACAGTGTCGGGTAGTGACGAATTGTGACGTGATTACACGCTCCTTATAGGTTATAATAACAATTAAATCGTACGGTGTAAATTTCTACTCATATTTGAAATTAAACGGTTTATGTTCTAAACGGTATTTATCCAAGTAACCTACTTGACTCGCTCCCAATTCCTTATTTTGCGATGTCGGAACTTCTATATGAGTTACCGTAATGTAATCCCGGTTATTACATTATGCTATCTCACATTTCCATTCAACATAACTCCATAAGTTCAAGATGGCGTAATCAACTTAATTTAGTTAAATCTCGCGTCGCGTGTACGTATGTGATTCGTAGTATAACGTTTAATTCAAGTCCATATCATATGGGTATAGGGTGTATATGTAGGTGATGTAATGTGTAGCCCTACATGTTGTATTGTGAAGCAAATAGTGCATGTATGGTGTATAAAAGTCATCAAAGACACACGGCTATAGACTAGACTTCACTAATGCGCCCTACGGTTAGACACACTAATGTATCCTAGTTCCCTATAGCCAAAGCTCTGATACCATATGTAACACCCCGTCAAAAATCCCTTTAACGGAATGTTAACTCTGGTCCCAGTGCTTGGCTTGACTTCTACGTAACAGCAATATTCTATAGCGGAAGCAATTAATACCTGAGAATAAAACACGCAAAAACAGGATCAACAATAATATTGAGTGAATCTACAGGTTTTAAGTAAACAATACAGTATGTTTAAAAAATACATTTCGAAAACGGTTATTAGTGGAAGACCACCAAGGTTCAATGTTAAAAGTTTGTAGACAACTCCGTGTCCCATTTCAAAAGTTTGTTGACACTACCATGTCAAGTTTTAATCATTTGTAGACAATACCATGTCAAGTTTCAAATATTCGTAGACAATACCATGTCAAGTTTCAAATATTCGTAGATAATACCATGTCAAGTTTTATCTCATTTGTTCGTAAACCACAGTTTTAAATGACGTTGTATAGTATCTGAAAAACAATTATCAGAAAATAGTTTAAGATCCTTGACCACGAGATTTTACAAGTACAACTCCAAGTTGCGAAACGTTTGCATAATCTATGAGCACCTGAATACTAGCAATGACCCGAGTATAGAATCCACTATACCCGCCTTTACCTCATAAAAATGTTATACACTTGTACGAATGTATTATGTTCAAAGTAAATGCACCACAGTTTTTATAGCGGTTGAGGTTGTCAACCTAACGGATCCGTCCATCTAAATTGTGCCTACACCGATGGTATTTAAAGTATTCAAGCTAGAGGCTTTGTGTACAAACTCAATATGCAGATATAGTACTCATGTCAATACAAAAAGCATTTGATAATGTAAGTATAACAGCGTGTATTCTCATCCCTGAAAACATGTAAAAAGCGGGACTGTAGACTCACCTTTGAATAAAGCTCGGATTGAAAAGTGGACAATTTACTTGTACGGTTTATAGCCGAGTAATGCAACCTAAGTATATGTATTTAGGTTGGTCAATAAATATTTCTTAAACAAGTGTGGTTTCATAGTATAAGTTGTCTTATTGCTCGAATCGACGCGTTTCAAAGTAGAAGTCAACATACAGTCAACTAATTCATGCAAGTCAAACAAAGTCAACCGAAAGTCAAACTTGGTCAAAGTAGTCAACTAAAGTCAACATCAGTAGGTTCATATCAAATATGAGTCAATATGTCAAACTTAAGTCAAACAACACGTTTCAGGTCATGAATAATCATTTTTACAATTTCAGTTTATCGTTGTGCACAAAATTCATGAACACGTAGCATACTTAGCATATTATATCATGGTACATAATTCATGAAAACATGGAAAACTTCAGATCATAAATACACTTAAAATTGATTCCAAAAAGTCCGGCTAGGGTCTCATACGGTAATTAAAAGTTAGGAATCAGAAGGGATACATTTGGGGTTCACCAAGTCAGTTTCTGACCACGCACTGATTTGGTTTTAGCTATAACCGGAGTTAGGAACATGCAATAGATACAAGACCAGTGGAAATAGTTCAAAAACAAGTTAAAATAACACATATAAAAAATTGATCACTTTTAGTTTAGCCAATTTGTATAGTTTATTCATGCAAGTTGAACATTCAGTTTTTCAGCTCAAATCAGAATTTACATAAAGTATGGCTCTATTGTGCCCAATGCATAAGGTTTCAGAGATTGACATTAACTAACCATATGTCACATATCATGTTAAGATTCATTTTCCAGAAGCATACATGCTAATTCAATAAACACAAACCACAGAGTATAAAACGGAGAGCAAGTTGCTGTTTCGATTCTAGTTTAGTTAGTCACATTCGCACGCAATTATCCGAAGATCTAGATACAATTAGACTATGATATCTACATGAAAAGTGAAGTACTTTTTGTGTACATTTCAAATATGCAAAGATTTAAATCAAGAAGTTAACACATTTTATCATACAAGGCTGTTTTCATGCAAGTGCTGTATAAATCTACTTTTTCACTAAATCAAGCATATCTCAAGTTATAAATAAGCAAACAACATGATATCCTAGTGTAAACTGAGTATTTTTAAATTACCTATCCAATGGTATTAATTTTACAATCCAATTCGTGGTCTATCAAACCCATAATTTCTGATCAATCACAAAAACACAACGTTAATTTCAATTGATCATAACTTGATCATCCGGAAACGAAATCAAGCGAATCCAAAGCCTAAAATTAATAGTTTTTCGTAAGGAACCTAATTATAATATAATATCATGTATTAGAAAAATCAAAATTCACTGATCATGCAATATACAATTCGGTTTTCGCAACAAATAAACAAAACGAGTGATCTAACGCATTAAACAATCAACAAACATCAAGACTTGAGCAATAGACAACCTAATTTATGAAACCTTAATAAAAATCTGATTTTAAATATTAGGGTTCAGCTAATTATACCTTTGATCACAAAATTGTTTATACTAGCGCGTAGAGAACGACGATCGGAGCAAGATTGATCAAACGAGTAAGAGCAAACAAGCAAGTTTGATGGTTGATTTTTGTGTGTGTGTGTGTGTGTGTTTGATGTGAAGAAGAAGAGAGGGAGGAGGAATGAGCTGCATTTTCTCATAGATAGGATGGAATGAATGATTAAAATTGTATAGAGAATTATCTAACTAGTTACTTAGTGCCTAAAAATCAAAATTCAACAAACATGGGCCTAAACTAATTAGTCAACAAACATGGGCCTAAACTAATAGTCAACATGCATTGGCTACTCATGGGGCCAAGGATGATGAGGTATGAGGTCATGTCCATGTGGCCTCGGGCTCGGGTCTTGGGCTCGTTTTGTGTAAAAACTCGTTCGTGCGTGGTTCGTTTCGAGTGCCATTAACCGTACCGAATCTCCGGCACGTTAACTAGTCGTTGAAACAAAAGTACCGTGTTTAATTCATTAAGTAAATAATAAATTAAATTTCTTTCATAAGTTCAATAATTATTAACAATAATTATTCTATCGTTTTTCTGAGTTCCGTTAACTGAAAAGTTTTCTAGGCGATTAACTTTAATCGTATCGTTTCTAGTTTAATTCGTCAACCGAATTAAGTTCACTAATTAATATAACATATTAATTCAAGTAATCCACTAAGGATCAAGTACGCATTTAATTTCTTTAAATACAAAAAAAAAATTCACGTAAGTTCCATTAACTAACTAACGGACAGTTAACTAAAGTAACGGAAAAAGTTGGGTTGTTACATTACCTCACCGTTATTGAAATTTCGTCCCGAAATTTGGATGATGGCAGTTATTGATGAAAATAAAATATTTTCGTATCATTAGAAATCCACGTTTCAACGTGAGCTTGAATTCTATAACGAAGTTTGCAAATAAAGTTTATACTTGGCTTTAATAGTTTGTCTTTCCAGACGTAAGCCTTCATAGATTCTTTTAATAAAAGAATTTGGTCATATACGAGTGTTTCGTCAAATAATGTGATAAGATTAAATAATCTTTCGAGATCTCTATACGGATGGATTTCTAAGGTCCGTTCGGTTTCGTAATGAATACCAGTTAAGTGTATAGAATTTCTTATCATCAAGAATATGAATGAAATGATTCGGTTACGTGTAAAAATACGACTGAATATGTCACTAATGGATGTATTGAAGTAATAGTTGTCCGCCTTGACTTTTCGATGTAATCACTATTGATTCTCCTAAATTCAAGGGATTTGAATATAATCGTTTGAAATCTGTGAGATTTGAATCCCGGTAATTAAGGAAATTAGAATCCTTTTCTTTTTGATTTAATACGATTATCTTAATCGGCTGACGCGTTGCTATGGTAAAAAGTTCTGATATAAATTAATCATCTCTGCGGCCTTATTTTCTCAACCTCAATCTTCTTACTTTCAAGATTCTATTTTCGAAAATTTTGTAAAGATGCTTCATCCGCTCTTGATTTTCGTTACTATTTTGACTGTGTATACATTCATTCTTCTTTTTAGTCTACCACCAGAAGAATCTCTGTTCTTCTATAATGCTCTAGGGGTGACAGTATTTTTAATTCTACCATTCCTCTGTTTTTCAATACTTATTGATATAAATGGTTTATGATCTTCCATGTTTGTTGTCTTTTATATTCTGACCTCTTTTTCGAAGACTCGTGCTTTTTATCCAAGAAGATCTTCAACTTGTTCTTCTATACATGGCCAAATAATACGGATCAATAGCCGGTGATGATGCAGAAACATTCGCTATTCATCGTCATAGTATTCGTTTTCACCTTGTTTTCTCTTCTCGACTTTAAATCAAGCAAGTAATGGTCCAGAATTCGTAGGTATGGAGTTTCGAATGATCATAATATAGAAAGTAGAAAGGAAAGGTAATAGCACGATTTGATTTGTCAAATTACCAGAATATTCGAAAAAGACCGAATCATCAAGAATATATTTCCTTGATATGTTTAGAAGTTAAATAGAATGAAAGAGTTATGTAACATGGTTCGTGATGATTGTAAGGTCTGTGAATCATCATCTTCCATTAGAAATTCAGCATGACTTCGGAGCAAGATATTCTCTAAAGATATCATCGAATCCAGAATTACCTGGATTCTTTGAATATATGGTTTGGTCCTTGTATTTGTCCTTGGTCTCCTTCATGGTTAGCTCAATCCGTTTTTCAGTTCCAAATCTGAGCTTTTTCAATACGTTATTCTTTATCATCAAACTTTTGGCCATTAAGACCATCTATAGCTTTTGCTGCTTCGTCAGCATTCTCAAGGTTAATGAATCTGAATCATTGGTTATCAATCCGAGATGGTTTCAAGAGATTTTATTTTTAGATGATTAAACGCTGATTGTAATCGTTAACGGATATAATGGTTGACGAATAGGCGTTGTTGATTTCAAAAGTAATGAATGATAATTTCGATGGTTTGATGTGATAATTCATCATAGAATACAAATGAATATAATTCATGAATGTAGTGATCTTTAGGAAGGTAACATTTGCTAAAGCTTTACTTAGATTCCGATACGTCAAAATCAGAATATGTAGTAGTTGTTCTTTAGTGAACGGATACACATATCTTGTGAGTGTAATTAGTATAGTTACTGATTATTGAATCAGAATTTGAAGAATGTATAATGTAACATATTAATGTGAGATATAAATATTTCTCGGGTTTTACCTACCCGTTAATTTTTTTTTACAATTTGCAGTTTGTACAGAAGAGTTTTTAATTACAATCTTTATGAAGATATATATTCGTATATATTCTTCAGATGTAATCATGGATTTAATGAGTTAATATAATATTAAACTCATTTGATTTACGGTTGAAGATAATCTCTAAAACCTTAGAGATTTGATAATTGTCGCGAAATATTTCGCTAATGAAGTTATGAATCAATACTTCATCGTTCATTATTTATTGATATACCTCGGTATATGATATTGATACTCGTGAAGTTCTTGTGAAATTTACAAGGCACGAATAATGTTTTCTAGAAAGTTTCGAGTACATTGAAAATAGAAGTGAAAAATCAAACATGTATTTGAATAATACACTTAGTTTATTATGAAATAGAGTTTATTGTGGTGAAGCAGTGATTAATGATTGTTAAGTCATTAACGAAGGATGTACATCATAGCATATTAGTGATATGATTTAACCAAGTAGTACATACTAGTTAAGATTCACACGTAATAGTTTAGTACGAAAAGATTTATTATTGTTCCAAACCATATATATATATATATATATATATATAAAGTATACATATATAATTTATTTTTTTAGGAAGAATGAGTCAATACATCTTGACTCACAATTACTAATATTCCTTGGTATCTATGGGGCGTATGATGTTGATATCCGAAGTATCGAGTGTGATGTTGAGGTGTGGGATGCGGATGTTGTTGTTGGTGAAGCTGATGCTGTTGGTGGTGATGTTGATGGTACTGGTGGTGCTGGTTATGCTGCTGGTGCTGCTGATGCTCTTAGATTTCGCACCATATTCTCCAGAGCCACTACTCGAGCGCGAAGCTCGTTGACTTCTTCTACTATTCCGGGATTATTGGCGGTTCGGATAAGTGGATGAATAAGATCTAGAATTCTGGATATTAGATATTCGTGGCGGGATATCCTGGAAATGAGGGTGAAAATGGTGTTCCGGATTGATTCACCGGTAAGTCCTTCAGGTTCTTCACCAAGAGGTGAATTCGGTTGGTGGAAGGGATGATGAGGTATGAGGTCATGTCCATGTGGCCTCGGGCTCGGGTCTTGGGCTCGTTTTGTGTAAAAACTCGTTCGTGCGTGGTTCGTTTCGAGTGCCATTAACCGTACCGAATCTCCGGCACGTTAACTAGTCGTTGAAACAAAAGTACCGTGTTTAATTCATTAAGTAAATAATAAATTAAATTTCTTTCATAAATTCAATAATTATTAACAATAATTATTCTATCATTTTTCTGAGTTCCGTTAACTGAAAAGTTTTCTAGGCGATTAACTTTAATCGTATCGTTTCTAGTTTAATTCGTCAACCGAATTAAGTTCACTAATTAATATAACATATTAATTCAAGTAATTCACTAAGGATCGAGTACGCATTTAATTTCTTTAAATACAAAAAAAAATTCACGTAAGTTCCATTAACTAACTAACGGACAGTTAACTAAAGTAACGGAAAAAGTTGGGTTGTTACATTACCTCACCGTTATTGAAATTTCATCCCGAAATTTGGATGATGGCAGTTATTGAAGAAAATAAAATATTTTCGTATCATTAGAAATCCACGTTTCAACGTGAGCCTGAATTCTATAACGAAGTTTGCAAATAAAGTTTATACTTGGCTTTAATAGTTTGTCTTTCCAGACGTAAGCCTTCATAGATTCTTTTAATAAAAGAATTTGGTCATATACAAGTGTTTCGTCAAATAATATGATAAGATTAAATAATCTTTCGAGATCTCTATACGGATGGATTTCTAAGGTCCGTTCGGTTTCGTAATGAATACCAGTTAAGTGTATAGAATTTCTTATCATCAAGAATATGAATGAAATGATTCGGTTACGTGTAAAAATACGACTGAATATGTCACTAATGGATGTATTGAAGTAATAGTTGTCCGCCTTGACTTTTCGATGTAATCACTATTGATTCTCCTAAATTCAAGGGATTTGAATATAATCGTTTGAAATCTGTGAGATTTGAATCCCGGTAATTAAGGAAATTAGAATCCTTTTCTTTTTGATTTAATACGATTATCTTAATCGGCTGACGCGTTGCTATGGTAAAAAGTTCTGATATAAATTAATCATCTCTGCGGCCTTATTTTCTCAACCTCAATCTTCTTACTTTCAAGATTCTATTTTCGAAAATTTTGTAAAGATGCTTCATCCGCTCTTGATTTTCGTTACTATTTTGACTGTGTATACATTCATTCTTCTTTTTAGTCTACCACCAGAAGAATCTCTGTTCTTCTATAATGCTCTAGGGGTGACAGTATTTTTAATTCTACCATTCCTCTATTTTTCAATACTTATTGATATAAACGGTTTATGATCTTCCATGTTTGTTGTCTTTTATATTCTGACCTCTTTTTCGAAGACTCGTGCTTTTTATCCAAGAAGATCTTCAACTTGTTCTTCTATACATGGTCAAATAATACGGATCAATAGCCGGTGATGATGCAGAAACATTCGCTGTTCATCGTCATAGTATTCGTTTTCACCTTGTTTTCTCTTCTCGACTTTAAATCAAGCAAGTAATGGTCCAGAATTCGTAGGTATGGAGTTTCGAATGATCATAATATAGAAAGTAGAAAGGAAAGGTAATAGCACGATTTGATTTGTCAAATTACCAGAATATTCGAAAAAGACCGAATCATCAAGAATATATTTCCTTGATATGTTTAGAAGTTAAATAGAATGAAAGAGTTATGTAACATGGTTCGTGATGATTGTAAGGTCTGTGAATCATCATCTTCCATTAGAAATTCAGCATGACTTCGGAGCAAGATATTCTCTAAAGATATCATCGAATCCAGAATTACCTGGATTCTTTGAATATATGGTTTGGTCCTTGTATTTGTCGTTGGTCTCCTTCATGGTTAGCTCAATCCATTTTTCAGTTCTAAATCTGAGCTTTTTCAATACGTTATTCTTTATCATCAAACTTTTGGCCATTAAGACCATCTATAGCTTTTGCTGCTTCGTCAGCATTCTCAAGGTTAACGAATCTGAATCATTGGTTATCAATCCGAGATGGTTTCAAGAGATTTTATTTTTAGATGATTAAACGCTGATTGTAATCGTTAACGGATCTAATGGTTGACGAATAGGCGTTGTTGATTTCAAAAGTAATGAATGATAATTTCGATGGTTTGATGTGATAATTCATCATAGAATACAAATGAATATAATTCATGAATGTAGTGATCTTTAGGAAGGTAACATTTGCTAAAGCTTTACTAAGATTCCGATACGTCAAAATCAGAATATGTAGTAGTTGTTCTTTAGTGAACGGATACACATATCTTGTGAGTGTAATTAGTATAGTTACTGATTATTGAATCAGAATTTGAAGAATGTATAATGTAACATATTAATGTGAGATATAAATATTTCTCGGGTTTTACCTACCCGTTAATTTTTTTTACAATTTACAGTTTGTACAGAAGAGTTTTTAATTACAATCTTTATGAAGATATATATTCGTATATATTCTTCAGATGTAATCATGGATTTAATGAGTTAATATAATATTAAACTCATTTGATTTACGGTTGAAGATAATCTCTAAAACCTTAGAGATTTGATAATTGTCGCGAAATATTTCGCTAATGAAGTTATGAATCAATACTTCATCGTTCATTGTTTATTAATATACCTCGGTATATGATATTGATGCTCGTGAAGTTCTTGTGAAATTTACAAGGCACGAATAATGTTTTCTAGAAAGTTTCGAGTACATTGAAAATAGAAGTGAAAAATCAAACATGTATTTGAATAATACACTTAGTTTATTATGAAATGGAGTTTATTGTGGTGAAGCAGTGATTAATGATTGTTAAGTCATTAACGAAGGATGTACATCATAGCATATTAGTGATATGATTTAACCAAGTAGTACATAGTAGTTAAGATTCACACGTAATAGTTTAGTACGAAAAGATTTATTATTGTTCCAAACCATATATATTTTACCATATATATATATATATATATATATATATATATATATATATATATATATATATATATATATAAAGTATACATATATAATTTATTTTTTTAGGAAAAATGAGTCAATACATCTTGACTCACAATTACTAAAATTCCTTGGTATCTATGGGGCGTATGATGTTGATATCCGAAGTACCGAGTGTGATGTTGAAGTGTGGGATGCGGATGTTGTTGTTGGTGAAGCTGATGCTGTTGGTGGTGATGTTGATGGTACTGGTGGTGCTGGTTATGCTGCTGGTGCTGCTGATGCTCTTAGATTTCGCACCATATTCTCCAGAGCCACTACTCGAGCGCGAAGCTCGTTGACTTCTTCTACTATTCCGGGATGATTGGCGGTTCGGATAAGTGGATGAATAAGATCTAGAATTCTGGATATTAGATATTCGTGGCGGGATATCCTGGAAATGAGGGTGAAAATGGTATTTCGGATTGATTCACCGGTAAGTCCTTCAGGTTCTTCACCAAGAGGTGAATTCGGTTGGTGGAAGGGATCGCCTTCTTCTCGCCTCCATTGATTAAGTCGACTACGAACCCACCCCCAATTCATCCAGAAAAGATGATGGCTAATAGGTTCGTTCGTTCCGGTTACGCTGTCCAAGGAGCTCGAGGAATCAGATGAGAAATCCATATTATGTGTTTGGAATAGGGTTTGATATGAATTGAGTGTTGGATGCTATGTTTGTCTCCTTGAATACGTGTATATAGCAAAAAGATTTCCGTAATTTACGGAGGAAATTTAGGAAATATATCAGACAAAATCTAGTATAATAAGTATGATAGCGACAGGATTAGCCTATATGTATTTGGTACAATAATTGCAGTAAGATGTCGGTGGATCAAAAATGATAAGCAGTGAGAAGTAGTGATCGGTCGCGACTAGTAGTGAGAGGCGGCGTTGAGTAGTTGTATCCAATGATAAATAGCAAGGAGTAGTGGTATAAGATGATGAGTATATTCATGCAGTGTCTTCCTAGTGCCAAGTAGAAATCAGGGGTGACGGATAGTGTCGGGTAGTGACGAATTGTGACGTGATTACACGCTCCTTATAGGTTATAATAACAATTAAATCGTACGGTGTAAATTTCTACTCATATTTGAAATTAAACGGTTTATGTTCTAAACGGTATTTATCCAAGTAACCTACTTGACTCGCTCCCAATTCCTTATTTTGCGATGTCGGAACTTCTATATGAGTTACCGTAATGTAATCCCGGTCATTACATTACGCTATCTCACATTTCCATTCGACATAACTCCATAAGTTCAAGATGGCGTAATCAACTTAATTTAGTTAAATCTCGCGTCGCGTGTACGTATGTGATTCGTAGTATAACATTTAGTTCAAGTCCATATCATATGGGTATAGGGTGTATATGTAGGTGATGTAATATGTAGCCCTACATGTCGTATTGTGAAGCAAATAGTGCATGTATGGTGTATAAAAGTCATCCAAGACACACGGCTATAGACTAGACTTCACTAATGCGCCCTAAGGTTAGACACACTAATGTATCCTAGTTCCCTATAGCCAAAGCTCTGATACTATATGTAACACCCCGTCAAAAATCCCTTTAACGGAATGTTAACTCTGGTCCCAGTGCTTGGCTTGACTTCTACGTAACAGCAATATTCTACAGCGGAAGCAATTAATACCTGAGAATAAAACACGCAAAAACAGGATTAACAATAATGTTGAGTGAATCTACAGGTTTTAAGTAAACAATACAGTATGTTTAAAAAATACATTTCGAAAACGGTTATTAGTGGAAGACCACCAAGGTTCAATGTTAAAAGTTTGTAGAAAACTCCGTGTCCCATTTCAAAAGTTTGTTGACACTACCATGTCAAGTTTCAATCATTGGTAGACAATACCATGTCAAGTTTCAAATATTCGTAGACAATACCATGTCAAGTTTCAAATATTCGTAGACAATACCATGTCAAGTTTTATCTCATTTGTTCGTAAACCACAGTTTTAAATGACGTTGTATAGTATCTGAAAAACAATTATCAGAAAATAGTTTAAGTTCCTTGACTACGAGATTTTACAAGTACAACTCCAAGTTGCGAAACGTTTGCATAATCTATGAGCACCTGAATACTAGCAATGACCCGAGTATAGAATCCACTATACCCGCCTTTACCTCATAAAAATATTATACACTTGTACGAATGTATTATGTTCAAAGTAAATGCACCACAGTTTTTATAGCGGGTGAGGTTGTCAACCTAACGGATCCGTCCATCTAAATTGTGCCTACACCGATGGTATTTAAAGTATTCAAGCTAGAGGCTTTGTGTACAAAATCAATATGCAGATATAGTACTCGTGTCAATACAAAAAGCATTTGATAATGTAAGTATAACAGCGTGTATTCTCATCCCTGAAAACATGTAAAAAGCGGGACTGTAGACTCACCTTTGAATAAAGCTCGGATTGAAAAGTGGACAATTTACTTGTACGGTTTATAGCCGAGTAATGCAACCTAAGTATATGTATTTAGGTTGGTCAATAAATATTTCTTAAATAAGTGTGGTTTCATAGTATAAGTTGTCTTATTGCTCGAATCGACGCGTTTCAAAGTAGAAGTCAACATACAGTCAACTAATTCATGCAAGTCAAACAAAGTCAACCGAAAGTCAAACTTGGTCAAAGTAGTCAACTAAAGTCAACATCAGTAGGTTCATGTCAAATATGAGTCAATATGTCAAACCTAAGTCAAACAACACGTTTCAGGTCATGAATAATCATTTTTACAATTTCAGTTTATCGTTGTGCACAAAATTCATGAACACGTAGCATACTTAGCATATTGTCTCATGGTACATAATTCATGAAAACATGGCAAACTCCAGATCATAAATACACTTAAAATCGATTCCAAAAAGTCCAGGTAGGGTCTCATACGATAATTAAAAGTCAGGAATCAGAAGGGATACATTTGGGGTTCACCAAGTCAGTTTCTGACCGCGCACTGATTTGGTTTTAGCTATAACCGGAGTTAGGAACATGCAATCGATACAAGACCAGTGGCCATAGTTCACAAACAAGTTAAACTAACACATAACAAAAATTGATCAATTTTAGTTTAGCCAATTTGTACAGTTTATTCATGCAAGTTGAACATTCAGTTTTTCACCTCAAATCAGAATTTACATAAAGTATGGCTCTATTGTGCCCAATACATAAGGTTTCAGAGATTGACATTAACTAACCATATGTCACATATCATGTTAAGATTCATTTTCCAGAAGCATACATGCTAATTCAATAAACACAAACCACAAAGAATAAAACGGAGAGCAAGTTGCTGTTTCGATTCTAGTTTAGTTAGTCACATTCGTACACAATTATCCGAAGATCTAGATACAATTAGACTATGATATCTACATGAAAAGTGAAGTACTTTTTGTGTAAATTTCAAATATGCAAAAATTTAAATCAAGAAATTAACACATTTTATCATACAAGGCTGTTTTCATGCAAGTGCTGTATAAATCCACTTTTTCACTAAATCAAGCATATCTCAAGTTATACATAAGCAAACAACATGATATCCTAATGTAACCTGAGTATTTTTAAATTACCTATCCAATGGTATTAATTTCACAATCCAATTCGTGGTCTATCAAACCCAGAATTTCCGATCAATCACAAAAACACAACGTTAATTTCAATTGATCATAACTTGATCATCCGGAAACGAAATCAAGCGAATCCAAAGCCTAAAATTAATAGTTTTTCGTAAGGAACCTAATTATCATATAATATCATGCATTAGAAAAATCAAAATTCACTGATCATGCAATATACAATTCGGTTTTCGCAACAAATAAACAAAACGAGTGATCTAACGCATTAAACAATCAACAAACATCAAGACTTGAGCAATAGACAACCTAATTTATGAAACCTTAATAAAAATCTGATTTTAAATATTAGGGTTCAGCTAATTATACCTTTGATCACAAAATTGTTTATACTAGCGCGTAGAGAACGATGATCGGAGCAAGATTGATCAAACGAGTAAGAGCAAACAAGCAAGTTTGATGGTTGATTTTTGTGTGTGTGTGTGTGTTTGATGTGAAGAAGAAGAGAGGGAGGAGGAATGAGCTGCATTTTCTCATAGATAGGATGGAATGAATGATTAAAATTGTATAGAGAATTATCTAACTAGTTACTTAGTGCCTAAAAATCAAAAGTCAACAAACATGGGCCTAAACTAATTAGTCAACAAACATGGGCCTAAACTAATAGTCAACATGCATTGGCTACTCATGGGGCCAAGGATGATGAGGTATGAGGTCATGTCCATGTGGCCTCGGGTTCGGGTCTTGGGCTCGTTTTGTGTAAAAACTCGTTCGCGCGTGGTTCGTTTCGAGTGCCATTAACCGTACCGAATCTCCGGCACGTTAACTAGTCGTTGAAACAAAAGCACCGTGTTTAATTCATTAAGTAAATAATAAATTAAATTTCTTTCATAAGTTCAATAATTATTAACAATAATTATTCTATCGTTTTTCTGAGTTCCGTTAATTGAAAAGTTTTCTAGGCGATTAACTTTAATTGTATCGTTTCTAGTTTAATTCGTCAACCGAATTAAGTTCACTAATTAATATAACATATTAATTCAAGTAATCCACTAAGGATCATGTACGCATTTAATTTCTTTAAATACAAAAAAAAATTCACGTAAGTTCCATTAACTAACTAACGGACAGTTAACTAAAGTAACGGAAAAAGTTGGGTTATTACAATTGTCAATGAAATTACTATTGTAAACTATTATTTACGGTGATTGTCTATATGTAGAAATAATCAGATGTCTAAAACCTTTGATTTAAACATTCATTTATGGTGTGCCTTTTCAAAAGAATGCAATGTTTACAAAAGGTATCATATAGAGGTCAAATACCTCGCAATGAAATCGATGAATGACGTGTTCGTCCATATGGATTTGAAGCGATTGTCACAGTTGGTATCAGAGCGTTGGTCCTAGTGAACCAGGTCTTGCATGAGTGTGTCTAACTGATAGTTGTTAGGATGCATTAGTAAATCTGGACTTCGACCGTGTCTGCATGTTAAAAGTTTTGCTTATCATTTCTTGTCGGAAATTACATGCTTATCATTCTTAAGTCTAGACACGTTTTCCTGCATTTATTGCATAAATAGTGTATAGACAAAATTCGTATCATAGCGTATCTGCTAATTCATATCTTAGCATATCTGTTACTGTAAACTTGTCCTGACAGCTTTCGAAAGTTCCTCCGTAATTTACGGATCCCTTGTATTATATATAGGTATTCTATGTAATTAGAATATCATCCGATATCCAAAAATCATTTCATATCAAAAATCCTTTATCCAAACCGTGTAAGATGAATTCCGCATCTAGTTCGAATTCCTCAGATTCCGATATTTATTCCAATATGGATTTCCACTCGAGCTCCGAAAGCAGCGTAACCGGAATGGATCAACCAATTAGCCATCATCTATTCTGGATGAATTGGGGAGGGTTCGTAATCTACTTAATCATTGGAGACAGGAAGAAGGCGATCCCTTCCATCCACCACATTCACCTCTTGGCGAAGAACCTGAAGCACTTACCGGCGAACCTGTTCGTAACACCATTTTCACCCTCATTTTCAGAACAGCTCGCAACGACTACGTAATATCCAATATTCTAAATCTTATTCATCCATTTGTCCGAACCGCCAATCATCCGGGGGTAGTAGAAGAAGTCAACGAGCTTCACGCTCGAGTAGTGACTTTGGAGAACATGATGCGCAACTTGCAGGCATCACATGCACCACCAGCATCGGCGACAACAGTACCACCGACAACAACACCAACAGTACCATTACCACCACCAACAACAACATCCCCATCACACGCCTCAACATCACAATCTGTACCTCGGATATCAACATCATACGCACCATAGGTACCAAGGAGTACCAACAACAATAAACGATGAAGTATTGATTCATAACTTCATCGGAGAAATATTCTACGGCGATTAGGTAATCTCTAAAATCTTAGAGATTATTTATCCCAGTTCTAACCGTAAATCAGATGAATAGAGAAGATAGAATGAATAATAGAAACCCTGACAAGAATGGTGCGTAAGGTACAAGCTAGACTTGTTTTACCAACATCATCAATAGTACCCTTAGCCTCACCAGCACAGTCAATGCTGTCAACATCGCCTCTAACATCACAAGCTCTGCCAGTTCAACAAAGCACCGTGGACATCATTACGAGTCAACAACGAGTATATTGTATCAATGAGTTATGAAGTATTAACTCAATTCCTCTAAAGAATTTATATGTATATCTTATATATATAAATTTTAAAACCATCATAAATCTTTTCGTACTAAGCTATTAGGTATGAATTTAAAAAGGGTAAATATTACTCGGTTAAATTCATATTATTAATATGCTATGATATACATCCTTCGATAACAACTTAACCTTCGTTAACTACAATCTCTGTTTCAACTCAATGAATTTCATTTCATAATAAACCAAGTGTATTATTCAATTACATAATTGATTTTACATTTTCATTTTCGATGTACTCGAAACTTTCCAGAAAACATCATCTGTACCTTGTAAGGTTCACAAAAAAACAAATTCCCCGAGCATCAACATCCTTCACCAAGGAATATCAATAAGAATAAATAATGAAGTATTGATTTCATTAGCGAAATACTTCGCAAAGATTATGTAATCTTTAATATTTTAAAGATTAATCATTTCTAAGTCAAGCCGAAAATCAAATGAGTTTAATATGATATTAACTCATTAAATCTATATTATATCTGAAGAAAATATACATACATATATTTTCATAAAGACGGTAATAAAAATTCTTTTGTACAAAATATTACTTGTGAAATCTTTAACGGGTAGGTAATACCCGGAGAAATATATAAGTTCACAATTAATATGTTATACTGTACATTCTTCAACTTTGATTCAAAAATTATTAACAATGCTCACAATGATATACAATCGTTTTCATACAAATTCAATTACATATTCTGATATTGACGGATCAGAATCCAAGTCATAATTCTGAACCGGTGACATCATTCTTAGATCTCTACATCTTTCAAAGCTATACTTTGACTTCAAAACTGTGTAAGATCCTTTAGCGTGGTTTTTACCGAAAATAATCTTGCAATCCCTTTTCAAATTATCCAGTTTTACCACACTTCCAACCAGTCAACTTTAACTTTTCAAATTAACTTTATTGTAACCTTGACATATACATTTTTGTTACCGGGGAACCTTTTATGTTCCACCACATTAGCAGTAAATTTACCAACAATTTCATTGATCCTTGATCTTCCGAAAAATCATAATATTCATTAAAACCCTATAATGTACTCATTCACATCTTGTAACGGTAATTGCCATACCAACTACCGGGAATTAGCAATCAGTATTTTGAATCTCGCAGCATTTTCTACGACAACGGTTATATATAGATAACATTTATCTTCTAGACTGACATACTTCGAATGTGAAGTTTCTGAAAAACACCCCAAACTACGAAACTAGTCTCCGAATTTTGGAAAAATGCTGATGAAGCAGCAAAAACTGGAAACGACCTTAACAGTCAAAAGTTTGATGATAAAGAATAGTATGGTGGTAAAGCTGAGAAAAAGAGAGGGTTTGGAATTGGAAAACGGATTGAGCAGACCATGAAGGAGGCTGTGGACAAATCACAAAGACTAAATTTACCTTCAAAGAATACAAATGATTCAGTGTCTACTGAAATCCTTAGCAAATACCTTGCTCCTTACTCTAAAACCTTTGCGGACAATATTTTTCATCATCATCTTATCTTAAATATTCTAAGATATCATCATATCTTTCATTATAAATATCCTCGATATTTTCGAAGATATTCTCATAACTATTCTTATCTGAAATCATTTATCTTCTCGCGCTATCTGTGTCACATCATAAAAGAAACTATTTTAGTTTCTAAATTCTGAAATCTTCAAGTTTAAAATATGAAAGTTTTGAAGTAGTGTGGGGAACTGAAGCATGAGTTAGTATAATATAATGACATTTGATCAACGTGATTATATTACAGTAAGTCATGCTGAGTTTCTAATGGATCGTGATAAAGGTTCACAGATCCCACCCCCATCATGAACCATGTTACATAACTCTTTTATTCGATATACTCTCTAAATATATCAATAAAATATATTTCTTGATGATTCGGTCTTTTCCAGATATTCCGGTAATTTGACAAATCAAGATCGTGCCATTAAAATTTCTTTCTTAGAATATTAATTATGTTCATCCAAAACTCCATACCGATGAATTCTGGACCATTATTCGCTTGACTTGAAGTCGGGAAGGAAAAATGAAAGCATGAACTCCTAAATATAAGGAAAAATATAAAGCCTGACGACGACACATATATTACAAACCGTGTATATCAATGCGTATAACAATATAAAGACATGGGAGAATGAAAAACACTATAACCCCAAGGTAATGGTAGAAGAAAATAATTTCCTCTGGCGGTAGATGAAAGAGAAGAATGATAGATATGAAAGTTAGGAGTATATCAAGAATCAAAACTGGATGAAACATTTTCACAATCTATTAGGAACTATGAAATAAGAAGAAGATTATAGGAGTGGTGAAAATAATGGAAAGGAATTGGTTAATTTATAGCGAAATAATAGAGAGAGAGCAATCAAGGCAGATGACCGCATTTAATTAAAGAAGATCTCAATCTCCTTAAATTCCGAAGAATCAAATCTTATTTAAATTATGAAGATTTTCTATTCCTTAAATTCCGAAAATCAATCGTTACTACGTCAAGAGATAAGACGAATCTCTATTCTTCATTTCACTCTATTACGATAACTTCTCTCATACGCTTCGAATAATCGGATTATGTTATCTATATTATTCAACGGTAATAAAACTCTATTTATCGACTCATATTCGTCATGAAAATATTTTTATTGCTAGCCATGACAACCCCACTTAAATTTCGGGACGAAATTTCTTTAACGGGTAGGTACTGTGATGACCCGAAAAATTTCGACTTATTTTGACTCAAATTCTCGATATGATTTAATGTTTTCGACACGATAAGCAAAGTCTATGAAATTGAATCTCAAAATTTTGAACCATTCAATTACCCTTCAATTGTTCTCAACGATTCGCGAACAATTATATGTAAATAGATACATATACTATAACTTGAAAATGTAACAAAGTGTTAAGTAAACGATACTGTGCATTAAACTTATTGGTTTGATTATCTGATTGATATATTTAACTACGAAGTTAAAAGATTATGCTAAACGATTGAATTAAAAGGTATTTACTGAGTCCCTTAAGGATTATGATATTATTACGGGTCTCTGTTGTAAGGTCTACGTTGATTTGGGAAATCATTCATGTTTAACGGTATTCGGAATTAATGGTAAAGTGTTTGTTTAAATAACGTAATTTGGACACATACAATAATAAGGAATATTAACTGTTAGAATTAAATCTATGAACAACTTGCAACGTATATTTAGAATGTGTTTAAGTATATTGAATATATATTTATGAATATATAGCTTCAGGTTATTTGAAAACAATAATAACATTCGGTTATTGATTCAATTGATATTTAGTTATGTTAATTAGAACGTTTGAGAAATAAATGATGACACATAAATGAATTACATGAATTTAAGTTTAAATGTGTAAACAATATGCGATATAACAATTTCAAATGATTTTAAAATGTATTTTAATAAATAGCGAGACAATGATTTATAGAAGTAAATGACCAAAACACTCGAAAGTTTAAGATACACTTTGAGTGATATAATTTAGGGATAATTTAAGGCTATATTTTGACAAAGGTAAGTGTCCCAAAATGTAAATTACAAGTTTTCTCAGCGTACGAAGGGACACTCGAAAAACTGGAACCGGGACATAAGTCGAGTGACGACGTACGACTTATCGGAACAAAAATTACAAGTCAACTATGCACGTGAATTTAATATAATATATAATTAATTATATAAATTAAATATATTATATATAATATAAAAATATGTCGACAAACTAGAAGTTAAACAATTGTGAGCTGTCCCAGGGTGCCATGCGATCGCATGGCCTTGAAGCACAAATTCCATGCGATCGCATGGGGTACTTTTTCAGGCCAGATGCTATAAAACGCGAAGTCTGGTACCAGTTTTATTTACTTATATCTCTCGTCTCAATCTCTATATTATTATTATTATTATTATTATTATTATTATTATTATTATTATTATTATTATTATTATTATTATTATTATTATTTTTATTATTATTATTATTATTAATCTTAATATTATTAGTAGTATTATTATTAATTAGTATTATACATAAAATACTACGACGAGGTCATGAGCATGTCACTTTCAAAATAGTTTTTCGAGCGGGATAGAGCTAAGGAAATTATGGGTTATTGCTATGGAGGTTATGGGTAATATTCATGGGTATTGTTCGCAAGTCAAACCTAGTGTTTATCATCTCTGCTGCGTCTACGTACTTTCCTGCAATATTGAATCTCAATATTGATACGTGAGCATTCATATCTTATCTTTTATATATTAATTGTGTATCCATGTCTAGTGCTCGAGTATATATATTTATGCATGCTTGTATGCTAAATTTCGTCGTTAAACAGTTTATAATGAATCACGAATTAAATACATATATTACTGGAAAAAGATATATGATATGCATGTTTTTGGAAAGCTAACGAAAAATCAATAACTTTTCATTTAGATATCGAATAGTTTCGATGAACGGATTAAAAGATATGATCAACTGAATTATGATTGACGTTAATTGGAATTGCTTTTGAATCTGCAATTAATATTTAAACAACTTGTTTACGAGATTGATAAAATGGATTTTTGAATATTACCAACCGAGTAAATGAATTCTTATATAAGGTACATCACGTTTTGTGAACTATTGTCAAAATTGACTTTTTGAAACGACTTTGGATAACTTTTGTATGTCGATCTCGAGCATTAGGATTGTGATACACTATGACCTGACCTAGCTTGATAGACATTTATTGACCAACATATGTTCTCTAGGTTGAGATCTACGATTATTTGGTAATCCGAGTTTCAGTCATGTTTTGGTGAACGACTTTATATGCTACTAAGGTGAGTTTCATTTGCTCCCTTTTTAATTGCTTTTGCAATTTATATTTTTGGGCTGAGAATACATGCACTTTATTTTAAACGCAATGGATACAAGTACATACTAAATTCTACACCGAGTTTGAACCGACAATCCCTTAGCTTTGGTAACTAGTAACTGCCGGTTATAAGAACTGGTGGGTGTGAGTAGTTATATATGGATCCATAGGGCTTGATATCCCCGTCCGAGCTAGAGCACTAGCCTTTTAACGGACGTATTCTATTTGAGAAGCGTACACGTTGGTTTGCGTGTACTATTAAGATGATTATACAAAGGGTATAAATTATATATACGTTAAGTTTAGTTACCAGGGTGCTCAACTTTGTAGAATATTTTGATAAACGTTTCTGGATGAAACAACTGAAATCTTGTGATCCACCTTTATATACAGATTATGCGAAACACTAAAACTATGAACTCACCAACCTTTGTGTTGACACTTGTTAGCATGTTTATTCTCAGGTTCCCTAGAAGTCTTCCGCTGTTTGCTTATATGTTAGACAAGCTATGTGCATGGAGTCTTACATGGCATATTTATCAAGGAAACGTTGCATTCACCAAATCATCACCATGTATCTTATTTTGACTGCATTGTCAACGGAATTACTATTGTAAACTATTATTTACGATGATTGTCTATATGTAGAAATCATCATATGTCGAAAACCTTTGATTTAAACATTCGTTTATGGTGTGGCTTTTCAAAAGAATGCAATGTTTACAAAACGTATCATATAGAGGTCAAATACCTCGCAATGAAATCGATGAATGACGTGTTCGTCCATATGGATTTGGAGCGATCATCACACTATACCTGGAACGGACGGGGATGTCAAGCCCTATGGATCCATATACAACTACTCGCCCCCACCAGTTCTTATAACTAGCAGTTACTAGTTACCAAAACTAAGGGATTTTTGGTTCAAACTCAGTGTAGAATTTAGTATGTACTTGTGTCCATTGTGTTTAAAATAAAGTGCATGTATTCTCAGCCCAAAAATATAGATTGCAAAATCAATTAAAAAGGAATCTATAAACTCACGTTTCAATATTGAGATTCAATATTGTAGGCAAATTGTGTAGACGTAATGATAGTGGATGATTGTATGGTTGGTCTTGGATTTACGAACAATACCCCGAATAATACCCAATATTTCCTTAGTTTAAAACGGTTTGAAACCCGAATTAAAACACCCTCGTATATACCTTATTATTATTAAACTTAAACTTAAATTATAATTATAATATAAATATATATATTACAGAAGGATAGAAAGAAAGAGTGTGAAGGTGTGTGTAACTCGTCGAACAAACTGGCCTTTTTATAGTACATTTTTGATTTTGACTGCTCCGCTATCGCAGAGTTTTTGTGCCTTACAGCTCCGTGATCGCGAAGGTGCGTATTTCCAGCTCAGAAATTTTTGTTCACTAGCTTGTCGACATAATTAATAATTATATATATATATATATATATATATATATATATATATATATATATATATATATATATATATATGTATATATAATATATATAATATATAATTATTTATATATTATATTATATTCATGTGCATAGTTTACTTGTAATTTTAGTTCCAATGACTCGTGCGTTGACTCTCGACTTATGTCCAGGTTCCGATTTCTCAAACGTCCTTTCGTACACTAAGAAAACTTGTACTTTACGTTTCGTGTATTGTACCTTTATCAATAACAAGACTCAAATCAATGGAAAACTATCCCACTCGAAGTGTAACTTAGTCATTTGAGTGTTTTGGTCATTTGCGTTCTTAAATCATTTTCTCGTTATTTATAATTTCTAAAATTTATAGCAATAACAGATAATGATAATAACTTTACTAATCTTAAAGTTTTATAATATGTTTCTACTTCTCGTAATTTTGACACTAAATCAATTAAATATTATAAAGTTTAGTTTTCTAAACTAATCATATTCAAATCTATTACTAGAACGTATGTTTATTTTAAATCCTCATCTGATTGTTTTAAATTTATTTAATAACAATCGAATGTTACTCTATTTTACTAATATATCTTGTATACATACATACATACATATATATATATATATATATATATATATATATATATATATATATATATATATATATATATATATATATATATATATATATATATATATATATATATATATATATATATACGTTTAAACTAACACGTTTTATTACAAATATGTTATCTAAAACAAGTAAGTATAACGTTATACGTTTAATACTTCGTTAAGGTCTCCAAGTCATATTCTTAATTAATAGATTTCATTACTTAATAGATTATATCAATCAAATCGTTTAATGTTTTTAAAAAATTTATCAACTTACTATACACACACACATATATATATATATATATATATATATATATATATATACATATATATATATATGTATATATATATATATATATATATATATATATATATATATATATATATATATATATATATATATATATATATATATATATATATATATATAATGTTCGTGAATCGTTGGGAATAGTCGAAGGGTAATTGAATATATGAACGCAGTTTCAAAGTTTTTGAGACTCAACATTACAACTTTGCATATCGTGTCGGAAATATTTAAAGATTAAGTTTAAATTTGGTCAGAAATTTCCGAGTCGTCACATCGAGCCACAACCGTTGGATTTACGGCGTTTCGTTCTTACAGCTGTAAAAATGATGATTGCTGACATCATCCCCTAGTGGGACCTGGGGGAACATGATTTGACGATTACGACGTGTCAGTAATGATGGTTATTTATAATACTTTATTCATTTTAGTTTGGTTACAATCAAAGGCAATTTGATTCCAACCAAACTGGGGGAACTTAATGACGTACGTCCCGCCATGGGAGATGCATGGCGTATCTCCTACATGGACGCTTGGCTGCTCTAGCTTTTAACTTGGGTAACAATTGTTACTACGCTACTCCACCCGTAGCGTACCGGTGATGACGCTGTTGACTTGGTCTACTCAGCTGTTCGCCCGTCCGATAAATTAGGAGAACGTGGAACTGGTAGTGAGCATGATTAGAGGATTTCAGGAGTGGTAATCGTGGGTTAGTGGAGTGATGGTGGTTACCTTGGATAGCCGTCATCTTGTGCCTATAAATACTAGCCATAATCAATCATTTGGAAGGTAATCAACACACACTTACCACACTGATCACTCTCTTAAGCTCACATTGGAGGCTCGTCAAAAGTCAACCACCACAACACCCCTCATACCCATCACGTCAACTGGAGGAACCCCTTCCGAATGTTAGTTATTTTCCATCACTGCACTCAAGTCGATTTTGGCTTAATCACGCGACAAGCAACACACGCCGCCCCTCCCCCACGTATTGAGGCGTTGGATGCCACAAAATCCATCCTTCCGTTGCCATTCAACGCAACAAGCAACACATGTTGCTTTTATTTTTTTAATTTTTTATTATTTTAAAAATATATTTTTTTATCCCTTTTTAACTATTTTACCAATTATATTTTGACATATCATCACAACACTCCTAACCCACATCACCAATACTCCACACAAAAAACTCGCACATCCTAATCATTAAAAAAGTACAAAAAACAACTCACACCACCAATACGCCCGTTTAAGTTTTTTAGAAAAAAATGAGCTCTTCACGAGCCGAGCTCGAGCTTTTAATTTGTATCGCGAGCCGAGCTCGAGCTTAAATTTTAAGGCTCGACTCGAGCCGAGCTCGAGCTTTATAATATATAACCGAGCCGAGCTCGAATAATGTCAAGCTCTGGCTCGGCTCGGCTCGTTTACAGCTATAGTCTTATACAAGAATGTAAGAATGTCACCCCTTCTACACGACTATATATATATATTAAATTAAAATACTTTGCCGTTAATATTTATAACAAAATCAAAGAGACAATATTCTAAGAAAAAATTCACACAAAACTAAGTTATTATCAATAATTAAATTAGTTAAAATAAATATAATTTGAATACTTTATTTAGGTATAGTAAAATGTGCTAAAAACAAAGTTGTAAATAAAAAGAGAAAAAAGTTGTGAAATAAAAGTTTGTAAATAAAATATTGTAAAAAAAGGGTTGAGAAAATGTGAGGAAACAAAAAAAAAAGGTTGTCAAGAAAGAATAAAAAAAGCCACACACAAAATATTGTAAGAATTGTTGCATTAGAAAAAGAATAAAAATAAATAAAAAATTAAAAAATTAAAAATAAAATTGAGACGCCATGAAAATAGTAAAATTAAATTTTCATGAATTTTAAATCTGGCTAAAATTTAATCACACTTAGCCATAGACAATCTCACAAGCCAAAAAAATATGCAAAACATAGACAACATAGGCAACATATGCATAATATGACTATTAAAAATAAATGTTATTGACTATAAAACAATTTTCGGAGTCATAAGATAGATTTTTGAATACCTGAAGTTGTTGGCCCACTTCACCACATTCCATATATTGGGTTGAAAGACTGGATTCGCCAAACTGCTGATTCGAGGTATAAAACCTCTTATATTATTTATTCTAAAGAAGATTGTTTGGAAACCTTAGATAGTGTAATCATATTGAAGACAATTATTGTTTGAAACAGATTAAGACTTCGATAAAAGGTGGCCCGAAATCAACTCGACCCGACCCTTATCATAACATGAAATCAATCATCTCGATCCACCCAATTTTCACATCTTGTTTTATTAAGGTGTAAACTTCTAAAAGAGTGAAGGCATACCTTATCAATTTTCACATCGTGTTTTTCAAGGATTTTTTTAAAATATCTTATTTAAGCTTTTCTTATATGTATAGTGTAGATGTAGATGTAGATGTAGATGTAGAAGTGTAGAGTGTAGATGTAGATGTAGATATAGATGTAGATGTAGATGTAGATGTAGAGTGTAGATGTAGAAGTGTAGAAGTGTAGATGTAGAAGTATATAAACGTACAATAAACAACTCAAACTAACTACATCATATCGATGGTTCCGTCCCCCCTTTTTACGCAATTTTTCTGGCGTTAAAAACGCGCAGACTATTAGGTATACTAGGTACTACCCACATATATCCAAACACACCCGTAGCAACGCGCTTTTAACTCTGTAAACACATAACGCTACGTTAAATATGAATATCCAACCCGAAAGGCCCCTGCGTATCGCGCGGGCAGATTCGGATATAGTTATTATCATTATCTGATTATTTGATAATTGATAATAAATTATATAATATAGATGAGTTGATCTAATTTTTTTTTTTTAAATATATAATTGTTAGTAGTGTTTAGTCTTTTTTAGAGTTTGAGTTTTTCTTTAAAAGAAATGAATTAAAATGAAAGTAAGCGAAAGGGAAGGAAGTGTGATCCTTCCAATTTGGAAGAAAGAGTTGAAAAAATTAGGCTAAAATCATCAATCCATTTCCTTTCATTTCTTTTAAGACAAAACTCAAGAACAAAAAAAAAAGATTATATTCTTTCAGCTTCTCTTTCCTTCTCTCCAAAATAGAACTCTAGAACAGAGCCTTAGTCATGACGCTGATGTAGAGTTCAATCATTTCTAATAAGCATATCATAGTTGTGGGTGGTATGATAAGTAAAAAAATGAAAATGTGTCGTACTAATTCTTTAAATTTTGTTTGTTTTTAAGTTTTAAAACACTTTTGATAAGTTAAAAAATGGAAAATGTGTGGTACTATTTTTTTATACGATACTATTACAACACATTTTGAAATTTGATTGTTTTTTTTCTGGGTAAAGGGATTACCCCGGTAAATATTATTAAAAATAATAAAAAAAATGATACAATGAGAAACAGCTGCTTCTAGTGAATCTAGAAGCCAAGCGAAAACGACCCACTAGCTATCAAAAACAAGGGATAACTAGGCCCACATCCAACCACACACCACTAGCTTAACTTCCAGACTTCTTTTAAATGATTGACACGAGATGAGGTGTGACGACCTGAAAATTTTTGACCAAATTTAAACTTAATCTTTATATAATTCCGACTTGATAAGCAATGAATTTTAATAAATCTTGAACCTCCGAAAAGAGTTTTACACAAGCTTTTGGTCACCCTTTTATTCTGACGATTCACGAACGTCATAACTTGATTTAATTGTTTAATTATTTAATTATTGTGTATATATATGAATTTATATATATTTAAATTGAAAATATGATAATTAAATATCTCATTAAGTATATTAACAAAGTATTATATATATATATATATATATATATATATATATATATATATATATATATATATATATATATATATATATATATATATATTTTCATACTACTAATTTAAAGAGTTTTCAAACAATATATATATTGCTATTTAAACGACGTAATTAACTTATGTTAAAATGTATTTACATATAATGTATTACGAGTGTAAATACATCCTTACAAGTATTGAATACACTTTATAATATACCAATACATATAAAGGATAGCTACTCGTATTTCCGTTCAATTTCCTCAAAGAATTCTACTCGCATTCATACGGTATTTTTACCCGTATTATACACAGCTTCTAGAAGTATTTACTATTGGTATATACCAATAGAAATCTGCAATTATTTATGTAATATGTCATCCATGACCTAATAAATTTAATATGTTATGCATGACTTAATACAATTTAACTTATCTTAGATATTTTCACTAAAAGCCAAAATTATAAGCTTATAAATAAGGACCATTTTAACTCATTTTTACTCCACATTTTCTTAAACTAAAAACACACACTTGAATGCTCTCATATCATACTTTAATCTCAGCAACTTTTCTCTTCATAATCAAGGTAAAATACTTCTCAAAATTCTTGTTCAATTCTTTGTATAGTTGCTATCTTATTATACTTATAAAACTTGTAAAAACTAGAACTTGTTTTGGTGAACACCAAGCTTGTTTGAAAAAAACTAATCTAATCTTTCTAACTTAACTTTAATAACAATTATTTATATGTATTATGATGTTATATTAGGTCAATATAAGAACTTATAACTTGTACATATGAAGAACACCTTGAAACTTAACATATATCCTTTAATCTCCATTCGGTAAAAAGCGGGCTGTTTTGGGTTGGGAATTAAAAACCTATCTTAGACTTTGAGTTCGAGGCTAAGACTTTGGAAATATGTTAATATATGTAAATAAGACTTTCAATATTTTTTTCATGATTTTAGACAAAGTGGAAGTATTTTATCAAAAATCATATATTGGGTGGATGCCGGGATTTTTCCAAATCTGTCCACCGACACAAAAAGAGGGTAAAGCTCTAAAAATTACTACTTGGGATGAACTTTTCGAATTGGTTTTGTAAAATTTACTTCTTAATGAATCCATAGCAATTTGATTCACTTTAAACGGAGTTGTAATGAATATTTGGCGAGCAAAACAAAATCTGCTAAAATTAACGTTGTATGGACGAAATTTATATTATAAAAACTATATTAACCATATCCTTGTTAACTTTTCTTATATCCTATATATATTTGGACATGTTATCAGTAGTATAACAAAATATTATAATCTTGGTTAATTATGTGATTGTATATATGTATAATAATATTCTTGGTACGTCCTAACACAATAAGTATATAATACGTTTTGATAAATCCTAAGACAATACGTACATAATACGTACACAATACGTCTTAGTTAATTTTAAGATAATACGTATACAATACGTCTCTGAGTTGATGCAAAGACAATACGTATACAATACGTCGTGGGGTAATTCTAAGATTATATATATATATATATATATATATATATACCGATTATTGGACTGTTGGACTTTTCGGACTATTTTGGACTACTAACAAAGGACTACTAACAATGGACTACTAACATAAAATGTTAAAAATTATTATATAAGTATTCTATGAATTTGCTTTATTTTATTCATATGTCGTATTATTATCTGAATCGTTATTATTGTTATAGGTTCGTGAATCCAAGGACGACGGTCATATTTTTAATAAGTTGAAAACTTATTATTAATATACTTTTACTACTGTGAGTATATAGTCTCATTTTTAAACTCTACAAATATTTTGGGATGAGAATACATGTATTTTATGTTTTACTCCATTGACACAAGTACTTAAAATATATTCTACGTTGAGTTGTACCACTTTGCATATCTTCCCTAATAACTTGGTAACTAATATTTATATGTTATAAGAACATGTATACGTGAATCCTATTGATAGATCTATCAGGTTTGACAACCCCAACCGGGCTAGTCGCTCTAGTATCTTAAATGGTTGCATAGTACTTCGTTTTACTACACTTGGTACAGTGTAGGGAGATTTCATAATAAAGGGAATATGCCACATTAATGGTTAAGTATGGTTACCGGAGCGCTCAACAACTTATAGAATACTTTTATACACTTGCGAGTGTACATATATTTATAACTATGAAATCTTGTGGTCTATATTTATATCGATGATAAACCTATATATCTCACCAACCTTTGTGTTGACTGTTTACGCATGTTTATTCTCAGGTCCTTAAGAAAGTCTTCCGCTGTTGCATTATCTGAGTAAGCTGTGCATGGAGTCTCATATTTTTATTTAAATAAAGTGTTGCATTCAATAAAACCTTTGTCATGTATTATATTCGACTGTTACGTCACGTGTGTAGTATTTGAAAACCGATGTATTTTGGGTATTATTTCTTAAATAATCGCCCACTTGTTTAAAACATGCATTATGTATAATAATGATGTGCTTTTTATGAAACGAATGCAATATTTTCTAAAACGTATCATATAGAGGTCAAATACCTCGCTATGGGACCAATGAGAACGTACTGCATTTATAGTAATATGGACGGGTCGTTTCATGAGGCATTGAAACGAATCGTCATCATTCTTAACCTCACATTCGATCTAATCAACTCAAACAATTGCTCCACCGATTTATGCTTCCCTTTAAACAAGCGATTATTTCTTTCCATCCAGATGAAATAAACCGTCGCGGCAAAAGACAACTTCGCAACCACAACTGTTGAAGAGTTACGGTTAGCTAAAGGGACCAAAATATCCCTATACGCCTTCCAATCATCATTTGGGAGACTGATATGAATTAACGCACACATGCTCTTCCAGATTTGGACCGCGTACACACATTTAAAAAATAAATGAGGCTGATATGATTGTTTTCACTAGTATGTTTTTAAAGTTATAAAACACCTTTGATAAGTTAAAAAAAATGAAAATGTGTGGTACCAAGTTTTTTTTTTTATAGTTTTTATACTATATATACTATATACTATATACTATATATATATATACACACTATATATACTATATACTATATACACTATACACTATATTACGACACATTTTGAATTTTGATTGTTTTTTCTAGACAAAATTACATGGGGGGTCCCTGTGGTATGTTCGAAATAACAAGTGGAGTCCAAAAGAATTTTTTCACCTTGGGGGATCACTGTGGTTTGCAATAGATTCACGGGGAGTCCAACAGCCTAACGTCTGTTAAAAACTCTGTTAAAATTCATCATGTGCTAGGCACATGAGGGTAGAATGGTCATTTAGTCAAATTTCCCCTTTTTAATTTTTTTTTTATCTTTCCATTTATCTTGTTCACAGTAACAGAAACACACAACCACCTTGAAGTCTCCAAACCTAGAATAGAAACACACAACCACCGCCTTCTTCAATATCCTCCACCGTCGCCGCCTTCTTCAACAGCCACCACCGTCGCCGCCTTCTTCAACAGCCACCACCGTCGCCGCCTTCTTTAACAACCACCGCCGCCGCCGCCTTCTTCAACCGCCACCACTATCGCCTTCTTCAAGAGCTTTAACGATGCGTAGAAAATTGATGATAATGATGATAATAACGGATATGGCAGTGGTAAATATCGGATATTATATAGCGGAACCCTAGTGTGGATCGGATCACTTGAACCCAAATCCTTCTGCAATCAATCAGCCCTACCCAACCAACAAAAAAAATGTATCGTCGTGATTCAGATTCTAGAAACCGTCGCTCTCACTTCGATCGAGAACCTAGGTACATATTCCTCTGTATCTACAGTTATATTAGTGACTCGATCATTCAATTATCATGTACAACAACTGATTCGTTACTTAATTGGTTAGAGTAAGGCACTCCATTTGTTGTTGTATCTGATTCACCATTTTATGCATCAAAGTATCTATTGTTGTTCTAATTTTGATTATGAATCGTATTTTTGTTAACGTCTGGTGATCAATTTGGGGTTAGGTTTGGTAGAAACAATAAATGTATGTTTTGGATCAGCTGGTATATAAATAAATGTTTATAATGTAATCAGTAGTTTACTCATTTCCAGTAAAAGCCTTAATTAAGTCAGTTTCAGAGGTTTAGAGAGTAAACAGATTGTTAGCGACTATTTGAAATTGAAATTATAAATTGTAAGGTTTAGAGAGTAAACAGATTGTCAGCCCCAAGCGAGTTAGAAGGGATGCAAAAACAGCAACAGAGCGACCACGTATCCTTTACATAGCTTTTTCACCCTCTGTGTATAAGTGTATTGGGTCACCTCATGTTTTAATCAAACGTGATGTTTCACAGACTTTAAGAAGTAATCTTGCTGTATGATTGCAACTATGCAAGGTCTTTTCCTGTTGTGTGTGTGTATCTGAGTGTTGATTATCATTTTGGAGAATTGATAATCTAATAGTATACAATTTGGCGTATGAGTGCTTATATAATCATTGCAACCAGTTTTTGCTTGGTCTGATATGAAGTAAATTATTCTTTTGTTGCCTTCATTTGTGGGTTTTATGAGTTTTGTGGATTTTGTGGGTTTTGTGATTTTTGTGGAGAGAGAAGAAGAAATAGGTGCATGTAAGACTTAAAAGGGGTCAAAGGAATTAAAAAGACGAAATTACCCTCATGTGCAAATCATGTGAGACCCAAAAACGTTAAATATTGACAGATGTTAGGCTGTTGGACCCCCCGTGAAACTATTGCAAACCACAGTGACCCCCAAAGGTGAAAAAATTCATTTGGACTCCACTTGTTATTTCGAACATACCACATGGACCCCCATGTAATTTTGTCTTTTTTCTAGGATATGATGATGTAATATTAAACAGTTGTAATAGAGAAGGGAGTAAAACTGATGACATCATCAATGACAAAGATGATTACCATCTGTGACAGAAAATACACCGGGTGCTGCGTGTTCGGTGTCTCCAAAGCCCAATCCTTACAAACGACATCATTCAACAACATCACTCGCGAATTTGGGTTCAGACATCAACGTAACCGTTAATTAATTATTCATTATTCATTATTATTAACTCAACTTTCCCCCATTTCATTTCATTTCTTTTCATTCACTCTATCTATCTAAATAATTCCATATTTCCAAACCCTAATTTCCTATTCGAAGGTCAATTCGCACTTTACAGGTTTGATTTCTTTTATTTTAGCTCAATTGATTGACCCGGTGCTTGATTTTGAAATTCTTCATTTAGTTTTAGGGTTCTGCGATCGATTTGTATTCGATTTCGGGGATGAATGTTTGAGTTTATTTTCGGTTATATGCTGTTTAGTATATTGAATTTTTGAAATTATGCTGATTTGACGGTTCTTAGGCTTCGGTTGCTGTTTGAATTAAAATTTTACACATAAATTGTTGATTATATGTTACTTTATAGGCATTACGCAGATTGATTGGATACTGATCTATTGGTAGATACAATTTATGTATTTTTCACTTAATTGACTGCTAAATTATGAATTGGTGAAAGAGGATACTTCTATCAGCTTTAAGAGTTGTATATAAGTATATTTTGTATGTAGGTATAGTGCTTTACCTTTTTTGGTTGAATCTGTTCGTTGTGTGTGCTGTCTCCGTTATGTTTATTGTTGCTTTAATGCACGGATTCTATGTATGATCGTACAAATCTATAGTTATGTGTTGTGTAACTATTGAGTTATCTTTTATTGTTGTAAATTTTTTATCTTTTGCGACAATGTGGGTTGACTTAGTCGTTTTTTTACCTTAAAACAATGAAAGATTTTATTTTTGGGAAAATTAATTGGGATCTAGCATAGATTGGACAGGCTTCCATCTAGATACATGCATATCAGATACTGATAAATCGTCTTTTTGCTCATGTATGAGCCACTTTTGCTTATTTTTACCTTGGATTTCATAATTAATAAAGTGCGTACTATGTGAAGACTTTAAAGCTTATTACCTATAGATGATTGGTTGGCAAATATGAATGTCATAGGAAAAAGAAACAGTTCACGTTGATTCAACACATGCTTGTGCTCAAATGGGAGGTTGTAGAAGTAACATTGTGAGATACATGTATGCAGTATAATAAGGCCATGAGCCACGAGGTGTGAATCTGTATCTTGAAATACGACCTAAAGGAAATTTCTTTGTCTCTAATATACAAGTTTGAAGGTAATTACAAAATAATATAGAAGGTTTCCGTTTTTAATGGTGTGCATAGTGTGATTGTTGGTCATAATTATAGTATTAACTAATGCATTTTGCTTGCATGATGAGTAAAATGTCATTTATTCATACTCTATATTTACTTGTGATATACATGGCACATGCTCATGGATTTTTGGTCGGTATGTTCTTTGTATGCCCATTCATGTGCATTCCCTATTAGAACATTCCTAATTAATTCCTGAAAAGGCTTCAGGACACCACTAAATGGACACACCGATTCAAGCAGTTAACAATCCATCACTTATACTGTATGTATCTATTGGTCATGTCATTGTTTGTTAATTTCTATGGGTTCGCCTTTCTAATATTCTAAAGTTTTAATACTTCTTTTATAGTGTACATCGTGGTAGATTATTTTCCATCTTGATTCTGTAAATTGCAGATCATTGTCTGAATTTATCATGTACATTTATATTTAGTAGTCAGATTAGATATTCTTTCTGGACCATTACTAATTGGTTAAGTTGTTTTATTGCGTAGACATCTTTTTTTCATCATGATGTCCACTTTTTAATTTTTTATCTAGCAAGTCTAGTTTGATATTAATCTTGTTCGCATACATTCAACTCATCTGATTTGGGTCTTGTATTAATGCAGAAGGGGTGATTTTCATGATCAGATCATTCTCAGCTCAGCTTTAATTATGTTTCCTTAATGATTCTGTGGAGATTTTATAATTTCGTTAAAAAGGAGACTGTATATTTTTTTTATACTGGATAAGCGACTACAAAAAGACATCTCAAATGAAGGGGAACTGCAACAAGTCTTTAAAGAAGCTGTTCAGCCGAGGTATAGAAGATTTGCATGATGACGATTTCGAGGGTTCAAAGGACGAGAATTCCATTTTTAAAGAAGTGTTCTTTGGGCATGAAAATGTAAAAACTAGCAAAAAGTGTCTTGTAACCGGAGCAATAAATTTCGAAAATGAAAGTAAAAGACCCAAAGACCTGTCCTTTGGCTCCAACAGTGATAATTCAGTCATGACAAACGACATAGAGTTTCAAAACAAGAAAGAATCAGAGGAATCGAATATAACAACGATTAACGACCCTGATATTGAAGTTAAAAGAAAGGAGTTACTTCAAGAACAATTCGACGTCGTTGATTCTTCAAATCCAGTAAAAGAAATCGATTCTTTATTGATTCAACCAACTGCAATTGTAACATGTCGTTTAGTTCAATCATCTGGTCAAGGTTTTAAATCCAGTTGCTATCTGCTTAAAGGAGCTATTGAAGAAATTAATGCTTCAAAATCAAGATTATCAAGTTTTGACACAAATGATCAAAAAGGAAACGAAGTAACTGCTGCTATTGCATCACCCGTCTCTCAAGAGAGCCACGTCAGCAAGCTTTTAGTTACCCGACCCGAACCTAATCACTGCATAAAACGAAAATGGAAAGATTCTTCCTTTCTTGAACCTGATCCTATAACCTGTACTAAGCGGAAATGGAAATATTCATCATTTATGGAACTTGACGAAGATGAATTTCTAGTACCACCCAAAGAGTCAGCCACCGATCCCAAACCGCTAATCCGTTTTCACATTCATCGGTTACTTAGATCAGCAAAATGGGTCGTGGGTCGGCGTAAAAGAACTACACATTGTAGAGGTCATGGAGAGTTTGTCTTTAAATCTCCTTCAGGAAGGCCAATTCGGGAATTTTACAGAGCTTGGAACATGTGTGGACAGAATCTAGTGGCAGATGCAAGTTACGTTATTGGTAAAAGTGATGGTATACAGTGGACTAGTTTTACCGAGTTTCAATCTGATCTTTGTAATACTTTGATCGAGATTGAAGAACAACTTAGAAATTTGGAGCCTGCAACTGCTTTAGCTCATTGGTGGTATTTACTTGACCCGTTTGCAAAAGTGGCGTTTATTGACAAAAGTCTACGCGCTTTGAAAGATGGGAAACCAGTTAAAACAAAGAGAAGTGTGGTGGATGGTTTTTATTTGAGTGATGACTCCTTTTTGCCTTCAAAGAATGAAGCTGTCATTGCAAATCAGCTTACTAAAAGAAGTGTGAAAGAGAGTAGCGACTTGGTATTATATCCTAGCCGAATGAACAATCCGTATGGATCAATTGAAGGGTGTGAATCTATTTGTATCAATCAAGATGGTACGGAGCTCGGCTCGTATGCACTAGATGCTGTCACAAATGTTAAAGATCATAAAAGATCAAAAAGGTTGTCTGAGATGAAGTTAAGTGTTTCTTGTGGTACGCAGGAGATAAGCGAGATTAGCGTTCAGTTAAAATCAAATATGGCAGAGAGTTATGGCAGTTGTATTAAATCATCTTTATGTTCACCTGAAGATCAGGATGGGAAGAAGCAAACGAAGCCTAAGAGGAAGTACATTCGCCGTCAGAAAAATGTAAATTTGAAAAAAGGGAATTGTCACCTTCATGATGATGACCTTTTGCTTTCAGCTATATTAAAGAGCTGTTCTCCTAATAAATCATCAGGTATGAAGAAGAAACCATGTGTCCCAAAAGCAAAAAGAAAGTACAAAAAAGGGCGAAAAGGTGGTTGCAGGTTACGTCCACGAAGTCTTACTAAAAATGGCAACCATCATGTAGAAGGGAGATGGTCCGATCTCGGTGTTAGGACGGTATTATCCTGGTTAATAGACTTTGGGGTTATTAAACTTAATGAAGTGATTCAGTATCGGGATACAGGAGATGATGTAGTGGTAAAAGATGGTTTAGTTACCCGAGATGGTATTAAGTGTCGATGTTGTGAGAAAGTTCTATCAGTTTCCGAGTTTAAATGTCATGCTGGTTTCTGCCTGAAAAGCCCATGTTTAAATCTCTTTATGGAATCTGGCAAGCCGTTTGTTTTGTGCCAGCTGGAAGCTTGGTCAGCTGAATACAAGGTTAGGAGAGGTACGACTCGGGCTATTCAGGTTGAGGATATCGATGAAAATGATGATAGCTGTGGTTTGTGCGGTGATGGTGGCGAGTTGATATGTTGTGATAACTGCCCATCAACCTTTCATCTAAAATGCTTGTGTATTCAGGTTTGTATTACTTTCATATGTATCTCCTTTGAAAATCTTCTTCAATTACGTAGTAGTATTTTATTTATGCCCACCAGGATTTAAGTATCTGTACTTCCTCAAGAACTTTTAGGGTTCTAGATACTCAAATAAAGCTACATGGTTTTAGTTATTTACCTATATTGATTCTTATATTTTGTGAATATTAGTGTAGTTGGCCTGCTTCTTTATATTTATCCGTGTCCCCTTTATGGGCCTTGCTTATTCCAGGAGCTACCTGAAGGCAATTGGTATTGTTCTAAGTGCTCTTGCTGGATTTGTGGTAATGTGGCCAATGATAACGATGGTTCAAGCTTGGGTGCTCTGAAATGTTTGCAATGCGAACATAAATGTAAGTTTCTGCACTTGACAAGCAAGTTTTTTGATAACTTGATTTTCTAAAGAAAGCATTTATCTATGGCAATTGAAAGTAATGCCACATTCTTTTTAATCCAATTTGCACAGAACCATTTTTCATAACCAGAAGATGTGTTTCTCTGCAATTAATTATCAATAATCATATTTATATCTGTAATGATTGTGTTGCATGCAAACAGACCATGTCGAATGTCTGAAAGAGAAGGGAATGGAAAGTGAGTTGGTGTCTTCTGCTACATGGTTATGTGGGGAAAGTTGTAAAGAGGTATGTAAATTGACATTTTTTGCGTGAAGTGGAAATATGTACTACATATTATGCAGTATTGGACCTTATTGATAAATGCATATGTTAAACTTTTATAGGTTTACTCAGGTCTTCATTCCCAGATTGGTGTCATGAATCCCATATCCGATGGTTTCTCATGGACGCTTTTGAAGTGCATTCACGGGGACCAAAAAGTTCATTCTGCTCAGCGTTTGGTTGCTTTGAAAGCTGAATGCAATTTGAAACTAGCTGTTTCCCTTACAATTATGGAAGAATGTTTTCTTCCAATGGTGGATCCAAGAACAGGCATTGATATGATACCCCATGTCTTATATAATTGGGGGTAATCATTATCTCCATCTTGATGTTTTGTTTCTATATTTTTGTTAACATCATATGCTAATGGTATAACTATTAAGAGTTAATGTTTTGTTGAAATTATATATTTATTTGTTTTTTTAGATCAGAATTTGCCCGTCTTGACTATGAGGGATTTTATACATTGATTTTGGAGAAAGATGATGTGATACTATGTGTAGCATCCGTAAGGTACAATTTGCCATAAGCTACTCTCTTATATATAGTTTCTTGTGTAATCTAGACTTGTACCTGCTACATATAAAATTTATTGGTATAAAATGTTTATATTAAATATTAATTATGCAGGTTCCATGGAGCAAAGGTTGCGGAGATGCCATTAATTGCGACATGCAGCAAATATCGGCGCAAGGGGATGTGTAGGCGCCTCATGAATGCTATTGAACAGGTAATCCTCTGTGCGTAAATATGGTAAATTAGCAACACTTATTATTTCATGGTGGCATAAAAATTAAATTTCCCTATCAGCAAGGTTGGAAAAGTCGTTAGTCGTGGACAAATCGGCCAAATTGTGGACTTTTTTTCACAAAAAAATATTAAAGTTCAACATGAACATAAACATAAACAAACATAAACTTTAACTTAATATTCTAAAAACATAAACCCGAGTTTTTCACCAAATTTTGAACGACTCAAGTGTTTTTGGTTGACTTTGACCGAATACTTTGACTAAATCCGACTTTAACTGATTATGACCCGTTGATCGATGTTGACTAGTGTTGGCTGATTTGTTAGCCCGATTTAGGCCTAGCCGAGTTGGACTAGCCCCCAAACCATACAAATCCCCGACTATCCTACCGATAGAAACTAGAAAGAGAATTTACTTTATATGGGAAAATTACTTCGGTAGTATATTTTCACCTACATTTAACACCTTATTTTGCATACAATAATGTTGCTTGCCAATGATGGAAATTTCACATAAAGGAGTTAAACTCAAATATAGGTCCAATTTTCAGAATTATGCAAATGATGGAGCTATTTTAAACATATCTCAGGAATACTACTTTTATGTGAGCAGGAAATAATCTGGGAGATTAAGATATTTCATACAATGTAGATTTGTACTATATTATGCTCATAAATTTTTTGCCATAAAATTCCAAAGTTTCACATCAAACAATAAAAAATTTCATTTAAAGAATCATCTTATACTTCAATAATTTAGCATAAAATTCAAATTTTTGCGTAGAATTCACACATTGCATGCTTGAATTGATTGTATAGATGTTGAAGTCCTTAAAGGTAGAGAAACTGGTGGTATCTGCCATCCCGAGCTTGGTTGACACCTGGACCAACGGATTTGGCTTCATGCCCTTGGAACCTGATGAGAAGAAGACCCTCACTAAAACCAACCTTATGGTTTTCCCAGGAACCGTTTGGCTCAAGAAACCTATGTTTCAGGGTACAATCCAAGGTAAAACCTTTTCTTCTTACAAGTGGCCATATCAACTCAGCTACCTTGAAATGAGTTAATTTACCTTTTAAATTAACCTCTAACATCAAAATTGATATACTCAAAAAAGGAATGACTTAAACCCTGTCACATAGTAAGAATTGTTGATCAAGCAATTTTTGGTTCTGGACCCCATCCAGATTACTCTTTAAGTAATCACTTTATTGCTATAAAATTGATAATTAGTATTTTAATGACATAGTTTCAATAAATATATTTAATTCATTTATTATACCTTAAGTTTGAAGAATAAAAAAAGGTAGAAGGTTTTTCCCTGTTCGGGCTACCCGGGAGGGCGAGTAATCTGACCCCATATTCTGATGTACGCAGCCCAGCAGGATTACTCCCTGGCTGTTTCTAACCCTTCCATAGCCACCACAAAATATTCATTCTAGAAATACTCGTCCTAGACAGGATTCGAACCTAAGACCTCTTGCAAGGAACTCTAGGCCCAACCACTGGGCTATCTTGTGATGGTTATAAGTTTGAAGAATAAAAATGAACGAAAATTGCTTGCTGGTCAACCCAACCCATGGACCCACTACCCTCGTGACCCGCCTATCTAGTGAGCTCAATGAATCTCACCTCTAAAATATCCGAGCTAGGTCAAGTTGATTTTTTATGAACCGGTTACTCATTCTGAAGCTGTAGATACGTCCACGGAGGACAAGATCATTTCCGATTTCTTAGAAGAATGCGAAAACCAAGACCTGGAGTTTTTACTTGAAGAACCGCCACCACTACCTTCAAAAGCTGAAGGAGACTTAAATGTTACGGGTATTGACGTGAAGGTCAACCCAATGATAGGAGAGACGTTTGATGAGTCAATAGCCCAATAACTACTCCTGGTACAAACAACGAGCAATAAAGTTGTACATTTGAGGAATCGAGAAAGTTTTGCAGGTTAAGGATTTGGTAATTGCCATATTGAACAATGGAAGTTGAAGCTGCATCTGTTGTGTGGGCACTTCTTGTATGTTTGTTTCATAAGGAAAGGAAAAGAAAAAGAAATGTGTAGTTTGTTGTACAACGTGGCTGTATGTGTAGAGCAAGATTAAAAACTACACGAGGGATGATGAGTTCTGTTGTGCATATCTTGATTGTCATCCAAAATCCTTTTCCTTTGAAACATCCTTTTCAATGTTTTTCTGTTACCGGAATATATAGTTTCAGTTTAGATTATAGTTTTTCCTCGATTTCTATCGATCTTTCAATCAGTGACGGGGCTTGAACTTGTTCATTATGAGGTCGGATCATTATATTACTCTATCCGTCTCAAAAAAACTGTCTACCTTCTATTTTTGTTTGTCTCAAAATTATTGTCTATTTCTCTAAATAACTACTGTATTAAATATCATTAAAATTTCAATTATGTCCCTTTTAATTTTGGAAATTTAACTTTAAATATTTCAATTAATTAATTAGTTACTCTTTATAACTACATTAAATGAATGATAAATTAGACAATTCATTACCATATCCTAAATTCAATAAAAAGTCAAACATGACTGTTTTTTTTGGGACGGAGAGAGTATATAATTAGAAGTTGAACTTGGTCATTGAGGGGCCAAGATAACTATTATATAATTGATTAAGTTCTTAAAAAAAAGATACGAATAGGATTATAAAAGCTACTTGAGTTAAAAATGTTTTGACTTTTGAATTAACAAAATCGGGGTTCGTATAAGATATGACAAAAATGGTGAAGGTTTGGTAAATCTGCGAGTTGTCACCGTTTACTTCATATCTTCTTCATATTCATATGGACTCCGATTTAGTTAATGCAAAAGCATGGACACTCGTAACCCAAAGGCTTCAAATTCATTGTTGTCGAGGGGACCAAAGCTCTTCCCTTTCCTCGCTAAGCTTTTTGTCCTTGCCTTGAACTGCCAATTTAAAGTTGGGTATAAATAAAAATGAAGCCTAGTAAGAGGTTTTGTGAGAATGAGTACACGATTAATTTATGGATGTTAAATAATATGAAATGTTACCCTAAATCATATTTAGGGATACATAGATAAAAAAAAATTATGAGTCCGTTATAAATATAACAACGTTGATATTTTTGTCTGTTATAGCATTCATTTTATTGTTTTTATACCACATATTTCTACATTAGCGGAATATCATAAAATGTTAGATGTTATAGTTTTGTCTTTTCACAATTGATTAGTGTCCAATACATTCATGTAACATAAAAAAATAAGTAAGAAGTAATCAATAAAATTTTTTTTTTTTTTTTTTGAAAAGCAAGATGGTATTAAAAAAACGAA